>NC_053446.1:52212759-52901374 GCF_007990345.1 Gossypium hirsutum
TTTTCCCTTATCGAGGTTGTTTCCACGTCTCTCTTGATCTATAATAGAAAATTTAACTTGTTTAATATTCACATTTATCAAAACAGTCCTCAACTCAACTTTAGCAAAATTACAATTTTGTCCCTAAACTTTTACATATTTACATTTTTGTCCCAAAGTTCGAAAATTAAATTTCATTCCTTATTTTTATGTTTTACAACATGCTGAACACTTTTTCCTTCTATGGCAAGATCAAATTCTCACTGTAACTCTTACTTAAGAACATTAAATATTTTTATCGATTATGTTATTTTGGTCGGTTTCACTTAAAATCGGCTAGCAAAAGTTGGTTAACATAAATTCTAGCTTCATATTCTTCAATAAAACATCAAAATACATACATTTCACACATGGGTAATTTTTCAAATTTTAACCCTAGCTCAAAATAACAGTAGAAATAGATAAACCGAGCTTCGAGAATCTCAAAAATGCGAAGAACATTAAAAACGGGGCTAGAATGCACTTACTATGAGCTTGAAGGAGTAAAGAAATCCTAGCTATGGCTTCTTTCAATTTTTGACAGCAACAAAGATGATGAACCCCATTTTTACATCTCTTTTCCCATTTTAATTCTATTTATTTACTAAATGACTAAAATGCCCGTACTTAAAAAAATCCTATTTCACTTATTTCATGTCCATTTTTGTCCATCACTAACTAATGGTCTAATTACTACATAAGGACTCCTAATTTTTAATTCCATAACAATTAAACACCTTTAATATATGGAACTCAACTTTTGCACTTTTGACAATTTAGTCCTTTTTACTAATTTGAGTGCTCAAACGTCAAAATTTTCGAACAAAATTTTAACGAAATCTTTCCGTGAAGTTGTAGACCATAAAAATGTAATAATAAAATTTTTCTCAACGGATTTGTGGTCCCAAAACCACTGTTCTGATTAGGCCCTAAATCGGGTTGTTACAACTCTCCCCCCTTGAAGGATTTTCGTCCCCGAAAATCTTACCGGAAAAGAGGTTTGGGTACTATTTCCTCATGGCTTCTTATGGTTCCCAAGTGGTCTCTTCAACTCCGTGTTTTTGCCATAGCACTTTCAGTAATGGTATACTTTTATTTCTCAACTGTTTAACTTCCTGAGCCAAAATTTTTATAGGTTTCTTATCATAAGGCATATCCGATTGAATTTCAACTTCTGTTGGGGAAATTACATGTGTAGGATCAGAACGATAGCATCGTAACATCGACACATGAAATACATTATGTATCTTCTCCAACTCTATTGGTAAGGCTAACCGATAGGTTACAGGTCCAATCCTTTCAGTGACTTCATACGGCCCAATAAAATGCGGACTCAATTTACCGTTTCAACCAAATCTCAAAATCTTCTCCCATGGAGATACTTTCAAAAATACTTTATCCCCCACTTGAAACTCAATTTCTTTTCTCTTTAAATCCGCATATGACTTTTGTCGGTCTGAAGCATCTTTCAAACAATCATGGATTGCTTTTACTTTTTATTTAGTTTCTTTCACCAAGTCAACCCTGTGAATTTGTTTCTCACTGAGCTCACTCCAATACAAAGGGGTTCTACACTTACGTCCATATAATGCTTCATACGGCGCCATTCGTATACTCGACTGATAACTATTGTTGTAAGAAAATTCAACCAATGGTAGATATTTCTCCCAACTGCCTTCAAATTCTAAGACACAACATCAGAGCATGTCTTCAAGAACTTGAATTACTCTTTCAGATTGTCTATCAATTTGTGGATGAAATGTAGTACTAAAGTTCAATTTTGTACCCAAGGTTTCTTGCAACTTTTTCCAAAACCTCGAAGTGAACTTCAGATCTCTATCCGAAATAATGGACTTAGGCACCCCGCGCAACCTCACAATTTCAGCAACATATAACTCCGCCAACTTGTCAAGTGAGCAATCAATACGTACCAGTATAAAATGGGCTGATTTTTTCAATCTATCAACGATTACCCAAATAGCATCTTTCTTTCTAGGAGTCAGAGGCAAACCCGTCACAAAATCTATCGTGATTCTGTCCCATTTCCACTCAGGAATCAGTATTGGTTGAAATAAACCCGAAGGTACTTGATGCTCAGCTTTCACTTGTTTGCAAATTAAACACTTTGATACAAATTTCGAAATATCCTTTTTCATGCCCAGCCACCAATACAATTTCTTCAAATCATTATACATTTTCGTATAACCTGAATGAACTGATAAATCACCACTGTGTGCCTCATGTAAAATTGTCCAAATCAACTCATCATTTATCGGTACAAATATCCTATCCCTGAACATCAAACAATCATCTGATCTAATTCAAAAATCTGAGTCCCCACCTGATTCACACTGAAATCTCTTGGCTTGTAATTCACCATCATTCTTTTGAGCTTCACAAATTTGCTGCAAAAATAACAGTCTAGCTTTCAACTCAGCCAAAATTGAACCATCCTCAGGCATAGCTAAACTCACATTCATAGTTCTCAAAGCAAACAAAGATTTTCTGCTCAAAGCATCAGCAACTACATTCGCTTTTCCAGGGTGATAATCAATCACTAGCTCATAGTCTTTTATCAATTCGAGCCATCTTCGTTGTCGCAAATTCAAATCCTTTTGATTCACCAGATACTTAAACTTTTATGATCAGTAAAGATTCGACATTTCTCACCATACAAATAATGACGCCAAATTTTCAAAGCAAAGACGATAGCAGCTAATTCCAAGTCGTGCGTAGGATAATTCTTCTCATGTGGCTTCAGTTGTCTAGAAGCATAAGCTATTACTCTACCCTCTTGCATTAGTACACACCCAAGACCATTTAACGATGCATCACTGTAAATTATAAACTCTTTTCCTGTTTCAGGTTGCACCAACACCAGCGCCTTAGTCAATAATGCCTTCAATTTCTCAAAACTTAGTTGACATTTATCAGTCCATTCGAACTTGACATTCTTTTGCAATAACTTAGTCATAGAAGAAGCAATCATCGAGAATTCTTTAACAAAACGTCTATAATATCCAGCTAAGCCCAGAAAACTTCTAACCTTGGATAAATTCTTTGGCGGCTCCCAATTAACAATTGCCGAAATTTTACTCGGATCAACCCAAATACTATCACTTGAAACTAAGTGTCCCAAGAATCCGACTTCACGAAGCCAAAACTCACTTTTACTAAATTTAGTAAACAATTTCTTCTCTCTCAAAATCTACAACACAGTTCTCAAATGCTCGGCGTGCTCGGATTCATCTCGGGAATAGATCAAAATATCATCTATAAACACCACCACGAACTTATCCAAATACGGTCAGAAAATTCGGTTCATTAAATCCATAAAAATAGCCGGAGCATTAGTTAAACCGAAAGGCATCACAAGAAATTCATAATGTCCATACCTCGTTCTGAAAGCAGTTTTTGGCGCATCTGACTCTTTAACTCTCAGTTGATAGTAGCCATATCTCAGATCGATCTTTGAAAACACTGTTGCGCCTTTTAATTGGTCAAACAAATCATCAATTCTCGGCAACAGGTACTTGTTCTTTATAGTCACTTTGTTGAGTTGACGATAATCAATACAAAGTCTCACAGAACCGTCTTTCTTTTTCACAAATAACACAGGAGCACCCCAGGGAGAAAAATTCAGTCTCACAAATCCTTTATCTATCAACTCTTGCAACTGATCTTTTAATTCTCTCAATTCAGTTGGAGCCATTCTATACGGAGCAATAGAGATAGGTGCAGTACCATGTAATAGATCAATAGCAAATTCAACTTCCCTAATCGGAGGTAACCCAGACAATTCCTCTGGAAATACATCTGGAAACTCACAGACTACCGGTACTGATTCAAGCTTCGACTCTGATATCTTAGTATTTATCACATAAGCGAGATAAGCTTCACACCCTTTTCTCATGTATTTTTGAGCCGACATATGCGAAATCACCATAGGTAATTTACTTGATTCATCTGTTTCAACCCAAAGAATTTCACCATTTTCACACTTCAATTCAAGGATTTTCTGTCTACAATTTACCTTGGCATCATGCAACATCAACCAATCTATGCTCAGAATAACATCAAACTCATCAAATAGTGACAACATCAGATTAGCTGGGAAACAATGACCTTGAATCCTCAAAGGACAATTCTTGCTAACCTTATCGATTACCACACATTTGCCTAAAATATTTGACACTTTAACAACAAATTCAATATTTTCAATAGGCAAATTCTTATTAGATACTAAATTCACACATACATAAGAATGAGTAGACCCGGGATCAATCAATGCAATAACTTCAGTATCATAGAGAGAGAATGTACCAGTAATCACATCAGGAGATGATGCTTCCTTACGAGTACGTATAGCATAAGCTCGAGCAAGTGTTCGATGTTCTGATCTCACAGTTGTATCTTCCATTACACTTTTACCGCTAGCTCTGCTTTCGATATTTCTCGGTGGTCTACCTCTGTTAATAGTATCACCCGATCTAACATTCTGAAATTTTTCTTCTTCAACTTTCTCAGGGCAATATTTAATGTATTGTTGTCAAGAACCACACTTGAAACAAGCTCGGCTAAGTAACTAGCACTCACCCGGACATTGCCTACCACAATGCTGACACTCGGGTTTATTAGGCTTCACACTTCCCACACTTGCTACTGAAGTAGCTTGAGCTTTAAGACCCGAATTTGATTTTCCCCGGACTCGGCGTGAATATCCTGCTGAAGTTGTCAATCAAGGATTAATCTCTTTAGACTTCTTTGACTGAATTTGAAATGATTTACTCATTGGCCTCTTTCTTGCATCTCGAGCCTCAACCACAGCTTTTCTCTTCTCTTTATTCAATTCTTCAGCCTTGCAAGCTCGATCAACCAACAGCACAAATTTCTTCAGTTCCAACATCCCAACAAACATTCTGATATCTTCATTTAACCCGTCTTCAAATCTTTTACACATAATAGCTTCTGTAGGTACACATTCTTGAGCATATTTACTCAGTCTAACAAACTCTTTTTCATACTCTGCCACAGACATTTGACCCTGCTTCAACTCGATAAATTCCTTACGTTTTTTATCGATGAATCGTTGGCTTATGTATTTTTTTTTGAATTCCTTCTGGAAGAAATCTCATGTAACCGTTTCTTTCAGAACCACAGATAACAATGTTTTCCACCAACGATATGTTGAATCTTTTAGTAATGATATAGCACATTTTAGAAATTCTTTAGGAGTACATGATACTTCATCAAATACCCGGATAGAGTTTTCAAGCCAAAATTCTGCCTTCTCGGGATCATCACCTATATTAGCCCTGAAATCTTTCACCCATTATTTTTAGATTTTAGCAACTGGGGGTTTACTCGGTTTTACAAATGCAACACCTTGTGAAGCTATAGGTACCAGTTGGGGAATAAGAGGGGCGGAGGAAGTTGTGCATTCGGATTTGCTCGAATAAATTTGGTGTACCAATTGTTCATCATATGAAGAAAGGCTTCTCGAACCTGATCTTAACTTTGTGTTTCATGTCTACTTTCCTCAGGCACGGTCCTTTGCGTGGGAGCCGGCACATTGCTTTCTACATCATCTGCTACAGCTCGGTCAGGATCCATTTACTATATAAAAACATAATTTTAAATTGTCAGAAATCATCACATTATCACAATATATTTATGGCATGTATAGATAGACTTTCACACACATTATGCTAATCCGAGAATCGGCTAAACCGTAGCTCTGATACCACTAAAATGTAACACCTCTTACCCATGTTCATCGCTGAAACAAGGTAAGAAGTATTATCAAACAAGAAATACATTTTTATCATACAATCTGAGTTTTTTTTTAGAAAATTTTTTGACATAATTCCTTTCTATAAACGTTCAATTCCTCCTGTAAATTTTCGAAACACAATTTCAAACAAATTCGATATTTTAACCAATACAGTTATATATTTAAACACAGTTAAATCATTCACAACATTCTAGGTAACCTTGTTAATAATTTAAAGAAAAAACAACCTATCAATTAATATACACTAACATTTTAAACCAAATAATAATTAATATATATTTTATATATCACTTTACATTAAGTCATCTATACATGCCATATTTCAAAAGTATTGGTTACATAATACCAAAAGATGTAGATAGTGTGGATGATGTTCCGACTCTGTCCAATTTCCGAGCTGATTGATATAACTATAAAACAAGGGAAAATAAAGAGGATTAAGCATATAGCTTAGAAAGTATGTATGTAATTGATAAATAAATTTCTAGCATGATACCATAGATAATATAATTTTTATCACACATAAATCTATTATTTATTCAATTTCCAGCAAACTGTTTTTCTGCATCACAGTCACTAAATTATTTCTATCCGGAGCTATAGAAGTCCAAATTAAGATCCGTAAATTTTCCCTGAAACTAGACTCATATACCTTATTACCATAAAATCTTCACTAAAGGTTAGTTATCTCTTAGTAAAAAATTCAAATGATGTTCCCACTTATTTTTTTTTTTGAAAATAGACTCAATAAGAGATTTAAGCATGTAAATTAAAAACATAATTATTTTTGTACAATTTTTAGTGATTTTCCAAATTCAGAACAGAGGATTTCGAAATCATTCAGACCTTGTCTCACTAAAATTCTAATATCTTAGAATGTATAACTCCTTGGCCATTATTTCTCTTTTATGTAAAAGTAGACTCATTAAGATTTAATTTCATGTCTAATTAAAGCACTAAATCAATTTCTACAACTTTTGGTGATTTTTTGAACTAACATCACTGCCACTGTCCAAATCTGTTCTATTTCGAATTCACTTATTCACATAACACTATAACCATTTATTTTGTAAGCACAATACAAAACTTCATCACTCTAATTACTCTTTTGCAACTTATCACATTTCAATCACATATTCATATTTGTTTACCATACTCATATCACTTTGAACATGTCGGTATAATAGCAAACATTCGGTGGTTTCCACATAGTACCACTCATTTAACTATTATCATTCGATACACGTAGTAGCCTTCACATAGTACTACACACGTGATCAAGCTTTTCAGTTCACGCAGTAGCCTACGCATAGTACTATACACGTGCCCAAGGCCTTCCGTTTCACGTAGTATCCTGCACTTAGTACTACACATTTGACTTTTATTTATCGATACACGTAGTAGCCTGCACTTAGTACTACACACGTGTTCACAGATATTTTATTCAAGCCTTTCTTATTCCGACAGTTCCACAGAGGTTCCTACCCATCAATGATTTACAATTTATCTGTAACAATTCATACTCTCAATATTTCCATCCAAACCCATAACAAATTTAATAATTCAATTCAAACCACTTCAATCATTACTCGCAATTGATATATCCACAATCCAAGTTATTTTTTTTACAATTCAACTATCAATACCAAATTTCTAAGTGTTATATACTATTTCATATCCAACCATTTCACATATATTATAACAAAATATATAAAAATAATAATTATAACAATGTATTAATTACATACAACTTACCTCAGTGCAAAATATAGGGAATTTTGCAATTCAATCCACAATCTTTCTTTTCCCTTATCGAGGTTGTTTCCACGTCTCTCTTGATCTATAATAGCAAATTTATCTTGTTTAATATTCACGTTTATCAAAACAGTCCTCGACTCAACTTTAGCAAAATTATAATTTTGTCCCTAAACTTTTACATATTTACATTTTTGTCCCAAAGTTCGGAAATTAAATTTCATTCCTTATTCTTATGTTTTACAACATGCTGAACACTTTTTCCTTCTATGGAAACATCAAATTCTCACTCTAACTCTTATGAACATTAAATATTTTTACCGATTATGTTATTTTGCTTGGTTTCACTTAAAATCGGGTAGCAAAAGTTGTTTAACATAAAATCTAGCTTCATATTCTTCAATAAAACATCAAAATACATACATTTCACACATGGGTAAGTTTTCAAATTTCAACCCTAGCTCAAAATAACAGTAAAAATAGATAAACTGAGCTACGGGAATCTCAAAAATGCGAAGAACATTAAAAACGGGGTTAGAATGCACTTACTATGAGCTTGAAGGAGTAAAGAAACCCTAGCTATGGCTTATTTCAATTTTTGATAGCAACAAAGATGATGAACCCCATTTTCACATCTTTTTCCCATTTTAATTCTATTTATTTACTAAATGACTAAAATGCCCGTACTTAAAAAAAATCCTATTTCACTTATTTCATGTCCACTTTTGTCTATCACTAACTAATGGTCTAATTACTACATAAGGACCCCTAATTTGTAATTCCATAACAATCAAACACCTTTAACATATGGAACTCAACTTTTGCACTTTTGACAATTTAGTCCTTTTTACTAATTTGAGTGTTCAAATGTCAAAATTTTCGAACAAAATTTTCATGAAATCTTTCCGTGAAGTTGTAGACCAAAAAAATATATTAATAAAATTTTCTTCAACGAATTTGTAGTCCCGAAACCACTGTTCTGATTAGGCCCTAAATCGGGCTGTTACAGGATTGGATTGGATCAGATCAAGCAATCAGATCCTATGTTAGAAGGAGATTGGATCATGCTACATTGAAGGGTGATCTGCATTTATTTGGATCTTGCTACATTGAAGGGTGATCTTTGACATTATTTGTATATTGTCTTAGTTATTTTAGCTATTGTTTTATTGGGGGATTGATTGTAATTGATCTAGTATTTTAGCAAGAGCTTATATATTGGAGAGACTTGTATAGGTGATTATGTCAAGAGTTTTGATAACCTATCTATTCATTGAGGAACTTGTATTTGAGAGTTCATTGAGAGTGTAAATAAGTTTATTTCTTGGTTTACAATCTATTCTCACGAGGAGAACTTAGAGGTAAGTGATCTAGATATTTAGGTACAAAAGTGAGGTTGCTATATCAGGGGTGAGATAAGACTTAAATCAGTTGTTGTATTAAGATTAAAGATAGTTAATTTTCTAACTAAGCTAGCATCCAAAGACGTAGGAAAACCATAGTACATAAATAACTTGTTGTGCTCTTATTTTAGTTGTTTTGTCATAGTGCCACCTTTAGTGGCCACTATAGCTAGCACTTTGGTTATTACTAATTGTTTACATTGAAATTATCAATTGTAGGTTACAAAAATTGGTATCGAAGCCACCTACTTAACGTAGCTAGTGGTGATTCCTTGTTTAATAATTTTCAAAGATGCAAGGGCTGTCTATATCTCACCCCTTTTTGTTAGATGGATCTAATTATTCTTTTTGGAGGGCTAGTATGCATGCCTTCATCAAATGCATGAGAATGTTAAATCTGGTGTGATAAGTGTAGTATATTCATTTTTAAACTTGTAATTTTTCGAACAAATTTGTTAATAAAATGTTTCATGGATTACATTAGTATACTTTGTATAATGCCCTCATGTGGTTTTTGCATGCAAAGAAAAATAGAAGCAAATATTGGCTCATTAGGTGTTTGGTATTTAAACTAATACTAAGTGATATTACGTCGTTGAATCGTAATAAAAAAGATAGCTTATATCAGTAAACAAACCTAAATGTTTCCTTAGTTTAATCGAAAATGAGCAAACCAATTGAAAGACTAATATGTCATCTATCAAGTCCAATTGGGGAGATGTCTTGTCAAGGGGATTGGAGCGGATGACTCCAAGAAGATAGAGACATAGATGTGACTGGCTGGATTGGCAATACATCAGACTGAACCTAAGGAGAATAAATATTGAATCCGTTTATGGGTTCATTCACTTATGATGTTCATAGTGTGGCATACATTAATCCTGAGTGGATGACGAACTATGTATGCCTGAGTCGTATGCTTTGATCAAAGTAAAAGCCTGAGTTCAAATAGATAAGGAATCGAAAGCTGATGCATTGGGTATACCAGTTCTACAATATGTAGGTCATTCACAATAGTGTAATTCATATCCTCTCATTGGCATTACATGATAGATAAAAAGTAAACGTGGCCACAGGTTGTTCATTTTCGTGATGGATGACTTGATTACTATTTGATAGTAATTGACTTTTCATAAAGGAATATGTTGGTTACCATGATATAAAATATGATCATATTAAGAGAGCGAATTTATCCTAAAGTGATTAAGGATATCCTATGAGGGTAACACACTTATGACAAGGTCATTGGACGAGCACTAATCAAATTGCTTTCGTAATGGTAAGTTATTGGAGAGAGATCAGTCATGATACTATAGTGGAATAACTTCATGACTAAATGAGTTTATAATTAATAGGTGAAAAGTTGAAACTTAATTATATAACATTTGAGCCCTAATACATATGTCCAATCGGTCCCTTCGCTAGCTCGTTGAAATAAAAAATGAATTGCATGTTGAATCAAATGAACAGAAATTGATAGAAAATGTAAAGTTGGAGAAATGAGAAACATTCAAAAATGAATGTGGTTTTCTCACTAAATGGAAATGACCTGAAAATTTAATTTATAGATTTTCAAATTATTTATTGATTAATTAATTAATTAATTGAAGTTTGAAAATGAAATTAAATCTATTGGTCATATTGAACCTGTTGAATATAAAAATATTAAATATATTTTTTCATAGATTCTTTTACAATAAAGTTGCAATGATTTTAACAAAATTAAAATCAGATTGAGAAATTTATTTAATTGGGAAATTAATTTATGATGTTTATTTCGGAAAATAGAAAGACATATATTGGGTTGGATTGAATTATAAAGTACTGGATTAAAAGTCCAGGAAATACTTATAATTGGACCCGATATGGGAGAGACCTAAAAACCCCTCATGCTAATACATGGGGCAACAAACCCTAGTATATTTAACTAGGGTTTTCGCCCCTCTCTCTCCTAGTTAGACTAGAATTTTGTTTTTCTATTGAAATAGACTTCTACTAATTAAACAAGGGTTTCATTTCTTTTCTCTATAAATAGATGGCACCAGTAGGGCTAAATATAATTTTGAGATTTCTACCCGAAAATAGTGAGAATTTATTTTCTAAGTATAAATTTTATTTCCAGAAATAACAATTCTATCGGTTTTTATTAAAGAGGGAATTTAACTTTTCCACTGAAAATAAAGTAAATAATCTTTTTATTTTGTGTTTGATTCAAATTCGTTCGAGCTCACGCTCAAAGCAGTCATGGTACAAGAATAGTGGAAAAGGTTGTTCGATTGAAAGTTGAGAAAGACAATGATCCGTCTAGCCGAAAACACAAGTACAATTTAGGGAAAAAGATTATTCCTATAAATATCACAAATTGGCTGGGTCTTCAAAATTTTAATTTTTCAATGTGCAAGAAAAAAATTTTCAAATTGGATTTCAACAATTGGTACCAGAGACAGGTTGTAATTATATGCATGTTTAGGAGAATGTATCCGAATGAATGTATGATATTTTTATTATATATGGTAAAGTAATTTTTCCAAAATTATAATTCCTAAAAAATTAAATGTAATTATTATTAATTTTCAAGTATATATAATTAGATCATGGACCATCATCTCTACATAAAAATTTAATTTTAATTTTTTATTAATAACTACATGTATACTGACATGCATACTAATAAAAAATAAAACACATTTCATAAATAATATATAAAATTTATTCTACACAAACATCAAACTCACTCAGTGATTACTGATTAAATGATGGAGCCACACCAAAACTAGATTTCAACTTTGACAACTCAAGAAAAAATTATTATTTGTTATGAATATCTTATTAAGTGGATGTCCGTAAAAATCAAGATAAGTTTTGATGTACTTTAAATTCTAATAGTCATTAGAATTAGATCTCTACTTCATTTATACTTTTTATGCCTATAAATAGAGATTTAGAAGAAGCATTGTAATCATCCAATTGATCAATAAAATACATTATCTATTGCTTCTCATATTTTCTTTGTTCTTTTACTCTCTATCTCTCTTTATTTTATAACACGTTATCAGCATGATCTTGCTCAAAGTGATAGTTCCTTTTATCGACGATTAAATTTATCTTGCTCAAAGTGATAAAACTTTTTATCGACGATCAAATAAATTCTCAATGATTTCCAAGATCTTAGATGACAATATGCAAAGTTTTTGTAGGAAGTTTCTTTTATTTAATGATTCATATTTGATTATTTTTAGCTAATTCATGATCACTTATAGTTATTTTGATTAATTTACTTTATTTTTATGTTATTAAGGATGGTGAAGGATTTGATATCACTATCTATATGAAATTGTGAAATAATATTCATTCTCAAAGTTTGCTATTGATGAATTTTGATTGGATTCAAAGTCTACTATTGTAGTTTAAATTTGCTTACTTGTTGATAAAATCATCAAGACATCGTTGAACAAGAAAGGTACATCAACTTAATTAGATCTCTATCTTTACACTTTTTCTCAATAATAACATCTTTAGATATTAAATTAATTTGATATATGGTTTAAATATTAGAGATGATTTTATTTTAAGTTTTGGTTCCATAGGTTACTTATGGTTTCAAATATCTTATTTGTTTATGAAAATGAATATTGATTGACTTCTTTATGTTGTTATAGTAGGTTTTATAATAAAATAATATATTTGGCTAAAAACATATCAGTTTAAAAATTTGTGTTGAAAACCTATGAAATTTATAATTATTCAGACTTGATTTAGTTTGAATATAAATTACATTCCTTTAATGTCTCTTATTATTTTGGTTATACAATTTGAAAATTTTCAATACTCATACATGCGCAGTTCTAAAGAAATTTTTTGAGAAATGTCTAAATTGATTTTTGGGTTGGTTCTAATATTGAATTTCAAGTTTAATTGTTGCCATTTTTAATTCTTGAATTATTTTGGTTGAAAACATTTTCATAAACTTAAAAATGAGAATTACTATATTAAGTTGACCGTTTGAATTTCTATGAATCTCGTTTATATTAACCAATTGTTGTTTCAGAAGAAGCATTAGAACAACTTGTGTGGTTTGATTTTATAAATGCCTTATATTTTCCTAGTATACAACCCTAGGAACTTCTTACTTTTCTAAAGTTGTTAAAGGTAGTTCATACACTTTATATTTGTTAATTATTTAGAGAAATCAATTATAAATGGAAAAGTTTTAGTGAACATGAGATGTATGATTTTGAAGTAAATTTCATACATGTCTATAATGGTTTATGATTTTCTTTTGTTGAAACTAGCATTATATCAGGTTTGATATTTTAAATGTCAGTTTTATCCATACATTTGATTTGCAATAAACTCTATGCATGACTTGGTTATTTCTTTCTCGTTAATTGATGATGAAAAACTCTTGTAAAAAGAGTTTTAAAAGTATTTTGGATTGATCTAATGCCTTCTTAAGGCCGAACAAATAATGAATTATTTGTTCCATTGATCTTGTTTCATTCCTCGAAGTGAATGTAGCAATACATAACAATTATAAAATGGAACCTCTTATCATTATTGACAAATAGATGAAAAGAATATGGCTGATTCGAAATGTTGCTAATTGTTCATTCTTAGAACAAAATGATCAATGATTCATACTAATTAATCATTCCTTGAAGCGAATGATATCTATATATCTTATTGGTAAGGAATATGATATATGCTTACATTACTATTTGATTTGTTTTGCACATTCCTTAAAGTGAATGTTTGGAATAAATATAACAAATTTTATAATCACTTTTGATTATTAATGTCAATTTGAACATTTGAAGATTTTGAAATATTCCCTGAAGTGAATAATTGCAAATAATTGTTTGCATATTATTTTTTTATTAAGTTAATAACATTATGAACTTCCATTGATGTAGACATTTCCAAAAGCAAATGTTACAATATTGCTTATATGTGGATACAAAATAAAAACAATGACGATAAAATTGTCAATTGTCAAAATTTATATTGCCATTATTAGTACAATTGAAAAACATGTTAAAGTAAACCAGAAGTTTACTGATACAAATACATTTACTATTTGGCGTGACCAGTTAGACTATCTTGGATTATATATGACGCGAAAATTAATTAAAAATTCATATAGATATTTATTAAAGAACCAGAAGATTCTTTAATTTAAAAAAATTTCATGTGATGCTTGTTCTCAATGAAAATTAATTATTATAAACTCACTGGCTAAAGTTGAGATTTAATGTCTTGCATTTCTGAAATGAATATTGGCACATTCATCCACCATGTGGATGATTTTGATATTATTTGATTTTGGTAGATGCATCTACAAAATAATCACATGCGTTATCAACTCGTAACCTGTCATTTGTAAGATTGCTTGTTTAAATGATTAATTTCATATTATGCAATTAAAACAATTCATCTTGCTAATATTGGTGAGTTTATATCCCAAGCTTTCAATAATAATTGTATGTCAATCGAGATAAAAGTTGAACATCTTGTAGCTCATGTTCACACATAAAATGATTTAGCTGAATCATTTATCAAATGCCTCAAACTAATAGTTAAACCATTATTTATGAGAAAAAAAAACTTCATATTTCAACATGAGATTGTATTGATTTACATGTTGTACACATCAAAACAATAAATTATAAATACTCCCCATTACAATTGATTTTTGGTCAAGAGTCAAATATTTCCCATCTTACAATTTTTGGATGTGCGGTATATGTTCCAACTGCTCCACCACAATGCACAAAGATGGGTCATCATAAGAGATTGAGAATGTATATTTACATGAGTCTCCTTATATTATTAAATATTGTTGAGCTATTAATTCGAGATTTAGTTATGACATGAGTTGTCAGCTTTCCTAACATTAGGGGGAAAGAATAAAAAGTTGGATTAATAAATTACTTAAAATGAATTAATAATGTCTAAAATCCTTGTACAAAGCAATGTGAACCAGAAGTTCAACAGATAATTTATTTTACAAATCAATTGCCAGATTCATTAAATCTCACATACCAACTGAAAATGCTCCAATACAAATTGATGCCCCAATAGGGCAAACTATTAGTGCGAAAGAAAGTAATTCACACCTGAAGCATGGAAGACCAATCGGTTCCACAGATAAAAATCCTCGTAAAAGAAAAGGAGCAAACATTCAAGATGGTCATATAGTGGAGGCAGGGGGTTCCTAAAGAGACTCATGACATAACTAATTATAAAACTCAAGAAGAGATTCAGGTACCTAAAAGTGAAAATAAAAATGATGAAAATAAAGAGATCTCAATAAGTTATGTCAATACGAGAAAAAGATGGAACCGAAAAAAAATGTAGTTGTCGACAACAATTTTGCTTATAATGTTGCCATTGAAATAACAAAAGAAAATGAGGATCCTTAGCATAAATCTATTAAGGAATATAAAAATAGAAAAGAATGGCCAAAATGGAAAGACGCAATTCGAGTAAAATTGAATTCACTTTCTAAACATGAGGTTTTTTGGACATGTAGCCCAAATACCTAAAGATGTAAAGTCAGTAGGATATAAATGGGTATTTGTGTGAAAATGAAATGAAATTGATGAAGTCGTAAGATATAAAGCTCGACCTGTAGCACAAGGACTTTTGTAAAGGCTCAACATTAATTACAAAGAGACATATTGATACGAGTCACAAAAGCCCAAATTCTTGAAGGCGAGGCCCAATAAGCAAATTCTCAGCCCAATCAAGAAATCCATACATGCTTAGATGAAAATCAGGCCAAATTGTCAAAGTGTCCCAAGTTGTAAAGTTTTATTTTTATTTATTTATTTATTTACTTAGTTTAAATTTTTATGTAAATATTCAGTCCAAGAGTCCCAAATAAAGACCTTTGACCGAATTTCCATATTAAAATAATTAGGAGTTTTTTTTTATTTTAGTTTTCTAATTAGATTAGGACTAGTTATAAGGCCTATTTAAAGGCATGGCTGGCCACCTTGTAAAGAACTTCTCAATTATATCAAAAATATCAGATTTGTTTAAGTGTAGGATTCTCTTTGAGTTTTTCTCCAAGAATTCTCTCTTGAGTTTTCTTTAGAAGTTGTTTTAACAATCTTTTGATTGTGAGAGCCATCTTCAGCCTTCTTCTTGCCATTGATATTCTTTGGAGGGGAGATTAGAGCCGTTTGAAGGGAGTTGTGAGATCTTTCGGGATTTCAAGGCTTCTTAGGACTTATCTTTTAATTTCTTGCTGTCAATTCTTTCTTTATTTCTGCTTGTGCTGAATCTTTATCTAATTTATTTTCTGTTCTTATTGTGTTTTCAGCCTTTTTCTATCTTAAGGAATCAGCCCAAAAAATCTCAATTTCTAAGGTTCTTCCATACTCTTTTTGGGTGAAATTAGATTGTCGAAATTTGGGGAAAAACTATATTGGTGTTCAATTGGGCAAAATCGCAATCTCCTTTAGGGTTTCAAGAATCCTTATTAACACTTATTTCTATTCTCAATATGATTCTTTGCTGATTTGGGGATTTTATTTCAGATCTGGAAATTCAAAGTTCTAATCTTTTAATTTCTTGTTTCGTTTCAGATCTGATTGTTTAGGGTTTTTGTAGGAGTTTCCCGTGACTTGGCAACTCGATCTTGGTCCGCGCGCAACCCCGTATCATTTGGTATCAGATTTTGGGCGTTTTGGGTGTTCTTGGTTGATTTCTAAACTAATCTCAAATTTTTAAAGCAAAAACAGCAGTTTTACCCAGAAAAATCTTTCAAAAAAATTCATTTGAGTGAGTAAACGTTGTCCAATTGATCTGAAATTTTACATACATATTTGTGGCACTGTGATTGAATATAAAAAAATTATTCCCACAAAAAAATCAGTGAAAAAAGTCAAAAAATTGAAAAAATATGAAATCCAATAAAAATTTTAAAAAATATTCAGAGGGTTGAGTTTAGTGCCCAAACTTTCGAGATCAAAAATTAAATATTTAAGGACATTCCTGATTTATTTTCATGATTTTTTGAGATCGGGAACACCTCGAACAAAGTTGTCAAGTTACTCCGTAATTTTTCGGGTTTTCTGTTTTCAGCAATTTTTATTGATTCTTAGCTGTAGGTTTTCATTTGTTTGCTTTTATTCTCCCTTTACAAGATCTAACACCTTCTTGTTTCTTGTGTTAGTAGGATTTACACGTGTGCACAGTCCTTCCTCGGTGCAACACGAATCAATTGGTGTCTCGTCAGTTTTTGGCATCCTAGTGCAAATTAGGATTCTTTGGTAGTTTGGTTCACACTCTCTACTTGGTTGATATAAACTCTGATAAAGAACTCACAAGATTGAATTCTACCTCATTGAGAATTTGAATTTTCTTTTTGAGTGATTAACGGTGAGGTTTGCTAACTTTTATTATTTAGTGTTGAGTGTTTATTTTTGCAGATTTTTGGAAAATGTCTAAAGGTGATATTGACCATAATGATGTCTATGACATGTTTCAAAAACTCCAACAACAATTAGATGAACACGCTGCCACACTTCGAACCTTGAGTACCGCTTTCAATGAGGTGAGATTGAATCAAGATCCTCATTATCGGGATCCAATCAAGGAAGATAGGGATAACCAGCCCCATAGGCGCGGCCCTCGACGTGTCCCTAGAATGGATGATGATTTTCATGATCGTGGGCAACCTTCTTTGGCAAAACCAAAGAGTGAGAAGCAACGAGAACATCTTTTTCATACTCGCTGCCATGTACAAGGTAAGCTTTGTAGAGTTATTATTGATGGTGAAAGTTGCTCGAACGTAGCTAGCACGACGATGGTGGAAAAGCTTTGCTTAACCACTACCAAGCATCCACAACCTTATCAACTACAAGAGCTTAGCAACGAAGGCCGATTTAAGGTCACTCAACAAGTGCGCATCGCCTTTTCTATCAGTAAGTATCAAGACGAAGTTGTGTGCGACATAGTGCCTATTCAAGCCTGCCATTTGTTGCTAGGAGAACCATGGCAACTGGATCGAAAGGTCACTCATGATGGTCGTACAAATAGGTATTCTTTCAAGCATCAAGGAAGGAAAATCACCTTAGTGCCGCTCACTCCGGAACAAGTCCATGAGGACCAAATCAAACTGAAAAATTCTGTTGTTAAAACAAGTGAGGAAAAAGAAAAAGAGAATGAAAAAGAGCAAAAAGAGATTGAGAGTGAAAAGGAATGTGAAACAGACAAGAAAATTGAAAAAGAAGTTGAAGAAAGAAGAGAAAATGAGTTAGAAAAAGAAACAAAAGAAAAAGACGAGGAAAAGGTAGTGAGGAATGTTTCCACTAACCAAGATATGAATTTTTCTTGTGTTGCTACTTTTCAGGTTCCCGAAAGACCGAAAGATAATTTTCAACTTCAATACCTCTCAAATGAAAGACGCTTTCAAACGATCAACATAGGCGAAGATAAAATCACACTACATGAGCCCGAAGAGCTTCGACTACACTATGCCCCCGATGAGCGAAGGTTTGTATTAAATGGAAAAGGTAAATCGATCCTTATTATTCTGCTTATAAAGTGGACTCAATTGCCATTAGTCCCGTTCGATCGAGGAAAGTCGAGTCCATTTGATTTTTCAGATTCGAGGACGAATCTTTTTTAGGAAGGGGGAATGATACGAGTCACAAAAGCCCAAATTCTTGAAGGCGAGGCCCAATAAGCAAATTCCCAGCCCAATCAAGAAATCCATACATACTTAGTTGAAAATCAGGCCAAATTGTCAAAGTGTCCCAAGTTGTAAAGTTTTATTTTTATTTTTATTTATTTATTTATTTACTTAGTTTAAATTTTTATGTAAATATTCAGTCCAAGAGTCCCAAATAAAGACCTTTGACCAAATTTCCATATTAAAATAATTAGGAGTTTTTTTATTTTAGTTTTCTAATTAGATTAGGACTAGTTATAAGGCCTATTTAAAGGCATGGCTGGCCACCTTGTAAAGAACTTCTCAATTATATCAAAAATATCAGATTTGTTTAAGTGCAGAATTCTCTTTGAGTTTTTCTACAAGAATTCTCTCTTGAGTTTTCTTTAGAAGTTGTTTTAACAATCTTTTGATTGTGGGAGCCATCTTCAGCCTTCTTCTTGCCATTGATATTCTTTGGAGGGGAGATTAGAGCTGTTTGAAGGGAGTTGTGAGATCTTTCTGAATTTCAAGGCTTCTTAGGACTTATCTTTTAATTTCTTGCCGTCAATTCTTTCTTTATTTCTGCTTGTGCTGAATCTTTATCTAATTTATTTTATGTTCTTATTGTGTTTTCAGCCTTTTTCTATCTTAAGGAATAGCCCAAAAAATCCCAATTTCTAAGGTTCTTCCATACTCTTTTTGGGTGAAATTAGATTGTCGAAATTTGGGGAAAAACTATCTTGGTGTTCAATTGGGCAGAATCGCAATCTCCTTTAGGGTTTCAGGAATCCTTATTAACACTTATTTCTATTCTCAATTTGATTCTTTGCTGATTTGGGGATTTTATTTCAGATCTGGAAATTCAAAGTTCTAATCTTTTAATTTCCTGTTTCGTTTCAGATCTGATTGTTTAGGGTTTTCGTAGGAGTTTCCCGTGATTTGGCAACTCGATCTTGGTCCGCGCGCAACCCCGTATCACATATTCTTCTGTGGTGGATGCAATCACGTTTAGATGTCTTATTAGTTTGGGAGTACGTGAAAAACTTGACATAGGTCTAATGGATGTTGTTACATACTATTTGTATGGTACACTTGATAGTGAAATTTATATGAAAATCTCTGAAGGATTTAAAATCTCAGAAAGATATAGAGTTTATCGGGAAAATTTCTTGATCAAACTAAAGAAAAATTTATATGGATTAAAACAATCTGGACGTATGTGGTACAATCGTCTTAGTGAATATTTGTTGAAAGAATGTTATAAAAATGATCCAATTTGTCCATGTGTTTGTATAAAAAGGTCCGGATCGGATTTTGTGATAATTATTTTTTATGTTGATGATTTAAATATTATTGGAACTCCTGAAGAGCTTCAAAATGTAGTAAATCATTTAAAAAAGAATTTGAGATAAAAGATCTTGGAAAAATAATGTTTTGTCTTGGCCTACAAATATAGCATTTGAAAGATGGAATTCACGTCCATCAGTCAATTTATACGGAAAAGATCTTAAAGAAGTTATACATGGATAAAGCGAATACATTGAGTACGTCGATGGTTGTATGATCGTTAGATTGAATTTTGTCCTTGTGAGAATGATAAAGATTTTATTGGTCTTGAAGTACCATATCTAAATGGCATTGATGTATCTTGCAAACAACACAAGACCTGATATAGTTTTCATTGTAAACTTGTTAGCAAGATTTAGTTCTTCTCCAACACGTAGACATTGGAATGAAATTAAACATGTATTCGGATATCTCAGAAGAACCATTGATATGAGATTATTTTATTCAAATGATTCAAAATCTCTATTAGTTGGCTATGCTAATGTTGGTTATTTATTGGATCCACATAAAGATTGATATCAAATAGGATATTTATTTACATGTGAGGGTGCTGCCATATCATGGCATTCAAAAAAGCAAACATTAGCTGCCTTTTCTTCAAATCATGTAGAAATAATTGCAATTCATGAAGGAAGTCGAGAGTGTGTTTGGCTAAGGTTATTGACCCAACATATCCAGAAGATATGTAATTTGTCTTTACAGGAAAAGATGTCAACTATCTTATACGAAAATAATTGCAACTGTAACACCCCTAACCCATATCCGTCGCTGAATTAGGGTTACGAGGCATTACTAGACAAAACACAACTCAATACATACGTTCAGTAGAATTCAAGAATTTAACATTTATATACAATTCGTTTGAATACAGGTTTAAATCTACTATTTCCAAATCAAGATATAAGCATTGTATATATATATATCAATTGAAATATATTAAGCTTAGTCAAATTTTAAGTAAGTATAATTATAAATTCTACTTTAACCTTTTAAAACAAAACATAACATTTTGATCCTGTTAAACTATAAGAAAATAAGCATTTTCGTATGGCTATTAATTATATATACAATACATCAAAGTACGACTTCCAAAACATTATCTAGCCTATACATGCCATAAGTTGAAATTTAAACATTTCAATACCGAGACAATAGATAGAGTGATGATCTTTGCTGACGATCCCCAGGCCTCCAGCTTTGTTTTTATCTATAAAACAAATGGACGTAAACTAACAAAGTAAGCTTTTATCGCTTAATAAGTCTTTAGCATATCTATAATACATATAAAAGAATCATATAATTCCTTAAGTAAATTTATTGAGATAACAAATACCAAATATAATTACTATTCAAACATTGCTATCTTAAGTCAATTTGTTGATATATAAAAGAATGTATATTTAATTAATACATATAAATGAACATATGTATATTCATTATATGCATATAACCAAGTTATAAACATACTCACTAACTGCATATACTGATTGCTAGTGTAGTTATCGCTTGCACTTCATCAAATGCATTTATATATATAATTATTCAAATACATATGCCAAAAGCATATATTTATACTTATCAATTACATGTGCCGAATGCACATATATACTTATAATCCACATATGCCAAATGCATACATATATATATCCAACAATTTCATAACAACCAATATACGTACTTTACTCACTAAACACAAAAATCCGAACGTTTATATGCTCATTAAATAAATAGAAACAAATGTTCATATATTTATCCATTACATATAACCAAAATCATATATATACCCAATGCATATAATCACTTAATTTAAACAGATTCATCGGTACTTAACCTGTTAGGCTTAAAGCCTGATTCAGATCATCGGCATCAAGCCTGCTAGACATAAAGTCTAAATTATCTTACTGGCGATAAGCCTTCTAGACACTGAGCCTGAAATCTCATTTCATATAAGTTGTAACTCATATTCAAACTATATATGTATATAAAATTCGTACATAAAAATTCAACCCAAAATTTATAACTTATATTCTTGAACCACATGAATATATATAAAGTTCAATCACCAAATCCAACATTAATATCTCAATGATTCAACCGAACATATTTATATATAACTTCATACTTTAGATACTACTACTAATATCATGCTATTTAACTTATAACATACTATGTACATTTAACATTCGAATCTCACATATACCTATATAATTTCATACCCCATTTCAATACAAAAACTTATACATGTACATATATACATATTCGAATCTAACATATATACATATATAATTTTGTACTTACATTCGAAACAAGTACTTATACTTGTATACACATACAGTTTCGAATTTAACATATACATATATAATTTCATACTTATACTCAATATAAGCAATTATACATATATATACATGCTTATTCGATCCAAACATATACAAATATATTATACATATATATATGTAACATCCATACTTTTAATAAAATCTAAGAATTTATACTCATATATACATACCTACTCAACATTAACTAAATTCAAAACTTATTCATGTATATACACATATATCCGAACTTTATATATATAAATATAACATACATACTTTTAACTAAATTCAAGAATTTATTCATGTATATACATATATATCCGAACTTTATATATATAAATATAACATACATACTTTTAACTAAATTCAAGAATTTATTCATGTATATACATATATATTCGAACTTTATATATATAAATATAACATACATACTTTTAACTAAATTCAAGAATTTATTCATGCATATACATATATATCCGAACTTTATATATATAAATATAACATACATACTTTTAACTAAATTCAAGAACTTTTACATGTATATACATATATTATCCACTATTAGTTCTATATTATTGAACTTTAAACAAACTTTAGCTAACATACATGTAATTTGCATCATTAATATCAACTTACCAAAGTAAATTCTTGTATTCGGCTATCAATAACAAAATTTAAAGTTTCATTCAATTTGAATATATTAAGTTTCAGCTTATCATATGTAAAATAAATATAATAAGCATATATTTAATTTAGATAACATTTAATTGCTAATTGACTTACCTCGGATATCGACAGACACGCTCAACTATTCGACTACTTTCGTTTTTCCCCAATCCAATTCCATTTTCTTCGTTTCTTGATCTAAACATATTCAAATTTAGCCTTTTTATTCATCAAATCATTCAATTAAATCCAAAAATACATAAATGGGAAAATTATCATTTTGCCCCTAACATTTTACACTTTTTGCAATTTAGTCCTTTTTGCACAAAACACAAAATTTAATCACGCCATACTAGGGCGCATTTTCCTAGTGTTCATGCAAGTCCACACATTTCATTTATTTCACATTTTAGTCCCTAAAAAATTTATTTTCACAATTTAGCCCTAATTACTCAATTTTACAAAAAATTCAAAGACAAAACATGTTAATCTTTCACATATCTTTCATTTTTTGTAACACCCCTAACCCGTATCCTTCTCCAGAATAGGGTTATAGAGCATTACCGGAGTTTACAAATTAATTTTCAGACATTTCATTTTATCAAGCATTCATATTTATAACCAATCAAAATCAAAACATTTATGAGCTAACATTAGCCAATTTAACTTATACAAGTCATTATAACCAGAATCAAATCATCCAAAATTACCAATAGAATCAATGGATAATGTGATATATCTCCAACAAGCTTCCAACCCAATCGAGCTTCCGATAATCATTTCAAAACATCTAATAATTATACCTATTACCAATGATAATTTAATTCCAATAATAAAACACACATATATATAATATTCATTACCAAATAGCATTCACTTCTATTAAAATGATACAAAATATAGTTCATACGAACTTACCAGGCTAAATTGCAAAAATAGCAAAATTCAGGGACATTTTGGAAAATTTCTATTTTTCTCGAATTTCCACCCAATCTTGATATAAATTAATATTTCATTCAATTTACTAATTTAAATAATAAAAAAATTCATTTCATGCAATTTGGTCACTTTTTGACATTTTTACAAAATTACCCTTAAAGTTTCACATTTGTTCAATTTAGTCCCTGAACCTAAAACATGTAAATTGGTTATTTTTAATGAAAAATCATGCTAGTTGAATAATCATATATTTCCTCCTCCTCCTCTCCATTCCACATCCTTAATGTATATAACATGCTTATATGTAACATTATCTATAATTTCACCATTTATTTATATATTCATTCAAAACTGTCCACTTAAGTCATAGTCACTAAATTAATTATATCTTGAGCTACAGAACTCCGAATTGAGATCCATTAATTTTCTCTGAAACTATACTCACATATATTCTTACCATAAAATTTTTAGAATTTTTGGTTAGCCAATAAGTACAGTTTATTCTTTAAAGTCACCTCTGTTCTGCTGTCTAACAGTTCCGACCCTTCTTCACTAAAACTTAATTATCTCCTTGTACAAAATTCGGATGATATCCCTATTTATTTCTATTGAAAATAGACTCTTTAAGGGTTTAATAAATATAAATTATAACCCATAATTATTTTTGTACAATTTTTTTTATGATTTTCCAAAGTTAGAACAGGAGAACCCAAAATCATTCTGACCTTGTCTCACAAAATCTATTATATCTCATGATTTACAATTCCATTACTTACACCGTTTCTTCTATCAGAAACTAGACTTAGTAAGATTTAATTCCATATTTTTTTTCATCCTCTAATTTTATTTCCACAATTTATGGTGATTTTTCAAATTTAACCTACTGCTGCTGTCCAAAACTGTTTTAGTGCAAAATGTTAATTACTAAGTTTATAACTTCCTTATTCCCTTTCTCTATAATATTTCCCATCACTTTCACTTATTTATCTTCACTAATATATCAATAATAGAAGACTTTATATAATAAAACTCTACTATAACATCTTTTCCATGCTATTTCAATAATATCAAACTTAAAAATATATTGGAATCTCAATGTTCTTACCTTGTCCTATTGATTTCAATCTTTAACTTGATTTTCTCTCTCCTCTAGCTTCAATTTCTTGAATCCAATTTGATATTCTAGCTCCCCATAGTCTCCTTGTTATCTTTCTCTCTTGATGGATATGAAAATTCTTTTGATTTCTAAGTGAAAATGGTAAATTTTTGGAGAAAGGACCAAATTGTAAAGAAATCAAAACTTTCCTTCTTTCTCTCTTCTCCTCACGTTGGATGCATGGAAGATGATGGGTTGGTTGCTTTTCATCTTTCTTTCTACATATATTTATACTAAATAAATTAAGAATAAAATAATAAAATATCATTTAAAAATAATATTAAAATATTAATAAACTAATATTTATTGAATTAATTAATCTAAAATATTACCAACATCATCATTGCCTTCAAGATTTCTCTCTCTTCTAATTGACCATTTTGGCATTTATGTTCTTTTAAAATTCCATCCTTGAGTCATTACTTAATTTGGTAAAATTACGATTTAGTCCCTCAAAATTCTTCACCTTTTCAATTTGGTTATAATTCATCCATTTTTCTTGGTTTCTAGATTATTCTACCCTTAAAATATTTGCACTATTGGTCCTTCAACTTTTCATATTTACACTTTAACCCCTTAAATTTTGAGTATTTACTCTTGGGCCATAAAACTTTTCTCACTTTTGCGATTTAATCCTTTCTTTAATTAATATGTCATAATATACTTCTCAATGTTGACATAACTTAAAATTAACCTTTTTATCACTTTATTTCCTTATTTTACTATATCAGGAATATTATTTTGCTTTCTTACTATAGTAATTTTTTTGGGTATTACATTTTTCATCATCAACTATCACAAAGCTCAAGCATTCATCAATGACACATTTCAAAATCATCAACAATTCACAAAATTAAGACATGGCTTTTGAAGTATTCAAAGCAATGATCTAAAAAACGTAAATTATCAAAATCCGAACAAAAACTAACCTTGAATTAAGCTTCAAAAGATGGTCGAACCTAGCTTAGGTTTCTTTCTTTTTCTTTTCTCTAGTTTCAGTCAAAATAAGATGAAAATGTGGCTTTTAATTTGTTTGTCTTTTAATGTATTAACTTTATAGTATAATATATTATTATAACCTTTATACATAATATAAAAACTATAAATTATAAGCATAATGTCATCCACTATCTTGATTAATGGCCTAATTTCCTATTAAAGACTTCACATTATAAAGACATTAGCAAGTTAGCACTTTACACATTAATTAGTCAATTTCACATTTTACTCGATTAAGTCCTTTTATTAAATTAAGCACACAAACAATAAAATTAATTCACGAAACTTTCACACATGTAAATTAACACATAATAAACACATAAAATAATATTAAAATATTTTTAGACTCAGATTTGTGGTCACAAAACCACTATGTCTGATTAGGGTCTAAATCGGGCTATGACAGTAACGCCCCAAAATTTCTAATTTCGTTATTGTGAAAATATGACACAAATATCTGTCAGCTTTAGTGGTTATGTGTTCTGGTAGTGTTTGAGAAGTCCCAAGTTCAAGCCTTCGCTTGGGTCAATTTTGGTATTTTGAATGAATTAGGCCTTACTCTTGTTTAGTAGGCTTTTATTTGATTGTTAGGTAAATTACATTAGAATGGGTCTGCTGGTTCAGTGGTTAAATTGTTTGTTATTATGGTGGAGGTCTTGTGTTTGAATCCTTATGTAGGCAAAGGTATTATTTTTTGCTTAGATTTCAGGATAGAGTTGTGTAATAGGGGGATTCTGAGTGTGGATGTGTAGGGGAAGTAGGAGAGAAGATTAAGGGATTTTGGGGGTTATCGGGATTTTATTTTATTTCATTTCCCATAACTGAATTTTGACTCTCTTTTCCAAAAAAAATCTACCGCTTATTCTTCCCCCTCTCCTCTTACCGAAATTCTCCAAGTTTTTCCATCTTTCTCTTCTTTTTCTTCTTCTTGATTTTCCCTAATCCATTTATTTTCCTTCGTTTTCACACCCGATTAGTGCTCGCTTAGTTTTGGTAAGTGTTTCTCTTTGTTTCTATCATGAATCTCTTAACGACTGAAGTGGTAATGTTTTTTCTCTGCGATTTGGGAGTAGGGGGAGGCTCAGACTGGTGAATTCAGTGTTCTCATCTTAACAATAGTTAAACGGAGGGTTATCGTTGGTGGAAACTTGAGTTTCTATTCGTTCTTGGTATCCAATTCGCTAGTAAATCTGTTAAATTGATGTTGAGTATCTTGATTATAAGCTTTGGAGTGCTCGGGGACTATTTTAGCATCAAACAAAACAAGGTATGTACCCGAAATGCAAAAAAAAAAAGGATTCGGTGAAAAGCCAAAATTGCTTGCTATTTGGACAACAACAGTAGGCTAACTTTGAAATATCACCATAAGTTGTGGAAATCAAATTAGAGGATGAAAAAAATATGGAATTAAAGCTTATTAAGTTTAGTTTTTCATCGAAGAAATGGTGTAAGTAATGAAATTGTAAATCGTGAGATATAATAAGTTTTGTGAGACAAGGTCAGAATGAATTTGGGTTCTCCTGTTCTGACTTTGGAAAATCATCAAAAATTGGAGAAAAATAATTAGGGGTTAAAATTTTACATGTTTAAATTATTAATGAGTCTAATTTCAATAGAAACAAATGGTAAAATCATCCAAATTTTGTACTAAGAGATAATTAATTTTTAGCAAAGAAAGGTCGAAGCTGTCAGACAGCAAAATAGGGGTAAGTTTGAAGATTTTACTGTACTTATTGGTTGAACCAAAAATTCTAAAAATTTTATGGTAGAAAGATATTTGAGTCTAGTTTGAAAGACATCAAGAGGATCTTAATTCGGAATTCTGTAGCTCAAGATGTAAATAATTTAGTAATAGTGACTCAAGTAGACAGCTTTGAAGGAACATATAAGTAAATAGTGAAAACATATATGAATAATTAACTAGCACGGGTTACATTAAAAAAAAGGATCATGTGGTGAAGGCCAATTTGGCCGAGTGGGCCACATGGGCGTGTAAGCCCATTTTTCTAAAAAGTTTTGTAAGGTTGCACGGGTCTCCCAAGTCGACTGTGGACCTACTGTAGGGTCGGTAAGCTTTACTTAGATCCCTATATGTGTGATTTGTGTGTCTGATTTCTATATCGAGCGTGACTTATGAATGTATGTACTATTCATTACATAATGGCATGACATATTTTGTATGTTGCATTGCATCGGGGTAGGTTGATGATATTTGGAGGAAGTGTCTGAAAGGCTATTAAGCCTGTTATCTGGCAGCCCAGCTACAACATTCTGATTATGTGTCACATTTTGGTACAGCATGGTGTGTAGGGATGGGTGGGTTGATTTAATCCCCACATGGTGTGTAGGGTTGGACAGAGATGGTGTGTAGAGGCTGGTAGGTAGGATTCTGATTTACTATATCTGCATTCTATATCTGATATGAGCCAAGGCCTTAATGTATTTTTGAGACTGTATCTGAATGGGCTAATGCCCAAGCTGATTCTATGATGGGCACGGGCCCCAGACTGTATCTAACTAAATTCTGTTGATTATCTGTATGCATGTTTTCTGTGGGGATTACACATTGATTTTTTGAAAACTCACCCTTTTTCTGTTTAATCTGTACAGGTAATCCCCAGACTTGACGGGTTGGTGCAGCGGAGGACTCGACGGTGGCCACACGTAAATTTTAGACTGTTTTCCGTTAATGTCTATAATTTATTACTTATTTGGGGTTTTTGATGTATCTTCTGGACTATGGACTGGTTGGCTTTAAATTTGGGACTTTATACTGTTTTTGATGATTTTTTAAAAAAAACTGCAATTCCACAAAACACTGTTTTTTCCTAAAAACTAAGGTTTTTCGTAAATAGAAACGACTTTCCCTAAATTAATTGGTTACAAAAGCTTCCGCTAAGAGACAAGTTTTAAAGCAAATCAACTAGTTTTTTTCAAATTAAATAAAAACTAATTTACTATAACGGTTTTTAAACTCAACAATCTTGTCTTCAAATCCCTTTCCATGTGGCACCGCCAGATTCGACCATAATGTCTAGGCCAAGTTTGGGGTGTTACAATAATGCAACATGTATAGCTCAATTGAATGGTGGTTACATCAAATGTGACAGAACGAAACATATTTCACCAAAATTATTCTTCACCCGTGATCTTGAGAAAAGAGGTGATATAAATGTTCAACAAATTCGTTCTAGTGATAATTTAGCTAATTTTTTTACTAAGGCATTACCAACCGCAATATTTGAAAGACTACTACACAATATTGGAATATGTTGACTCAAAGATGTAACGTAATGTTGCTTTTAGGGGGAGTCTAAAAATAAGTTGTACTCTTTTCCTTTAACCAAGGTTTTGTCCCATTGAGTTTTCTAGGTAAAAGTTTTTTACGAGGCAGGTTGTAATAGAAGATTGTGTACTCTTTTTCCTTCATTAGGTTTTTATCCTAAAAGATTTTTCCTAATAAAGTTTTAATGAGGCACATTATCTACAAATAGACATCTAAGAAGGAGTATTATGAATATGTTATTGAGGGGAAATAAAAGAAAATAGATAGACTAAGAATATAACAAAATTTTTATTTACCGAAACCAAGCTATACAAACAACTTGTGGGTTCAACTAAACATCAATCCTATTCTGCCTAAATGCTACTGTTGTCCAAACCGAGTCACCAAATAACTTGTCAACAAAGGGCTTTTGTTTCTATTTTACCATAAACACAACAATATTGCTAACCCTAAACCGATACTACACAGATTAAAAAAGGGATTTTAAACATTTTTTTACCGTAAAGTGTTTCCAGAAAATGACAAATCCAGCAAAACTTTACCCCAAAAAGTGACAAATAAGAAAATGGGTTTATGCAAGATCGTCACTACAAAATGAAACCATTCAAAAAAAAAAAAGGGGTTTCAAAGTAAAATAATATAAATATTTCTTTAGAGTTAAGTTTTATCTGAAGAATCTAAAACCAAAAAAATTGTTGAAGAAGGAAAAAATTGTTGAAGAAGACTTTAGACTAAGAATTTTTTTTGAAGAACCAAGTATAAAATTGACGATTACAATACCAGAATGGTGAAGCTTCAACTCAAAAGTGTACGAGTTCTGATTCTCGATGAAGAACTCTGGAATGAGAACATGGTTGTTTTTACAAGATGATTTTCTTTCTCAATTTTTTGCTCTTGGTTTTTCAAAGAAACTTTTAATTTGATTTAACGAATAGGATTTGTTAAGGTAAATGAATTCATCATTCCCATTTTGTTTTTTCTCAATTTATTGAACAAACTAAAATTAAAATTAATGGATTATGTAAAAACGTTCCAAAAATCCACCTATTTCGGTCTTGCGAACTAGACAAGATAAAAGAATACGTGTGGCACCACGTTGCATTCTTTTTATTGGCTGACATGGCCACATAAAAAAATTAACTTCATTATAAAAAAAAAACATACCAGAACTGATTGACGGGAAAAAATTTGAGTGCCAAGTTGAGAAAAAAAAATCATAAGTATTAAATTGGGAGAAGTTACAAAATTTAGGGACCAAATACATATTTAAGCATTATAAAAAAATTTAAAATTTTATATAAATTGTAAAACCTTATATAAATTATAATTTTTTATAAAAATATTTGTAAAAAAAAAACAAAAATTGAAGATAGCAACATTCCAATGCTAGTGTCGACAAATTCAAGTCATAAATCTTGGAAAATACTGAAAGTTGAAACTTCGAGGGATTGCCAAATGCCAAATATAGTTCTACACTTTTGAGCTGCTCTTAGGTTCCAAATAGACCACCTAAGGGTGAAGCAAATAAGTTTTATTTTTGGGACGATCCAAGATAAAATTATAATTTTAAGGGAGTCATAGTTAAAAACATTTCTGAAAAGTAGTGAAAATGAATTGTTAATTTTTAGGACTGAAAATGAAAAAGCTTTATAAACCATAGAGAAATTAGTAGTGTAATAATTTTATTTAATTTTTTTTAAGATCCATCTTATTACGGCAACAACTACAATCAAATTGATTATTAAGAATATTATACTAAATGAATACTTCAGTGACTAATTAACTCATATTATTTTATGATTGAAATGGTTAGATCCATGAATTTACTTCACTGGCATAATATTCACCCATTTTCTAAATTAATCAATTGATATATACTTTGTTTTATGTATAAAAACATTTAAAATTCGAAGAAATTTTTTTATAATGTTTTACATTATATATTTAAAATTTTTATATTAGTTTGTAATTCTTTTACAGTTTATTTATGTATATATTTAAGAATTTATATATTTTAAGTGTCTTTACCTAGATATGCCATGTGATGGCTTCTGATTGGTTGGAAGAGACTTCTTCAAAGAATTTATGGATCCGTTCAACTTGTATATGTTTGTGTCGAATGTCTTGGAGATGGTTCTCTCAATTAGTCAAGTAAAATAGATTGTTTGTGAAATGTAAACTAATCATTTGAAGTAATCCACAAAAATTAATTTTTTTATTTATTATTTATCTCATATTAATTTAATTAATTAGAGTACTCGAAGAATATGTTTTCTTTATAAAAGAGTTTTAAAATGATTTAATTTCTCAATTTACCTTTTTATTAATCAAATTTAATTAGAGATAAACAATAATAACCGCTGATGATTTCTGATCGGTCCAAAATTTCTCCCTCTACAAATGTCCCCTCAAGACTTGGTCTCGTACACGGATTTTGTTGAGTGTAGAAAGTGAGTAAGTATTGGAATTTTATTTGCTACCAAGTTCAAAGATTTTTCTTCAATGAATGCCATCATTTTTTTTGTCATTTGGACTAAACTTGGAAATGAAAACAACTTGCCCACGTACCCTCATTTTTTAAAGATCAAGTCATAGCGTAGTTAAATTTCTTTTTGGATGTGCAATTTAAGCTTGTACTTAAGAGCATCTATTTTGGATGAACAATTTAAGCTCGTGCTTAGGAGCAATGTGACAACTTAAGCTCGTGCCTATGAGCGTTGCTTTTTCGTTGACTTCTTTGACATGTGATTGGAGTCTAATCTTGACCATTTCAATATTTTAGAAATAGGCGCTTGCCTGCCTTAGAAATCCATCATTTTACTTTTTCTTAAAGTTAGTGTAATAGGATCGAAAGAGCCAAAATTTATGGTTCTATCCATCATATTTAATTGAGAAATCATAGTGGCTAATGTTAAGTTTGATTATGCTCTTTTTTCGAACTCAAATTTTTCTCATTTATGGAGTTGCATGATTTTTTCTTTCAATATAAAGCACTTCTCGAGAGGACGATTAATCAACTGGCGGTATTTGCAATTGTTGGGATCATCTACCCAATTAGCTTCTTCAGGTCACTTCTTTTTTTGTAATTGAATCAACTTAGCTTTTAAAAGTTCTTCAAACATGTTCAGAACATTAGCATCAAGAAAGGGATACTTCTTTTCTTATCTCTCCTTCAGTGTGACTCTTGTTGTACCTTTGACTTGAGCAGAAGTGGGCTCTGCATTTTTCGCCCATTATAAACTACTTGCTTAGAAGGTTCTTGATTTACAACCATTTTGATTCTTAACTCCATGACATGAGCTCGAGTAGCTAATTTCTTAAAGGACTTCGGCATGATGCCTTGGAGAATGTAACACAAGCCCCAATTCATGGCTTGTATGCACATGTTGATGGAAAAGATTATAACAATTTCTAGTTGTAGTTTAGAATTAGATTCCTCCAACTATAGACGTAATCGATGACTAGCTCATATTTCTAGTATCTTGAGCTCGTGAGCTCAATTATGCTGACAATGCGACCAGTGCAATAGAATCTATTAAGAATTTTTTTATCAAGTTCTTCCCACATGTCAATTATTCCAGGCTCAAGATCAATGTATGAATAGAAAGCATTTCCTTTCAATGATCAAATGAACTGCTTCACCATGAGATCTCTATCAATGTAGGCACTAATAAAGTTTTTCACAAAGTGTGTGACAAGTTAATGTGGATTTCCTTTACCATCAAACTATTAGAATTTTGGAGGTTGATAATTTTTTGGCATCTTCAAATTATTGGTCCTTTATGTGTATGGATTTGAATATGTATATAAAGGCGAGGTAGAACTTTCAACTTGATCTTTGATGGTCTTTTTATGAGCTGAGTTGATATGAATAAATACTTTGAGGGTCCTTCTTCAACAACTTTGATTTCACCAAATTCTTGAAGAGTTTGATGTTAAGTTTCGTTGGAAGAATGTAATAGCCTGTTTTTCAGTGATGTCGAAAACAGTGATTTTGAGACAACAATTTTGATGAGAGAATTGAATATAGTATAATAGTTAATCTTGAATTTTATAGATTTTATTAATTGGTCAGTTAGTCAAGGTATAAGTGGTGCATACTGAAAGTTAGTGGTTTTAGAAAATGAGGTATCGAGACCTTGTTTTTCTAAATCGAACTTATAAATATTATTATTGAATATTTACGGAACTATTATATTAGTGGGTTGAAGTTTGGTCTGGAAATTTTAATGATTTGATAATTAATTAAAGAAAATGACTAAATTGTAAAAATAGTAAAAATTGGGCAATTTTTAGGAGTTCTTGCACCAGTGCCAATTGGTAGTTGCATTGTCTAATTAGAAAATTTTCAATGTTAGAGTTAGCAAACTTTTGGCAACAAATTTCTTTAGGTTGTAAATTCTATAGTTGATTGGGTATCTATCAGCTCATCTTGGATATCCAAGCTACACTTAGCACGAGATCTTCGGATTGGAATCGAAACAATCATCATCCCTTTACTCATGATCAAATCGAATCAAGCTATAAAAGGAAGCGTATCTGAATGATTCAAGCCTTAACTTATGTTCTTTAGGAGACATTGTTTGTGCAAGTTTTCTTGTTAACTCAGAGGGGTATTGTAAAAGATATAGTATGTTAGAAAGTCTTTTTCACTTATATATTGTGAAGACTAAGGGTGAAAATGAGATAGGTGCTCGCAAGCTACTCAAATTCGACTAAAAAATTAAAATTCAATTCGATAATTGTCGAGTCCAACTCGAGCAGTTCGATCAAGTCAAATTCAAGCTTAATAATACTTGACTCGACTAGCTTGCGATCCTTATTGAGCTCTTCAAGTTTTTATATTATTAAATCACATCATTACCCTTAATATATATTATTAACCTTAAGCTTATTATTGAGTTAACCTCGAGCTCGAGTTCGAGCTTCAGTATAAAAATTGGTAAAAGAGTTAAATTGAGCTTGAACTTAAAAATAGATGTTCGATTGAGCTCGAGTCGAGTATAGAGCTCCAATATCAATTTTATAATATGCTATTTTTTAAAAATTATGTAACTGATGCAATCTACCTTGAATTTAATAAAAATAATCACTATCAAAGAATAAAAATATTCTACAAATAAGTCTAGAGCGATAATGATATGTTTTTAAGATATAATAAAATAATAATACAAAATAATTATTCTACTAACAAGTGTTTAACATAATGACAAAGTACATTATATTCCCAAATAGAAAACAAGATTCGAACGGAAAGGACAATCAATCTTAAAAAAAAAAACTACAAATTTCAAACCTAAATAATAAAATAAATAAATAAATAGAAAAAGAAAATTATCCTCGCAATAATAAATTAACGCAAAATGATTGATTTAAACAGTATAACAACCGTCTGCCAGTTTGCAGTAAATTAACGAATTAATTGAATGGAAAGTCTCAATCAGCCCATTTCATTATTTCGTATATTTATTCATCTAAGCATTTAAAAACAAGACAATCATGAAAAAGAATATGTAACAGCCAAAGTGATGCAGTATTTGAAGTCACCGATTGGATATTTAACAAGAAATTCTGCTTGCCTTTCTTGACTATTACAAATTCAATGAAAATTAATAATTATAGTGGATATAACTCCTATTAAAAATTGAAATAAATTTTGTTCTTAAGCTTAAGCTTCAGTCTATAAATACCATTTTAAACCACACCTCAGAACACTCATTCAATCATCCATTTTTCTTATTTGTTTCTCTCCGTTTAAACTTAGAAACAAAACCTCTAGTAGTAGTATTAGAATCATGGGTGTTGTGAGTTATGAGTTTGAGGTAACCTCCCCAATTGCTCCAGCCAGGCTTTTCAAGGCTTTTGTTCTTGAAGCTGCCAAGGTTTGGCCCACGGCTGCCCCTCATGCAGTCAAGAGTGTTGAGCTCGAAGGTGATGCTAGTCCTGGAAGTATTGTAAAGATCACCTTTGTTGAAGGTTAGTTCTTTAACTTTCACAATCTTTTTATTTTTTATTTTTTGAATGTGTTCAACACGAGTATATCGAATAACAAGTATTTTTTTGCTTAGGCCTTCCATACCAATATATGAAGCACCAGATTGGGGGACACGACGAAAACAATTTTTCATACAGTTACAGTATGATTGAAGGTGGGCCTTTAGGGGACAAGCTTGAGAAAATCAGCTATGAGAACCAGTTTGTGGCAGCTGCAGATGGAGGAAGCATTTGCAAGAGCTCAATAAAATATTACACCATTGGCGACTATGTAATCACCGAAGATGAAATCAAGACTCTCATTAAAGGGAGTGAGGTAGTTTACAAGGCTATTGAAGCTTATCTTTTGGCAAACCCCGATGCCTGCAACTAAAGATATAGCTTCCTTTGAATTCTCATGCATGCTTTTAAAGGGTGGTGTGATTATAATGGTGTGGTTTTGATATTTTATTTTCGTCTTGAACTCTAAACTGTCTTTGGAGTATTCCAATAAAAGTGATGGTGATCAGACTTTGGTCATCTTAATTCATTTTTAATATAGAGTTTGAGTTGAAGCATCTTTGGTATAAATAATGAAATAAAATAAGCATATAAACTTGGTTTTAAATGGTATATATTTTGCAAGGATTCTGCAATATTTTTTCATATATCGTTTGAGTTAAACAAGGAGTAATACACTCCAAATCTCTAGTATTTCCAAGACATGAACCTAAAGTAAATTTGACTAAAATTTCCACCTCATAATTTAGTTAATGTTATTTTTATTAGGGTTACTAACATTTTATATAAAAGAATATTAAAATATCGGTTATGATTATGATTCTTTAAATATTATCAAATAATTTTAAAATATTAAATGTGGAGGTATTTATAGTCGTGTTAAGTTTCGAACGGACTTAAAATGATATTAAATAATATATATATAAATTTTCAATTTCAAATATAAATATCAAATTTTAACAAAATTTGTTCATATTTATAATAGAAAAAGTTAATCACTCCGGATGAAACTTCTTCATATTTTTTAAGAAAAGTAATAATTTGTTATTCTTCAATAATTATAGTATTATTATATTTAATCTTTTACACATTATAAATTACATAATATATAAAAAAAAATTTAACTTCAAAAATGGATCAAACCAAGCTCGAGTCTTGTATGTTAAAATTCAAGCTCCATTCATATTTTAAAGCTAAATTCATTTTTGAACTTAATATTTCTCTTAAAACTCTTTTAAACATGATATGAATTTTTAGGTTTAGACAAATAAGTCAACTCTTGCATAGAGGTTGAAGTACGCATGCATTAGATGCATTTTTGAGACTTAAATATCCATATAGTTGATTAATCAAAATAGCTTATTGTTCAGGAGAATATGTCACTACCTTTATAAAGTCAAAGGTTGAGAAACTTTAATGAACATATAAGATAAGGAGAATCTGGAAAGATATTTTTGTTGGTGTTATAAAAACTATACATTAACGGCCTATTTATTTGCATCTGAAATCTTTTAATAAACTATTCCAAATCAAAACAACCGTTATTATCCCAATATGGTAAAACTACCCTAACAATCTATATTTTTATTGTTAAGTTTGCATAATTATTTCAAAAAATGAGTTACTGGTTTGATGGATAAAAGATAATTAAGAGATAGAAAATTTATCTTTAAGATTTCAGTTCAAATTTCTTCCCTTGCATAATGTTTAATTTTTGCTATTTTTTCTCTCATCCCTATTTTTGTGCCACCCCTACCTAGGTACCCTAGGTATAAATACTATTTTTTCTTTTCTGTCAGCTTTTTTCATTTGTTTTTCTCTCTTGTCATCCCACCCTCTCATTTTCTCTCTACTCTTTCAATTTTTCTCTCTTTTCTTCAACCTTGTGCTGCCTCATAACCTAGTTTTATCACCATTGTTGTGTTGCCCCTCTACTTCTCTATTGGTGGTGTTGTTTTGCTTTGTTTCCTTCCTCTCTTTCACCCTTTTGCTCATTATTTTGTTGCTTTTCTTTGCTGTTCATTGCTTCCATTTTTCTCCTCCCATTGCCACACATTTAAGCCCTTTGTTGTTGCCATTTTTCTTGCATTACTGCCTCTCTATGCCCTCATCTTCTCATCTTTTTCTTCATTTTTGGTTGTTTATTTTTACCACCTTTGACCGAATTCCCCTAGGCTATTGTTAGTGTTCTTTTTAATTCTGTGATCACTATTCATCATAGATCTAAAGCGGGTGAAGCCTAACTGCTGATTTTTAATGCGATCCACATCATTTTCTTCGTTTCTTTTTATCATGTTGTTGCCGAGTGTGCTTGTGCTTTGGCCGAATTTTACATACTAACTTTCATGTGTTTTAAATGTTGAAGGACTGAATCCAAATGTCTCAAATCAACAATGACATCAGAACTCGTTCGTATCTTCGTTATATTTTGAAATAAATTAAGTAGAGGTCCCGACAGTTTGAATTGATTGGCTACTATAAATACTTGTTTTGGTCAAACCTTATAGAGGTGCCTAAAGGCTATTTTTAATCAAATTTTATTCATGTTGTGTACAGATTCGATCTAGATTTGTTTAGATTTAAGGCATGAAAGTTGAGGATTTTTGAGTAGTGCTGTGGTTTTGCGAATACAAGGTGTGGGTCCTAACTTTTTTATGTTTTGGAGTCTAATATAAGTTGTATGATTATTCAGAAGTTGATTGAATGTAGTGTGTAATCTCAACACATGGTCGAAACGCATTATGCCATCCATGAAGTGGTCAATTCTGGTAAGTAGTCATAAGTTAGCCGAAAGCACTAAGTGAACCACTAGTAAATGGCTGAATGTTATAGGGCCTTAAAATGAGGTAACTGATTGTGTAAGTATCTTACATATGGGCTGATTGTGTGTTGTTCTATTATTTAGCTAAATGCATGCCATTTCGTGACTTGTACTGTTAAGTATGCTATTCATTATTGTTACCGACTTCATGTAAGCATGTCTACTATGTTGTCTATTGAGCGGCATGTATAACATGTTATTGATTGTATTGTATAATGTTGCTTGTATGCATGCCATTAAATGTTACCGTTCTCACTGAATGCATGTAAAGCATGCCACCGTGATTAGTCCTAAAAGTAACAAGTTTTAACCTCATTCTTAATGTGTTTTTGGGTGATTATTCGATGATAATTGTGAATATTATACTCCTAATCCTTTAAATTCATGTTTTGATGCTTAATATAGCACTTGGGAGAAAAAGGAGTGAAAACTAGATCATTGGAGCAAGCTACAAAAGCTACACGAGCTAGACCATTCCACACAACCATGTGACCGACACGAGCGTGTGGTTGGCTATGTCGATTTCACGGGATTTCATACTGAACTTAGAAAAAATATGATTTTTTAGGTTTTTTGAGCATTCTAAGATGTATATATGACAACAATAAGAAGATCGGAGTGAGTCGTCAAAGAATATTTAAGAAAACAACTCGAGAAACACCATTGAAGCCGACTTGGAAGTAAATTTCTGTCAAGACTGAAGATTCCCAGTTCATTTCTTAGGAAGTTATCACGAGTTTCTTTGTTTCTTTCGAATATAAATTTTCAAGCATGAACTAATTTTTAAATACCTCGGGAGATGAACCCTATGATGGATTCTGTCATTTAATTTTTATTTTACACAAAAATTATTTAGTTTCTTATTCTCAATTATGAGTGCTTCATTCATGGTTTGATATTTCTAGAGTATTAATCCATGTTCGATATCCTTAAATCAGTGGTTGAATAGACCCCGTTTAAGATTAGATCTTGCGTAATTGAGTGGAGTTGCATGCAATTCTAGAATTAGGATGACATAAATCTACTGGATTAAAGTCAAATCTAATATGAGAATCCATCGCATGAGTTAATGCAATAATAGGGGTTTTAATTAGAAAAAAATTAATTAATCAACTTAGAGTCAGTTGATTTTATGCTTGAAAGAGATATTAGCATAATTTTGGGATTTCTACGGATCAAGGTGTTAAGTAAAGAAATTGCACGATTTAGATTGGTAGTGACAGATGAAATCTAGGTGGATTCTTTCTTAGGTATTGTTTTGTTTCTTGGTTGTTATTCGATTATTTTTTTGATTTGTTTTTTTTCGTATTCATTAGTTAATAGAATTAGTTAATTTTACTATTAACCAATCATTTGAATTATTGGGTTAAGTAATAGAAAGACGGTAATTACTAGTACTTGTAGTCCTCGTGGGAACAATATCTTTGTTCACCGTAGCTATACTATTAAATGATAGGTGCAATTGCCTTAGTCAAATTTTTAAATGTTTTGCTATGCATCACACTGTACTAAAATCGATACTGTTAATGCATGACATTTGTAACACCTCTTACCCGGTTCGGTCGTTGGATCTGAATTTCAGGATGCTACCACATAAATCCAAACATTTAAACAAAAATTATGCCATTTAATTCAAATAACAACATCAAACTATCCCAATAGTTGAGTAATAAAAATTAAGAATAATACAAGGAAAAATCAAGCCTAAAAAGATAAAATAATAGATGTGAGCAGGAATAAGGAACAAACTGTAAAATTTTCAAAACCTTGAAAATTTGGTATCGATACCATTTTGGTATTCTTTCAAAACCAAAAAATTATGGTTCAAAACATTTTATCGATACCCTGAGAATAAGTATCGAAGTTAAGAATTAGGTATCGATACTTATTACAAGTATCGGTACGAAATTGACATTTGGTCAAGTATCGATACCTTGGTCTCTGGTATTGATACGTTTATCGAGATGGTCAAAAATCACAAGTTTGAAAGTTCATTTCATGCTCAAACCTATATTTTAATTCATAGATACATATTGGTGCACTTATGATATGCATAAAACTCATTCAATCCATTACAAATATTCCATGATCCATTAACCATCTTACCTATTACGATTAGTAACTAAGTAGGCAATTGGGTACTTTATTAGGGAAGTTAAAAAAACCAAAATTTTCATCTATGCCTTAAGTATTTACTTAACCATTCTTTCAACCTATTCAAAATGCACCAAAAGCATACAAAAAAATGTACCATTATCCTAATTCTAACCAATATGCCTCAAGGCACCTCAATGACATATAAAACAAAGAGAAACATTTCAATTAATCTAAACATTATATATTTATATATCACAACGTTCACTCTATTAATCACCAAACACACACACTTATCAAAACTTATGGGCATACCATATAAACTTCAAAAGCATATTATATACATACTCAAAATGCCATTTCAAATTACCAATGCATGATTTAATCCATCTACAAAATGCACATGTTTTCCAACTAAACATATTTTTTGCTATAATCATACCAACAAGAATTTCAAACCATATCACAATCAAGTTTTATCACCATTGTCGTGTTGCCCCAAAATGTAGTTTTATCACCATTGATATGTTGCCCCTCTCATTCTCCATTGGTGGTACCATTTTGCTTTGTTTCCTTCTTGTGACATCCCAAACCCGACCGGGACAGACCAGCCCGAATTCGAAGCATTACATTAGCCATCGAAGCAACTCTCCAGCTAAAAACCACTCAACGCACACCCCCAACCTTGTAACACCTTATATATGACTAATTAACTATCATTTATTAATGCAAAAGCAATTTGTGAATCATTTTTAAACATTTTCTTAAGTATTAAAACCTAAGGGTACTTTGGTCATTTTACCACCTAAGGTTAAATTATCCTAGTTTTAAATCTAAATAGTTACCGACATTCTTCTAGTTAAATTATGTAAGCCCTAAAAATTTTAGCTTAATTCGAGTTCATTTACTATGTCTAGTTCAAGTTTTATTATTAAGGACTAAATCATAACTTTTACAAACTTTTAGTACATTTTCCAAATTAAAAATTAAGAGTGCTTCTACCAAATATTAACAGTTACAAGTCTAATCCAAAAATGTTACCAACTTTCCCTATCATTAAAGGCTTCAATTATTCTAATCAATTTTAAGGACTACATTATATATTAAGCAAATTAGAATTCTAGATTACAAAAATGAAAAATCAAACCCCCCAAAACCCACACATTCGTGTGCAAACCACTGCACCTATTTTGTCAAAAATTCATTTTAATTACCCGATTTTACATATTTTACTTACCCATTAAACTTGAAATAGCTATAATTACCCAATTTTACATATTTTAATTACTCATTAAACTTGAAATAGCTACAATTCATTACCATAAACATCTACACATCTCCAATTTAATTTATACAACAAATATGCAACAATTAATCAAAATTTATCACCTAATTACATGCTTAGTAAACACCAATTAATTCACACAAGCTTCATACACCCTGTTATCAGCCACCTTATGAACACTCATCAACATACATCACTACACCAAAATAGGCTTTTAGCGGCATTTTTAGCGGCGTTTGGACAAAAAACGCCACTAAAAATCAAGCATTAGTGGCACTTTTACAAAAACGCCACTAAATATCGAGCATTAGCGGCGCATATTGAAAAACGCCGTTAAAAATAAGCATTAGCGGCGTTTTCCAAAAAGCACCGCAAAAACCTAAGCCCAACGATGCCGTTTTCAAAGTTTTTGGGCATTTAGCGACGCTTTTAGCAGCGTTTTTTCAAAAGCGCCGCTAATGCTCGGTCTTTTAGCGGCATTTTTTCAAAAGCGCCGCTAATGCTCGGGCCTTTAGTGGCGTTTTTGAAAATGCGCCGCTAATAATAAAATCTAAAACCATTTCAATTATCTCAATCTTTGATATATTCTGAAGTAATTTTTCAATTATATTTTTTATTATAAGTTGAAAAATTAATATTTCGTTGTATTTATTATATATTGGTCAAATTTACATTTAAATGATAACAAATAATATTGTTTAATACAAAATGTTTTTATTAAAGAGAAGTCCTAACTCCTAACTATTTATTATTATTTTTCAATCACAGTTTATTTAAACTACTTTACTAGAAAAATATATTAAATTATGAGTAAAATAAAATATCATAAAACTTAAATTGTTGTGTTGTAAAGAATAAAAAATATAATAATTTTTTATAAGAATAATAAATTTTGATAGTTCGACTAAATAAATAATCAAAGAAAGTAATATAAAACACCAAATATCGTGATAAATAATATTATATATTTATAATTTTATTACCAAAAATAATTTTATATTTAGTTAATCAAACATGAACACAAGAATGACCTAATAGCACCAAGAGAAAGAACTGAAAATGAATGAAAAGGGACAAATGAGGTTGTTACTTGGTCTAATACCCACTAGAAATTAATACTAGGTTTTTTAGGCTGAGAAAGGGTTATAGGAAAATATTATAAACATTGAAATTTGAATAAAATTTATTAAATATTGAATTTTAGAAAATAATTAAGTGAAGTTGGGATTCAATTTAGCTAGTAGAGTCGGTGGGGTTAGTTGGACGATTTGCTCCCGAAAAGAAAAGGTTGTTTGTTTTTTCTTGATAACAAAAAGTGTTAGCTGGGTCTCGAGTCTAGAGCCGAATGCTGCTTCAGGCGGTATAGTGGTAATGGTGAACAAGTAGGTCTAATTTATCTAAATAGCCCAATTGCAAAAGAAAGAAAATATCTTATATTTGCAATCATTAATCGAATTACGTTGGGTACTTCGTTAGGGTGGGTGAGTGTTGAGTGCTGAGGTCTAGGGTTGGGAAAACAAAATGAGCAGAGCAGGGTAGGGTTTGAATTTGGATTTGGGTCGGGTTAGTGGGTAATGATGAATAAATATCATCATAATGTTTATTATTTTAGGATTTCAGTTTTGAGTTCAGGGTTTAGGGTTTAGGTTTAGGGCTTGGGGATTGGGGTTTAAGGTTTAGAGTTTACATTTTAGTGTTAATATGAGGTTAGTGTTTACGGCTTATAAGATAATGATCAAATTTACTGTTTTAGGGCTTGATGTTTATGGTTTACAGTTTAGCGTTAATGATTTGACTGTTACAATGCATGGTTTAGAGTTTAAAGTTTAGGTGTCACCATTTTAAGGTTTATGGATTAGGTCTTACCAATGCCCAATTTTAAAAACTTTTCCAACTTCAAGCTCATTTTACTTGAATCACCCATTTCATTGTTTAAAAACAATAAAAAAAATATAAATCTAAGCCTAACCATATTTTTGACTAGGTGGGTTGTATGGGTAGTGAACATTTCTAATTATCATTTAAAGAGTAAATAACATATATTGTTTTAAATATTGAAAGGTTTTATATTTTTCGTGATTTAAAAATTTAAAAGGAATTTTAAAAGATTTTAAATTTTTTTAAAATTTTTAAAAAGATTTTAAACTTTTATTTTTATAATATTTATATACTTTTAAAGAAAAGACCAAATAAATAAAAATTACAAACATTAAAGACTACAAAATTATTTTATCATTTTCTAATTTCTACATTGATAATTTTAACCGTAAAATTAGATGTTTAAATTAAAAAAAATTTAACAGATTTAAAATGAAATAATTTTTTGCGGCGTTTTTTATGAAAAAAGCCGTAAAAGGTAAGCAATAACGGCGTTTTTATAAAAAACGCCACAAAAAATAATTTTACTTTAAAATAATTTTTAGCATAGGAAAACGACGACGTTTTGTACAAAATAAAATGATTTTTTACGGCTTTTCCCACTCACTCCCAACAAAAAAAAAATTTTGGTTACCCGCTCGTTACTCCCTCTTCTTCTCATCTCCATCGCCCGCCCTAAATACCCCAAATAAAGGTTTGTACTTAATTCTTTTTCCCTTTTAATCTCAAAATTCCATGAGTTCCTTTGCCCCAACATCTCCTAATACCGTTCAAATCCCTAAACCTTTTCTTTTTCTCTCCATGAGGTTTACAATTTAGTTTTTAAGCTTTGTGGGGTTCTGTTGTTGTTCTTTATTCCATTTTTGTGTGTGTTTTTGCAGGGAATGGAAGAGAATTACAGGAGGTTGAAGGAGATAAACAAAAAGTTGAGAAGAGAGATAATGGAAATTATATCCCTTTCCCAACTATGAATTCGTTATTATTTTGTTTCATTTTATTGGTTGATTAGAATGGGGGAGATAAAGGACAACGACGCCTACGAGGAAGAGCTTATCGACTACGAAGAAGAAGATGAAAAAGCCCCTGACTCTGCCTGCACTAAGGCTGCTGATTCTGCTAAGAAGTTAGTCATTTTAATTTATACATATTTTTAAGGAAAACAATGTTCTAATATAATCTGCTAGTTTTAGTGTAAAGCAATTTGATTTTAATTTGTTTCATTTCATTTTATGTGGTGTAGGGGGTATGTTGGAATTCATAGTTCGGGATTCAGAGACTTTCTGCTGAAACCAGAGCTGCTTCGATCTATTGTGGATTCTGGTTTTGAACATCCTTCCGAAGGTAAAGTTTTAAACTCATGTCTGATGTTAACATTCGTGAATTCCATGAATTAAGTCATTTTTGTTTTTCTTGCTTTTAGTGACTTATAATGGTGGGCAGTGTACAGGTTTGGTGCTTTATTATTTTGATTTACTGTTTTGGATGAAGCATTTGTTGTTACAGGATATGCTTTGTAGTAATCTTTGAAATACTTTGCCTTGAAATTATTTTTTTTCAACTTAATTTATCTAGGCGTGAAAGTCTTCAAAATTATCATAGCTTTTCTTTTCTGTTGATTCAAACTGTTCATTTAAACTCTTTTTTTATATATATATATATACATACTGTTTTTAATAAAATTTGTAATAATTCATTCATTCTAAGTTAATTGGACTTGCCTACGACAGAATACAGTTTATATATGAATATGCTTCATTCTAACTTAATTTGGCTGGGCAAGTTGCTGCACTTGTTCTATGTCAGACTAGAGAACTAGCATACCAGGTGGGTTTTAGAGTCTTGAATTTATTCTTTGGAATTAGCATGCCAGTTGAGGGTGTTTCAGTGCCATTTCATCACTGAATTCATTCTTACCAAGTATTACTTTCTCTATCCTTTAACAGATTTGCCATATCAAATGTTGCTTTCGGTGTTTAAGAAATAAATTCAGTTAGTTACTGATTATATGTTGTTCTTTGAATCTGATCAATGAAGTTAATACAAACCATGCTATGCAGTGGAATAAATTCAGTTAGCCTTCTGCAGACCCTTTAACCTTCTTTATCTTTTTTACTTTGTTGTTTAATACAGTTTATAGGACTAATGGTTTTGTGTTTGATGCAGTTTTTGCACTTGCAAAGCTTATGAATGTCAGTGAAGATGAGAGTCAACTTTCTGCTATAGCTAGGTATGGCCTTTTTTACTTATAGAGATGCAAGAATTTTAGTTGTAATTCAATTGATGATTTATTGATTTTATAAAAATATTTTGTAGGAAAGGTTCAGGCAGTGCTTGTCGGAGTTTGTTTGGTGGATTCGTTAAGTGGATTATGGGAAAAGTAAGTTCTTTCTGTATGTGTTGAAAGGTTCATTTCTGCATGTATTTAACAGTTCATCTTTCATTAGGAAGGGTAGTACCTTTGAGTAACCATTTTTTCCAATCCTCATGTTTTACATTTTTCCAACTATAGGTTTATAGTTGCTACTCTGCAGGGAGATAATTTTTTCCCCACAAGAACATGAAATATACTTACGATTAATTTTGCAAGATTCTGTCTCAATTAATCTGCATCCTTTCTCGTGGTTTGGTATTATTGATTGCTAAGTGTTTTAGATCCTGAAAGAATGCAGGCAGCATATGAAAATCAACAGTCTGACCTGCATTATTTTGATCATTTGAGAATGCGTAATCTCAGATCACTTTCTTCCCATGCTTTACATCTACAATTTATTTTCCACTTATTTTCTACAATTTATTTGAGAATGCGAGTTTGTTGATGTATATGATGGCTTTGTGCTTTTTTTTTTTTTACAAATATAATCTCTTCTGTTGATGAATGTAATTCCAAAACTAGTACTGATTACTGTATGAACTGCAGATTTTTTGGACTCATGAACATGCTGTTGCAGTTCTATATCAACCTTAATGAAAGTGCTTCTCTGCACTGTTCACAAACAGGAAACCTCTTTATGACTTGACTAAAAATTCAAAAGATAAGAGTTTGGGATCATCTCATTACTCATTTACTCTGATCTCTTGATATTGAGTGCAACTTGGTGAAAAGAAAGCACATGTTTTCTCACTTTTATGAATTGTTTGTTTGTGATTTTTGTTTTCATGGTAAAATATGTTATGTCATGAATTGTGTTTGATCAGAATATTATGTTCACAGTTATTTCCAAAAGCGGCAGTGGCCAATTGGATCTTCTGATATTGGATTGTTTGTACAAGGTGTGTTACTCCCTTGCTTCTTTCTTTTTCACAGTTGTTGAATACTTTTCTTCATCTTTTTTTGTTAGTGAATTGTCTAGAATTAGAAAAATTCAAAAAGACAATCTTAATCCATGCTGATTCTTTCATAACCTATCTGCATCTATGTATGTGCTGCTGTGCATATTATGTTCTTTCTTGTTACATCACTGTGTTGTACCATAGGTTATTGTTTAACATAGTTGAACAAATGGTGGCTTATTTAATTGTAAGTCTTGAAAAAGTTATCAGTATTAACTCGATTTTCAGAAACTTCAAAACTACTATTATAGAGATATAATGAATATAGAAATTAATTAAATGGTTATGAAAATTTTGAGATGTTCCCTTTGTCTGATTATCACGGATATCTTAGTAATTTTTTTTGATGAATGTACACTGCAATAGTAAAATTACTCTTCTGTTTTATTATTTATTGTATTTTTAATTGTATATATCTTCTCTGAACTAATGTTTTATGTTTTCTACATGGCAGAAAGGATCCCATAACTTTCACTTATGCTTACCTCAGGTTTGTTCTAAATTTTTCCAAAAATTGGGCTGCCCAGAAAAAAAAAAACTTGAAATAGGTTTACTTAGTACTAGTTAAATCGGGCTTGATTTTAGATAAATCTAATTATTATCTTTAAGCATGATATGTTCTAATACTTTGATTTAAGCCGTTAATGTATGTATTCTGACTATGGAATATCATGTTCAAATATTCTACAAAGAAGCTAATTAGGAGATTCTGCAATTGTTGATGGTAATTGGAATTTAAGAATATAGGCTTAAGGGTTTAATCGAAATTTAAGCATGATATGTTCTAATATTTTAAATTTATATTGATGAATACTTTCCACCTATATTGACTTAAGTGAGTAGATATATCAGTAGTGTACATTTTTTTATTCCACAAACAATCTTAAAAAGTTGAGATATTATTTTTTTTAGATGTATTTTTTAATAATTTACTATAACATTATAAGACACCTAATTTACTATAACATTATAAAACAATATTAAAAGTTGAACTGATTTACTTATCTTTGCCATGTTCACTACGGTTTGAACAAATTAAGTTACTCTTATTTTCATGCAGAGCATGTAGGAGCCAAATTTGTGGTTCAAATTCGAAGCCATGCTCAAAAGTTTTTTTTCTAAGGCTCATTGTTTTTTTTCTAAGGCTCATTGTTTTGTGGGAAAAGCGCCGCTAAAGGTCTTGGTATTTAGCGGCGTTTGTGGGAAAAGCGCCGCTAAAGGTCTTGGTCTTTAGCGGCGTTTGTTTCTAAAAACGCCGCTAAAGTTAGCGATGCGTTCTTTAGCGGCGTTTTGTCTGGCGCTTCTTAAAGTGCCGCAAATACTTTTAGTAAAGGCCTAAAAAAGCGCCGCTAAAAGCCTGTTTTGGTGTAGTGCATACTTAATACACCATGTTATCAACTACCATACGAACACTCATCAACATATTTGTTGTTTACTAAGCATTGTTAGTATAACAATTAAAGATGTAATTGTTTAAGCTTCAATTAAACATTATTAGTATAAAATACATTCTTCATACACCGTGTTATCAAGCACCGTACGAACACTCATCAACATACCATAAATCAAACATCAATTAAACATAAAATCATGTATTAAAGAAATTATAAAATTTTCAAAATTAAAGTCCAAAATTTAATGTCCAATGTCCATTACAAGTAAAATAACACTAGTCCCAAAAGCATCACAATGTCCCTCTATAGTCTCTAAATCAAATTTTTAAGCCACTACAAAGCCTTATTCTTGGATTGCCCTCGCACTCGCTTCTTGACTCCTTAAACCCGAAAATTCTCTGTACGAAATTTAAAGGTGTGAGCTCAAAAAGATCAGTGAATGATAGTAAAAACATCAAGTAATTTGCACCCAATTATGTATAAATCAAAGAAATTAAGCATCAAATTTTCAGCCACAACATGTTAACATTTCACTATAACATCACATGCTATTTCAAGAATTAAGAATCAAAATTTTCATGGCAAGTAAAATAATCTTTTAACACATAAACATTCAATTATATTGGCACAACCAATCAATTATATTGGCATAATACATCCATGGCAATAAGCAAACATGTGATTATACATTAGATAAACGGATATCTGAACTCTCACAAATCAAATATAGTACTCCGAATTGAGTGGGCTGAAGCAACACACTCCCTTATAGCGCCTCAAATAACCCGATGAGTGGAGACTCAAGCTCAGCACTCCCTTATCTACTCCAAACAAATCAGTCCACCAAGAGCCATATGCTCACAATAACTCAAACAATGGGGAGTACTCACAAATCCTATGTCATGCCAACTATATCCAATGGATCCACCATTGTCGTGCTGCCCCTCTCCTTTTCTATTGGTGGTGTTATTTTCCTTTGTTTCCCTCCTTAGTTTCACCCTTTTATTCATTATTTTGCTACTCTTCTTTGCTACCTATTGCTTCTATTTTTCTCCTATTGCCGCACATTTAAGCCCTTTGTTGTTGCAATTTTTCTTGCATTACCGCCTCTCTATGCCCTAATCTTCTCATTTTTTTCTTCATTTTTGGCTATTGATTTTTACCATCTTTGGCTGAATCCCCCTAGGCTATTTTTAGTGTTGTTTTTAATTTTGTGATCACTATTCATGATAGATCTAAAGTTTGTGAAGTGTAAGTGCTGATTTTTAACACGATCTACATCGTTTTCTTCATTTCTTTTTATTCTATTGTGGCCAATTGTGCTTGTGCCTTGGTTGAATTTTACATACTAACTTTTGTGTGTTTTAAATGTTGAAGGATCGAATCCAAACTTCTCGAATTAGTAGTGACATCGGACCTCATTTGTATCTTCGTTATATTTTGAAATAGAGTAAGTAGAGGTCCCGAAAGTTGGAACTGATTGGCCACTGTTAATACTCATTTTGGCCGAGCCCTACAGAGGTGTTTAAAGGCTGGTTTTAATTAAATTTCGTTCATGTTGTGTACAAATCTGATCTAGATATGTTTAGATCTAAGGCATCAAATTTGCAAATTTTTTAGTAGTGCTACAGATTTGCAAATACAAGGTGTGTGCCCTAGATTTTGTATGTTTTCATGTTTACTGTAAGTTGTATGATTATTCACAAGTTGGCCGAATGTTGTGTGTAATTCCAACGCATGGCCAAATGGCATTATGCCGTCCATGAAGTGGTCGATTATGGTATGTAGTCATAATTTGGTCGAAAGCACTAAGTGACCCACTAGTAAATGGTCGAATGTTACAGGGCCTTAAAATGAGGAAATCGATTATGTAAGTATGTTACATGTGGGCTGATTGTGTGTTGTTCTATTGGTTGGCTAAATGCATGCCATTTCGTGACTTGTGTTCTTAAGTGTCCTATTTGTTATTGTTACCGACTAAATGTAAGCATGTCTGCTGTGTTGCATATTGAATGCACGTATAGCATGCTATTGGTTCAATTGTATAATGTTGTATGTACACATGCCATTAAATGTTATTGTTCTTATTCATTGCATATAAACCATGTCACCAGTACTGTTTTATTGAATGTATCCAAAGCATACCACTAATATTGTTTACTGAATGCATGTTAAGCATGCCACTGTGATAAGTGCTAAAAGCAACATGTTTTAACCTCATTCTTATTGCGTTTTTGGGTGATTATCCTATGTTAATTGTGAACTTTATGGTTTTAGTCCTTTAAATTCATATATTGATGCTTAATAGAGAACTTGGGAGCAAAAAGAGCGAAAATCGAAGTATCGGAGCAAGCTACAAGAGCCCCAAGGGTTGGACCATTCCACACAATCGTGTGACCCACATGAGCATGTGGTAAGTCGTTTTGATTTCAGGGGATTTCAAACCAACTTTGGAAAATCATGATTTTTAGGTTTTTCGTGCATTCTAATATGTAAATATGATAAAAATAAGAAGATATGAGTGAGCTGTTAGAGAATATTCAAGAAAACAACTCGAAAACACAATTGAAGCTGACTTGGAAGCAAATTTTATCAAGATTGAAGATTCCTAGTTGATTTCTTAGGAAGTTATCACGAGTTTCTTTGTCTCTTTCGTTTATAAATTTTGAAGCATGAATTAATTTTCTAATTACCTAGGGAGATGAACCCTATGATTGATTTTGTCGGTTATAAATATTTAGTTTCTTGTTCTTAGTATGTGTGCTTAATTATTGGTTTGATATTTCTAATGTGCTTAAATTGGTGGTTGAATATACCCCGTTTAAGATTTGATATTGCATAATTGAGTGGAGTTACTTGCAATCCTAGAAATAGAACAACATAAATTTACCGAATTAGAGTCAAATCTAATAGGGGAATCCATAGCATGAGTTAATCCAATAACATAGGTTTTAATTAGAAAAAAATTAATTAATCAACCTAGAGTTAGTTGCTTTTATGCTCGAAAGAGATATTAGCATAATTTAGGGATTTCTACTGATCAATGTCTTAAGTAAAGAAATTGCGTAATTTAGATTGGTAGTGACAAATGAAATCTAGGCGGATTTTTTCCTGGGTATTGTTTCATTTCTTGGTTGTTATTCGATTATTTTAGTGATTTGTTCTTTGTCACATTCGTTAGTTACTAAAATTAGTTAATTTTATTTTTAATCAATCATTCAAATTGTTGGGTTAAATAATAGAAAGACGATAATTACTAGTACTTGTAGTCCTCGTGGGAACGATATCTTTGTTCACTGCAGCTATATTATTAACTGATAGGTTTACTTACCTTAGTCAAATTTTTAGTTAGTTTCATGACACATCACACCGTACTAAAACAAATATTGTTAAACCAAGACATTTGTAATAGCCCTTACCCAGTCCGGTCGTTGGATCCAAATTTCAGGATGCTGCTACATAAATTCGAACATTCAAACAAAAATTATTCCATTCAATTTAAATAACATCAAACTATCCAAATACTTGAGTAATAAAAATTAAGAGTAATACAGGGACTAAATCAAGCCTAAAAAGATAAAATAATATATGTGAGTATGAATAAGGACCAAATTGTAAAATTTTCAAAACCTTGAAAATTTGGTATCGATACTTAATGAATGCTATCGATATCATTTTTGTATTATGCCAAAACCTAAAAATTATGGTTCAAAATATTTTATCATACCTTGATAATAATTATCGAAGCTAACAATTAAGTATCGATACTTGTTACAAGTATCGATACCAAATTGACATTTTATCCATTTAGAAAACTATTCATTTGGTCAAGTATCGATACCTTGGTCCCTAGTATCGGTACTTCTATCCAAACAGTCAAAAATCACAAATTTGAAAGTTCATTACATGCTCAAACCAACCATCTTACATATTACGATTAGTAACTAAGTAGGCAATTGGGTACTTTATTAGGCAAGTTACAAAAACCAAAATTTTCATCTATGCCTTAAGTATTTATTAACCATTCTTTTAACCTATTCAAAATGCACCAAAAGCATACAAAATATGTACCATTATCCTAATCCTAACCAATATGCCTCAAGACACCTCAGTCACATATAAACCAAAGAAAAACATTTGAATTTATTTAACCATTATATATATTATAAATCACAACATTCATTTTATTAATCACCAAACAAACACACTTGTCATGGGCATATCATATAAACTTCAAAAAAACATATTATATACGTACTTAAAATGCCATTTCAAATTACCAATGTATGATTGAATCCATCTATTGTAGCACCCCAAAACTCAAGTTAGAAGTTTCAACCAAATTCTGGAGGTGATATTGACCACCGAAATGGCCCTAAGCCAAACACCGCTCAAACTTGCTCAAAATTTACCCAAAAATCACATTTAAATGAAACCGCAATTGAACATTGTTTACATTTTGCAAACATTAAATTTAATTATCGCTTTAAATTAGTTTGAACTTAAGTTCACATTTTATATATTAATTTTGTAACCAAAACAGAGTAGTAATTTGTAAAAACTGAAGTCTCAAGAAAACTATTGCAACGTAAAGATAAAACCTCTTACCTTGGCAGAAAACCCATAATTGTTACTTAAAACACATGCATGGCATCACAAAGTTAGTTCGGAAACCAAAAACCCAAAGCTTAACGAAAGTCCAAAATCAAACTCATCCCATAGTTTATAAAACTCCATTACGATCCAATTGAAATTAATTTATTGATATTTAGGAATATATTTATTAAACCAAACCAAAACGTCACCCCGAGACCTCCGGTTCACTGAGTCTAACTCCTCATCTCAAGGGTTACATGAAAAGGAGGAAACTAAGGAATTGAGCTATGAAAGCTCAGTGTGAATCTAAAACGAATGCAAACAGGCGATGAAAGAACAAGGCAACAAAGCAATGACAATTAACCAAACAATCATACAAAGGTAAACTTTTGAATCATAACCAAATATTATATCAGAGTAAGCATCAAATCTTTATGTCTCTTCTAGACATGCAAGACGTATTCAAACGAAGTATGGTACATAATCCCACAAAATTTGAATCACATTCAGATATGGTAACAGAACAAAGTATCACAGAAGTTTTCACTAACAGATGTGCAATAATATATTCGAATGTTTTATGGTGAACAACCCACCTATCCAACCGCTACACACCATCTCCATAAATCACACACACACAACAATAAGGGTATAGTTGACCCTTTCCAACATCTACACACCAATATGGGGTTATGGTGGACCCATCCAACCAAATCACACCTTGGAGTGGTTGTATGCCACTTGTATTATTGTGGGTTTTACTGCTAATTATAAGTATTCAGTTTAACTGCCAAATCGGACTCCCTTCTCTTCATAATCATATCCAAACCATAAATGCAATGCAAATGGTTTAAATGCATACAGATATACAGAATTAGATATATTCATTTACAGTTACCAACAACTCTCATACATATTTGTATCGAAATCAATAAATCGCATCATACATATATATAAATTCAGACTACACTTTCTAACAATCTTGCATCGCAAATTATTACGATAAGCCATAATATCTACCTACCAAACAACATAATTATACACAAACTTTCAAATGTATAAACATGACCAACAGACATTCACTCACCACAGTCAACCAATAATCAATGTTCATGTCTCAACCGCAGCTACAGAGGCCTAAACGAGCAAGAAATCACTCGAAAGTTAAAATGAAACAATTTGCGAAATAAAAGAAAATTTGCAAAAATAGGACCATATGGTCGTGTGGCCAGGCTATGTGGAAGGGTCTAGACTGTGTGACAGGGGTACAACACCTTGTGGTTGAGGGACACTCATGTGTGGACAAATCGTGTAACTCTTTGTACTCGTGTGATAAAATTACACAATTTAGAAGTAGAGGAGACACGACCTGTGGGTAAACCACATGCCCGTGTGACTAAGGCACACGATTGTTTGACTGAGTTACACGTCTGTGTGTAATCGACAAATTTTCCCCATAGGGGTTACACGGCTATGTGGCTAGCCTGTGTGAGCCACTCCAGATTGTGTAACAAGAAATTACCCTAACTTTTAAAACAGCACACGACCGTGTGGACTAACCCTCATGGTTGTCCATGTGGTCTAAAAACCACACCAAAATCTATTGCAAACCACGAAATTACCATCAAAATGACCCCTAATTACAAATGTTAAAGAAACACACGTGAAAAATGCAACTCCAACACCAAAAAACAACCGAAGCACCTCCACAAGACTAATTTGAAACTCGATATCACATATGTACAAAGCCTATAAGAACTTACACTTTACAATACCAAAAAGGAACGAAGATAAATTTGACCTAAAACTCTAACAAAACCACACTTATCCGATTCACACTTGGTTGAACAAGGAATGACTTTGAGAAGCAAAAACTAACGATAACAATGTTGAAATCAAAAGGAAAAATTGAAGAACAAAAGGAAGAAGTTGTGGACGGTGAGAAAAATATACAAAAACCAAAAGAGTCAAAAACAAATTTGTAAAACAAAAGAATAGGAGAGAAAATGACGTGAGTAGAAGTAGGAGACGTGAGCAAAAGTAAAATACGTGGACATAAATTTTAGGAGTATTTTTTTTCAAAAATTTAAATATAAAATAAAAAAATTCAGTAACACACTAATTTATGAGAATTTTTAGAGTTGATTATCAAAAATAAATTCATCTAAGCACACACAAGGGAATTCAAACAGAGACCTAAGGCAAGCTAACAATTTACCACTGAATCAGTAGGCTTATTCTATTTCTAAAACGCAAAAACTAACTTAACAGCCCATCCGAAGCACTGACCCAACAAATAGACCTTAATACTTCTATCCCCAATCTTAGGGTGTTACATCTACTAAATGCACATGTTTTCCAACTAAACATATTTTTGGCTATAATGATACCAATAAGAATTTCAAACCATATCATAATACAAGTAAACCAAAATGACTCCTAAGCACATGCCACACATATTTGAGCATTAATATGGTTAAAAGACTACCAAATCAATATTAAGATAGTGTGAGATTCTCAACGATCCATCTGACAAGTTCCGCAAGTTAGCAATCTAAAAGGAAAGGGAAAAACAAACGAGGTAAGCATATATAATGCTTAGTAAATTCACGGGTATTAAACCAAGTAACTTAGATCAGGTTATAAATAAACACTACATGCTACTTAGCTTGGTAAAGTTTGTCTATCATGACAAATCAAATATGAAAAGTTGAGTTCAACATTTAGCATACCATATAGTAACTCAATCATATAACATTTGAATTCACTTAGTTCAACATTTCAACATCTCAAAGTTTAACAAAACTTGTACACATTTATAAATAAAAAAAGTTAATCGATCTGGTTGAAACTTGTTCATATTTGAAAAAAAAAATTATTATTCTTCAATAATTATAGTATTATTATATTTAATTTTTTACATATTATAAATTATATAATATATAAAAAAATTAAACTTCAAAATTGAATCAGGCCAAACTCATTTTCGAACCTAATATTTCTATTAAAACTCTGTTAAACATTATATGAATTATTAGATTTAGACAAATAAAGCAACTCTTGCTCAGAGGTTGTAGTACGCATGTAGTTGATTAATATGCATAATTAAAATAGCTTATTGTTTAGGAGAATCTGTCACTACCTATTTGAAGTCAAAGGTTGAGAAACTTTAATGAACATATAGGATAAGGAGAAATTGGATAGACATTTTTGTTGGTGTTAAAAGTCAAAGGTTGAGAAACTTTAATGAACATATAGGATAAGGAGAAATTGGATAGACATTTTTGTTGGTGTTAAAAGAGTATACATTAACCAACTATTTTTTTAATGTGAAATTCTTTTAATAAACTATTCTGAAAAAAAAACAGTTATTATCCCAAAATGATAAAACTACCCTCGCAATCTATACTTCAAATTTTGTTTTGGTCCCTATGTTTAAAAAATGTTTAACTCTTTCGTATACTTTAGATCAATGAGTAAAATAGTTTTCTAAATAAAATTATTATATTAAATATTTATTTTGATATTTTATACATAAGATGTAATAACAAAGGCAGTTCTCAACTAATATATATTTATGTATTTTGATCTCTACTCTTTTATTTAGAGCAAACTTAAAAAAAATTATAAGAAATATATTGAAAATAAAAAAAAATTAAAATTATAAAAAATAGAAATTATAAAAAATATAAAATATTACAACATTTTCATGGAATGTCAAGCCAATCTTTCCCATGGTTTTTCCGTGCACTACACCAAAACAGGTCTTTAGCCACGTTTTTTTAGGCCTTTAGCGGCGCTTCGTAACGCCACTAAAGGTATTTGCGGCGCTTTTGGAAGCGCCGCAAAAAAGGCCGCTAAGGAAAACGTCACAAACATTTGCAGCGTTTTCAAATAAAAGCGCCGCTAAAGACCATGTTCTTTAGCGGCGCTTAGGAAAAAACGCCGCTAAAGAACATGTTCTTTAGCGGCGCTTAGGAAAAATGCCGCTAAAGAACATGTTCTTTAGCGGCGCTTAGGAAAAATGCCGCTAAAGAACATGTTCTTTAGCGGTGCTTAGGAAAAAATGCCGCTAAAGAACATGTTCTTTAGCGGCGCTTAGAAAAAAACGCCGCTAAAGAACATGTTCTTTAGCGGCGCTTAGAACAAAATGCCGCTAAACATGTTCTTTAGCGGCGCTTAGAAAAGAAACGTCGCTAAAGAAAATGTTCTTTAGCGGCACTTTAAAAAGAAATGCTGCTAAAGACAATGTTCTTTTAGCGGCGTTTATTATTAAGCGCCGCTAAAGATGTTCTTTAGCGGCGTTTTTGTAAAAACGCCACTATTTTTGAAATTTTTTTATATTAAATTTTTAATTTTTTTCAGCCCTCCTGTAGCAATAAATTAGAAACAACCAGATTTAAACCAGCCAAAAGCAATAAATTTATATAATATTTCAAATGAAACGAAAAAAATAATATTAATATCAATAAATAAAACTGAATTCGTAGTATTTTTGCAAAAATGTTAAATGTTAAAATGATAAAATTATTTATGTCATACAATATCAAGGCGGAAGTTGCGACTGAAACATCTTCATCACAGCCTGAAGCTGTTGCTGGAGTTCGTCGTACTTTTTGGCCTGCTCTGCTTCTCTTGTTGCAGCTTCTGCTTCTTTCGTTGCAGCTTCTGCTTCTCGCGCTGTCGCCTCTGCTTTAAGTTGTTGCTGAAGTTCTTCATATTTCTTTTGGACCTCAACTGTGGTCGCTTGCATCTCAGCCATCTGGTCTTTCAACTTCTGAACTTCAGCTTGAGCTTGACTCCTCGAAGCCATGTATTGGTTGGAGCTGGATCCAAAATATTGGGTCGGGCTAACAAAAGATCCTTGAAATCGAACCCGACCATACCTTTCAGGACCCAAAACTTCAGTAATAATTCGGTTATCAATGTCTTCAAGATGAACCGAACTATCACTAGAAGCAATCGATTCGTACTCCGCCTTTTTATCCTTCAGTTTTTCCTAATAAATAAATCACATAGTTAGGAACGCAATTTATATATTAAAAAACATATGCAACATAACAATAGTCGCATTACAAGCACTGAATTAAACCATTAGAAAATAAACACTAAAAATAACTAAAATAAGTCAAATCGTATTAAGTAAACGTACCATTATTTCACCAGCTTCAAGAGTCATGGGAGATCCATCTTTCTTCCTATGTGTAATTTTAAAAAGTTGAAGATGTCCAACTTTTTGACCGGACGACAATTCCTACAATATGGTAGTATAAATATTATTTAATAGAAAGTTATACATATTCAACAATATTAAAAAAATTAAAAAATACCTCCGCCTCAGCTACACATGCAAAACTTTTTGACCCGGCTGTGTGGGTGAATTTTTGTTTCTGCCTGCTGGTTTTTCCAACTTGTTCACGATCCTACGTTATGAAATTTTTAGTACGTAAATAGAAAATACTATAAATCAAAATAATTACAATAGTTTGGAAGTACGTCATACCTCGCCTTTCTTCGAATGCCAAAATCTAACCGCATCTTCCCATTGGTACCTTAACATACCCCGCGGGACATTTTGCAATTTCTCATCGAGGGTTGTTTTTGTTTTATAATAATTTTTCTTCAAAGTACTTTTATTGTCTCTCCATCTTTTTCCCAATGCCTTCTTTACGTAATCATCGGAGACCTCTAAAGCAAACCTCGCCTACAAAAAACAAAAAACAGAAGTTAATAAAGTAAGTATAAATGAAACAATTTCCCAAGCATTACAGATGGCATTAACATTTTCTTACCTTAATATTATCGAGGGCTTGGTTTTTGTTGCTAACGGGCATTTCACGCCATGACTCGTAGTGGATAGGCAACATATTCGGATTTCGTGCTAAAATGCCCATGTATCCTGCTAAAAGTCGAGCTTCTAATCCAACAGGCTGACCAAAACTGTTTCGTCCAACTTTGACACGCTCGACTGGATCTAACTCGTACAGTTCTCTAAGTAGCGTACGTCATCAACCTCTGCGCGTCCCACCATTTTCAGCTACAAATGGTATATTATAATATAAGAATTAGAAAAACAAATCAACTATAACAGAAACACGCATGTAAATTAAACGTAAAGTTACTTTGAACTTCTGTAGGATCCTCAGCTGTATTCGGAACATTCGAAGATCCAATTGCTGTCTGCTGTTCAGTACTATTTGTGTCTGTCGAGTTAGGATCATGTTGAACAATGCTTCCCTTTAGAATTTTTCTTCTAGGCATTTTATCTACAATACACATAAAATAGTTGACAACTTAATAACTAATTACAACAATATCAGCACATATAAAACAGTTGAAATATATAATAAGACCAAGATATAAATTATAATATAATACATATAAATAAACAACCATAAAATCTTACTACATCATTATTCGTAAATTTCTTCATCGGTATCCTGACGAACCCATTTAAAGTGTGCACTAGTACTAGGGATATTGTCGTTTAAGTTTTGTGCTGGAAAGAGCAAAGTTTTTGATCTGTCGTCGATGTTATCTCTACTTCCACTGCCCATGTCAAACAAGTCTCTAGGGATGTTACGGAGTACAACATACCAACCCTCATCAGTTGGATCTTTAGAGTAAGAAACTTGTTTGACTTGAGATGAGAATACATACGGCTCATCTATCAGTTGTTGTCCTGTGTGAATCAATCGGTCAAAATTCACCATTGTAAAACCAAATTGATCTTGCTTAATTCCACGAGCTATATTAACATCGGCCCAATCACCTCGAAATAAGACAACTTTCCATTTGTCGTAGTAATCCAACTCAATTATGTCAGTAAGTTGTCCGAAATATTCCACATTTCCCTCGACAGGATTATTGTCCCTAGCACTAGCATAACTTGTAATTGCAGAATTGACAACTATTCCACAATTTTGCGTTCTCCTCAACCTCTCGCGATATTTTGTATGAAATCTGAATCCGTTGATGAGGAACGCACTATATCTTTTAACCACTCGATTTGGACCTTGAGAGAGCCATTTAACTTCGTCGTTTACGTTCTTTCCACTCCAAACCTATTGAACGGAAAGTAAACTGAGTAATTCAAAATGTTATGAGAAAACATTATTATTTGTAAGCGGAAGCTCCAACTGCATACCGTTTGGCTTATCCATTCATAAAAAGATTCTGTAAACATCTTATTGATATCTCGATGTTGTGTTCTTCGGGAGCGCGCACGAGATCTCAATATTTGTTTGTACTCACTATTTTTAAAAAATGTTCACCGCGTTAGAAGATAAACAGTTATTAGTTTGATAAATATTTACCAAAGTTGTAGAACTTACTTCCGTAAAGGTTCCAATGATTCGTGGTGAAACAGAACATATCGATGTGCTTGTACCCACGATAAATGATCTAATTCTGCAATTTCAACTTTACCGATTGGTTCTCCAAAACTTTGGAACAAATAAGTATCGGCTAAGTTATGGTCCGTGAGTCCAGCATTCCTATTTGGTCTGTTTAACCTTGTTTCAACATCTTCCAAATATCTTGAGCAGAAGGTCATACATTCCTCTGCCAAGTAGCCTTCAGCAATCGATCCTTCTGGATATTGCTTGTTGCGGCAGTAAGACTTTAATTTGAATAGGAACCTAAACATAGTATACAACATTTCTTAATTATTGAAACTAAAGGCATAGAGGTGAATGAGCGAAAATTTTAAAAATTTTAATTAACACCTTTCAATGGGATACATCCATCGATAGAAAACGGGTCCGCCAAGAATTGCTTCATGCGGGAGATGGATTATCAAGTGAACCATAATGGTGAAGAAGGAGGGTGGGAAGATTTTCTCCATGTTGCATAAAGTCAGAGCAGCTCTATCCTGTGCATTCTGAAGTTCTTGAACATCCAAAACTTTGCCACAAATGGCTTTCATTATGTTGGATAGTTCAATTATACAAGACGTCACCTTCTTGGACATACAACATCGTAGAGCCACTGGCAGTAAATCTTGCATCAAGATGTGATAGTCATGTGATTTTAGCGAATATAATCTTCGATCTTTAACACATCGAGATATATTTGATGCATACGCATCTGGAACCTTCATATCCTTCAACACCGTGCAAAACACTTCTTTCTCCATCTTGGACATTGAAAAAATAGAAGGCGGCAACCGATATTTCCCATTCGGGAGTGAATTTGGATGAAGATTAGGTCAGATTCCCATTTGGACTAAATCAAGTCGACTCTGAAGATTGTCTTTCGATTTTCCGTCGACATTCAAAATTGTACCCACAATGTTCTCGCAGACATTTTTCTCAATGTGCATAACATCAAGATTGTGTTGTAAAAGGTGATGCTCCCAATAAGGCAACTCGAAAAAAATACTTCTTTTTTTCCACAAGTCCGCCTCATTAGGATCGTCCTCTTCGTCGGAGCTTTCATCAGCTTCATCATATGATCTTCTGTTTCTCTGCGTGTTTGGCGGTTGGTTCATCTTCCCATAAATGAAATTCATATCTTCCAACATGAACAAGATTTCAGAGCCACTGGTCTGCGAAGGAGCTTCTCTAAACTCTTCAGTACCATCAAATACAGAACTCTGAAATCTAAATCTATGATTTTTCGGTAACCACCGACGATGCCCCATGTAACAGAACTTCTTCCCATTGTACATCCATTGCGAACATGTTTGTGCAGCACAACAAGGACACGCATAGCGACCCTTGGTACTCCAACCGGATAAATTGGCATAAGCGGGAAAGTCATTAACGGTCCACATCAAAGCTGCACGTAGATTAAAGTTCTCCTTTCTCAGCACATCGTATGTCTCGACACCAACCCACAATTGTTTTAACTCTTCAATAAGTGGCTGTAAATAAATGTCGATATCATTTTCGGGCCCTTTCTCGCCAGGGATAATCATAGATAAGATAAGGGAAGATTGCTTCATGCAAATCCACGGAGGTAGATTGTAAGGAACAAGCACTACTGGCCAAGTACTGTACGCAGTGCTCATGATCTTGAAAGGATTAAATCCGTCAGATGCTAGCCCAAGCCTCACACTCCTAGGATCGCTTGCAAAGCCTGGAAATTTATTGTCAAATGATTTCCAAGCTAAAGAATCTGTCGGATGCCTTAACAATCCATCATCGGTTGACCATCATGGTGCCACGTCATAGACTCTGCAGTCTTCAACGACATGAAAAGCCTTTGAAGCCTCGGTATCAGCGAAAAATACCGTAAAATCTTGACTGGCTTCTTTCTTGACTGTGCATCATTCTCATCGTCGTTCCCACCTTTCGCATTTTTACTTATCCAACGGGAGTGGCCGCATACATGACAGCATTGTTTATTTCTCCGATCGCCCCAATACAACATGCAGTCATTTGGGCAACTATGGATTTTGTTGTACCCAAGGCCTAAATCTTTTATCAATTTCTTCATATCTTTGCATGACTGAGGGATTTTTGCAAAAGGAAACATTTCTCTCAAAAACTCTAACAGCATTGTCAAAGAGTTTCCGGTCCACCCTTCCAAACATTTTAATTGAAAAAGACGAACACAGAAAGACATTTTTGAATATTTTGATCCCTCATACAGTTCGTCGTTCATGTCATTAAGTAGCGCGTAGAACTTCACCGCTTCTTCGTTCGGCTCTTCATGACGTACACTACTTCCCAGTTCGGTAAAAGCATTTCTCCCAATATTACAATCATCAGAAGCCACAAAGTCCGCTGGGAACGACTGGACACCATGAGTGTGCATATTAAATGCATCCCGCAACATACCTTCCACGTCATCCCCTCTATCAGACTGGTGGTAAGTAGTACTGTCATAAGATACATCCATCCTTGAAGAGGAAGTACTAGGCGGGCATTCTCCATGAAAAAGCCATTGTTTATAACCCCGAACAAACCCATCAACAATTAGATGCTCGTACACAACTTCACGATAATGCCAGTTTATGTTGACACACTTCTTACACGGGCAAAGAATCATGTTCTCCTGGCTTGCATATTGGAATGCAAAATTTAGAAAAGTCTGAACTCCATTTCGATAACCGTCGCTTACCCTTGACAAATTCATCCAAGACCGGTCCATTTCTTATTTCTTGATGTCTGATTTGCACCAGAAATTACAAGGGTAAGTTGTTCAGTGGTAACCAGAAATGAGTTTTTTTAAATATATATCATATGATATATATTTATGTATTAAGTCAATTATGTAAATCATGTACATCTATAAGTTATGTAAGTTATGTATTAAGTAAGCTATTTAAGTTGTGTAGTATGTAAGTTATGTAAGTTTTCAAAGTAATGTATGTTATGTAAGTTGTAAGTTATTATGTATTATGTAGGTTATGTAAGTTATGTAAGTTTTGTATTATTTAAGTTGTGTAAGTTATGGATGCTATGTAAGTAATGTGTATTATCTAAGCTTATATAAGTTAATATGTAACTAATGTAATGTTTTTTACTTATTTGAGAATTTTATATAAGTCATGTATTATGTAAGTTATGTATTATGTAAGTTTAATAAGTGTATGTGTGATAGTTATATAAGTTTATTGAATATTAATAAGTTAATTTGTCGTAAAAAAAATATATTTTAGTAAGTAATGTAAGTCATGTAAAATGTACTTAATAATATATATTTAAGTAATGTAAGATATAAATTTTAAAATAATATATTAATAAGTCATGTAAAATATACTTAATAATATATATTTAAGTAATGTAAGATATCAATTTTAAAATATATATTCATTAATAAGTCGTGTAAAATATACTTAATAATATATATTTAAGTAATGTAAGATATAAATTTTAAAATAATATATTAATAAGTCATGTAAAATATACTTAATAATATATATTTAAGTAATGTAAGATATCAATTTTCAAATATATATTCATTAATAAGTCGTGTAAAATATACTTAATAATATATATTTAAGTAATGTAAAATATCAATTTTAAAATATATATTCATTAATAAGTCGTGTAAAATATACTTAATAATATATATTTAAGTAATGTAAGATATCAATTTTAAAATATATATTCATTAATAAGTCATGTAAAATATACTTAATAATATATATTTAAGTAATGTAAGATATCAATTTTAAAATAATATATTAATAAGTCATGTAAAATATACTTAATAATATATATTTAAGTAATGTAAGATATCAATTTTCAAATATATATTCATTAATAAGTCGTGTAAAATATACTTAATAATATATATTTAAGTAATGTAAGATATCAATTTTAAAATATATATTCATTAATAAGTTAAATGAAATTGTAAAAATATATTTAAAAAATAATAAATTTTGAAATTATATATTAACTTTAAAATATATATATTAACGACTAATTTATATTAAACATGCAATCAAGTAATAATTTGTTGAGAATTCATTATATAATGAATTTATTAAACATTCAATCAATTAACTAACCAAAATTGATAATTCATTGACATTCATTATATAATGAATTTATAAAACATTCAATCAATTACATAACCAAAATTGATAATTCATTGACATTCAATCAATTAATCGATCAATTTATTGAATCATCTTAGATTATTAAACATTTATTAATTGAAATAAAATTGTAAATCGATAAAATTGCAAATCGATAATTATAAATACAGTATAATTATGAATATATATTCGAATAATTATAAAATTAAATAAAATTATATAAACTTATTTCAAAATTACCCATAACAACTAACAACTATACATGAGAAAAATCAAGGCTATATTAACATCAGAAAACAAATTTTGCATCCTTATCAACAATGCCATTTGCAGGATACCTGAAAAATTTTGAATTCATGCCTAGTGCTGAAATGATTTATGGGAATGGCATGAAAGAATTCTGGAAAGTAAATATTGACTTCGATATCAAACATACAACCACTTCATCTAAAATTGGAATGCATGCAAAATATAATTAAATTAGGAGTAAATACTGGGGAAAAAAAAGAAAAAGGAAAACATATGCAAATTACACCCAAATAAACAGGAAAAAAATAAAACACTTTAACTCTAAATCCATTACTGCAAAATAACAGTTAGGCACCTATAGCAATTCAATTCGGATTTCAGTTTGGTTATAAAAAGTTACAACAAAATCAAACCAATTCAATGCTTGTTTTTTCCCTACAAATATCAATTTTGGACTCAACAAAGTGAGACCGATTGCGAGTAAAGGAGGTTCCTGATGAGTGAATGTTGGAGTTAACAAAAACATAAAGATAATGGGTGAATGTTAGTGATTTAGCAACATGACTCGACGGAGGCAATTGTGTTAGTCAGCTGGCTTGTTATAATTAATTTGAGTTTATTATATTTGATGTAAAAAGAGCTTAAATCAATGTATCGGTTTTTATCTATTGTTCAAAGTTCTTCTACTGAGTTCTAAGTTTCATTTTGTGCTTGTATATATATGTTATCTTTGCCTCTTTACATTAATCACACTCAAAATTTTTTCTCTTTTCACTATTTTAGTATTTTCTTTTATCTTTTCGTTGCTTTCACTCAACCAATCACATTCTTAGCGTGATTAGATTGCGGAATTCAATAGAGGCAAAAAGCGAAAGAGTTGTATTAGAATTACTAAAAATATCGAGAGAGTTTGACATTAAAATTCTAATATTAGATCTCTAAGTTTATCAAGTTAGGTGATATATACTTAAGAACATTAATGAAACTGTAGGGTTGTATATGCAAATAACCGAAAGAAATTAGAAGCCTTAGCTAAATCATATTTAAGTAACATGCATGTTTTGGATGTATTTTAACACGCAAATTACGTATAGCAATTCAATATAATCAAACAGAATAATGGTTTTTCTTTAACAAAAAAGTTTCCATTGAAAAGTTTTTAAAACAAATTCATTGGATAAAATGTAAAATGCCAATAACTTTTCCACGCCATAACACTCAAATTAGTAGCAGACTAAAGGCATTTCACATAAAAGAAACAGGTCGTACCCTAAACCTATTATCGAACTAATCAAAAGCAGCGAGTAATTTACTCATAAAGGACCGATTTTTGAGCATCAAGGAGTCCAATAAAAGCAACCATATCAGAACTAAGGACCCAAAGCCACTAATTTTAAAATATTAAATTATAAACCGACAGCTTTATACCTTGGAAAGGGAATTGCCCAAAACTGAAGATGGAAACCGAATTGACTAATTGAGGCGTCTTCTCCTCCGTTTCAGCCTTGGAGCTTCTGGGGAAGTTGGAAGATTGAAAGCGTCGTTGCTACGAGGAAGGAGTAAAAGCAACAACAACCAAGAAGCGATTAATAGACATTAAGGCATGAAGAAAAAGACGATTGCGGCGCAGAGAAGAAGCAACAATGGCACCATTAACGCAGGAAGGGTTAGTAGTCGAACTTACCGATGGTTTTGGCGCCGGAAACGGACGAACGGAGTGATGCAGCACAGGAGACGGCAGAGTAGCAGGTGGTCGGGTTTGGGGGGCTGTTAGGGATTGGGGGAAATTTTAAGGATTTGGGGGATAAGTGAGGGGGAAAGCTCGATCGGGTGTATTTGGTCAGACTGATGGAAAAAATACGACGCCGTTCTCATCTAAAAACATATCCAATTGCGGCGTTTTAAGCAAAGCGCCACAAAATGTAGGTAAAAAATTTGTGGCGTTTTATACTAAGCGCCACTAACTATAACTCAAAATGCGGTCGCTTCATCAACACTTACCTCAAACTCGTGGCGTTTTTGATAAAACGCCACTAATAACATTAACAAAACGGTAACGTTTCTACAAATGTTTGACCAATTTTGAGGCGTTTTAAGTAAAGCGCCATTAAAAATAACTCAAAACGAACCCGTTTCCCCAACAGTTTACCCAATTTTGTGGCATTTTTCACAAACGCCACTAATACAATAGACAAAAACGACAACATTTCAATAAACATAATTAAAATTTTGCGGCGTTTCATGGAAAGCACCACTAACTGCAACGTAAAACGGCACAGTTTCATTAACTCCTAATCCAACTTTCCGGCGTTTTTCAAAGCGCCACTAATATAGATGAACAAAACGGTGCCGTTCCCCTTTCCAGTGACAGGATTAAAGTCAATTTGATCCAAAATTAAAACCAATGTTATAAAATGGGAAAATTCATAATAAAAAAATGAGAGAGTAATACATTTTAAAAAAATAAATTTGCGTTTTAAACCCGCTTAAATTATAATTTCTAATCCTTAAACCTCAAAAACCAATCCCTAAACCCTAAAACCAAATCCCTAAATCCTAAACCCCAAACCCTAAACCCTAAACCCTAAACCACAAAACCCCGAGCAGTAAAAGTCAAAACCAAAAGTCCCAAACCGTAATTTTCCTAAACCATATTTTAGGGTTCATTGCATGGCCAATGTTACTGTACAAAACATATATTTTATATTCATATATTAAATTGCATGAATCTTTTGTAAAATCTAAATGTTCTTTAATTTTTAAACAGTATCATTAAACCCTAAACACAAACTCTAACACATAAACTATTAACCCAAAATAATAAACAGTAAATTGTAATCCCTAAAACTCTAAACCATGGACATTAAATCATATATTCTATAATGCAAACCCAATAGGCCTAACCTGACCCTGAATTTTTAAACCCTAAATCACTAACACTTATCTTCTAACCTTTAAACCCTAAACCCTGGTTCTAACTTGTACTAACACTAAACCTTATTTAATACATAAATTAAAAAATATTAATTAATCAAAACCCTAAATCGTAACCCGAATCCCTAACCCTTAACCCTTAAACCATATTTTATAAAAATTAAAACACACTAATTAATCTAAACCGTAAAGCCTAACCTGACACCGAATCCATAAACCTTAAATCCCTAACTTCTTAATCTATAACCCCTAAATTAAAACCCTCAAATTAACCGGAATCCATAATTCCATAATCTATATAAACATTCAATTTGTAACTCTTAAACCGACCTTAAATCCTAAATTAACCGTATACCCTAAACCGCATATGTATTAAACCCTAAACTATAACGATAAATAATAAAATATTTTAAAATTAATACTATCGTATCTTTTATAATTATATATAAAATTATTTAATATATATATAAATTATAAATCAATCAGTCATGTGCCTAAATTTTTTTAAAATTATTTTAAATAATACTATTTCAATATTTCCATTTTTAACAAATATTCAATTAAACATAAATTGAATTTTAATTAATATAAATAAACAAATTAAATATAAAAAACATATAAAATAATTTTGTGGCGCTTTAAGGAAAAACGCCGCTAAAAAGATCCAAAACGATGCCGTCTTGCTTAGGTTTTTTGTGGCATTTTCGTAAAAGCGCCGCTAATACTATACTTCAGCGGCGTTTTTAACCAAGCGCCACTAATTCTAATACTCCTAAAGACCAAAACTCTGCGTTTTGGTTAAGATGATTTGCGGCGCATCCGACAAATGCCGCTGATGATATACTTTAGCGGCGTTTTTAATCAAGCGCCACTAATTCTAATACTCCTAATGACCAAAACTCTGCGTTTTGGTTAAGATGATTTGCGGCGCATCCGACAAACGCCACTGATGATATACTTTAGCGGCGTTTTTAATCAAGCGCCACTAATTCTAATACTCCTAAAGACCAAAACTCTGCGTTTTGGTTAAGATGATTTGCGGCGCATCCGACAAACGCCGCTGATGATATACTTTAGCGGCGTTTTTTATCAAGCGCCACTAATTCTAATACTCCTAAAGACCAAAACTCTGCGTTTTGGTTAAGATATTTGGAGGCGCTTCCCACCAAACGCTGCTATAACTATCCTTTACTGGCATTTTCCTTAAACGCCACTAATTATAATATACATCAAGACCAAAACGGAGCGTTTTGATTAGGATATCTTGCGGCGTTTAATGCTATGCGCCGCTAATACAATACATTAGCGGCGTTTTATTTATAAGCGCCACTAATTGCAATATACATCAAGACCAAACTCTGCGTTTTGGTTAACATCGTTTGCGGCGCTTCCCATAAGCGCCGCTAATACTATACATTACCGGTGTTTTTTCGTAAGCGCCACAAATGCCAATATACATCAAGACCAGAACGCTGCGTGTTGGTCTTGATATTTTGCGGCGCTGTGTGGTAAACGCCGCTAATGATATTCTATAGCGGCGTTTTATTAGAATTGCCGCTAATCCTAGATCTTTAGTGGCGTTTTTTACTTTGCGCTGCCAATGGTCGATTTTTAGCGGCGTTTGTTATCAAAATGCCACAAGATATGCCGCTAAAAGCCTGTTCTGGTGTAGTGGTAGTATTGATTCTCTCGTGGACTCCAGACCTCGAACTAGCAATGCCAACTCCAGGGACAAGTCCACCACCACGCAATGGATGATTGACCTCATCTACACCCAAGGCTTATTCATAATTACAACACTTCTCCCTTATCCAACCATCCAAATTAAAGACCAATAAGATCAAGTCAACTCCACTTGTCCTTCATCGTTGATATGAATTATCACTAGATCAATCCACATGCAATTATCAGCATTGATCTGAACCAACCAGCTTTCCCTAAAATCTTAAGAAACTTATCTTTCCATATGTTGGTCGTTCAACCAGAAAATAAAAATTTTATTAATTACAACGAATATCATTGATTTTGAAATCATCGATCATAAAAAATCAACGATCCCAATAAACAAAGATCACAAATTTTTTTTTTGGCAAAAGCAAATCACTGCTATGCAAAAACCACATGCAAGCTAACTCTGCAACTCAAACCTAATGTGCGTTATGAGGTTACCAAAGTTCCAATGTTACCTACATTAGTGGAGAGAAATTATTTTTTTCAACATATGAAGACATCAGTTAAGCTTAATGACTGCAGTTTAATTTTGAATAAGGGATTAAAATCAAATTGGTAGGGATTAACATGTCTTTATTAAGAAACATTTAGTTTAATTTTGCTATTGTAGTAATTGTTGAGCTTAATTTGAACGATATATATACTTGAGTAGCATAATTATCAATTTTCTTATTTTAGAGCATAAGTATATTGATTTCATGATTTTGGGAAGAATGTTGTTCTGAAGGAGTTTTTCAAAAAGTGTTTCCGAGAAAATTCTTTTCAAATTTTTTCATTACTCGGGACGAGCAATGAATTAAGTTTGGGGTGTGGAAACACGAAAATTTATGTGTTTTTACATACTTTTTTAACTTAAAATCATGCTATTTTGGTTAAATTCTTGTCGAAAAACAATTAAATATTATAAAATAATTAAATTATGTTAAAAATATGAACATGATGAATTTTAATTAATTTTATAGTTAATTTTGATTAATTTTGACTATTTTCAACAGATTCGCATAAAGGGCAAAAATTGGCTCGGCAGATAATGCTCGAAGAATAAAATCGAGAAGCAATTTGAAGCATCGAGGCAAATTTATTTCCAGCCTAAGATGGTCCAAAAATGTGTTTTAATTCATAATATAATTAATTTTAATTTATTCCCAATTTAATTTAGGCTAAATAAATTATTATTAATTAATTATGGAAAAAAAGGGTCCAGTTGAACTGCATTGGTTGAACTGAATCTAGTGAACCGAACCAGCCACCAATTGGACTTCCCAGAACTGTCCATATGTTGACCCAAATCAGCATTTTAGCTTACTAAATAAGCTTGCAAAGAAGCCCTTGAAGAACTTTCAACCTTGCATTCAAACCCCTCCAAAAAATGTGGCTTTATGGATTTGCCCAAGGCTATTTTTAGCAAAGTTGAATCTCTCAACTTTGCCATGTGTGTGGCCAGCCAAGAGGGGTCTCTTTGGCTGCTGGAATTTTCTATTTTTAGCAGCCACAATTAGCTACAAAAGCCACCCCTTGCTGATCATTCAACTCATCCCTCACACTCTCATTCTCTCTTCTCCTCTCTCACTTTCTCTCAACTTTTCCTTTCCATTTCCCCTTTTGTTCAATTGCTGATTTCTTCTCTTGGGAAAGAGGTCCTCATCAGCCATTTTTTATCAGCAATTAAAGTATTCATAAGCCACCTTGATAGCTGAGGACAACGAAGAACGAAGAACGGAGCAATCAGTCAAGCCACGGAGAAACACTAGATTTGCTTCTTGTTCCCTATCTCTTTAAATTCTATTGTTGTTTTGACAAACATGTTTATGAATATTTATGCTATTGAAATGGTTGTTTTAATCAATTTAGCTTGAATTTAATCCGTGTTGGGTTGATTATATTTTTCCTACTTGAATTATTGAAATTGTGTTTGTGCTGTTATAGGCCTCGGTAAGATGCTTGATTAAGTAAAACCATGCCAAAATTATTCTTGCAATATTAATTGTTAGATAACTAATGAATTAATTATTAAATCGTATTGAAATTGTAATTAATCGACACAATACTTAATAAGTGCATGTTTATTCTTCTAAGGTAGCTGAAGTTAATTTAGCATTGTATTTTGCGATACATATGCCTTGCATAGCTTGCAAGATTATTGTGATTAAACTGTTTCAAGGTAGAAATAGTCTATTACCTCACTTGATCTTTTATATGCTTGTGAAAATTGATTAATTGCTTGGATTGACATTGAAAAATGTTCAAGAGATTGATTAATTTAATAAGTATGTATGAACAGTAGTTAGCAAATTACCAAGTTGTCGTGAATTTGTTCGTAGCAGTATAAACATAAGTTTAATAATTCTAAGTTAAAGGAATGTAATTAATCCAACATAATTATATCATCTTGATTAAACCTTATTTGAAATCGTGCATTAGAACCTTTTTATTTTCAAATTTTTTTTACTTAGTTTTTAACCCTTAGATTTTAATCATCTTTAAACCAAAATATTTTCCATCACCGAAGTGTTTTAACATCAATTTCATACATATTCCTTTTTACAGTCCCTGTGGGTACGATAACTCACCATTTACTTGTCACTTTATTACTTGTTGCGATTGTGTACACTTGCACATTTTCGTCATTCCAAACATCCATAGTAAGCTCGCCCTTCTGCACATCAATAAGAGTTCTTCTAGTTTCTAGGAAAGGCCTTCCTAGGATGATTGACACCTCTTTATTTGCTTCAAATTCTTGAATAAAAAAGTTAGTAGGAAAAATAAATTTGTCTACACGTATCAATACATCTTCGATTTTTCCTTCTGGATGTGCTAAGGATCGATCTGCTAATTGAAGTGTAATCGTAGTAGGTCTAACTTCACCTATCCCCAACTTCCTAATATTGAAATGCGCATCAAGTTGATACTCGCTCCCAAATCACAATATGTTGCTCCAATGTTGCAGGGTATGGTAAAAAATCTAGGATCTTTCAACTTCGGGGGTAGTTTGTCTTGAAAATATGCACTACATTCCTTCATCAGGCTACCATCTTAAATTCTCCTAGTCTTTGTTTTTTAGACACGATATCCTTCATGAATTTGACGTAGTTCGGCATTTGTTCAAGTGCTTCAACCAACAGGATGTTGATATGAAGTTGCTTTAGTACGTCTAGGAACTTCTTGAACTGGACTTCCTGTATCTGCTTATAAAGTCTTTAAGGGTAGGGTGGTGGAGGATTCTTTACTGGAACTGGTTGATTCGTCTTCTATGGCAACTTTGTATCTAATGAAGTTATTAGTTTATTAGAATTAACTGGTTCAGAAGTTACCCTATCGGATTTTGTAAATTCTGGTTCTGGTAAAACTGGAATTTCAATACTCGGTTGAACTTCCATTGAGTCTTGAGCATTAGCTAGCTCTTCTTGAACTTCGACGATGTTAGGCTCTATTGTCTTTCTTCTCCTCAGTGTTAATGCTTTACAATGCTCTTTCCTTGGATTCCTCGGATTCTCTGTATCACTAGGTAAAGCACCTTGTAGATGGTTCCTAAGTTCAGTAGCAAGTTGACCTACTTGATTCTCCAAATTCCTTAGAGTGGCGTCATTTTTTTACCATATATGCCTTCAATAGGTTCTCTAAGCTATTGGAAGGTTCAAATTGAGTTTGTTTCTGAACTTGTTAAGGGAAAAAAGGTGGTTGGGTCAGTTTGGGTTGTGCATAAGTGTTACTGGTTCCAGCCCCTTAGTTACTCCAAGAAAAATTTGGGTGGGTTAGCCACGTTGGGTTATAGAAATTGGATTGCAATCATTACCTTCCTTGATTTTGGTTCTGGTTACCTATGTAACACACGGATTCCGGGTTTGATGGACATTCTTCGAATAGATGTCCTTTCCCAAAATAGACACAGGCTATATTTTCAAATTGGTTTGATGGCTGAGCTGCAAAACTATTAAACCCATTAGTGGTAAAATTTTTAAGCATTGAGGATAGCACCGTTAGCAAAAGCGTCCACTACCATCATCGTGTGGGCATTGAGACCATTATAGAACGTTTCAAGTTGGATGCAATGAGGGATTCCGTGATGAGGGCATTTCTGTATTAATTCTTTGTACCTTTCGCATGCCTTATACAAGAACTCATCGTCCATTTGTCGGAAAGCAGTGATCTCGTTCCTCAACTTAGTATTCTTGCTAAGCGGGAAATACTTCATGAGGAATCTTTTTGCTAACTCTTACCATGTGGAAATTGAATTTGGTGGCAATGAGTTCAACCAGGCTCGAGCTTTGTCCCTTAGCGAATATGGGAACAACTTTAATCATAGCGCATCTTCGGGTACTCGAACTAACTTGAAAGAATCACTCACCTCCATAAACAGTCTTAAGTGAATATGAGGATCTTTGGTAAGCATTCTACTGAATTGGTCCACCATCTGAAGCATCTGGAACATGAGTGGCTTCAACTCGAATTGTTGTGCCTAGATTTTAGGTCTCCTAATACCTAGATTAAGACCATGAAACGCTGGCACAGCATACTGTCTTAGAGCTCTATCCCTATCATCACCATAAAGGATAGGATTTTAAGCAGTGTTTGATCTGTTTCCTTGATTTGGATTTTCAAAGTTCATCTCTTCAGTCCTTCTCTGACTTGCTTGTCTTCTTCACTATCAAAAAGTTTTTTCAATCTCAGGGTCTACAGGGAGTAAATCGATGATTCGATCAACACTCATAAACACAGAAAAATTAATTAAGTTAAAATTGAACAGAAAAGTAAATAAACCAAAATACAAAATTCACAAATAATGACTTTTTAAAACAGTCCCTGACAACAGCGCCAAAAACTTGGAACGACAGAAATGTGCAAGTGTACACAATCGCAACAAGTAGTAAAGTGACAAGTAAATGTCAAGTTATTGTTCCCACAGGGACTGTGAAAAGTGTTACTTATGAATGCAATTTTAAAAACACTTTGGTGAAGAAAATATTTTGATTTGAGGAGGTGATCTTAAAAATTAGGATTTTAACTAAGTAAAATAAATAAAAATAAAATAAAAGTTCCACTGCACGATTCCAAAAGATGATTTTAATCAAGATGACATAATGGTGCTAGATTAATTACATTTCTTAACTTAGAATTATTAAACTCATGTTTATGTTCTTACGAATAAATTCATGGCAACTTGGTAATTTGCTAACTTATGAACATACTTACTTACCAAAATCCATGTACCTCTTGACTATATCTCTATATCAATTCAACCGATTAAACAAATTTTAATAAGAAAATGTGTTAATGTACATACATACTTATGAAATTTAAATAATATCTTGTACATATCTCTATGCCAATTCAAACAATTAATTCAATCTCATAAGCATATAAAAAATTACGTGAGGTAACAATGTATTTCTACCTTGAAACAGTTTAATCACAATAATCTTGCAAGTTATGCAAGGCTAATGTATCGTTAAATATAGTTGTTAATTTAACCCTCAGCAACTTTAGATGATTAAACATGCACTAGTTAAGTATCGTGTCAATTAATTACAATTTCAATCCGTTTAATTAATTAATTCATTAGTTACCTTACAATTCTAATGCAAGAATAACTTAGTCATGATTTTACTTAATCAAACATCTTACCGAGGCTTCTAACAACACAAATACAATTTTAATAACTCAAGTAGACGAAATGCAATCAACCTAACATGAATTAAATTTAAGGGATATTAATCAAATTCAACATATCAACATCACAAATATTCATAGGCATGTTCATAACAACAACAATAAAATTAAAAAGGTAAAGAACAAGAATCAAATCCAGTATTTCTCCGAGGCTTGACTAGTTTGCTCCACTCCTCCTTCTCCGCTTGTTCTTGTTGAACCGAGGCTTCCACGAACACTTGAATGTTGCCCCAAATGGTGGTTGAAGGACTCTTTTACAAGAAGTGAGATCAGCAAGGGAATGGGGAAGAAAATGAAGAACAATGATGAGAGAAAAGTGAGGGAGAAGTGAAGAATGAATGGTTTTGAGAAATGTTTGAAGTAAGCAGCCAAAATGGTATTTATAGGTTGGGAAGACTACTAAAAATAGCAAAAATCAGCAGTCATAGAGTCCCCCCATGGCCTGCCACACATGTGGCAAGTTCTCACTTTCCACATACAGAGATTCAAATACAAGACCACACTTTACCACTAAACTAACATGCTCATTCTGTCATAACTTGCATGGAAATAAAATTTAAGTCAAAAGGCTAATGATAGGAATTGAGCTACAAATTAACAAAATTTCAAGGAAAAGACTCGAACTCAAAACTTCATGGACACAACCATAACACTTAACCACTAAATCAAATTAAATTATTTCCCGTAATTTAACATTTTATACTATAGAAAATTCGGGGCTTTACAATTATTGTATTGGGATAACATATGCTAATCCAAGTGTAGTGAGGTAAAATATGGTATTGGTTGAATTTACACAATTGATTTCACATGATAGCAGTTATTAATCCATTTACTGTAATGCGGAAACAATTGTTAATCCAATTTGATCATAATAATTAAAATATTTTAAACTAAATTTCTATAAACTAAATGTTATTCATATTTATAATTATAGAATTTAAAATAAGTATATTTTACTTTATTCTTGCGCCTCCCATAGTCTCTTTATTGGTAAGCCTAGTATCAATGTTGATGAATCTTTCAAGTTTACTTCTCTTTTAAAAGAAATTTAGATATTAGCACCTCTCGTAATTTTAAATATGCATCAGTCTCAAGTCAAAAGTTTTTAAGTAAAATAATTCTTTTTATAAATAAATATGTTATTTTTTATAATATATAGTATCAACATGTAAATAAGTTATATTCATTTTTTTGTCATAATTATTTTTTAAAATAAGTATATTATAATACTTTTGGTATTTTATAACATGTAACTTTTTTTAAATATAATTTTTTTGATATTTATATTATAACTTAGAAAATTTTCGCCATGACAATCTCAAACACCCATATGTATTCATGTTTATAATATATTTTTTATAACTTAAATTTCTATAAAAATAATAATTTCTTAAAGTTAAATCATGTATAAGTGTTTGGAAAGTCATAGTGTCACATCCCAAAACTGGGTTAGTAGAAATTGGGTCGGTAAGCTAAGGGTGGTCACGTTTTGTTTTTGGGATAAACATTGTGAAATTATGATAAGTAATTTGATTTGGTGTAGTGGTTAATTGTTTTGATTGTGTGTTCGAGGTCCTGTGTTCAAATCCCTTCCCTTAGGTTTTATATATTTTATCCCTATATATGGCTAGTCGCATTTAGCTTATCTTTAATTTTTGTTAGATTGTTAGTAAAAATGAAACCGCTGGTTCAATGGTAAGGCTTTAGCTTATCTCGTTGTCTCATGTTTAAATCCGTGGTGTACAAAAGAGGAGTTATTTTTGCTTCTCCTTATTGTGCTATCCAAGCTGTCAGAATTTCAATTAAAGTCAAACTTGGAGAAAATCTGATAGGATAGTTGTTAGTGGGATATGGGTAGTTTTACTTTTTGAAAAAACTTTCCCAAAATCTCTACTCTCATAATACCATATACCCAGCCTGGTCGTCAAGCCCGAATATCAGGATACCACACCACCATCTCATGTTATACTCATAATAAATTGTCACATTATTAAGAAATCACCTTATTTATCAGTGATCTTATAAATTTTTAGTCAAACATATATCAATCATCATTAGAACATGCCAAACATACTTTAAATACACTTATAATAAAATTTAAACATGCATTAGGACCACTTTGTAAAATTTCCAAGACAATCACATACGTATCAATACTAGAACATGGGTATCGATATCTTCTTTGCAAGGTATCGATACCGTATGGAAAATCGGTACCAAATCATCATTCTGTTTCTCGTCTAAAATCAAAACACTAGAAAATATCAGTACAATTAAAAAAGCATCGATAAAATTACTATAACAACCCAAACCCGGCCTAGACGTTAGGCCCGAATCTAGCATGTCACATTGAAGTGATTTTCAAAAACCATGCTTTCATTGGAACCCTTCTTGAAATTTCAAACTTCTTGCCATTTAAAACTTGTACAAAACCTCAGTTCGCGTTTGTTTATTTTCAATCGAGGTTAATTATAGAAAAGTTGTTACATTCAAAACCTTAATGTTGCGGAAGCTTGATTTAAAACAAATGATTTATGAAAATGTGATATTTTAAAAATTGAGTTGCGGAAACGTAGTGTTGGAAAACAGTTATTGTTTTGGAAAATCGTGTCCTACTTCTAGTAGATATAAATCACATCAAAACCTAAATTTAAAATTCAGAAATTATAGAGGCCTTATTACAACCCGAATCAAAATCAAATTGCTTAAGTAAACAAAACATGTGTAGTTGTGTGGCCCTCTTCGAGTCCCTCACAGCTCCGAACCGTCTAACGCTAGGTATTACCTGAAAGGTAAAAAAACGGGGTGAGTTTACCAAAACTCAGTGTGTAATCCCTTTATTAATGAAACAGAATCAGTCTAGGCCTGAGCCCTTTAACAGTAACAGTACAGTGTGGCCTTAGCCCAATACAGTAACGGTGGCAATTGGGCGTTAGCCCCCATCAGCCTCGGTTGGATCCGAGCATATAACAAATGCCACATATCACATATATCTGGGCCTAAGCCCATCTCAATATCAGAATCAGTATATGCAATGCATAAATACCCATACCAACCCTACACTCTTGTGGGAATTAGATCGACCCACCCAGCCAACTAGAGGTGCTCATGGGCTGGCCGAGCCGGGTTCGGGCCGGGCCCAGGAATTTCAGCCCGCGTCCTGAAATATAGGCCTGAAATTTTGTCCAGGCCAGGCCCAGGAAAAAATTCCAAAGCCCGAGCCCGGCCTGACCCATTTTTTTAATAAACACCAAAAATTTATTTTTAAAAAATAAAAAAAAAGTATTTTAAAAATATTTTAAAATTAAAAAATAAAAAATATATATTTACTATAATTTGGGTCGAGCCAGGCCCGAGCCAAAAAAGTGGTGCCCGAGGCCTAACCCGTTTTCTAAACGGGCCTCGTTTTTTGCCCAAAGCCATATTTTAGGCCTATATTTTTACCCGAACCCTCCCATATTTCGGGCGGGCCGTCGGGTCAGGCCGGACCGCCCGGCCCATGAGCACCTCTACAGCCAACACACGAAGCCTAGCACCGGTTGCGGCACTAAGTCAACAGAATGGCTCGGCACCGTAGACAGAACGGCTAAAAGCCAAAAGCAGAAAGGCAGTAAGCCTTTAACAAAATGGCTACAAGCCATACACTTCCTCCGTCAATATTAACTCAACCCCATACAGGATGACATGCCATAGTTATATACGTGAATGAAAGATGCCATGCTTAGTATCAGTCATATAACTTTCATACATACACCAATCAACCTACCACTAGGGGTGAAACAGTCTTTTCGTCAGTTAGGGGTAAAATGGTAATTTTACTCTCTAGGGGTATTTTGGCAATTTAACAACCTTCCCGAAGGCCTACAATTGCCTCGAATGATACAGATAACCTAAATCGTCATAATGGAGCAAATAGGCCCAAGGCCCATATTCGGCCTAAGTGGGTCCACACGCTCGTGTGGCCCATTTAGCCCAAATTTAGTCACGACTATGTGAACTACATAGCCCAGTCCGGTATTTGTCACTTAACGAGGATTTTATCTGTGTGGGGCCCACGAGCCTATTGGGCCCACACGACCTCTTTTAGCCCAATGAGGCCCACAACGGCCCAAGAGCATGAGAACGCTCGTGGTGGCCTCTGTAGTCTAACAAAATGTTTCGTGGGCTCGATTTACCACATGAGCGTTCGCACGCCCATGTGGCCTCAATCGCCATATTTTCGGCTTTTCATCTTTTCGGCCTTTGCCGATTCACAGAAGAGAAAGTGTGATTACACACACTCTTTTGGCTTTGTGACAGTAATGATTTACGGTGTACAGATACACACCTTTTTTCCAGAATGGCTCAGAAACCCCTGAATGTCAAACCCAAGCCTTGCTTGATCAGATGCCCCTAGCCTTATTAGACTACTAACAGAATCGATCATCCGCTTAATCGTGTATCTGCCTGTCCACGAATTCTATTAAAAGATTTGAAAACATCAAAAGATTTAGGAACCCAACACCAGAATATTCGGCTAACATCATAAATTATGAGCCTAAATGATTACCTTAGATTGCGAGATAAGAAAAGGATTGACTACCACAGTGATCCTTGACAAACCCGTTAACCCCTTATAATGATCTAAAAAATCCAAAAGTGCCACCACCATCATCAGGGAAGAAAAAGGGATTCGACCACGTGTGAACAACCAAAGGAAACATTTATTAAAGAAAGAGAAAGCGCTTAGCATCCAACAACACAAGAAAGAATAAGAGCTTACCGAAAGTCTAGGTGACCTCCAAACTGCGACCGACCACAGCGAAAGAAGAACGAGATTGCTATCTAGTTCAAGGCTATGAGTCGAAGGGAAGCAGAAAGAGAAACACCGATTCAGCTTAGTATCAAAAGAATATGGAATAAGAAGAACTATGCGGCTCTGAAGAAGCTGAGTAGAAAATTAATTGAATTGGATCGAGAGAAAATAGAAGCAGAGAGATGTTAAGTTCGACCTAAGAAGAATAAGAGAAAAAAACTTCAAAAAGAAATAATTAAAAAAAACACTTGATGTATAATGTTTCCGGTAGTGCCACCACATGCTAGCAAAATAAATATCCTTTTTGCTTGTAATGGGATTCAAACCCAAGCCCCCCTCAATAGCTCAACACGCCACTTGCCTCCGTGCCACAAGCTCTTTTTTGTTACATTTTATCTTCAAATAATTAAAAGGTCTAAAGGTCAAAGTCCAGGTTCCTTTAAAAGAAAAATCAAAATAAATTACAAAAGCCAAGACTTGAACCCAAGCTCCCTTGCAACCTCAATGACGCCATAACCACTAGACCACATGCTTCCTTATGACTTTTTCTAACACAATAATTTAAAAGGTCTACAACCAAGCATCCAAGGTTTTATCCACTTAAAACCAAAAGTTTTTGCTAAAGCCCAGGACTGAACCCAGGACTTTTCCAACTCATCTCAGGACCCTTAACCACTAAAGCAGACATACTTTTGTACACAGTTTCCTAACTGTTCCCTTGCTCAAGGCCCATTACTTCTAGGCCCAAATTCTGGGGTGTTACAATTTCCCCAAGTATTGATACTCTTGATATGGTATCGATACCAATTTACGATTCTGACTTCCTATACATTTTAAAATCATAATGGTATCATTTTTACAACATGAATATTGATACCTCTACTTCAGACCAGAAAAATACAAGATTTTTAAGCATATAAGTCATTTCATCTTATACCAATCCGTCATGCTATCATATCGTTATCAAATAAACTTCTAATCGACCATAATAATAGTCCCAAACATCAAAAGTAATTTCAAGTAATAATTAACATAATATGAAATGAATCTCATAAACTTAGGAACAAATAATCTATAGATGTATCCAAAACATTACGGAAAATATTAGTAAAAGTCTACCACATTGCCTTATTCCCAAAACATAACTGAATAAACAGTAAACACATACGAAAACCGAAATAGACTTGCTTGGACCACCCCTTGGAACCACACTACTCACACCAGCACTTAACTACACTGCACGGGTTTTAAGAAGGGAGTGCGTGAGCTTAACAAGCTCAGTAAATGCTTAGAATAACCACTATGTACACACAATATCAAAGGTTAAACAATAGCATATTACACCATGTTCACAACCATATTCTAATCAAGTCAAAATATCATATTCACGTTTTATTAAATCATAAAACTAACATTTACTCCTACATGCAATTACACTCAAATCGCTTATATATAATTCATTTAACAATAATTCATCAACACTAAACAACGTACACATGATTTAGTAACCCACAAGTCTAGTTGATATTTCACATGCATTCATAAGTTAAATGGAAACGATCCAAATCACATACACAATTTACTATAAGAACATGCTAACATTTTCATAAAACTTAAATCGACTCATTTAGCATATTATACACAAGTTTAAGCATCCATCTTATATCGAATTACCACAACAAATAACATCACATTTAAATGATAATGTGCATAGCAACAACATACTCATTTAGGCATACATCACATTACACATATATACATTTTAAGATAATTTGACACTTGAGGTTATGAAACATAAAAGTGGGTTCTATCACCACTCAATAGATACACGGATCTCCAACATATGCCATCAAACATTAGTGTAACATACATGTACCATAACTATATCAGTCTCAACTTAATTGACACATTTCACTCTTAATGCATATTTGATAGTACATTTACATGGTCAGCAAAAGCACTTACAAGTATACATCACTATAACACCCCCAAAATTGGGCCTAAAAGTTTTGAGGGTATTTTAGGAATTTTATCTTACATGTGTCGAGATTTCGTAAAGTTGGTAATCGATAATGTTTTCGACAATGGCTATTAGGAAATTAAGTCAATTTCTGAAAATGAGTTTTAAATACCTTTAATTTTAAAAAGGTACTGAGTTGTAAATGAGTCAAAACTGAGAGTTTTATGAAGTAGTTTAACCCAATTTTTAAATTGAACCTAAAAACCCCCCATCTATAGCATGTTTCACATTATTTCTCTCCTCTTTGCTAGTTGTATCGTCCATTTTGCTCTTCTATCTCTCCCATCAATTTTTACTTCCAAATCCTAATTACTCTTGATTTTCAACATACTTTGAACTATAAATCTCCATTAAAACCAATTGATAGTACTAGAAAGAACATATGTTTTCTCCCTACTTATTTGCTAACTTGTCCCCATTTAGTTATCTTTAGCACATATTTTAGCATTTTTAGTTCATTAAATTACATTTTATAACTCAGTGGATCTTAGCCTATTTATCCTTAATTTTGTCATGTTTTGCTACTGATGTCTCTACATGAGTATTTCCGGATTGCGCCCCAGAATTGTCACCGTACCTGATCGCTGTTCGGATAAGAACAAAAATGTGTGAGATGTTTAGTCTGGTACAACTAACTTGTACGTATAGAGGCAGCATGATTCTGATGGAAGGACACCTGTGCTATTTGGATAAATATTAATATTCACTTGAAAGGAAAAAAAGAAGAAAAGTAAGGCTTTTTGGAGGATTATCTTTTGCAACCTATCTTTTAAAGCTTTTCGGCAATGGCACAAGAGGGAGTTGAGTGATCAAGTCAAGATTTTTTAGGAATAATACTCTTCACTTGTTTCTTTTATATTTCTTTTCTAAACTATGGTGATTTCTTTTGATTTCATGTCTGTACGAAAGTATACATGATTTTTGGGTTAAATGTTATTTTATTCAATCTTGCTTCTACTGTTTGATATTTGGGTTTGAATGTTTTTAGTATGGAAGTGTTATTGCGGTCACTAACACTGGAAAGTACAATGACAGTTCCAGCTAACAAGCATGACAATGGAAGTTGCTTGAGGATTAGAGGAATTTAATCCACTTGTTCCTAATAGTATTCCATTCCCATCATCGGAAGGTGTGGCTAATGTGCATGTTTAAGACTTAGATTAAATATAGAATTTAAGCTTAGTAAGATATTCATTGCAATTTAATGCATCGACAATCACCTATCCTTTTATACCTTGTGAGCACTCAGTATTCTGTTGAATATTCATGTTGGGGATCCCAGTTTATGATTATCATATTTTATCTTACTGTTCTCAAGTTATTGCTTCGACAACTACTCTAACAATTTATGTCATTTCTATCTATTTATTGCACTAACATTGATAGACAAAAGACAATCATCCTCGTGGGATCGACAGACTCATATCTGTCTACTATACTTGCATCGATAGTGTACACTTGCACATTATTGTTGTGACGTTAAATAGCCGATCACCAATAAAACAGTCAAAAATCTTATTAATTTCATCATCTTCTTCAAGAGGGTTTTTCTCAGATTTGCGTCAAAGCTCATTTTTCTTACATGCAAGGTAACCATTTGTCTTTCTAATAGTTCTAAATGTTATTTAGTTATTTAAATTGAATTATTAGCCATTAAAACGCATGTTTTAAATAAAACCTAAAAATTTGGTTATTAATGGTAAATTTCAGGATTGTGGATTAAAATGCAGTTTCAAAGTGTTTCTCAACTTTTTTTAACATGATTAGAAGGTTTATAAAGCTATTTTGAAGTTTTATTAAGAATTTCTTGAGTTTTAATAAATTTTCGTCAAAATGGCCAAAACTTGTCAAAAAATGTCGATACATTTAAACATATAGTTTTGTGTAGTTTAAAGGTTGAGAATTAGTCGTAGATGAATATGTAGATGAAAAAAATTTGTTTCATGTGAAAAAGATTAAGTGTAGGCTGAGATATTTGAATTTAAAGTTTTCTATGTCGAAGGTTTCAGTTAATAATTAACGTAGCTTAGACTATTGTTTTTTATTGTTTAAGGTGAGTTGATGACTAATATTGATTGTATGTTTGTGTGGTTTGTCTTGTTGAAGTGTCAGAGTCAATAGGTCCTCCAACGAGTAGAGACAAAAGCAAAGAAAAGCTTGTCTAAGCTTTCGATTTTTCGACGAAAGTATAATTCTGGTGATTGTTTTGGAATAGCTGCTTGTAGATGATTCATTGTGTAATTAGAAATTTAGAGGTAGCCTAAACCCCTACTCTAAATTTCAAGAGTAAGCATTCTCACACCTATGATAAAATGTGATATACGTATGCTTATGAAATTGTGAGTTTGTGAAATTGTGAAATTATTAACATATATGGAATGCTATGGCATATGCTATTAGCTTATGATGACTAATGTGAAAGTAAATGTGAGGGTGTATTGTTCATGCCATGTGACATTAAATATGTGGATATGTTATTCATGTCATGTGGCAATGATTATATTGTGCTACTAAGGTGAATATACAGTGAATATGTGCAAAAAATCGGTAAGTAAATATGTGATAATAATATGGATAATTTGGCCTTGTGATATTATAAGACCATTGGATATAGTTGGCATGCCATAGGATAGTGAATACTTACCTTTGTGTTGTGATATATGGGGCGTTGAGGCTGAGGGACAATTTTCAGAGTGATAAGGAAATGTGAGTTAAGCTCCATTCATTGGGATATATGTGGTTGGTGTGTTGGAGAGTGTTAGCTATATGCTTCACTTGCGGGGCATGTTCGACACTTTGAGTCATTTTGGTATGTTGGAGATTCGTGTATCTAATGTGTGGTAATAGAGTCCAGATTATGTTTCATATCTTCAAGAGCCAAACTATCATAAAACGTGACTAAATGTGATTAATATGTGGTGTAATATATGCTTAGATTTTCATGTGATTAATGCGTAAATATTCATGGAAGATGATTAAATGTGTAAAACATGAAATAGGAGTAGAAGATGTTGTGATTATGTTTCATGTCTACTTCATTGATGCATAAGGACTTGTTTGCATAGTGGTTGTTATGAGCATTCACTGAGCGTGAAGCTTACCCACTCCTTTTTAACCATTACAGATAACTAGTGTCGGTGTGGGTGGTGTGGTCTCAAGGGGTGATCCAAGCCAGAGTTTTAGTTCTATTAGTAGTGTTCTTTTATTATTTGTGTTTTTGGGAATAAAAGGCAATGTGGTAGATTTTATATCGATTTTTCTATGGTTTTTAGTTGATTGCATGCCCATTAAGCTTAATGATTTGTAGACTTAAAATGTGATGTTTGTGACTGCTATATGGAACATTTTAGTGTTTATTTTATGAGATAATTGATGCATGTTGTTTAAAACTATTTTGGTATGATTTATATGATGATATATGTTGTGTTTTTAAGGTCTGGAGCAGAGGTATCGATATTCAGCTTTTAAAAACGATACCTCTAAAATTTTTGAAGTGCAGGAAGTCAGTTTGGCTAGATGATATCAATCTTTTATCACGAGTGCCAATACTCAGAGTGAAATTATTGATACATTTTCTGTAGTACTATTATTTTCTGATTGTTAGGTTTTTAAAATGAGAAACAATAAGCTAGTTTGGTATCGATTTTCCAAGCAGTATCGATACCTCCTTTTTAGTATCGATACCTACGTAACAGTTTTGGAAAATTTTGCTAAATGGTCCTAATACAAGTTTAGCTCTTATTTTATGTTTATTCAATGAATGCTTGAAATGTTTTGTTGATAAAAATTAAATGTATGACTTACAATTCATGTGAATGTTCTGTTAATAAAAAAAGAAGATGCATGTCTAATAACGTGATGATTTGAGATGAACTTGATGTGAGACGGTGGTGTAGTGTCCTAGTATTCGAGCTCGACGATTGGGCCAAGTATAGGGTGTTACAATCACAAAACATACAACATATTTTGAGATAATTTGGCACTTGAGCTATGAAACAAAAAAGTGAGTTTTATCATCACTCATCGGATACACAGATCTCCAACACACCAAATGACTCTATAACGCCCTGATTTATTAAATCTTGTTTTTATGAATTCTATCATAAATGAGTATCTACTTTAGTGGTTAAGTGATATGGGTGTGTGTTTGAGGTCTTGGGTTTAAGTATCACTTTTGGAAATTATTTTATTTTTCTTCCTAGCCTTATCCTTAATTGCTTGACTTATATTATATTTTTGGTCAACTCATATTAGAATGAGCCTACTGGTTCAAGTGGTAAAGTATTAGCTTACATAAGGTTCTGCATCCAAACCCCCATGTGAGCGAAGGGTGATAATTTTTGCTTCTGTGAGTGTGTGCCGGTTGTGTGGTAGAGGTTTGGTGGGATTAAAATTCTGTAGTAATTGGATGAGTGTTAATGGGTTGGTTTTATTACGGTTTGATAGTTAATGGGTTAGTGGGGAGTTGATATATTATCTTTATTTTATTTTATTTTATTTTATTTTCTCAAAATTCCTATTCTTTCTGACGTTATCTTTTTTTTTCTTTTCTCTGCAAATTTCTTTTACTTCTTCCTTCAATTCTGTTCACAAATCATTCGTTCAAATCACTGTGATTCAGATTTCTCGGTTTTCTTCGTTCGACTTGGTAAGTGGGGCTATGTTTTTCTTTAACTTTTGGTTTCTGTAAGTCCATTTGGTTTAGGATCTTTGTTTTGAAGTGGCAAATTGGTGTTGTAGTTTGGGAATTTAATTTCTGTGGATGTATTGTTTAGGAGAAGATTGTGAAGCAATGGGTTTCACTCCAATGACCTAATTGGTGTATGTAATTGTTGTTCGTTGCGGTAAGTATGCATGTATGTTGTTCGGTTTTGAGAGGGTTAATTTACGGTCTATTCTTGTTGAATTCGTAAATCGACCACTACAGTAATCGTTGGGATACTGTTTCTAGGTTTCAGAGGTCTCGTGGTTGCTTTCGCATGAAAATCGAGTCAGGTGTGTAACTAGCAACTTGAAAAATGGTGATCGATGAAAACCAAAATTAGGGTCTATCAACGCAACATGGCCCTGTGCCTGGCTGTGCACGGCCTAGGCCATTTCAGGCCGTGTGGGCCTATGTTTCCGAACATTTTCCTAAGATTGTACACGTCGTCCCGATCGACTGTGGGCCTTCTGTGGGGTTGGTATGTGTTTAAATAAGATATTAAGCATGAAATCTGATAGTCTAATAGTGTAAAACATTATGTAAATTACGTGTAACATGTATGGTTTGTTATGTACCATGTTCTGTTTATGTTATACAAGTATGTATGTTATGTATATTCAGAAATCTACTATGCACTGTATATGTCTGATTATGGGGTAGGATATGTATTATGTGGAAGAAGTGTTCTGTGTGAGGCGATATCTCGCCATTATACTAGCAGCATAGCTGCAATTATTCTGAAAAGTGTTGTATGGACACTAAGCGGTGTGTAGGGCTGGGTGGGTGTTTTATATCCCACGTGGTGTGATGAGATGGACATAGCTGGTGTATAGAGGGTGGGGGTAAGATTATATATACATATATGTTTCTGTATTACTCTAATATGATTCTAATTTTGGTATGAAATAAGTTTGCATTTGATCTACCATGTATCTAAATTTAAGATTTTGTTTCTGTGAGTTTCTCACTAAGCTATAAAACTCATTTTCTATTTTTCTGACAATCTCAAGTAACCCTCAGACTTAGGAGGGTTGGTGTGACGGGAGCTCGATTGTGTCCATATTGACGTAAAACTATATTTACTTAATTTGGCTTACTTAAATTTTTGTTTTGAGAGTTTTGTATTATTTGGACTCTCCGGACTTTGGGACTATTTTTTCTTTAAGATTTTTTATTTTTGTTTTCTAGCATGGCGATTGATAAAACGGTTTTTATGAAAACGACAATTTTTCTTAAAATAACTGTTTTCAAGGAACAAATCAATTTACCAAAATATAACGTGTTAAGAGACTCAGCTGCAAAATATTTAGTTTATTTGAAAAATGTAAACGAACAATGATTTTAAATTAAATAAGCACAACAACATGCTTTCCCAACAAATTGGGTTTACTAAGTAACAACAGTTTATGATGATTTCAAAAAGAAGGAAGTCAGATTTATAACTTTTTCTTCATAACATTTCTAAATTCGGCCGTAGCGTCGAGGCCGGGTTGGGGTGTTATAGACTCATAGTGTCAAACATATCCCAAATTTGAAGCATAAAGCTAACACTCTCCAACACAACAAACATGTCCCATTAAATGGAGCGTAGCTCAGATTCTGTTATCTCTCCAACATGTCCTAGCGCCTTAACGCCCAAATAACAAAACACATATAGGTGAGTACTCACAATCCTATGGCATACCAACTATATCTAACGGTCTCATAAGGTCACAAGGCCAAAATATCCACAAGTACACAATTTTAATTACTGATTTAAAGCACATCTCTGTTCATTTTCATCAATTCACATCACAAACTTGTACACAATGCTTGCTTATTGAATTCACATTTAATTGCACTTAAAGTGCCACAACAATTCTCATTGAGCCATCATGTATCCAACCAGATATTAGTGCATTAAAATCAGTTTATCACATACATAACCTGTTACATTAGCATTACATTCCATAATTCAACACATATGTACTTACCAGTGTTTGCACACTTTTACTTCACATTTATATTGCTAACACAACATCATCACTATTGTTCATAATTTCTCAATTACACAAGAGCACATCTATAAAAAAATAATCATGGGAATGGGGATACTTACACTTGGAATTTAGAGTAGGGGTTTAGGCTACCTCTAAATTCCCAATTACACAATGAATCATGCCTACAAGAAATTATTCCAAAAACTCACCAACACGCTTTCACTGACAAGTCAAAAGATCAACTAGTATTTCTTTAACTTTTAAAAGGTCCTTATGAATCCAAAGCTTTAGCATAATAAATCATACAACAATACAACTAACAATCAGCTGAGGACTCAACTCAAGCAATCAAAATCATAAGCCTAAGCTAATTTCTCAAGTAACCGAAACCTTCGACATAGCAAACTTAATATTTAAATATTTCAGTCTATACTTAATCATTTTGCCTAAAATGAATTCCATTCATCTAATTATTCACCTACAACTAATTCTCAACCTTTAAACTATACAAAACTACTCAATTCATGGTATCAAAATTTTCGACATGTTCATGGCAATTTTAAAGAAAATTCATTAAAACTCTAGAAATCTTCAACAAAACTTGAAAGTAAGTTTAGAAATATTCTAATCATGTCGAAAATAATTAAAAAAACACTTTAAAATTATGTTTTTACTGAAAATCTCGAAATTCACCACTAACGACCCAATTTTCATCTTTTATTTAAAACATGCAATTTAATGGCTAAAAATTTCATTTAAAAGACCATTTATCATTTAAAACTAATTAAAAATTGAATCGTTACCTTAGTTGATGAAAAACCAAGCGTTTGATCAAAAACCCAAAAAATCCACAAGCTTAACAATGGTGATTTTGAGTGTTTTTCTTGGATTTTATAGAGGTATGATTCGGAAAGTGATATGAATCAAAGGAATTTAGGTTTTATTAAGAAAATTGAATAGGAGGAGGTGAGAACGCATGGGAGGGCAAGAGCAAAAAAGGGGAGAAGTTAATGCGAAAATGAAACTCGGTGGGGGAAGATATCAGGTTAATTTTAAATTTTAGTTTATTTGCTTCATAAACACACATAAGTTTGACCCTTTTACAAATTAGCCCTATTTTCAAAATTAAAGGTATTTAAAACTTATTTTCAAAAATTGATTTAATTTTCTAAAAACCATATTAGAAACATGACTCGTCTACAATGTCGCAAAATTCCAAACACTCTAAGACTAAAATTCTTAAAATACCCCTAAAACTCCTAGGCCCATTTTTGGGGTGTTACACCACTCCTTCTCACGTCTCTCTTTTCCACTCAATTATCACTCATTCGACGAATTAGGAGTTCAATTCCCTAAGGCTATTTTTGCTTGTTAAGGTCTTTAGATGGTGGTGGTGGCCAAATTTAGTGGTTTAAACTTTGATGTATCATTGCTAAAATTGTCAGTTTTGATCGTAGTTTAGGTTCTGGGATCCTCATTGTAGATTCAGCATCGAAAAATGATTAGGTGTCTAACAGAAAACTCAAAAAATAGTGACCGACACAATGTCAAAAAGTGGACTGTAGACGTCATACGGCCGTGTGGTAGACCATTAAGCCATACGACCTGTGCTAGGTCGTGTGGATCATATTGTTAGGGTTAATTAGGCTATGTTGGCCACACGAGCATGAGTCAAGTCGTATATGTAACATCCCAAACTCGGCCTAGACGTTACGAAACCAAAGTCTGATGGGGAAATTCGTTCAATAAAAATCCAATTATTCCTTTCTTCTCAGCACAATTTGGTAAGTTTTAAAAAAAAAACACCACACGGTAAAACGGTTTGTTATTGCAGGTTTAAAATTCACGGAAGCTATTCCATACACAGATATCTTGTAGTTGAAAAATATGTGTTTGCATTGAAAAACTATTTTTGTTGTGAAAACTTATTTGTATCCATTAAGCAGTTCAAAGTAAGCAACTATAACCCAATTAAACGAAAATTAAAATACCAAAGGTCTTATTACATAAAAATCACCCAAAGTAAAAAAATTAAATAACTGGTCCAAAATAAAATATTTACGAACGTGTGGCCACTTTTGTGTCTCACGCGACTCCAAATCATCTAAGGTTGGGGGTTACCTGCACGGTCAAAAGAAAAGGGTGAGTTACGAGAACTCAGTGTGTAATCACCTAACACACAGTAGTAGTCTGGGCCCGAGCCTTATTCAGTATCAGTACAGTGTGAGCCTTAGCCCAATATAGAAACAATGTGGGCCTAAGCCCATACAGTATCAGTATGATGCAAGTATGCAAACCCACCCCAATCCAGCCAGCACACCGTCCGTACCAACCCAACATACCATGTGAGGACTAAGTCGACCCACCTAGCCCACACACCAATATTGCAGCATAGCTGACAATAATAATAACGCAGCAGAGCTGCCAGTACAATATATGTGGCAAAGCCACCAGTAATAGTAATTGTGGCAAAGCCACCAGAAACAGTAATTCTTCCATAACAAAATCCCAACCCCGTACAGTATGTCATGTCATAAATTATTCGTGTATGTAGAATGTCTTACTCAGTAACCGTCATATATATATCATATAACCTTAACAATCATTTTACCCTAACGGGGGTATTATGGTAATTTTACCCATCGAGGGTGTTTCGGTAATTTTACCATTAAAGGTATTTCGAAAATTTTACCCATTGGGGGTATTTCAGTAAGTTTACCTATTGAGGGTATTTCGGTATAGTTAACAACCTTTCTGAAGGTCTACAATTGCCTCGAGCGACACAGATGATCCATTTGGCCGAAGTTACGCAATTGGGCTTAAAGCCCACTATTCGGCCCAATTGGGCCCACACGCTCGTGTAGCCCATTTGGTCCAAGTTAAATCTCGGTTATGCGATCAACGTAGCCCAATACATTTTCTGCTACTTTTCGTAATTTTTATCCGTGTGGAGCCCACGAGCCTATTGGGCCCACACAGCCTATTTCGGCCCAAGAAGGCTCTTAACGACCCAAGTGCACGAGAACACTTGTTGTGGTCTCTTCGATCTACCACTCTCAGTTGTGGGCTCAGTTTTTCTACACGAGCTATCGCACGCTTGTGAGGCCTCAGATGCCGAAGTTTCGGCTTTTCAGCTTTTACCAATTCTTAGTGGAGATAGTGTGATTACACACCTGTTGCAAAAATGTGCTAAGATCCACGAGAACTCCAAACCTAAACAACCACGATATACCATTAGTCATTTAATCAATTGGATTTCAATAATTGCTTTCAATACCACTATCCAAATTGATTTAATACTTGCCTTGATCGACAGATGTGGCTTAGCCCACTTAGATCGCTGGTTAGGATTGATTACCCGTTGCTTGCCAACTATCTTCAGATGAAAGACAATAGGAACGTTTCGAAATGCTTCAGTATTTCTTGAGTACTCCCTCACTCCTTATGGAATTCTAGAACCCGAAGAACACAATCGGCAACAAGAGAGTCAAGAGGAGAAAGAAGTATTCGACTTTTAGAAAGGTCTAAAGGAACCAGGTTTGAGTAAAAAGAGTGAACACAACCACTTACCGACTTATCAGAATCTTTGCAGAGGACCGACGCAAGGATGGCTTAACAGTAGTAATATTCGGCTAGCCTAGAATAGGAGATGAACAGAAGACAAAAGAGAGAGAAAGGAAAGGTTCAGCCTTTAGAGAAAAAAGAAAGAAGAGTGGAGGCTTAAGCAAATATTGGTGCAAAAGTGAAATAAGGAAATGGTCAATTGCAAGCAAAGAGAAAGAAAATAAAAATGCACGAGTGGTCAATTAATATTTCAGCACTTAAGAGAAAGGAAGGAACTCCAAAACCCCCAAAAGACAAAAGAAAAAACGATCATAAAAAGACTCACAAAATACTGAAAATGCACAAGCAAGACTCCCCAAACGGCACAACACTCCCACACTGTCCAACTTCCTTGCTTCACTCCCCTAATCTCTCCACAACATGCTCCTACATTCTCTTCAAGACCCATTTAAACCTCACATTGTAGAGTTTCAGTCTAACTCCACTTCTCATGTTGCCAGGAGTAAAAATAAATACTCCTTTGCATACCAAGAGATTTGAACTTGAGCTCCCTTGCAACCTTGAACACGCCATTACCACTGGGCCATAAGCTTTCTTATGTCTTCTTTCCCATACAATTATTCTTAAGGCCTTCAGGCCAGAATCAAGGTTCACTTAAGAGAAAAACCAAAATTTTGCTAGAGCCTAGGTTCAAACCCAAGACTTCTCACACACTCCCAAACACATCCAAATCACTCAACCACAGAACCAAACAGATAATTGTGTCAGACATCAAAAATTTAAAATACCTTATATTTTTGGGGCACTACAGTATGCTAGGTCGTGTGGGCCAAACAGGTGTATAGGCCCAGTTTTTAAATTTTTCCTTAGGGCCATAAACGAAATGCGATTCAAGGTTAACCACTTCGCAAGGTCTGTAATGTGATATGTATAAATTTTAAATGAGAAATCTGATATTTTGTCATTGTATGTACTACTTTTGAAAGCATGATAGCATGATCTAATGTGTAAGTTTGTTGAGTTTTCTGATGGCATGTTTTTGTTCTACTATGTTTGTATATGAGCAAGTGAAATCTGATTATGTTATCCTGATTATTTCTGAAACCGCTATTTGACTATGCATGTCACATTATGATGAAATTGTTTTGCTTTTGTTGATATTTGATACATTTGTTATGCCAAGCATGGAACTCCATTGGTTCTGATTTCTGTGAATTGTAGAACTGCATGTCTTACATGCTTTTCATTAAGATTTTGTATTTGCATGCCATGTCACATTGCATAGGGATGGGATGATATGGTAAGGAGGAAGTTTTGGCAGTTTAATGATCTGCACTATCTGGTGGTTTAACCACATATCTATTCTAGCAGCTTGGCAGCAAATATAGTGGCTTGATCACATATATTTGTTCTGGCGGTTAGGCTACAAATGTAATGGCTTGACCACATATATCTGATGTGGCAGTTTAACTGCATCTCTAGTGGCTTTGACCACCATTTTTCTAATGGCGTGATATGGGATAGTCGAGTTCTAGAAAACTCTAATTGGTTTGTAACAAAGTTGGGTACGATATTTTCTAAATAAAAATCTTCATTATGTTTTCCGAAAATATTGCATTAACATTTCATGCATGCTAAATGTTGCTCATTTGAACTTGATAGAATTCTCTATGTTACTCTGAATTGTTTGATATGTTATCTATGCTTCTGTCTAAGATAAGTTACACACTGAGCTTTATAGCTCACCCCTCTTTCTTTAATCTTCACAAGTAATCGACAAACTTAGGACTGGACAGTGTGTGGGAGCTCTAATTGTTTCTCAATTAATTAAATATGAAGGTTCACGTTTTTTACTATCTTCTTCATCCTTTCACGTCACCACCATAGAAAGAAAGAAAAGTTTTCTTTCTTTTACAATTTGGTTCTCCATAACCATTAAAGTCCCTTCCAAGATAAGAACCACCAAATTTCCATAGAAAACTTTAGCTAAATCAAGTTGCCCACAAGCTAGCAAGCATAGATTTCAAGTTACAAGTGAAGTTCTCATGCTTGAGGAGAGAGAAAATATAGATAGTGTGAGAAATTAAGGCTTCAAAGTAAGATATTCATGATTTAGTTATATTATCATGTTTATTTCAACTAGTGGTGCATTAAAATGAAATTATATAAGTGTATTAATTATGTGTGTATTGTGACTTAGGATATGAAATGAGGAGAAAGACAAGGAAGAAATTGCAAGGAATGTAGACAAGAGGAAACAAATAGATAAAACTTGAAGGAAGTATAATTCAGTTAAAATTTGTGAGTATTTTTGAATTCTTTTTACCGTGTAAAGAAATTTAAGTGTAAATTTTATTTAACTTGATAGTTAAGTTAATCTTATGAAATTGATAATTTCATATATAAATATCCATTTACGTATTTTGCGAAAGAGATTAAGTGCTTTTTTATGTGTATGTCTTGATAATTTAAGCTAATGATATCATAAAGAATTTTGCGAAAAAGATGAAAATGAGTTTTTTATTTTATTTTTATTCTTGAAATGAACATCTATTTATACACATAAAGTATCAATAAAACTCCTTGGTAAGAGGAGTAAATTTAAATGATTTTAAATTTTAAAATTGAAAAATAAATCAAGATGTCACAAGATTGGATCAGCCAATATATGTATTGAATTTTTTTCAATAAATATTCTTCATCATATGTGGAAAAAGGAACAAAATGATAAATATAGGAGGTGATATATTTGACTCATTTGAAAGATTTGTGATTCTTGAAGTTACTTGCTTGTCTCTGATGAATGATATGGAAATGATGAGAGGATATTAGAAATGCAAATGCTATAACTTTTTGGTTTTTTACAAGCCTTTTTTTTAAGGATATAAATTAATTTTGGAAATTAGATTGGTTATTGAGTGACAACAAATTTATTTATGGAAAGGAATTAGATTTACGTTGGAAGCTTCTACAACATAGCAATCCATTTGAAACAATGTCAGTAAGTATTACACCATTAGTGACTTATAAAGGAAGAAGGAACTGAAGTTGGAAAAGAAAAAATTTCGAATATTTTAAGGGGTTGAGTGAAGTCTATCTCTTAGGGCAAAAAAGACCATGGAAACAAAAGGGTTAAATGTTGATTTAGCCCCCAAAATCGTATCTAATTATCATTTTGGTACTTAATTTTTTTTTAATTACCTAAAATTTTAAAACATCAAATATATTAGTGCAGCCTTTAGATCTGTTTAAAAAAAAGTTACCGTGGGTCGTTAAGGAAAGTGCCACGTAGCACAAAATGTGATTATGTAAAATGAAATTAATGAATAAAAAAGGAAAAATAGAAAAAAAATCCTCAAATTTGTTTTAAAATCCATAACATTTTCAAAAATCCAAATAAATTACGTTTCATAAAAATACCTAAAATTCAAAAAATTACAAAAATAAAAAATAAAATATTGCATTAGAGATTAAGGTAGTGTAATTAGCTTTGCACCGATTTTGGTTATACCAGTCAATGTGCATCATTCCCATAGTAAATAAGAAAAACGAACTTTCTTTTTCATATTGATAAACATTTTGACCTATATTAATCATATCAGTTTATTTCGTCCAATTCTAATTATTCTAGTCGAAATATTGCATATCAGTCGGTGAATGAATAATATTTAAAATATATAAAAATTACTAATTTATTGATTGTTTATAGTAATGGAAGATAACTTTAACTTTAATTTAAAGTTTACCAACTTTTAAGTTTTAAATTTTAACTAATGTAAGAAACTTGAAAATGTAAATGATAGTGGTGAAGGATTTTATTGTTTAATGTATTTGATGATTTTTCAGTATGTTTTTGAGGAACCATTGATGCGTATGCTTTTATGAAACATTCATATTTTATGGTTAGTATTAGATTATCTTATTATGGATAATTTTGTTGTTTAATATATGAGATGTGATTTTTTTATTTATTTTAATTTTTTTTGTTATTATTTTTTGGATTTGTTGAATGATGGATTTTTATTTTTGAAGTTTATTGATGAGTATTTTATATGATATATGAATCTTTTATATTTGAAAATTGTTTAATCTCATTACTTTTATATGTATAAATATTATATATTAAATATTTTTTTAAAATATTAATAAATTTGAAATAATACATCAAAATAGACCGATACCAATGCATATTAGTTCCAATAGAAAAGTAATACACCCACTGGTATAGTACTAACTACTTTAGTTGAAGGAGTGAAAGAAAGAGTGATGGAAGAGGATAAAAGAAAGGCTTAGCTACAAATTTGGCCCCATACCATACAACTTTTCTCACTTAGGCATTAATTTTTTTTTTGTCAAAAGTGATACTAAATTATCAATTTCATCTTGTTTTGTTCAAAGTGTATATGTCATCCAGTAAGAGCATGTCACGGGTCATATTTTTATTGACCAGTATCATGTTTTGGGGTCAAATAAGATAAAATTAATAGTTTAGATACCGCTTTTGATAATAAAAAAACACATTAGATACTTAAGCAAAAAAAAGTAGTATAGGTTAAGAGTCAATTCTTCATTTAACCCTACAGAAAACACAAAAGAAAAAGAGTAGTAATATAATATTTTATGGTAAACAACTTGAAAATTTTGCTCAAAGAATATAAATTCAATTTTCTTAAATTATAATCTTAATGAAAATTTTAGATAATTAATTTGTCAATTATGGCAGGGGGCTATAGTCTAGCAAACTGCGTTACCTTAGGCGATTTCTTTGCTTCAAATCCACTTAAGTAAACCTTACTCTTAAAAGATGAGAATTCTCATGAAAATTTTTTAAGGCACCGAAAAATATAGTGGAAGCAACTCAAAACAAAAGAGTAAAGAGAGAATTGAAAAGCCACAAAAAAGCAATGTACACGCAGTGTTTGAATAAATGCTCTCAGTATATTCTTTAACTTAAGAATGAATAAAGTGATTAAAAATGAAATGAGAGGATACTATTTATAGTTGAGCTCCATTAGATCCAACGGCACAAATCAAATTACATCAATAGCTAAGACTAGTTCTCATCTACAATAAGAGAGTCCTAAGAGATTTAAACTCTATACATCGTTATCCTTTAGGATTTACAATAATTATCCTGCTAAAAATACAATTTACTAAAGTGTTTTAATTTAACTTGGATTCAAGTAAATGGGCCTTCAGTCTTTTCCAAGCAAGGGGCCAGTCCTATAGAGCCGAATGACCTCTAATAAACAAGAGGGATCAAAGTGTGCCTTGGTCGTAAGCTCCTATGCACAGCCCTTGAAATTCTCCCCCACTTGTTCACGCAACCCTCTCATCTCGTCCTCGGAATTAAACTGGTCTATCTTCTCTTGGAACTATCGTAAAGCCTCAATAGGTTCCAACTAGCCTCATTGTTGAGTAGTCCCTTCCAATGAAAAAGTACTCATGCCTTGGCCTGTAGTTCTTCCATCAAATCACTTGGTCTACCATGATGCATTCAACATTTCAATCATATAAGACCTTTACCCCTATAGGCGCTCGTTCAAACTTGCCTCAATTTGGATCCTCTTAATTCTCATGGAAGGGCTTAAGCATACTAACATGGAACACCGAATGAACCTTGAGTTTTGCTGGCAACCCCAGTTTGTAGGCCACTTTGCCTACCCTCTTCAAAAATCGAAAAAGTCCTTCGTACCATCACACAAGCCTCTTGTGCAAGCCAGTGTAGCACAAAAGCAAGTGTAATTTGGCAAAGACTAAGCCACCAATCTAAAATTGCACATTCATGTGATTGTAATCAACCCACTTCTTGTTTTGCTTACTTGTCTTGTGTAGGCAAGCTCTGGCTAAGTCATTTTACTCTTGCCAATCTTTAGCAAATAGATAAGCTACTGGATTTGGTCTGACATAATGGTTCACAACAACATTGGGTGTGAGTGGTTGTTGCTTCGTTAGTATCTTGAACGAACTCTATTTCATGGCCTTACTTTGCTGCAAGTTATAAGAAAACTGGGTCACATCCAACAACTTTATCCAATATCTCTATGTCTCACACACATAATTTCAAAAATAAGTCCCCAACAAGGTATTTACTCTCCCGGTTTGCCCATCAATTGCGGATGCATGCTAGTGGAAAAGTTCAAGTTTGACCCCATCAATTTAAACAAATCTGTCCAAAATTGGCCCGTAAATAGCGAATCTTGTTCACTAACAATAGATCGTAAGAGTCCCCAATATTTCACCATATGTATAAGAAACAAACAAGTTGCCTCCTCCGTAGGGCACTTATTGGTTGTTGGAATGAAGGTTCCATACTTGGAAAATTTGTCCACCATAACAATAATACTCGCAAATCCATCAGATTTTGGCAAACCAATAATAAAATCCATGGATACACTCTCTCATCAATATTCTAAAATGGACAAAGGTTGTAATAAAGCCATCGACGTTTTCAACTCTACCTTGTCTTGTTGGCACACTAGACAAGTCTTTACATAGGTCTCAATATCATCACCTATGTGAGGCCAATAATAACAGTCCTCCATAATAGCCAAATTGCAATGCGTCAGCCCATCTCGAGTCATGACTCTCTTTCATGACTTTCTTGCACAATTTACCATATTGAAGGACATAAAGATGATGCCCATGAGTGTACAAAAAATCTTCCTCGAACCACAATCATTTCATTTTCCTTCTCTGGCAAGTTCAATCAAAGTTTTGGTTGTGGGATCATGGGACAATCCCTCTTTAATGCACTCTAATGAAGAGCTATCTGCTTGACTGATTACTGCAAACTCTACTTCTTGGCATAATGCATCAACCAGTGCGTTGGCTTTCCCTGACTTATATTCCATGCTGAAATCGAATTCTGCCAACAAAACCTGCCAACGAGCCTACTAAAGAGACAACTTTTTCTGATTCAGAAAATAACTATTTGTAACATTGTTTGTAAATACCATGAACTTGGAACCTAGTAAATAGTATCTCCATATGCACAAACAATACACCACTACAGTCATTTTTTTTAATTGTGCACTGCCGCTCAGTATCGTTAAGCTTTCGACTCTCGAATGCAATCGGATGCCCATTTTATATTAGTACTCCCCTAATGGCATAGTCTGAAACATCTGTATGCACCTCATATGATTTAGTATAATCCAGCAAGGCAAGCATAGGCTCTTTGGTCATTACCCATTTCACTTGATCAAAGGCTTTCTAAGACTATTCATTCCAATCCTACACCTTACCCTTCTTCAATAAATCTATCAAGGGTGTGGTGATTCTAGATTAGCCTTTAATTAAGCATTTGTAATGATTCACCAACCTAAGGAAAGGTCATAACTCTATTACCTTGGTTGGTGGCGCTCAATTAGCGATCTCCCCCCTCAATGTGTCATAAGAATGCTACCTCACATTGAGCGAATGAGGATTTCTCCTCCTTGACATAAAGATCATTCTCTCACAAGGCTTGGAACATTTCCCACAAATGCTCTACATGCTCCTCAAGTGACTTACTGTACACCACAATATCATTAAGGTAAACAACTACAAAATGATCTAGAAAAGGTTGAAATATCGTATTCATCAGTGTGCAAAATGTTGCTGAAGCATTAGTTAGTCTAAAGGGCATAACTAGGAACTCATACGAGCCATAACGTGTCACACAAGCTGCCTTTCGCTCGTCCCTTTCAGCTACTCTGACTTGATGGTACCCTGATTGCAAATCCAACTTGGTAAACCACATTGTGCTACCAAGCTGATCAAATAAATCTATAATGACTGAAATTTGGTACTTGTTTTTCATAGAGATCTTGTTCAATTCTTGATAATTGATGCATAATTTTAATGAGCCATTGTGCTTTCTCTAAAACAAACCCCGTGCACCAAATGTGGTTTTAGATTATCTAATGAACTTAGCATCTATAACCTCCTTTAGTTGTTTTCGTAACTCTTCTAACTTTAGCAGAGACATTCGATATGGGGCCCTAGTCGACGGCTCAGTATTAGGCATCAACTCAATCTTATGGTCCACCTCCCTCTTAAGTGGTATATTTTTGGCCAACTCAACAAGCATCACATCACGAAGAGACTATAATAATTGTACCACCTCCTTCAAAATTTCACCAAAGAGCTTAATAAAATCATCGAATTTCAAGGTTGAGAAGTAGGAAACTTCATCTCTACGTATCCCTTAGCAAAATGGATTACAATAGTACCTCAACACCCTCATCTCATTTAATTAGCACCACACATTTGTGGCGCAAATCCAAAATGCACATGCAATCAACAAAAGGGATAAGAAGTGCATTAACCCAGTTAAGGAATTTTAATCCAACCATAAAGTTATAATCATCAAGTGGTATTACCTCGATAGTTTCTTTGTTGGTCCAACTTCCAAGTTAAAGTTCAACTTCTTTTGCAACCCCCACTGTTGGAACCCTCTTGGAATTCCCTGTCTTGAACCACCCTAATTCTTTCTCAACCTTGAGACCAATATTCTAAATAGTCTATTTCGACATGAATAAATCTAAATCGCTCATGTCAACAAGGGCATTCAGTTGTCTACCTATCATAGTGATGTCTACAAATATCAGCCACTTCTACTTACGACCCTTTCTGACTTCGACACAACACAAGATCGAACCAACCTTCACCAGCGCCTTTTCTATCTCACCATCCTAATTGATGGAAAAAAATGTGGACCATTTCGAATAGTCTCACACAATACGTGAACCTTCACAAATGAAACATCTCATTATTCCCCTTTCTTTCTTCTTCTCCCACTGCTTGTCGAGCTTAGCTCTCACTGTCTGGGTCTTACCATCGCCATTCTTGGTAAGTTTGTCTTTATCTCCCCCACCATTTCCCTTTGGTTTGGATTTGGGTCTGGAAGACCCAAATTTTTCTATCTTTTGGCCACCAAATTCCATAAGTGACTTTGTTGTAGTCATAGCTTTGGTAAGTTCCATCCAAGAAAGAGAATAAGGCCTCTTTCTCACCCAAATAAAAATTTTGAAGCATGATTTCATTGAACTATTACACATACTCCCTAGCTGTGACTTGTTGCATAAACCGATGCAATTTTGCTTGAACTTCATCCTTGGCATACTTTGGATGACACAGCCTTTTGAATTCACTCTAGAACTCCTCCCAAGTCATAAGAGTGGTACCATCTTGTCTATCAGTTGTGGACCTACGACGCCACCATAGCAAAGTAACATTAGTAAAATACATGGCAGCAGTATTTACCTTGGTAGCATCATTCATGATGTCTTTGGCACGGGAGTATTGTTCCATTCCCCACAAGAAGTTGTCTACGTCATTTGCGAACCTCCTCCTATTATACTCTTTCGACTTTGAGATATCTACCTTAGGCTTGAGTGTCGTAACCAACGCCCCATTAACAAAAGTAGCTTTACATATATTGAGCTCCCCCTTGATCTCCTCAATCTATTCTTTCAAGGCTGACACCATAGCTCAAGAGCATCATTGTTCTCAGTTAGCTCACCCACAGCGGTATTGAAGACCTCTTGCATCAAATCCACATTAACAATAAGGGCCTCTACCACTTGTTCTTTAAATTGGTCATGCACTGATTCCAGCTCTGTTGTATGCCCATCAACTTCCTCAAGGGTCTTATTCACATCACCCATGGAGCTCTCAACTTTGGCCACCCTACCATCTAAAGCTAACGGCATATCTCTCGATCGGCTAGCTTTCCTGACCCTTCCACAAGTCTTCATTGGCTCAACCTGCTCATCCACTCCTTTCGACATCTCAACCAACACTTTTGAACAATGGCTTTGATACCAACTGTCACGAGGCTAAAACTTTAGTCTGGAGAACTGCGCAACCATAAGCGATTTCTTTGCTTCAACTATGCCTAAGTCACTCTGAAAAGATAACAATTCTTATAGAAATTCTCTAAGGCATCCAAAAATATATCGAAAGTAACTCAAAAATAAAAACCAATGAGAAAACTGAAAAGCCACAAGAAACTAATGAACATAAGGTATTTGAGAAAATTCTCTCTCTATATTCTTTAACTCAAGAATGAAAGAAGTAATAACAAATGAAGAGGGCTCTATTTATAGTTGAGCTCCCTCAGATCCAACGGTACAGACCGAATTACATCAATAGCTAAGATTAGTTCCCATCTACAATAAGAGATCCCTAAGGGAATTAAACTTCATACATCTTTATCCTTTAGATTTTACAATAATTATCTTGATAAAAATATAATTTATTGAAGTGTTTCAATTTAACCAAGATTCAAGTAGATGGGTCAATCCTATTAGGCCAAATGACCCCCAATGAACAAGAGAGATCAAAGTGTGTCTTGGTCACAAGCTCCTTTGCATAGCTCATGACACTTGGGAGCTTAAACCATTAGGGAGTTAGGAGTATAAGCCAAACCAATACTTAATATCTCATTGAAACAAACCCTTCCTTTTTCTTCTTCAAATTTATGCATTTGATTTATAGATTTTAGATTATTGTAGATCGATAAAGAGGACAATGGCAAACAATGGTAGATCCTTTCTTAATTGAATAAAACTTTTTAACTTTGGGTTTGGGGTTTTTTATTTTTTTGACAATTTCATGCTGTTGATTAGATTTTGAGTGTGGAAATTATGAAGGGTTGATGTTAACTAGGGGATTTGAGTTTCTTAGTTGATTTTATGATGTAGGTTTTTTTTTATTGATCAAAACAAGAAAACCAATTATGCTATGTTTGGTAATAGTGTTATTCTTTACATATATATTACTATATAAGTTAGTAATAAAATAATTCAATTGGTAATTTTAGTAAAGAGAAGGAAAAAGAATTCTTATAATTTTGAAAAGGTTTTTTCTTTTACAAGAGTTATTACTCATCTTTCTAATTACAAGTTTAATTTAGTTTTAACTATTCTTTATTTTATATCTAACTATTGTAATACATAGGTAATAAATAAGTTTTCTTCTAAACAAGGCATTAGTGTTATATCTAATTATTGTAATACATGGGTAATAAGTAGGTTTTTTTTCTCATGTTATTACACTAGTAACTAAACGAGACATTAGTGTTATAGTCTAGTGGATTGGGAGGACGTCACTCGCCATGTGAATTTTTAGATTTTTATTATGAGAAGATGTTGTTAGGTTTCCATTATAACATGATCGTTCACCTAAAATGATCAAAAATCTACTAATAGCGACTCGGTTTTCCAATGCACATAAATTTGACCACAAAAATGTTTGTGCCATTTCGTATCATGAGGAAACAAACGGTATGTCTGTATGAAGGGATGGAAAAACCAAAACCATGCAATGGTTTCTGAATTTTTTTAAAAGTGGATGCAAGGCAAAACGGGATGGATTTTTTCTTTTAGATAGTGAGTACCAAGCGGTTATTGTAATTGTTTAAATAAACTATTAAAAAGATTATTAAAAGGGTAAAATTGTAATAAATAATATAGAAAAAAAATTATATATTTTATGTTTAAATATTATTTGAAGTATTATATTTAAATATTTACTTACTTTAAAAAGATTGAGAATATTAAAGGAAAGTAGAAAAAATTAAATTGAAAAGGAGCAGTATGGGATGAGACAGGACGAGATGGATGCATCCAACATCAATGGAGGTAGTAATTATTGTCAAGATTATACATCCATAGTGGAGCGAGGTAGGTGGTGGAGCAGAGCATGTTAATTGTGGAGCAATAGTGGATTTAGCAATATCCGCCTCTACCTTGCTCCATTGACATCTCTATTCTCATGTGAAGTACCTTAAGTTTCAATAAAATAGTCCTAACAAGGAGCTAACTGTGGATTTTAGATGTGCCAGTGTAATGTGTGGTCAAAACTAAGGGGGAGGGAGAGACGAAAGATGGGAACTTCAGAGTGATGTTAAGGCCCCGAAGGCCGCAAAGTGGCTCGAAAGAAGGGAAGTTGCATGAGACGGTTATTGGGATAGCCGGATGCCATGATTTGAAGCATCTCTCATCAACTAAACAACAATTTTTGTTAGTAAAGTAGAATCCGCGATGACCCAGACATCGCGATAGCGGTAAGTTGGTCACCTGCAAAACTAAACAAAAGACTGGTATGGGGTATAGTAGCTAAAAGAGTTTTGAATCAGTGTTCAAAAGTGATTGAAGGCTCCCGAAGAGGCTAGTTGACTAACTATAGCTATAGTCTCAATCTGGTAACCAACCAAAGCACATGAATGACTATGGCTACCATTTATGCAAGCATTCTCATTCACAAGCCCAAAAAGCAAGAGCAATCTCTTCATAGCACCCAGCACCCGTCAATCCCTTACCTATAACCTTAGATTTTGATTAAGGTTTAGCTTTTAAAGAAAATTTAAAAGTATATAATAAAAGGCCCTAAAAAGCCTGATTGACAACTGCTCATCCTGCTCCTCCTACATCTGATTACTCAAAGACTCCATAGGTCACGATCTAGTTTTTCGATTTTCTAAAATAAGAGAAATTTTTATAAATTCTGTTGATTTTTTTTCGAAATTTTTATTTTTATTTAAAAAAATATTGTAACGCCCCAATTTTCTAAAATTTTGAATTGTTAAATTATGTCATCTAATTTGATCTGTTGCAGTGGTTAAGTGCCTTGGATGTATGATTTAGGTCTTGTATTCAATTTCTTTCTCTTTAGAATTGTTCAATTAAATTTGAAACTATATCTGACTTGATTCGTAAGGATTATGTTCGTTTTTGTAAGACTAATGTCAAGAATGAACTTATTAGTATAGTGGAAAGGCTTCCTCTTATCCAGAGATCCTATGTTTGAATCTTATGGTGCCGAAAAATGAAATTAATTTTTCTTTCCCTTTTGTGCAGCCCAAAGCATCAGAAAGTGTGCCACCCAAAGCATAGAAAGTGGGTTAAATTCAAACTCTCAACAGCTTTTCAAGATAACAATCAATTAGATTTGATAAAATTTGATTGGTTAAAATTTTTTTATTATCTTTTTTTTAATATAGAAATTTTGATAAAAGTCCCTAAAATTCCTCCTTTGTTGACTGGCGAACTCCTCCACTCCTTCCATACTCTCCATTATTCATTTTTTTTATTTTGACTATTGAATTTTTGATAATTCTCTCTACTACCAATTTTTTTATCACTTCCCTCAATCTGTCGTCCCTTCCTCTACTCTTCCAATATTTCTATTTTGTTCCTTTTTGCTACTGTGAGCTTCTGTCGCTCCTTTGATTTTTTTCTTTTCTTCTTTGTATTTTCCTTTTAACCATTTTTTAATTTAATCTCACAACCAATCCTTGATTTCTTCTTCCGTTGCCTTTCTTCTATTCTCTTCTTGTAATGTTATTTTCATTCGGATATAAACCTTTTGTTAGCATTATCGCCTCTGTGTAAATTTCATTTTTTACGGGTGTCATATCCCAATTTTTAACAACTTTGTTTGTGTGTATGGTAAGGATTCTGATTTAAGTTTCGTAATTTTCTGTGGGGGATTTTTATTACATTTTTTTTCTTTTGTTCTGATTGTTTAGTTTTCTTGGCATTGTTTTGATTGTGTGAAATACATGTTAGGTAAAGCGTGTGAAATACCTAACCCTTTGGTGAATTAGGTGCTGATTGTTTGCTACTTTTCGGGGTAAGTAATCGATGTCTTAGTTTAGGGGATGGTGTTGGTTTAGTTTCAAGGGCTAAATGTTTTTATTTTTGTAGTGCATGTGATTTTAATGGTTTCGTTATGGTAATCGTGTGTAGGTTCCAATTTCATTGCAATTGAGACGACGTGTTAAAAGAAAAGTGTGTTCTAACCTCATATGTTTGTGTGTGTTTCTGACTAAAAAAATGGAGAAAAAGCGTGAAAATCTAAAAAACATATGAAAAATTGAATCTGTCAATTGATGTCATACGGTCGTGTGGGACACACGGGCATGCGGGCTCATTTTAACTGATTGTGGTTCTTGCTTAGGCCAAGTGTTTGAATCTAAAATCTGAAATTAGAATGTAACCATTCGAAACCTTGTTATTTGTGAAACATGTTGTATATACACTACACCAAAACAGGTTTTTAGCGGCATTTTTAGCGGCGTTTGGACAAAAAACGCCACTAAAAATTGAACATTAGCGGCGCCTTTAAAAAATGTCGCTAAAGGTAGAGCATTAGCGGCGCTTATCCAAAAACGCCGCTAAAAATAAGCATTAGCGGCGTTTTCTAAAAAGCGCCGCAAAAAGTCTAAGCCAAACGACACCGTTTTTTGAGTTTTTGGGGGCTTTAGCGGCGTTTTTGAATAAACGCCGCTAATGCTCTGGCCTTTAGCGGCGTTTTTGAGTAAGCGCCGCTAATGCTCTGGCCTTTAGCGGCGTTTATTCAAAAGCGCCGCTAATGCTCTGTCTTTTAGCGGCGTTTTTGAAAAAGCGCCGCTAATGCTCTATCTTTTAGCGGCGTTTTTGAAGAACTGCCGCTAATGCTCAGATCTTTAGCGGCATTTTTAAAGAAGCGTCGGTATTGCTGTGGCCTTTAGCGGCGTTTTTAAAAAAGCGCCGCTAGTAATAATAAAATCTAATACCATTTCAATTATCTCATTTTTTGATATATTCTCAAGTAATGTTTCAATTATATTTTTTTATTATAAGTTGAAAAAATTGATATTTCGTTGTATTTATTATATATTGGTCAAATTTACATTTAAATGATAACAAATAATATTGTTTAATACAAAATGTTTTTATTAAAAAGAAGTCCTAATCCTAACTATTTATTATTATTTTTCAATCACGTACAGTTTATTTAAACTACTTTACTAGAAAAATATATTAAATTATGAGTAAAATAAAATATCATAAAACTTAAATTGATAGTTCGAATAAATAAATCAAATAAAGTAAATATAAAACACCAAATATGGTGATAAATAATATTATATATTGATAATTTTATTACCAAAAATAATTTTATATTTAGTTAATCAAACATGAACACAACAATGACCTAATAGTACCTACTCAAGAGTAAGAATTACTAAAAATGAATGAAAGGGACAAATGAAATTAGAGTATTAATTTTAAGTATTAATTTCAAATATAATTGTAAAAGATAGGATAGTATTAATTTTAAAATATTTAATTTAATTATCATTATAGTTTAGGGTTTAATATATATGGTTTAGAGTATATATATATAGTTAATTTAGGATTTAGGGTTTCATGGGTCGAGTTAGGGTTTTGGGTTTAGATTAATTTTTTAATTTATATTTTAAATATGTTTATAAATTTATATATTAAATAATTTCATATATAATTGAAAAAGATAAGATAGTATTAATTTTAAAATATTTAATTAATTATCATTATAGTACTTTGGGGTTTATATGGCTTACGGTATATGGTTAATTTAATATTTAAGGCCAGTTTAGGAGTTATTATTTTAAGGTTTGGGGATTATATATGGATTTAGGGATTATGGTTTAAGGGTTAGGATTTAAGGGTCGGGTTAAGGTTTAGGGTTTAGATTAATTAGTTTTTTATTTATATATTAAATATGTTCTTATATAATTGTAAAAGATATAATAATAAATTTAATATATTGAAATTATGAGTATAGTTTATATTATTTAAAAGATATATAATAGATAGACTTTATGTATATTGAATGGTTAATTTAAGATTTAAGGTTTATTTGAGATTTGTTAAATGATACAATTTTATACAATTAATTAATGCTTTTATATTTAAAAATATTTAATCTAAACCATTTGATATATTTAATATGGATAGATAGGTAATTATTTAATTTGGATAGGACCAAATTATAAGAAAAAATATAATACAAAAATAAAATGAAATAAAAAAATAAAAATTATAATTTTTCTAATTCTTTTAAATATTACTTAAAATTTTAATAATTCTTTATGTAAAATTTATATGAAAGATTCAATAATTGAATATAAAAAAATATGCGAGCTTTAGCGGCGTTTTCAGCAAAAAACGCCATTACTATGTATTAAAATTTCCCAAAACGGCGCCGTTTGGGTAGAAAATTTTAAATTTTTTAGTGGCGTTTTCAGGAAAAACGCCGCAAAAGGTAGACATTACCGGCGTTTTGATAAAAACGCCGCAAATTGTGAATTTGAATTGATCTCATTCAATTAATTAAAATATATGCATATATATACGTCCTAACTCGCTATCATTCCTTTTGTTATCACTTCATCAAAATTTAAGAAAAATGCCATGTATATATATAGTTGTTCGTCCTTCTTGTTTTCATTTATATATCTATTTGAGAAATTAAGAATATAATAAATTTGTTAATTAGAGAAATTTATTCAATATTTATCAATAAAATAAAATATTAAAAATTCCATACTTTATATAAAAATAAATTTTATAAAGAATAATATTGTTTATTGCTACTTAATACAAAATTTTTAACTATTAATTATTGTTTAATCGATTTTAACTGTTTTTATGATTATTAAAGATTTAGGGAATTTTTTGGAAGGTATACATATAGGGGGTATATATGATTATTAGGGTTTGGGATATAAGGTTTAGGGGTTAGGGGTTAGGGATTTAGGGGCTATGAGATTTAGGGGTTAGGGGTTATGGATTTAGGGATTTAGGGGCTAGGAGATCTAGGGGTTAGGGGTTAGGGATTTAGGGTTTAGGGTGTCAATTAATGGTACTACTCAAGTTAGGGATCATGGTTGCTTAGATTAATTAGTTTTATTAATTTATATATTAAATATGTTCTTATATGTTTGTAAAATATATAATAATAAATTTAATATTAAATAGTGACCGTCCGGTTTTGTTTGTCCAAATTTTTGTCACTACTCTACAAAATCTGGTTCAGCCTTCTAATTTATAGTAGAAAGGATCGTTCTAAAAATATTTATTGATGAACGACGAGATTTGGAGGGTTGGAAGCTAGCAGATGCCCCCTTTCGGTATTTTGGCAATGTTCCTAGGGCACCAATAGCACATGTCAAGAATCCTACAATTGGTGGAGGTTCAGTGATCATTTAAGATATTTCAAAGATATGTATAGTATATATTATTAAATTAATTAGAGATCATAATATATATGGATATAGATCACTTTATATATGCATGTATACCGAATGGTTAAATTAATTAAGGTTTTGGTTTATTTTAGACAGCTTGTTAAATGATACATTTAATTACTAAAATTTATATTTAAAAATATTGTTAAGTTAACAATTCGATATTTTTTTATATATATAGTAATTACTTATATTTAATTTGGAATAAAAAAATATAAAAATATAAAAATGAAATAAAAAAACTAAAATTTATAATTTTATCAGATAGTTTTAAACATTACTTAAAATTTTAATAATTAATTAATTAAAATTCTAATGAAACATAGAAGAAAGAAAGAAAGAAATAATACTAAGTAAAAGATGTGAGATTTAGCGGCGTTTTGAGCAAAAACGCCGCAAAAGTTATTAATAATTTGGTAAAAACGGTGTAGTTTTTGGCTGAGAATTTAACGGCGTTCGCGGCGCAAGGGCAAAAACGCCACTAAAGTTGGGTATTAGAGGCGCTAGGAAGAAAACGCCGCAAAGTTGCTCTGTAGTTTAATCAAAACGTTGTCATTTTCTATTGCATATTAACGGCATTAGCGGCGTTTTATTCGTAAACGCCGCAATTTGTAATTATATATTGTGTTTTTTAAATATGAATTAAAAAAAACAATGTTTTAAAATTCCTAAAAAACGGTGCCGTTTCAGTAGAAGAATTTAAAATGAAAAATGGGCATTAGCGGCGTTTTATTCGTAAACGCCGTAAAAAATTATGAATAGTTTGGGCAAAACGATGTAGTTTTTGTTCGGGAATTTACTGGCTTTTGCGGCACAATTGTAAAAGCGCCAGTAAAGGTATGTTTTAGCGGCGCTACGAGAAAGCGCCGCAAATTTGCTTTCCAGTTTTAAAAAAACGCTGTCGTTTATCTACCACATTAACGGTATTAGTGGCGCTATATTACAAACGCCGCAATTGTTCATTCTGTATTTCATCCCAACACTTAGCCGAAAAACGAATTTTGTCCCCAAAAAGGCCACCCCAACTTTTCCCCAGAAATCGTGAAAAAATACAAAGAAAAAAAAGGGAGAGGAGAACTCAGAATCATCACAAACGAAGCAAAGGTTTAGTCAATCTTCATAGGATACTATCAAAGCTGCGGAATTTGTGGTTAAAAGGTAAGCATTTTTTCCTTTCGAAATATTGTATCTTGATTTAGGGTTTTGGTTCAGTGTAATTTGGGAATTTGGGGTTTAGATTCCAAGTTCAATCACCAAGCTATTGGTAGTTTGTTTGGGAATTTGGAGAATTTGGGGATTTCTGCATGTCTAGGATTTGGGGATTTCTGCGTGTTTCTCCCTTCATTTTGTTTATTTCGTTGTTCTTTTTCTTTAAATTTTTAGTTATGTTCTGTTGACAATAACATTGCTGTGCTTTATGTTTTATTGGTATTTTATTTATTTAATGATTTATTTTGATTATAAATGTCAGTTATTTGGTTAGGATTTTGTTAGAAAAGAAAAAATAAAACCGGTTTTAATCTATGCTACTTGGATTCCAGTGTAAGGATCGAATGCTTGAGTATTTTAAACTAAAATCCCATTCTCATATACCAAAATAGCTTAGAAATTAGAAGATGCAAATGAAAACAGAAAATTCAATTTGCTGAATAAATGTTGTAGAGAATTGACTAACCGCTTTACTAAATCAAACAAGCTGAAGCAGATGAGTTGAAGTTCACTATTTTTCGCCAATTTAGCCTTCAATGCCTGCAAAAATTGATTACAAAATATATAAGACTCATTTCTGATATCATGTTGTTCATGAGGTCAATCAGATATATAAAAAAATAAAGCTATGAAATTTATAAATGTTTAAAATGCATTTCACACTTGTGGTTTGAGTGCGGAAAAATCGATACCAGTTTTTGCTGCTTAAATTTCAATACCTCGGGATAACTGTTTTATAATCAATTTGAACAAAAGGGATCTAGTTTGATTTCTAGTCTGTTTTGCGAGATTTTCTAAATGAATATGCAAATAGCTGTTCTGTTTTCTACCTTGTTTTGCAATAGCAACATATATTATTTAATAATAGATTTTATTCATATTTAGTTTAATGTAACTAATTATATCTTGTGGGTTATGAGACTCAATGCTGCAATTTGCCGAAATTGTGATTGTAGACAGGCTGTAGACAGCAGCTTAGCTACTGTCAAATGTTCATAATTTGTAAAAGAATGGTTGGTTAGATCCTAAATTGAGGCTACTGTCAAATGTTCTTTGATGTGAATCTGATATTAGATATTTCATCTGAATCAAAGTTGTTAAATATTTGATATTAATATTTGGTATGAATAATGAAGTGAATTTGATATGGAAATATTTCATACGGTAATTCTGAAGAAATATAGAGTCTTGTTCTGCATTGGTCTTTATGTATTGTTCTGATTGTTGTGATAATTAAAATTCAAATTTAGATTTGTATCTTAATTTAGTTAAATATTCTTTTGTTTCCTTCTGTTATTTTTTTCTGTTTTATTGGTACTAATTTACTTGTGTGTGTGTGTGTGTGTGTGTTTTTTTTTTTTGCAGAGTTTGCTTCGAAGTTGAGGAAATTTGAGGTATTTATTTCTATGTTTCCCTAGATAGTTTTCTTGAAAAAAACACCTCCAAATGTTTAAATTTCTGATTTGGTTATATTTCAGCTTTATCGTTTAATTGAGTTGGTTTTTTTTTAGTTTTAAAACGGAGTTTTAATTAAGATTTTTGGTTTTAAAGCTGTGGGTATCGGTTTTAATTATCATCTTTGCTTTATATGTTGCTAGCTCAATTTGCGTGTAACTTCGCCGCTTATTACAAGTTATGCTAGTTTTAAATTATGCTTGTTATTTTTGTACGTATCGTTTACCCAAGAAAAAAAATTACGCAAATTATTAAATTTCAGATTATGATTCTTAAATCACTTTTTATATTTGAGTAATTGAATAAATTATGGGCGATTAGTTTATTCGGTTTAATGTGAATAAATTATCGATTTTCGATTTTATGTCAATGAATAAATTATCGACGTTATATGTGATTAATTGATTGAATGTTAATGTTTAATAATCTATGATTATTCAATAAATTGATCGATTAATTGATTGACTGTCAGTGAATTGTCAATGAATGTCAATGAATTATTAATATATATATTTTTAAAATTTATAACTTACATTACTTAAATATATTAATTACTAAAATTTACTTAAATATATTACTTAAATACATTACTTACTAGAATTGGATTAAATATATTACTTAAATACATGACTTACTAAAATTAAAGTATATATTACATTACTTACATTACTTACTAAAATATATTACATTACTTAAATATATTACTTACAAAAATTTATAACTTACATTACTTAAATATATTACATTACTTAAACTTTATATATATATATTAAAAATTTAGCTATATGGTATGGATATAGAACCTATATTTCAATTTTATTGTCAATAAATTTTATAATTTTAAAAATAATTGTAAATGTTATTTTTAAATATTAAAACCTATATGTTATTTTAAAATATTAAAACCTATATTTTTAATATATCACCCCATATATGGTATGGATATATAACCTATATTTCAATTTTATTGTCAATAAATTTTATAATTTTAAAAATAATTGTAAATGTTATTTTTAAATATTAAAACCTATATTTTTAATATATCACCCCATATATGGTATGGATATATAACCTATATTTCAATTTTATTAGAAATAAATTTTATAATTTTAAAAATAATTGTAAATGCTATTTTTAAATATTAAAACCTATATGTTATTTTTAAATATTAAAACCTATATTTCTAATATATCACCCCATATATGGTATGGATATATATCCTACATTTCAATTTTTAATAACTTACATAATACACAACTTACATAACTTAAATAGAAACGCATAATACATAACTTTGATAACTAACATTATACACAACTTACATAATACATTACTTACTTAACATACATAGCCTACATAACTTACATAATTTACATGTTACATAACTTAAATAACTTACATAATACATAACTTTGATAACTAACATTATACACAACTTACATAATTTACATGTTACATAACTTAAATAACTTACATAATACATAACTTTGACAACTAACATTATACACAACTTACATAATACATTACTTACATAACTTAAAGCATAATAATAACTTACATAATACACAACTTACATAGCTTACACAATACATAACTTACCCGTGCAATTTATTGTCAAGATTAGGCTTCAAGAAATAAGAAATGGACCAGTCTTGGATGAATTTGTCAAGGGTAAGCGACGGTTATCGAAATGGAGTACAAACTTTTCTAAATTTTGCATTTCAATATGCAAGCCAAGAGAACATGATTCTTTGCCCGTGTAAGAAGTGTGTCAACATAAACTGGCATTATCGTGAAGTTGTATACGAGCATCTAATTGTTGATGGGTTTGTTCGTGGTTATAAACAATGGTTTTTTCATGGAGAATGCTCGCCTAGTACTTCCTCTTTAAGGATGGATGTATCTTATGATAGTACTGCTTACCATCAGTCTGTTAGAGGGGATGACATGGAAGGGATGTTGCGGGAAGCATTTAATATTCACAGTCATGGTTTACAGTCGTTCCCACCCGACTTTGTGCCATCTGATGATTGTAATCTCGGTGGAAATGCTTTTACCGAACCCGGAAGAAGTGTACATCATGAAGAGCCGAATGGAGAAGCGGCAAAGTTCTACGCGCTACTTAATGAGATGAACGAAGAACTATATGAGGGATTAAAATTTTCAAAAATGTCTTTCTGCATTCGTCTTTTCCAGTTAAAATGTTTGGGAGGGTGGACCGAGAACTCATTGACAATGCTGTTAGAATTTTTGAAAGAAATGTTTCCGTTTGCAAAAATTCCTCAGTCATGCAAAGATATGAAGAAAATGATAAAAGACTTAGGTCTTGGGTACAACAAAATCCATAGTTGCCCGAATGATTGCATGTTGTACTGGGGCGATCGGAGAAACCAACAATGCTGTCATGTATGCGGCGAATCCCATTGGATGAATAGAAACACAGAAGATGGGAACAGCGATGAAAATGATGCACAGCCAAGAAAGAAGCCGGTCAAGATTTTGCGGTATTTTTCGTTGATACCAAGGATTCAAAGGCTTTTCATGTCGTCGAAGACAGCGGAGTCAATGACGTGGCACCATGAAGGGCGAACCGATGATGGACTATTAAGGCATCCGGCAGACTCTTTAGCTTGGAAATCATTTGACAATAAATTTCCAAGCTTTGCAAGCGATCCCAAGAGTGTGAGGCTTGGCCTAGCATCTGATGGATTTAATCCTTACAAGATCATTAGTACTGCATACAGTACTTGGCCAGTAGTGCTTGTTCCTTACAATCTACCTTTGTGGATTTGCATGAAGCAATTTTCCCTTATCTTATCTATGATTATCCCTGGAGAGAAAGGGCCCGGGAATGATATCGACATTTAGTTACAGCCACTTATTGAATAGTTAAAATAATTATGGGCTGGTGTCGAGACATACGATGTGCTGAGAAATGAGAACTTTAATTTACGTGCAGCTTTGATGTGGACTATTAATGACTTCCCCGCTTATGCCAATTTATCCGGTTGGAGTACCAAGGGTCATTATGCGTGCCCTTGTTGTGCTGCACAAACATGTTCGCAATGGTTATACAATGGGAAGAAGTTATCTTACATGGGGCATCGTCGGTGGTTACCAAAAAATCATAGATTTAGATCTCAGAGTTCGGCATTTGACGGTACTGAAGAGTTCAGAGAAGCTCCTTCGCAGACAAGTGGATCTGAATCTTGTTAATGTTGGAAGATATGAATTTCAGTTATGGCAAGATGAATCAACCGACAAACACGCAAAGAAATAGAAGATCAAATGATGAAGCTGATGATAACTCCGATGAAGAGGATGATCCTAATGAGGCGGATTTGTGGAAAAAAAGAAGTATTTTTTTGAGTTGCCTTATTGGGAGCACCACCTTTTACGACACAATCTTGATGTTATGCATATTGAGAAAAATGTCTGCGAGAACATTGTCTGTACAATTTTGAATGTAGACGGAAAATCAAAAGACAATCTTCAGAGTCAACTTGATTTAGTTCAGATGGGAATTTGACCTGATCTTCATCCGAATCCACTTCTGAATGGTAAATATCGGTTGCCGCCTTCTATTTTCTCAATGTCGAAGACAGAGAAAGAAGTGTTTTGCATGGTGTTAAAGGATATAAAGGTTCCAGATGCGTATCTCAATGTGTTAGTGTTAAAGATCGAAGACTATATTCGCTAAAATCACATGACTATCACATCTTGATGCAAGATTTACTGCCAGTTGCTCTACAATGTTGTATTTCGAAGAAGGTGACGTTTTGTATAATTGAACTATCCAATATAATGAAAGCCATTTGTGGAAAAGTTTTGGATGTTCAAGAACTTCAGAAGGTACAGGATCGAGCTGCTTTAACTTTATGGAACATGGAGAAAATCTTCCCACCTTCCTTCTTCACTATTATGGTTCACTTGATAATCCATCTCCCGCATGAAGCAATTCTTGGCGGATCCGTTTTCTATCGATGGATGTATCCCATAGAAAGGTGTTAATTACAATTTTTAAAATTTTCCTTCATTCACCTATATGCCTTTAGTTACAACTTTTGATAATGTTGTATACCGTGTTTAGGTTCCTATCCAAATTAAAGTCTTATTGCCGCAACAAGCGTTATCCAAAAGGATCGATTGCTGAAGGCTACTTGGCAGAGAAATGTATGACCTTCTGTTCAAGATATTTGGAAGATGTTGAAACAAGGTTGAACAGACTAAATAGAAATGCTGGACTCACGGATCATAACTTTGCTGATAATTATTTGTTCCAAAGTTTTGGAGAACCAATCGGTAAAGTTGAAATTGCAGAATTAGATGATTTATCGTGGGTTCAAGCACATCGATATGTTCTGTTTCACAACGAATCAATGGAACCTTTACGCAAGTAAGTTCTAGAAATTTGATAAATATTCATCATTTAAAAATTGTTTATAGTCTAACAAACTGAACATATTTTTAACATAGTGAGTACAAACAAATATTGAGATCTCGTTCGCGCTCCCGAAGAACACAACATCGAGATATCAATAAGTAGTTTACAGAATCTTTTCATGAATGGTTAAGCCAAACGGTATGTAATTGGAGCTTTCACCGAAAATAATAATATTTACTCAAAACATTTTTAATTACTCAGTTTACTTTCCATTCAATAGGTTTGGAGTGGGAAGAACGTCACCGACAAAGTTAAATGGCTTTCCCAAGGTCCAAATCGGGTGGTTAAAAGATATAGTGCGTTCCTCATAAATGGATTCAGATTTCATACAAAATATCGTGAGAGATTGAGGAGAACGCAAAATTGTGGAATAGTGGTTAATTCCTCAATTACAAGTTATGCTAGTGCTAGGGACAATAATCCTGTGGAGGGAAATGTGGAATATTTTGGACTTCTTACTGACATAATTGAGTTGGATTACTACGGCAAATGGAAAGTTGTCTTATTTCGAGGTGATTGGGCCGATGTTAATACTGCACGTGGAATCAAGCAATATCAATTTGGTTTCACAATGGTAAACTTCGCTCGATTGATTCACACAGGACAACAATTGATTGATGAGCCGTATGTATTTTCTTCTCAAGTCAAACAAGTTTTTTACTCAACAGACCCAACTGATAAGGGTTGGTACGTTGTACTCCGTAACATCCCTAGAGACTTGTTTAACATGGGCAGTGGAAGTAGAGATGACATTGACGACAGAACACAAACTTTGCCATTTCCAGAACAGAACTTAAACGAAAACATCCCTAGTACTAGTACACAATTTCAATGGGTCCGCCAGGATATGGATGAAGAGATTTACAAATTATAATGTAGTAAGCTTTTATGATTATCTAATTACATCTACGAATGATGATATTTCAACTATTTTATATGTGATATTATTGTTGTAATTGTATACTAAGTTTTCAACTAATTTATTTGTATTGCAGATAAAATGCCTAGAAGAAAAGTGCGATCGCACCGCATTGTTCAAGGTACTCCAAACTCGGCGAAAACAAACAGCACTGAACAACAGACTGCTATTGGATCTTCGAATGTTCCGGTTACACCTGAGGAACCTATAGAAGTTCAAAGTAATTTAACATTTAATTTACATGTGTGTTGACTTCTTGTTTGTTTTTTTTAAATTTCGTATATTACAATACTTTTATTTTTCAAATGAAACTGGTGGGACGCGGAGAGGTCGTGGACGTACGGTACTGAGTGATTTATACGACCTAGATCCAGTCGAGCGTGTCCAAGTATCCAGTAATAGCTTTGGTCAGCCTGTTGGATCAGAAGCTCGCCTTTTAGCAGGATACATGGGCATTATAGCACGGAATGGAAATATGTTGCCAATTAACTTCGAGTCATGGCATAAAGTGCCCGAGAGTAACAAGAACCAAGCTCTCGATAATATTAAGGTAACAAAACGTGTATGTCATTTATAATACTTGAGTTTAAGTTTCGTTTACATTTACTTTCTTAAGTTGTGTTTTTTGTAGGCGAGATTTGCTCTAGAGGTCTCCGATGCTTATGTAAAGAAGGCATGGGGAAAAAGATGGAGAGACCATAAGAGCACTTTAAAGAAAGACTATTTTAAGACAAAAACAACACTCGACGAGAGATTACAAAATGTCCCACCGGGAATGCTGAGGTACCAGTGGGAAGAGGTCGTTAGATTTTGGACTTCGAGGAAAGGAGAGGTATGTGTAACTTGTAAAATTTTGTCATTATTTTGGTGTATAGTATTTCCTAATTCACGTACTAATAATTTCATAATGTAAGATCGTGAAGAAGTTGGAAAAAAAAGTAGGCAGCAACAAAAATTCACTCACACAGCTGGGTCGAAAAGTTTTGCGTGTGTAGCTCATGCAGAGGTATTTTCAATTTTTTAATATTGGCAGATATTTATTACTTACTTACATTAATATTTTTACTATTTTATTGTAGGAATTGTCGTCCGGTCAAAAAGTTGGACGCCTTCAACTTTTTGACATTACACATAGGAAGAAAGATGGAAACCCTATGACTCCTAAAGCTGCAGAAATTATGGTACGTTTGCTTAATTAATACAATTTCACTTGTTTTAATTATTTATAGTGTTTATTTTCTAATGATTTATTTCATTTATTGTAATGCAAATATTGTTAAGTTATGTTGCATTGGATTTTTTAATATATATTACGTTCCTAACTATTTGATTTATTTTTTAGAAAAAATTAAAGGATAAAAAGACGGAGTACGAAGCGATTGCTTCCAGTGGTAGTTTTGTTCATATTGACGACATTGATAACTGGATTATCACTGAAGTTTTGGGTCCTGAAAGGTATGGTCGGGTTCGATTTCAAGGATCTTTTGTTAACCCATCCCAATATTTTAGATCTAGCTCGCAACAATATATGCCTTCGGGGAGTCGAGCCGAAGCTAAAGTTCAGAGGTTAAGAGACTAGATGGCTCAGATGCAAGCGACAAAAATTGAGCAAGTTACACAACTTAAAGCGGAGGCAACATCGAGAGAAGCTGAGGTTCAAAAAAGATATGAAGAACTCCAGCTACAACTGAAAGCAGATGCAACAGCGAGAGAAGCTGAGGTTCAATGAAAGTATGAAGAACTCCAGCAGCAGCTTAAAGCAGATGCGGCAGCAAGAGAAGCAGAGGCGGTAGCAAGAGAAGTACAGGCTGCAGCGAGGGAAGCAGAAGCTAAAGTGAGGGAAACAGAGGCTGCAGCGAGGGAAGCAGAGCAGCGTTAAAAGTTTGATGAACCCCAGCAGCAGCTTCAGAGTATGATGAAGATGTTTCAGCAGTCGCAACAGCCGCCCTCTTAGACTATCGTGTAAATATACTTCGATTTTGACTTTTAATTATCATTTTAACTTTTAACATTTTTTGTAAAAATAATACGAATTTTATTTTATTTATTGATATTTATTATATTATTTGTTTAATATATAGATTTATTACTTTTGGCTGGTTTAGATATGATTTCTTCTGATTTGTTTTTACAAGATGGCTGAAAATATAAAAAATTTTATTTTACAAATCTGCCAAATTTAGTGGTGTTTTTGGTCAAAGCGCCGCTAAAGATAAGGGTCTTTAGCGGTGTTTGTAGGGAAAGCACCGCTAAAGATTAGGTTCTTTAGTGGTGTTTGTGGTCGAAGCGCCGTTATAGATCAGGGTCTATTGCGGCATTTGAGGGGAAAGCGCCGCTAAAGATTAGGTTCTTTCGTGGCATTTCTGGTCAAAGTGCCGCTATAGATCAGGGTCTATTGCGGCGTTTGAGAAAAAAACACCGCTAAAGACCCTGATCTTTAGCGGCGCTTCTCCCAAAAACGCCGCTAAAGATCAGGGTCTTTAGCAGCGCTTCCACTAAAGCGCCGCTAAAGGTCTTAGTCTTTAGCGGCGTTTGTGCTAGAAGCGCCGCTATAGACCAACACCTTTAGCGGCATTTATTTCCAAAAACGCTGCTAAAGTTAGCGGCGCATTCATTAGTGGCGTCTGTTGCGGCGCTTTTCAAAGTGCTGCTAAAAGTATCTGCGACACTAAAAAGCGCCGCTAAAGGCCTAAAAAAGCGCCGCTAAAAGCCTATTTTGGTGTAGTGATAAATTAGTTTTAATATGTTCCCATTAGTAAATTCTGAGTAAACTATGTTATGTTTTGCTCCATATCTGGTATGTATGTAAGACATGAATCTATTTTAATATGAATTCTTGTGTTATGATAAGATTATATGCATGAACATGTGATATGATTTTTCCGCATGCATTGGGGTGGAATATGGATATGTGATGGAGGAAGTGCGTTTCTGGCAATTTTATTACAATTTTAGCGGTATATCGCAACATATAGTCTAGCTATTTTACTGTAACTCTGGCTATATTTCCGTAATATATGTGTATTCTGGCAGGACAGCTACAAACTTTCTAAATGGCATATGACCACATTCTGGTCTGATGGTTGGATGGGTTCTTGTAGCCATATTTGGTGTGATTGGTTGGATGGAATAGTGTGTACCAGATGGGGGTAAGATTAATTCTATTTTGATAATTGCATCTACACATGTGAGATAGCTGATCTATCTGTTTTGATATATATGTATATAAGCATGTTTTCAAGTGATTTCTACTCATGGGTTGAGGTACACACTGGGCTTTAACTCACTCTATTTGTTTGCTATTTTTTAGGTGATCCTCAAACTTAGGATTTGGCGGCACTCAAGGGCTCGGTTTTGTTCACTATTTTTAATTCTTTCAGAAACTTTTGTTTGGATTTTATGGACAGGATTGTCGAACTATTTTATTTTTCGGACATTAACTTTGGTTTGAAATTGGTTAAATGTTTTTAGTTAGTCGATAAGTTTTTTTTTGTAATTGGAATGATTTCTGACGAAACGAATCAAATAAACGCTTCTCAAAGTTAAACAACTTTAAATGATTTTCTGCTGCAAAGATTTATTCTGTATAAAATGTTTTACGAAACAAGTAACTAAGGTGAGATGGTTTTATTAAATTAGTTTTGTAAGCAAATTTTTCAATAAGCTATCACATGTTTTTATAACCAACAATTTTACCAAAGATATAAAGCTAGTTTTACAATTTCAAGTTTTTTACTTATAAAGTAAGATTTGTTTCGAAAACAAGTGGTTGAAGCTTCAATTTAGCAATTTAACCTTCATGGTATGGCCATAACGTCTAGGCAGGGTATGGAGTGTTACATTGGTGGTATCAAAGTCAGGTTCAAAACTCAAGTTGTGATTATTGGGTTCAAAAATTCTCATAAAAAATGTTTTAAATTATTTAGAATTTTGATTAAATTTGATATCTGGTTTATAAAAAGTGAAACCAAGACTCCGACACCGATCCATGTAAGGAACTTTGTACTTTACTTACACTTACTTTAGTTTAGTACTTTTACTTTAGTCACTTTAGTAAAACTATTTGACTTTAGATACTGTAGAAATAAAACATTCTTTACTTTATAATAATTGTTACCGCTAAAACTTAAGACTTTTTAATAACCCTAAGCTAATTTATAAATTATGAAATTGTAGATAAAAGATAATGAGTACTCGTGGTACGTGAGGTCATGGTATTCGAGGTCGTGGTACGTGAGGGCGTGGTGGACATCATACAAGGGCTCAAGCCAAGCCTTCATCTTTGGCCAACATGCCCAACTTAGAGACAAGTAAGATGGTAGAGACACCTATCGTAGAGACTGAACCCAAAAATCAGAGCGTAGGGGACGACACACTATCCCAAGCTACTCTGACGGTATTGTAGAGGGTCGTTGGGATCCAATCTAGATTTGGGAGTCGAGGGTCAATGATTTGAATGAATTAAGTCTAACGGTGCTAAATTATTTTAGGGTATCGCTAGGATTACCCCAACAGTGGTCGATTATTGGATAGAGGTCACCAAGAGGGTCATGGATGACTTAAACTGTACCCCTGAGCAGAAACTAAAAGGTACAGTATCCTTACTTCACGATGAAGCGTATTAGTGGTGGCAATCTATGGTGCAGGGTACACAGGCTAAGCATGTGACATGGGAGTACTTTAAAAGCACCTTCCAGAAGAAATATGCAAGGGCGACGTAGAATAGATACACTTCAGGATGTCGAGGCAGCTGTTAGGGTTGAGTGATCTCTGATTTGTGAGTATTGTAATAGACGTCACTGGGTGACAGTTGGTGGAGGATCAGAGCTTGTTTCAGATGTGGGTCTATAGAGCACCGGATTAGTGAGTGTCCTCGTTGGGATGAGTAGGTGCAAGCTCTAGTATAGGATTAGGTTCAGCCACTGAAGGCAGTTCAGCAGCCTTCGAGGGGTTGTGGTCAATATAGAGGTGGTAATGGTGGTGGCCATGGACAGAGAGCACCAAGCAAAGGTGCTAGTTAGACTGAGGCGAGGCAACCAACTTTAGTGTTTGAGGTGAGGCACCACGAGGATAGAGATGCAACTGACATGATAGCCGGTACATTTACTATTCACTATTATTCATATTTTGCTCTGATTGACATTGGGTCCACGCATTCATACATTGCTAGTAGTGTGTTTGGTAATCTAGGAATTTTGGCTGAAGATACTATTAGTAAGGTGTTGGTTGCACAACTTATATGCAAGTCGTGCAAGTATACATGTCGAACAAGTAATAAAGTGATGAGTGAGATCGTCTCCACAAGGATTACATAGGTATAATTTGGTCGAGTTATTATAGTTAAAGTTTGATTAATGCTAAAGCAAAATAATAATAAGAATGCAATGGAAAAATGAGAGAATGATGATGTATAAAATGTGCAAAACAAAACAAGTAAATGGTACAAGAATACTACAGCAAAATTACTACGAAAAAGGGTTGAAGAACTACGATATTGATTAGGACGACTATGATTACTAATGAATCTACCTTCACTAACTATTAATGCCACAACAAAGTCGTGAATATTCTACTGCTGGATAGGTTTCTACAATAGTCTGCTTCTCTTTAGAGCAAGACCTTGGGTTTACCTCCCCTAGGGCACTATATGTCTATAGGCTTTGAGCTTGGCTACCACTAATATTTTCTACCTTCTTTCATATGAGGTACGGCTCTATGTCTAGATGTTTCTATGAATAAGTGATTAATCATTCACTAATATTATCCAACTTCATTCAGTTAACCTAAACCTATCGGAATTAAGTTATATTTATAAACCTACTTCACATTCGTCAATGTACAACCTACATATAACATGAAATACCATTGCATAAAACATTAGAACAAACCAAACTTAAACTTTAAACATTAATAGAAATAAATGTTTCATCAAAGTTGTAACATCCCTAACTTGAATTCGTCGCCATAATAGGGTTACGAAGCATTACCAAAAACTTTTAACTTAAAACATTCCATTACAGCCATTATATAAAAACACATCATATTCTATTCAAACACATACATATCGTCCCTTATTTGAGCCCTTGAGGCCTTAAAATCACATTAGAAACGATTCAGGACTAAATTAGAAACATATGGAATTTCATAGAAAAAGATAAAATTTTTCATATTGCAGGGGTCACACGGCCTTATGGCCAGGCTGTGTGGACATTCGAAGTAGGGACACACACCCATGTCTCAGCCTGTGTAACTCTCCGACTTGGGTCACACGGCCAAGCCACACGCCCATGTGTCAGTCCGTGTAACTCTCAAAATGGCCCCATACGCCTGTGTGCTAGGCCGTGTAATTGCTTGACTTGCAATTCTTAAAACCCACAAGAGACACACGGCCATGTCGTATGGCCATGTGTCACACATGGCTGAGACACACACCTATGTCTTAGGCCGTGTGGACAAGAAATAGGCCAATTTCAAGCCATTTTTTTCACCCAAGTCATGCACACACATGCAAGCCATTTGCACCCATTTCATGCATTCAAAATGTACCTAAAACATGCATAAACAAACTAGATCAATATGGTACTTATTCATACAACTAATATGCCAAAAGGCACCTCAATTCACATAACATTAAATATACTTAAACATAAGCATAACTTAGTTATTTATCAACCTAACATTTGCAATCGAATTCCATACCAAATCCTACCATAATGGCCACATACCAAGATCACATTCAAGCATACCAAAAGAGCCATTCAAATCATATCATCACTAACCATTTCAACATTAAGCAACAAGCACCAAAATGCCAAAATATCATCAACCAAAGTGTCGTATTTACAAACTAAACATATTGACTATTTTGTCAAGTGCAAAACACCTATACATACCATTATAACCATGACTTAAAAACATCAAAATCTACCGATATAGCCGATCGATAGTGTGATAGGTCACTAACAATCTTCTAACCCAAACGAGCTTCTAATTAACTATAAAACATAGAAAAATAACACAAGGTAAGCATATAATTCTTAGTAAGTTCGGAAATCATAAACAATGCTTAACATTTTAATGCATAAGCTTAAAAATAAAATATGAATCAATCCAACACAAGCTTGGAACAAGCCTAAGCATCACCAACAACACAAATTAGTGCTTAATCACATAACTTAACAATATCATCACATGATAAGATAGATTTCATAAACAAAATTCATATGAACTCATACTTTCCATAATTATGAATATACATACTTCATACATTTCCATAATATCAAAGTGAAATTCATCGAACCCTTACTGAAGCTTACACAAAGTGTGCTAAGCAATGGTTAGAACCATCCCTTTTCATATTTGATGGTCATCACCATCCCTTGTCATATTCGATGGTTGTCACCAACCCTTTTCATATTCAATGGTCAAAACTATCCCTTTTCATATTCGATGGCCGTCACCATCCCTTTTCATATTCGATGGTCGTCACCATCTCTTTTCATATTCAATGGGCATCGATACATCGTTGGATTTTTCTGTCGAGACATGATATGATAATGTAACATGATAGCATTTAAAATAAAATTTTAAAACGCTATTTAAATGTACGAACTTACCTAGACGATAAAACGTAGAAATGGAGTCGATTAATCCAAAGCTTTATCTTTGCCCCGATCTAAAGTCGTACAAGGTCTATCTTGATCTGAATGAATAAATTCAACCTATTTAACAATGATTCTATTCAATTCAATCCAAATTCATATTTTTCCAAAATTACACTTTTTCCCCTAATGTTTTGATTTCATTTCAATTTAGTCCTTAAACTCGTAAATCAAAATTCATGCAATTTCATCCTTACCCAAGCTAGCCGAATTTCATATACATCCATAGCAACTCATAAATTTCATTATTTCACAATTTTTACCAAGAATATTTCATATTTTCAATTAAATCCCTAGTTGACAAATTCATCAAAAATCATTTTACAAAAGTTGTTTATCTAACAACTAATGTTCATTTTCTTCCCTCAAACATCACAAAAAAACATGTATAAATTCATGACAAAACCCAAATATTTTAACAGTTTTGCAAATTAGTCCCTAGGCTAGTTATATTAAGCTACGACTCTAAAAACATAGAAATCATTAAAAACGAGATAAAAATACACTTACATGCAAGGTTAATACATAGTCGAACTTTCAAGCTCTCTTAATGGCTTTTTCTTAGGTTAATTTTGGTGAAGATAAAGTGAAAAATGATGATATCCATGTGTTTTTCTTTATTTTACTTTATTTATTTAACAATTTACTTAATTAACCTTGGTATATAACATTTAAAATCATTTAAATGATGTCCATAAAAGTCCACTCATAATATCAATAGTTAATTACAACATAAACCCTTTAACCATTTAATATCATAGCTATTAGATCCCTTTAGCTTATAAAACTCAAGTTTTGCATCTTTTGCAAATTAGTCCTTTTTTCCAAATTAAGCATGCAAACGATAAAATTTCTTAACGAATTGTTTATATAATAATACTAACATGATGTAAACATTAAAATAATAATAAAATAATTATTCACGCATCAGATATGTGGTCCCAAAACCACTATTCTAATTTTAATAAAAATGGGTTGTTACAAAAGTAATCTGAGCCTAAAAGATTTAGCTCATGGTTGTGAAAATAAAGATTGAATTTAATACGATAACCAACATCATTAATAAAAAAATAAGCTTTAAAAGAAGCCCGATAAGAAAAAAAAAGAAAAATTTTGAAATGACAGCTTTCGCCTATCCAGCTCTCAACACAGGCAGCGCAATGTCTTGCGGCTGCCAAAGATGATTGCAGTCATTTCTCTCCTTCTTCTTTCACCCTCGTTCTTGGCCCCTACCCAATACTCTCTATTTTGTCCAAGGTTGTTCGCCCTAATTAGGGTTCCCTGGTTAGCTTTTATAAGTTTCACCTTTTAAGGTAGGTACATTATCCCACGATCCTTCTTCTATTCTCCAGGTGGATATATTTGGTACACGTACATCTGAGGCCAAGAACGATACGCATTAAGTGCTGACTAGGCATCTTGTCGGCATTACCACGACATTTGTGTTGGTAAACTATCCGTACTTTGCCACAACAAACCTTCAACCTTTGCTTTTTTTCTTCCACTCTACACCTGCTAAAAAATTGCCAAACAAATCCCTCCCACAAGCGATTATGTCACACCACTACACCAAAACAGGCTTTTAGTGGCGCTTTTTTATGCCTTTAAAAGCGCCGCAATTTTTAGCGCCGCTAAAAGTATTTGCGGCGCTTTAAGAAGCGCCAGAAAAAACACCGCTAAAGACCAATCCCTTTAGCGGCACTTTTCCCAAAAACGCCGCTAAAAACCAAGACCTTTAGCGGCACTTTTCCCACAAACGCCGCTAAAGACCAAGAACTTTAACAGCGCTTTTCCCGAAAACGCCGCTAAAGACCAGGACCTTTAGCGGCGCTTTTCCCACAAACGCCACTGAAGACCAAGAACTTTAGCGGCGCTTTTCCCACAAACGTCGCTAAAAACATGACTTAAAAATATTTTTTAATTAAATAATATTTATTTCTATCATAAATATTATATTGTGTTTTATTTTTAAAATTTAAACTTTAAACTATATACTTGTAAGGATAAAAAATATTAAATTAAAATTTCTATTAAAATTTTAACTTTAAAGCTAAATATAAAAATTAATGAATTTAAATTAAGAAAATTAAAACAAGTTACATTCTATATTAGAATTACATAAGAAAATTGTTTACATTCTATATTAGAATTACATAAGTTCTGTTTACAAGTTACATTCTATATTAGAAAATTGTTTACAAGTTACATTCTCTCATGACCAACTCTCAAAATCAACTCTTTAAGGGATCTTTTTTCCTTTAACTCGGTGTAACCAAGTTGCAACAAGTGGTTTTTCCATACTTTTCTTGCCATCCCACATGTAAACATCACCTATAGCAGTAGCAGTAGCAGTTGCAGCCCAGTACTTACCAGCAGAAATGCTTATAATTGTTTTCTCACAAAGGGAATATAGCTGTACAAATTCATCCAAATGAACTAAATAAAAGCTTCACTCCAGGGGAAGTTGAAATCAACAAAGACACTGGAATAAAACCTGTTAGCATCTAAGATGAGGATATGAGGAAACCCAATAAAATAATGCTCCATCTTCAGTAATAGCCATGCTATGTACCATCCCGGCAGCTATTGCAACCACAGAACCCAAGTACAGTCAAGGCCTCAGGGGCATAGATGAAGGCTACTACAGCAGGCACAAAATGAGAAATTAATTCAAGAGAGAATCACCATGTTCTCAGCAATATGCGGATTTGCTTTCTCAAGCAATAATGAGATGATGATTGGGTCAGCTTCAGTCTGATGGTTTGATATAAGTACAACGTTGTAACCCTGCACCCAATTGTCTGACAATTAGATCCATAAAAAAGCCAGTTTAAAAGTGAAAGATTCAGCCAGTATTGCAAGCTTCCTAAGTCCTAATTGCACGTAAAAGTTTCCCGAATGTTGAAAACTTAATATGACCATGTTTAGCTTATGCCAATACAAAATTGAAAGGAAAACACCATTAAACTTTCGTTCTAAATACTAATATATAACTTCGGCCTTGCTTGCATAACAAAAATATAAATTGACATGCTCTAAAGCTAATGAAAATTAAGAAATTAAAATAAAATGGACACAAATTTAACATACAAACCTGTTATTTTATTTCTTCCTCAGATGCACGTTCTTGTTAGTTATTAATCAAAGAATATGCAAGTATTGTAGCATGCAGAATAAAAAATTTCATCAACTTACTACCAAGCAGCTCTATGATGGATTAATCATGTTATGATCTTTAACAGTATGTTTGTTCAAAATGTAAACAATGACAAGGACATATTAGTGAAAAAGATGCTGGAGCAAAACTCGGTCTTGTTTAGAGGAATCAAGTAAAAGGAAAAAGAAAACTGAGCATAGTCACCTGCTTAAGCTTCTCCTCTATTTCATAGAAAAGAGAAACATTGCCAACATATGAATTTCTGCAAAGAACATAATACACGGATGTTAAGAGAAGTGATTTTTTTAATTTTATAAAAAGAGACCGAATATGTCCTTCAGTGATTTTAAATATGAATAACATAAATGTTATATGAAGCACATGAAAGAGGGTGAAGATGTTAAATATACAAAATACATGCTTCTTTTTCTTTGCATTTTTGTCAATTCGGTTGATGATAAACAATCAAACATGAAGAAGAGAAAAACTACTAAAGACCCTATGAAACCCTCAATGAAAAAACACAAAAAAGAATGCACAAGATAAGAAACATGGAATAAGCTTAACCTTGGATGCTCTCAAATAGTAGCTAATAATTAAGAAAGAATTACAGTCCCTATTGCACTTCTCTCTCTCTCTCTTTATATATATCTATATCCATGAACCTTAAAGTTTATTACCATGGTTTACAAAATAGAATTATGAAATTTTAAAAATACAAATTCCTTCAGCAAAGCACATGCTTAATTTTCAGGAAGCTTTTACAAATGAAATTGATATCAGCAGAGAAACCGGATACAACAGTATGGGAGCTGTCCACTCTTCTGAAATCAATCAAAGGACAGATATAATTTTGACCAAACATATAGTAGTCAAATGGCTCTCGCAAAGCTTTGTGGTAGGGTTCAAAGACAAAAGGATCCTGAAAAGTTACTGTCATATTTCATGCAGAAATTTATAAAAATCTGTATGCAATAAATGAAAATAAAGTGCATATATTTTCTAAACAGCAGAATCATCTTGAAACAGCATTGTAGTACAATTACCTCCACACCCAAAAGCCAATGGTCAAATGCAACAGTCATGTTTGACAATACAACCCCAACAGCTGCAGGATCTCCACTTTGGAAAACCTAAATGTTGACACATGGAAAAGAATCTTCTTTAAGTTATCAGAGGTACATGTAAAAGGTAAGTGTTGAGTGACAAGGTTTCCCAAATATTGAAATCCTCAGGTGATAAACTATTAAAACCGTGCAGTTTAACTGAATACTGTCCCACCAACTTTTTAGTGCAAATGCACCATTTTTTTTCCTTATCTAAATTCAGGTCCAAACATAACCCAAAAAAAACTAGTTTTTTTCCCCAAAAGAAATTAACTTGATTATGGAGCCATGAAACGAATCAAGTTTGCATGGTAACTTCTGTATATGGGCATTTCCATTAACTAAAACACATAGTGTCAACAAATACATAATTCATAGGAAAACTTCCACAAATAAAATCCATTAATTAAAAGGCCTATGCTATGGATGTGTATTTTGATATGAAATATCAAACACGTCATAGACACTTAAAACTTTGAGAGAGTTATACAGCAATGAAACCAACGAATTCTTCCAATGAAACCAATATCAAACACGTCATAGACACTTAAAGTTGACAATCCAATTCTAACAGCAATTTCTGTTCTATCATTCAAGCATGTGAGTTTTATAAATGCCAAGTCAAGCATATTATTCATTTATAACTATCATTCAAGAGTATCAATGTGCTTTGGCTTTGCATTTCTTTCTTGTTTCAATTTCCTAGTTTACATATGTATATGCCACTGGACTTGTTAAGTGAAGAATGAGAACCAAATTGTTGTCAATGACTGCAGGACATAAGACCAAGAGCATCAAAAGTTTCCAAACATGAAACAACTAATCTATATTAAGCAAGTCAGAAAATCAACGAGCTTATTATTTTAGCTAACATAATTTTCTTGAACAGGGGTAAATTAAAATTTTACCTAATTTAAACGGTCGCCTACTGCTGTAAAATAAACATCAAAACAGGTCCTAACATGAATATGACATATACTGAATAAAAAATTATGTAATCAGCTAAAGAGCAGCTGGACATATACTGATTGTATGTATGTCCAGCTAAAGAGCAGCCAGAAAAACCCACAACATATCCGCATATCAGAATTAAATAAATAGAGGAAGCAAAGTAACTTAAGAGGTTGCATCTCCATTAGTTAGAAGACACACCACAACAGTTAACGTTAAATAAATTAAACCAATTAAATGATTCAATTTGAAGTAAAAGGATTAAGGCGAATTTCAATGATTCGATAAATTAAATTGAACTCCATTTGTATAAACTACATCAGCTGCTATTTCAGATTTATTAACGTTAACTTACCTAAATCCCATACTTGAAACTTGATGTTGTTGTATTGTGCAACCTCTACATTAAATCCAATCGCTGTAAAAAAAAGAGTTCACAAAAATGGTGCATCGAAGCTGTCAGTCATTTAGAAAAAAAATGAAAACCTAAAACAAGAATGATGGGCACATGCAAAAAAATGGTGCATCTTAGCATGAAGAAAACATACACTGATAGGCACATGCAAAATTAGTATTTGTTTTTCACATTGTTCAGTATAATTCGAAATCTACTTTGCCAATAACTATAAAAGTAAAAATAAAAAGCTTGAGAAACAATTGCCATAAATCAAATAAGGCTTTGCTTAAAGCACAAAACAATGAACAAATACAAATAATTGCACTTATCATTTAATTATACCAAAACAATGAACACATACAAATATTGATGAAGTGTAACATAAAGGATTTCATATACATTAGAGAGAAATTCTTCAAAATTTTGGAGAGAACAGATTATTGACCAGCAATACATGACCAAAAAGAAGTAAAAAGAAGAAATTTTAAATGCACCAATAAATACCAAGAGCTCTGCTTCACTTCCAAGTACAAAACAAAATGGGATAAAAAGAAACCTAAAACTAAAAAAAAATGCTACTAACATTGAAAAAGCATTTAAAACAAAGGGTTTGAGATGCCTAAACTTTGAGATGCCTAAACAAAGGGTTATGCCAAAAGGCAGCTTAAAAATTCCCCAAACTTTGCCTTCGGAGGGTGACTTTTGCCCGGTATCTATCGCCATCTCTCTCGCAAGCACGTGTATGGCACTGTGTGCCGCGTAGCGAAGATTCTAAAACTGAAAAACCTTTGCTGGAATTTGAGAGTTTTAAGACGAAGAACAAACAAGAACTGACTTGGCTTTAGTTGGGAAGAAACACAGAGTTGAATAAGCTTCTGGGTTTCTTTCTTGGATGTGGGAAATTAGGGATTTTAGGGGGGAAAGTTGGGGATTTCGGGGGGAGGGGGGAGGGAATTTTATAAAATGGCGCTATTTTTTTAAAAGGAAATTTTATTTGAAATAAAACAACATTGTTTTGCAAGGGTAAGAGGCGCTATTTTTTTAAAGTAAAATAATTTTTTCTGGCCTTTTTTTATAAAAACGCCGTTATTGCTTACCTTTTGTTACGTTTTTGTTAAAAACGCTGCAAAAAATGATTTCATTTGGAATAAAACGATACTATTTTGCTATGCTAAAAATATTTTATTTTGTCTGTTAAAAATTATTAGTTAAGTGATTTTATAAAACATTTATTATATAAGAACTTATTTAGTATATAAATTAAAAAAATACTAATTAATCTAAACCTTAAACCCTAACCCGACCCCGAATTTCTAAACCCTAAATCACTAACTCTTAACTCCAAACCCCTAACCACTAACCCCTAAACCTTATTTAATATATAAATTGAAAAAACACTAATTAATCTAAATCATAAACCCTAACCCGACCCTAAATCCCTAATCCCTAAACCCTAACTCGACCCCGAATGCCTAACCCCTAAACATTATTTAATATATAAATTAAAACACACTAATTAATCTAAATCATAACTTGATACCGAATCCATAAATCCTAAATCCCTAACTGATCTTAACCTTTAACCCCTAACCCCTAACCCATAAACCTTAAATCACAACCCTTAAATCAGAATCCCTAATGCATAATCCCTAATTCCATAATCTATAAACCTTAAAATTGTAACTTTTAAACTGTCCCTAAATCCTAAATTAACCATATATATACTCTAAACCATATATATTAAACCCTAAACTATAATGATAATTAAATTAAATATTTTAAAATTAATACTATCGTATCTTTTACAATTATATTTGAAATTATTTAATATATAAATTAAGAATCAATCTATGTACCCAAAAATTTTAAAATTATTTTAAATAATAGTATTTTAATTTCTCCATTTTACATTCGCCACCCACCACTCACCCACCCTAACGAAGTACCCAACGTAATTCGATTATTGATTGCAAATACAAGATATTTGCTTTCTTCTGCAATTGGGCTATTCAGATAAATTAGACCTACCTATCCACCACTACCACTATACCGCCTGAAGCAACATTCGGCTCTAGACTCGAGACCCAGCTAACACTTTTTGTTATTAAGAAAAAACAAGCAGCTTTTTCTTTTCGGGAGCAAATCGTCCAACTAACCCCACCGACTTTACTAGCTAAATTGAATCCCAACTTCATTTAATTATTTTCTAAAATTCAATATTTAATAAATTTTATTCGAATTTCATTTGTCCTTTTCATTCATTTTCAGTTCTTACTCTTGAGTAGGTACTATTAGGTCATTGTTGTGTTCATGTTTGATTAACTAAATATAAAATTATTTTTGGATATAAAATTATTTTTGTTAATAAAATTATCAATATATAATATTATTTATCACGATATTTAGTGTTTTATATTGCTTTCTGTGATTTATTTAATCGAACTATCAAAATTTATTATTCTTATAAAAATTTATTCTATTTTTTATTCTTTACAACACAACAATTTAAGTTTTATGATATTTTATTTTACTCATAATTTAATATATTTTTCTAGCAAAGTAGTTTAAATAAACTGTGATTGAAAAATAATACTAAATAGTTAGGAGTTAGGACGACTTCTCTTTAATAAAAACATTTTGTATTAAACAATATTATTTGTTATCATTTAAATGTAAATTTGACCAATATATAATAAATACAATGAAATATCAATTTTTTCAACTTATAATAAAAAAATATAATTGAAACATTAATTGAGAATATATCAAAGAATGAGATAATAGAAATGGTTTTAGATTTTATTATTAGCGGCGCTTTTTCAAAAACGTCGCTAAAGGCCCGAGCATTACCGACGCTTTTTCAAAAACGCCACTAAAGGTCCTAGCATTAGCGGTGCCTTTTCAAAAACGCCGCTAAAGGCCCGAGCATTGGCGGCGCTTTTTCAAAAACGCCGCTAAAGGCTCAAGCATTAGCGTCGCTTTTTCAAAAACGTCGCTAAAGGCCCAAGCATTAGCGGCGCTTTTTTAAAAACGCCGCTAAATGCCCCCAAAACTCAGAAAACGGTGTAGTTGGGCTTAGGCTTTTTGCGACGCTTTTCAAAAAACACCGCTAATGCTTATTTTTAGCTGTGTTTTCCAAAAAGCGCCGCTAATGCTTAATTTTTAGTGGCGTTTTTTGTCCAAACGCCGCTAAAAGCCTGTTTTGGTATAGTGACCCCAAAATAGGGCCTAAGAGTTTTAGGGGTATTTTAGGAATTTTAGCCTTCAAGTGTTTGAAATTCTGTAACATGACATATCGGTAATGTTTTCAATTGTGGTTTTTATAAAATTAAATCAATTCTTAATAATGAGTTTTAAATAGCTTTAATTTTGAAGATAGGACTAATTTGCAAAAGAGTTAAAATTAAGAGCTTTTATGAAACAATTTGACCAAATAGTTTTCATGTCAACTTCTCCTCCCCCATATTGGTGTCATCCCTTTGTTTTTCCTTTACTCTCCTAATCAACTTTTACTTTTAATTCCTAATCCTCTTTGATTTCTATCACCCTTGAACCTTAAAACCTCTATTTAAACCAAGAAAATCACTCAAAAACTTTATCATCTACATCATCTTCTCCAAACGTGGGTTTTTTCAGATTCGCGTCAAAGCTCATTTTTCTTCTATCAAAGGTAACCATTCGACTTTCTATGAGTTTTAAATGATATCTAGTCCCTTAACCTAAATTTTTAGCCATTGAAATGTACGTTTTAAATAAAAGCTGAAAATCGGGTTTTTAATGGCAAATTTTGTGTTTGTGGATAAAAAACATGGTTTCAGAGTGTTTTCCAATTAGTTTTAACATGATTAGGAGGCTTCTAAATGTAACACCCCTAACCCGTATCCGTCACCGGAACAAGGTTACGGAGCATTACCGAAGTTTTCAAATCAAACGAACACAAATTTCAAACATTTCAAATCATATCAATAGTCATATTAAAACCAATCCAAATCATACATATTGCCCCTTATACGAGCCCTCAGGACCCTAAAAACATGTTAGAAACAAGTTGGGACTAAATCAGAAACTTAGAGAATTTTTCAAAAAATAGTGAAAATTTTCAACACTGTAGGCGTCACATGGCCATGTGCCCAAGCCATGTGGGCATTCGAAATAGGGACACACGGCCGTGTCCCAACCCGTGTCCGTGTAACTCACTAACTTGGGTTACACGGCCAAGCCACATGCCCGTGTGTCAAGCTGTGTACCCTTTGAAATAACCGCACACGCCCGTGTGCCAGGTCGTGTTGTAAGCCGTGTCGCTCGTCTATGTACCACACACGGCTGAGACACCTTCTTGTGTCTCTACCTGTGTAGACGAAAATATACCATTTTACAAGCCATAACAAGCCACCAAAAGATTTGCAATCAAATATACCTCAACAAGTATACGTAGATACGGAGGTGATTAATTTGAGACATTCTCTTTGCCTTGATCTAAAGTCGTACGAGGTCTGTCTTGATCTAAACAGATAAATTTAACTTAATTCAATAGATATTTTATTCAAATTAACCCAAAATCATATTTTGGTAGAATTACCATTTGCCCTTATACTTTTAATTTCTTTACAATTTAGTCCCTAGCTCATAAAAATTGAAAATCATGCAATTCCACCACAACCCATCATAGTCGAATATGATTTAGGTCCCTAGCAAGCCCTATATTTCATTTATTTCACAATTTCATCATGTATAATTTTCCATTTTTCAATTTAATCCTTATTTGACAACTATCAACAACTATCCATTTTCTATCATAAAAAATCAACAAAAAACTTATATTCATTCATGGAAAAACTCTAATCTTTTAACATTTTTTCAAATTAGTCCCTAGGCTAGCTAGATTAAGCTACAACAATCCCGAAAACATAGAAATAATTAAACACAGGACAAAATATCTTACCAATCAAGCAAAACAAGCATGGTCAAACCCTAGCTATGGTTTCTCCATGTTAGAATCAATTGAAATGTTTTTGTGAAGAAGATGGACATATAATTCTTATGTTATTTTATCAATATTAATTATTTTACCTTTATAACCTTATAAAATAATACTAATTTCAAAAATACCAAGCCAACACATTCCAATATTACCATTAGTGGTCTAATTACCATATAAGGACTCTTACTTTAAGGTTCTATAGCTATTTAATACTTTTAGCTACTAGAACTCAACTTTTGTACTTTAAGTGATTTAGTCCTTTTTATCAAATTGAGCATGTAAATGATAAATTTTCTTAACAAAATTTTTATTCGATACTACTATCATGTTGTAGGAAATAGAATAATAAAAAAATAAATATTTTGACGTCAAATTTGTGGTCCCGAAACCACTATTCTGATGATACTAAAAACAGGTTGTTACACTAAACTTACTTTAAAGTTTTGTTAAGGATTTCTAAGGATTTAATAAATTTTCGTGAAATTTGCCACAAACATGTCGAAAATTTTGATACTATGAATTGAGTATTTTTTAGTAGTTTAAAGGTTGAGAATCAGTCGTAGGTGAATGATTAGAAGAATCGAATTCGTTTTAGGCAAAAAATATTAAGTATAGACCGAGATATTTGAGTTTCAAGTTTGTTAGTCAAAATTTTAGTTTCTTGAGGAATATAGCTTAAGCTTATGTTTTTGGTTGGTTTAGATGAGTCTTTGGCTCAGTTTTGATTGTGTATATTGTATGGTTAATATGTGTAAAGCATCGGAACCGTTGGAACCTTCTACGAGCAAGGGAAAAGACAATGAAAAGCTAGTTTAAGCCTTTTGCTTTTCGACAAAAGCGTAATTAGTGTGTTTGGAATTGCTACTTGTAGACATAATTCTTAGTGTTGATTGAGAGCTTAGGAATAGCCTAAACTTGTATCCTAAGTTCCAAGTGTAAGCTTTCTATTTTCCTTTTTTTAGTTTTGGCAAATTATGCAAATATATGAATAACTATGAATTGATTATTATGAAGTAATATTGTGAATTGCATTGTATTGTGGGTATATAAAATATGTCAAATTATAGTAATGATGTTGTGTTAGCGATATAAAAATGTGCAATGAAAGTGTGTAAAAACTGGTAATTATGTATGTGTTGCACTAAGGAATATAATGCTAATGTATCAGGTTTTTGTATGTGACAAACTGATTTTAATGCACTCATATGTTGACAGATATATGATGGCTCAATTAGCATTATTGTGGCACTTTATAAGCAATTAAATATGACTTCGATAAGCATGCATTATGTACAAGTTTGAGATATGAATTGACGAATATGAACAGAGATGATGTACATTAAATCGGTAATTAAAAATGTGTAATTATGATGTGGACATTTTGGTTTTGTGACCTTATGAGATCGTTGGATATAGTTGTCATGCCATAGGATTGTGAGTACTCACCTATATGTGTTATGTGATTTAGGCGTTGAGGCCCTGGGACATGTTGGAGAGGTAAGGGAATGTGAGCTAAGCTCCATTCACTGGGACATGTTTGGTGTGTTGGAGATTGCTAGCTTATGCTTCACTTTTGGGATATTTTCGACTCTATGATTCAATTGGTGTGCTAGAGATCCATGTATCCAATGAGTGATGATAGAGGTCACTTTATGTTTCATAGCCTCTAGTGCCAATTTATCATTTCAATATGATCCTATATGTTATAATAATACGATAAGAGACGGATGCTTTTAATTGTGAATAATATGTTAAATGAGTTGATTTTAGTTACATGAAAATGTTAGTATATTCTCATAGTAAATTGTTTATGTAATTGTGGATTGGGTGGTTTTTATATAACTTGTGAATGCATGTGAATATATAAGTTAAACTTATGAGTTATTAAAGCATGTATATGTTGTTTTAATCTTGACGAACTATTGTTAAATGAATTAATAAGCATGAACAAGTAATTCTGACTCGAATGGAATATGGTTATGCTCTTGATTGACCTTTGACATTGTGTGCACATTGTGGTTACTCTGAGCAATCACTGAGCTTGTTAAGCTCACCCACTCCCTTCTTAAACTTTGCAGATTAGTTGTGTGACTGTGTGAGTGGTGTGGTTCTGAGGGGTGATCCAAGCAAGTCCATTTTTGTTATTCATAGGTGTTTATTATTTGGTTATGTTCTAGGAATAAGGTAATGTGGTAGTCTTTGTGCTAGTGGTGGATATGATATTTTGAGTTGTCTCCAGGAGATAATTGCTCTTAGGATTTTGGGATTTGTTTCGTAATATGTTGACTATTTCTTGGATTTTCTTTTGATGTTTGAAACTATTATTATGGTCGTTTCAATGTTTATTTGATAATGATATGATAGCATGTTGAACTGGTATGAGTTGGAATGACTTAAATGCTTAAAAATATTGTATTTTTCAGGACTGGAGTAGAGGTATCCATATTCATGTTTTAAAAATGATATCTCTGTATTTTCAAACATGCAAAAAAATAGAATAAATATTTGGTATTGATACCTTATCTCGAGTATTGATACTTGGGAAAAAAATATTGATACTTCGGTAGGGGTATCGATAACTTTTGAAGTTCGGGTTTCTAAGTGAAAATAGTAAGCAATTTTGGTGCAGTTTTTTCAAACGATATCGATACCTATTGCGTAAAATATCAATACCATATCTTTCGTATCAATACCTATGTTGATGTTTTGAGATTTTGCTAAAACGGACCATATGCATGTTCAATTATTATTTTAAGGCTATTTGATGTATGTTAGCATGTAACGACGATAACTAAAGCTTAAGATAGACTCTAAACCTGTACAAATGTTAAAATGGAAGACGTTTTGTTGAGAATAAGCTTTTACTTGTATTTAACATGAAACGGTGGTGTGGCACCTTGATATTCGGGCTTGGCAACAAAGTCAGGTATGGGGTGTTACAGGTTAAAAGCAACATGTAATAACAATTAAGTGCAATCCAAGCTCTTCAATGAAATGATCTAAAAATGCCAATGCAATATCCTAAAATGCAATTAAAAACACTTAAGTACAAGCAATTAACTAAGTTTAAGGGCATGAAGTATAACTCTTTTCAAGAGTTGTCATGAGGTTTTTATGGTTAGTCTGTTGGGGTATTCAATAAGGTATTTAGGAGGTGTTCGCTTGAGATTCAGGGGTGTATATTGCTGACTAATTTGATGGAGTTATTGTTCGAAGAGTTTGATTTGATGTTGGGTCTAGATTGGTTAGTAGAGCATCAAGTCAATCTGGATTGTGCTTCTAAAAGGGTAACTCTAAAGATTGGGGATGGTATGGAAATTGTGATGGTCAATAAGCATTGAGATTAACTTTCTAACGTAATTTCTGCAATAATAGCTAAAAATTTAGTCTGAAAGGGTTGTGAAACATACTTAGCTTATATGCATTACATGAGTATTGAAAGTATTGCGATTGAGGGCATTCAAATAGTTAGGGATTTTCTAAATGTCTTCCCTGAGAAGTTGTCTAGGTTGCCACTGGACCGAGAGGTGGAGTGTGGGATTGAGGTTCTACTAGGGATAGCTCCGATGTCTATTGCTCTCTATCGCATGGCACTGAAGGAGCTTAAAGAATTAAAGGTTCGGCTTTAGGAGCTTTTCGATAAAGGGCTCATTAGACCCAGTGTGTCTCCATAAGGAGCGCCAGTACTCTTTGTTAAGAAGAAAGATGGTACCATGAGGATGTGTGTAGATTACCAGCAACTGAACAAGTTAATAGTAAAGAATAAGTATCCACTATCAAGGATTGATGACTTGTTTGATCAGTTTCAATGGGCATCTATATTTTCTAAGCTCTACTTGATATTTGGGTACCATCTGTTAAAGGTGAAAGAATCTTATGTGCATAAGACCACCTTTAGGACTCTTTATGGTCATTTTGAGCTCCTACTTATTCCTTTTGGATTAACTAATGTTCCGTCTACATTTATGGATCTTATGAATCGAGTGTTTCAGTCGTATCTGGGTTAGTTCGCCGTAGTATTTATTGACGGTATTCTAGTACATTCTAAATCTGAGGCTGAGCATGATGAGCGCCTCAGAGTGGTTTTGCAGATTCTCTGTGATAAAGAACTATATGCTAAGCTTAGTAAGTGTGAGTTCTAGTTAAAAAAGGTTTCATTTTTGGGGAATGTGGTTTCAACCAAAGGTATTTGAGTGGATCCAAAAAACGCTGAAGCTATTCTGGATTGGAGACAACCCAAGAACGTCTCAAAGATTCAGAGTTTATTCGGTTTGGTGAGTTATTATCAAAGGTTTGTGAAAGGGCCAAGAATGTTTCTTTTATGTGGACTGATGAACAGCAATTGAGCTTTGTGAACCTTAAATCAGTTCTGACTCCAACGCTAGTATTGATACAGCCTAAATTTGGAAAAAAGTTCGTCATGTATAGTGATGCATCTCATACCGGTTTAGGATGTGTTTTGATGCAAGAAGGTAAGGTAGTGGCATATGCGCCTAGACAACTAAATTCGCATGAGGGTATTTATCTGATGCACGATCTCAAGTTGGCTATAGTTATCTTTTCTCTTAAGATATAAAGGCATTGTCTGTATGGTGAGAGCTGCATCATTTACACTAATCACAAGAGCCTCAAGTATCTCCTTACTCATATAGAGTTGAATCTTAGGCAACATAGATGGATTAAGTTGCTTAAAAATTACGACTACACTATAGAGTATCATCCTAGTAAAGTCAATGTTGTGGCCAATGCTCTTAGTCGGAAGTCTATGTCTAAATTGAAAGCAATCTTTACTCGCCTAAGTCTGTTTTAGGATGATGGGTTGTTAGCCGAGTTGTAAGTTAAGTCGACTTGGATTGGTGAGATTCGGGATAAGCAGCTTTTGGATGTTTCCTTAGTACTTGATTAAATGCTAAAATTACATATTTTATGTAATTAAATTGGTTAATTTATGAGAGTGCACCACTGATTTTTCCATGTTTATGTTGAATTTTATACAAGGATGCAATTTGGGGCTAAATAGAAGAAAAAGGAAACAATTAGGCTAGATTGAAGAAAGAAGCAAAGAAGGAGGGCCAAAGTAGAATTTTTCCAAGATATAATTAGCTGAAATTTTTGTTGACTTAGTGGGAGATTATGTAGGGATTTTTAATATTTTTCCTTGATTTTCTATGATTAGTGGCTCTTAATTTAGCAAGGCCACTAGTATAAATAGGAGGCTACATTGTTCATTTATTCATCAAGTCTTGAATCAAGTCATTCATTAAGTCATTCATTAAGTGTTTTCTTTCATCAAATGTTTTTCATCAAGTTCTTTTATCAAGTTTTTAATTACCAATTTTTTTATTAAGTTTTGCATCAAGTTCTTTTTAAGATTTTCGTCAAGTCTTTTCATCAAGTTTTCCATCAAGTTTTTAATCATTAAGTTTTTCAATTAAGCTTTTATCTCTTGCAATTCAATCTTTTCTTTCCTTTTTGCAAATTTAGTTGCCGACATTAATTCCTTATATTTTTCCATCTATTAGTTTCCAACTTTGCGTCACCTTGACCCACTTACGTTCATCTCTTTTTCATTTATTCAACCTTCTCCAATTATGCCCAATACCAACATGCCCCAAACCTTAGTTAACTAAATCCATTTTCAACTTTAGGTCGGAATTAGCCTCGTCAAAACTCGTGAGTTACGAACCCGAGCAATTTAACTCCTAAATTTTAGTACTTATTATTTCTCCAGATTAAGAGTATAGTTTTGTCAACTCACAAAGTCAAATCAGCACTAAGTCAAAAAATACGTCGTTTGAGTTAGTGTGGTTAGACGTACAGTTGGAATTTCGAAAAGATCGATTGTCTGATTGGTTTTCCGTGAACACATTGGCATGCCAAGTGGGGATTGCTGTTTGGTTCCGTCAAAAGAAGTAGTAACCGGATTTAAATGTCCCACGTGGTTAAGGGCATTGGTTCGAGCTAGGCTCTTCTAGAACGCAAAGCTGCCGGAGTTCTAAATCACGAACATTTCGTTGGTTTTTCGATCGGTAAGGGTTAGTTATTGGACGTTCCATAACTAATTTACACAAGGAAGAGTTGGTGTTCAAGGCGTCCTTGGTAGTTATAACTAGCTTATTGGAAAAGAGGGGTTCATCTAATTTCGAGAATCGGTTCAAAGACGAGAAAAACCCGTGCCTAAAGCTGAGCTTATTTTAATTAATTTTTCTTTATATTTATTTAAATTTTTTTATTATTTTATTTTTAGCTTTTACTTTTCACGCATTTTTCCCTGTTTATTTCAGGTTCCAGGTTTTCAATTTTATCCTCCCCCAAAATTTCTTGGGCACGACAACTGCCCAAACACAAATCTGGTCGAGAAAGAGAAACAATTTTCAGTAAACCCAGTCTCTAATGGATCGACTCTACTCCCTATACTACTTAAATTACAAATTAGGCGTATGTTTATATTGGTGGACTCGACACCCACCAGTACTTCGGGTTCAGTAGGTTGAGGAGGGTAAGACTTCAAATTTTTAGATCATTAGTGAGGACATTCTGTGTTTTTGGGGTCGAGTCTATTCGCCTAATGCTAAAAAGCGGAGGCAATCTATTTTGTGGGAAGCACATAGTAGCCCTTATGCTATGCATCCCGACGGTAATAAAATGTACCATGATCTTTTAGAGATGTACTGGTGGCCCAATTTGAATCGTATGTGACAGATTATGTATCTTGGCGTCTTACGCGTCAACCCGTCATGATTCCACAATGGAAGTGAGAACGGGTAACTAAGGATTTTGTTAGTGGGTTGCCCTTAACAACCACTAAGAAGGATTCCATCTGGGTCATCGTGGATCGTTTGACCAAGTCTGCTCATTTCCTTCTAGTTCGGACTAACTACTCATTCCAGAAGTTAGCTAAGTTGTACATCTCTGAGATTGGTAGACTTCAAGGGGTTCTTGTATCGATTATCTCATATCGAAACCCTTGATTTACATCTCGATTTTGGAAGAAATTGCATGAGGCTTTTGGTACTCGGTTAGACACCAATATTGCATACCATCCATAGATTGATGGACAATCTAAGAGGATGATTCAGGTATTAGAAGATACGCTACGGAGTTGTGTTGTTGATTTTCATGGTAGTTGGGAGGAGTTTTTGTCGCTAGATAATTTTGATTATAATAATAACTTTCAGTCTAGTATTCATATGGCACCTTATGAGGATCTATATGGTCGCAAGTGTTGAGCTCCACTATGTTGGACCAAGTTGGGAGAGAGGAAGGTTATGGGTCCGGATATGGTTGCTGAGACTGGGGATAAGGTTAGAGTGATTCAAGATCGACTTAAGGCTGCTTCTAACAGATATAAATCCTACACAGATCTTAAAAGAAGATATTGAGTTTGATGTGGGGGATCGGATTTTTCTTAAGGTTTTTCCATGAAAAAAAGTTTTAAGGTAAGGCTGCTTCTAACAGATATAAATCCTACCTAGATCTTAAGAGAAAAGATATTGAGTTTGATGTGGGGGATCAAGTTTTTCTTAAGGTTTCTCCGTGAGAAAGGTTTTGAGGTTCAGCTATAAGGACAAGTTGAGCCCTAAGTTTATTAGGCCTTATCGAATTTTGAGACGAGTAAGGCCGATTGCTTATTAGTTGGAGCTACCTCTAGAGTTAGATCATATTCATGACATCTTTCATGTCTCGATGTCGAGGCGTTACCGATCTGATCCATCTTATGTGATTCCAGTTGAGGAGATCGAGTTGAGGTCGGATTTATCTTTTGAAGAGGAGCCGGTTCAAATTTTGGATCGCGAGGTGAAATTTCTGTAGATGAAAAATATTCTTTTAGTTAAGGTTATGTGGCAGAATCATGTTACTGAGAAAACCACTTAGGAGTTGGAAGATGCAATCCATCAGCAGTATCCCCATCTTTTTTAATTAGGTAAATTTCGAGGACTGAATTTCTTTAAGGAGGAGAGTTGTAACGCCCCAATTTTTAAAATTTTTGAATTGTTAAATTTTGCCAAGTAATTTAATTTATTTCAGTGGTTAAATGCCTTGAATGTGAGCTTTAAGTCCTGTGTTCAATTCCCTTTTCTTTGAAATTTTTCCATCAATTTTGAAATTATGTCTGACTTGGTTCCTAAGGGTTATCTTTAATTTTTGTAAGATTTCTATCAAGAATAAGTCTACTGGTTCAGTGGTAAAATTTAAGCTTACATAGAGGATTCCTATATTTGAATCATTTGGTGCCCAAAAACAAAATTAATTTCTATTTCCCCCGACTAAATTTGATTAGTAATATATATATTTTTTATTATCTGTTTTTATTTTAAATAGAATTTTTGGGGAAAATCCCTAAAATTCCTCACTTGTTGACCAACCGACTCCTCCACTCCTTCCATACTCTCCATTATTCATTTTTTTTTTCATTTTGACTATTGAATTTTTGCTAATTATCTCTATTGCTGATTATTGTTCTCACTTCCCTCAATTTGTCGTCCCTTCTCCTACTCTCCCCAAAATTTTCTTTTCTTCCATTTTTGCTACTGTAAGCTTTTGTCGCTCCTTTGATTTCTTTTCTTTTCTTTTTCTTCTTTCCTTTTTTCTTTTAACCTTTCTTTATATATAATCTCACAACCAATCCTTGATTTCTTCTTCTGTTACCTTTTTTTTTATTCTCTTCTTGTACTGTTATTTTCGTTTGGATAGCAACCTTTTTTTTTATCATCACCATCCCTATGTCAATTTTTCTTTGTGTTGATCAGTGTCATAACATGATTTTGAACAACTCTGACTGTGTGTGTGGTAAGAATTTTTATTTAAGTTTCGTAATTTCCTATGGGTTTTTTCGTACGTTTCTTTTTCTTTTGTTCTGATTATTTAGTTTTCTTGGCATGATTTTGATTGTGTAATATCCCTGATAGGTGAGAAGCGTGAAATACGTAATCCTCCGGTGAATTAGGTGTTGATTGTTCGCTGCTTTTCGGGGTAAGTGATCGATGTCTTAGTTTAGAGGCTAGTGTTGGTTTAGTTTCAAAGGCTGAATGTTTTGATTGTTGTAGTGATGTGATGTTAATGGTTTCGTTATGGTAATCGTGTGTAGGTTCCAAGTTCGTTGCAATTGTGACAACGTGTTAGAAGCATTCAAGTGTGTGTTCTAACCCCACATGTTTGTGCGTGTTTCTTACTCGGAAAAAAATCGAGAAAAGCGTGAAAATCTTAAAAATACATGAAAAATCGAATCTGCTAATCGATAACACACGACCGAGGGGACACACCGTCGTAGGGGTTCATTTTGATCTAGTTGTAGGCCTTGCTTGGGCCGAGTGTTTGATACTAAAATATGAAATACAAATAATCTGTAAGCATGCGAAACCTTGTAATCTATGAAATAGGGTATACATACGTTAGTTTTAATATGTTTCGATTAGTAAGTTTTGAGTAAACTATGTTATGTTTTCTCCGTATTTAGTATGTATGTAAGACATGCATCTGTTTTAATATGAATTCTTGTGTCATGATAAGTTTATATGCATGAACATGTGATATGATTTTTCCGCATGCATTGGGGTGAGAAATGGATATGTGATGGAGGAAGTATGTTTCTGGCAGTTTTATTACAATTCTGGTTGTATATTCACAACACATATTCTGGTAGATTTAATGCAACTCTGGTGGTATTTCCGCAATATATGTGTATTCTGTTAGCACAACTGCAAACTTTCTAAGTGGCCTACAACCACATTCTGGTGTGATGGCTGGATGGGTTCTTGTAGCCCTATTTGGTGTGATTGGTTGGACGGAATGGTGTGTAACGAATGGGGGTAGGATTAATTTTGTTCTGATATGTGCATCTACACATGTGAGATTGTTGATTTGTCTGTTCTAATATATGCATATAAGCATGTTTTCATGTGATTTGTACTCGTGGATCGAGGCACACACTGGGCTTTAGCTCACTCTGTTTGTTTAATATTTTTTAGGTGATCCTCAGACTTAGGATTTGGCAGCGCTTAAGAGCTCAGTTCGGTTCATTGTTTTTAATTCTTTCAGAAACTTTTGTTTTGGATTTTATGGACTAGATTGTCGGACTATTTTATTTTTTTGGACATTAACTTTGGTTTGAAATTGGTTAGATGTTTGTAGTTAGTCGATAAGTTTTTTTTAATTGGAATAAATTCTGATGAAACGAATCAAATAAGCATTTTTCAAAATTAAACAACTCTAAGAGATTTGCCGCTGCAAAGATTTATTCGGTATAAAGTGTTTTATGAAACAAGTAACTAAGTCGAGATTGTTTTATTAAATTAGTTTTGTAAGCAAATATTTCAAGACGCTATCACATGTTTTTGTGACCAACAATTTTACCAAAGATATAAAGTTAGTTTTACAATTTCAAACTTTTGATTTATAAAATAAGATTTGTTTTGAAAACAAGTGGTTGAAGTTTCAATTTAGCAACGTAACCTTCATAATCTAGTCATAATGTTTAGGCCGGGTATGGGGTTACATACATTATTATAAATTTCAAATATATATTTATAATATTTAAAAATTTAGAAGAAAAATAAAAGGTGAGATTTTTTCTAAATTTTTAATTTTTCTATTTTATTTTTTAAAAAATTATTTTACATTATAAATCTTTCGTGGGACCAACAAGCCATGTTAGTTCTTTTTTAACAAGAGAAAATATTTGGTACATTACTATGGAGTGTTTAGACTCCACTAGTAGAGTTAGAGGATTGACAAGTGTCTTATAAGGGTATAGTAAAATATTAAAAATAAATAAATATTAAAAAAATACATGATAATTTTTTTTAAGGCTGCTTGTAAAATAAAAAAAAATAACTTAATAGTATACCAAATATTAACTTTTATAACAAATATGAAGTCAACATTTTGCAACTTTAATTATTAAACCAAAAAGAACTTTTAAATATTAAGACAATAATTAGATACAAACTTAAGCTAAATCTACATTCAACCCAAATGGAGAATGTGTAGTTTAAGTGGCTGTGTTATATATCAATGCACCAAATTTGGAGACTAGGTGAAGTACAGAGTTCACTGATTTGTTTGAGAAGAAAATTGTGTGGGCGGCTTTTGTTTGCCCCTCCACCACTCAATCTTATAAAAATAACTAAAAATATATAATAAAAAATAACAATTCTAATTATAATATATAAAATAGTTCTAAAATTAAAATTGGATTTAAAATAATAAAAAATCAAATTATAAGGTGGAGTCGAAATAATAATAAAAAATCGGAATGATTACGTCTGTATATTTACTTTCAAAGTATAAAAGGACAAAAAGATTAAGCAAGGTGGGGTATAAACTTAAGAAGATAAACACATTCCAAGGCCAGCAATGATTGATAAATGATAATAGGTAAGTGTGCAGATTATCTCCTCAACAAACAAACACTAAATGATAAGTAATTAACATATATATATATATAAAGCGTCCCATTTTCATCACCTTCATCAAATTCTCACACCAATTCATCAAATCTACTGCCCCTGCAACAAACCCAAACTTTAATTCATTCCAACAAATACACTAACATCATCTTTGATTAACTCACCAAGTTATCTCGACCAGATGTACATGTAGGTCTCCTCGGTGGTAATTGTTGATGCGGTGTTCTCTACACTCACAACATATCATTTTATAAATCATGATAAGCAATCAGTAACATAAAATTGTGATATATGGTATACTATCACACCTGAAGCTTTGGTCTGAGAGTCTCGATTGCCACAGTTGATTTTTGATTAACTCCCGCACCTTGCTGTTTAATACAAAAATTGTGATTTATAAGAAACTGGAGTGAGGTAAACCAACAAATAATGTTTCTTTTGGTGTTGGGCCCAAAGCAGATTGAGCCTATGGTTTCCAGTGCACCATGGGACCCCTTTTCTTTATGTCATGAATTTGTTAAGACAAGTTAATCAAGTATTGTCTTGTCTCTACACAAATATCTAATTTATTGGATTTATAAAAATGTCCCGAATATTACCTTGCATAATGCCCAATCTGCTGAATCAAAGAAAGCACGTTCATGGTCCTACATTCATTTAATATATTGTTTTGTTAGTTCATCACATACTTCAATTTGTTTTAATCTAAATATTTGTTTACCTTTGAGATTAAGGGTTTCTTCTTTGGCGCCAGTCCTCCATATTTTTTGGCCTTTGCTGTTTCCTGTATTTTATATTGTAATTTTAATTACAAATAATATATTTTCTAAAACTTATATTAAATACACATCGAATTTAAAAAATAAAATAGGCTACTGTTGTACGTACAACCCAACACTGCCGACATTTCAAAAAGAATGTCTAAGAAATACAAAGTATTATTTCACCACTATCCCATCACAAACGTATACAACTTGTCGTGCCATCGTGATAACCGTTGATTTAAGGGACCCTACATAGCTACTATCCTAAAGTTGTTCACATGGAATCACTTTTAACACCATAAATCACGCAAAAGAGGAAATAAAAATCTTCTGTCTCATTTTTGGAAATTAAATGCAATTAAAGAAATTGTTTTCAGAAATATGGTAACTAAAATCCCAATTTAGAGTTAAATAAATTAGGTTAGACTACACCCATTTGCATGTGAGCCCTCAAACGTGGACTTAATCAATCATTAAGTAAAGAAAGCTTTAGAAACAATTAACGGCGTAGATTGTTTTTCATTTTGTTTATTATTACTATATTAATATTAAGCTTATTAATTAAAATGTTTCATGGTAATTTGTATTGTACTGATGTTATTACCTCATTGGCTTGGGTGTCGAACTCTTCATCACCATGTTTGCAGTCTGCCATTGTTAAGTTTCTCCTGTTAAAACCATTCAAATATCATTGTTATTAACATAAAGATAATAAAAACCCAACAAAATCCTTAAAAGCAACACAAACGTGCTCATTTTGTATATATATATTGAAAAACAAGACAACTAGAAACTGCGGCGTCGGCAACGGAGGAGGGATCTTTAGCATTACCTTGGAGAAGAAGAAGAAAGAGATAATGCAAAAGATTAAAAATAAAATAAAAAGATAGAAAGAAAGAAAGAGGAGAAAGGAAAGGAGGGAAGCGTTGAGTGAGAATGTGAGATAAGAATATCAATAATAAGAGTATATTTATATATCTTACTCATACCAGAAATTCTCTCCTTTTAATTTTTTTAAGTAAAATTTTGTCTTTTATACTCTTAATGAAAACTTAATCCCATAAATACATATATCATTTAAGCGTAGTTGACATTCAAATTTTATTATCTTCCTTCTCCATATTTTATGATAATAAATTAATTCATATATATTTTTAAGTTGGGTAAAATAATAAAATTAAAATATTTTTTTTTTAACATTAATCTCATTATAAAATTTTATCATATCTTTTCTTCTTGATACAATGTCTAGAACTATGTATAATCTCTCCCTAATCTTTAAAGAAAGGGATTCATGTCCTTCTGTACAAACAACAATACCGACAAAAAAAATTGTCAAATACAAAGCACCGAATCAAAAGAAGAAAGGTATGTTTGGATTCTTCATTAATTGAAAAAATATGTATTTAATATTTTCCTTGTTTAATTCATAATCTAGGTAATTATAAAAGTGATATGGTTTGTATATACTGCTAATATATCAATATCTAATGGCCCATACGAAACTCTCACTTGTACCGACACCTTCTTCTTTCTTTACACGTGTGAGATTGGGTGAAATAATGAAATTGAAAAACTAATGATTCTCTTTTTCTAATTTGAAACTCATCCCTTTACTTTATGATAATTGAAAAGTTAGTTTTTTCACTTTAATTTATCAAAATTTAATCCTTATTTTTTTATGAAGAATAATAAATTAGTTCAATTAAGTAACACAGGCACATCTTCTGACTAACTCATTGACCTTGAAATTAGCACTTGAACACTTGATTTACAATGGAAATCAATAGTTCAAGAATTTATATTCTACAAATTAGTAAAAATCAACCATTTAAATTCATGTGTTTTATCAACAATTGAATTATAGAGGACTAACTTTCTCATTTTCATAATGTAAAGAGATGAAAGTTAAAATTAGATTGATATTTTTAATTTTATAAATTAACCTTTATGGAAATGATACCTTATTGATTGCATAAAATAATAATTTAAAGAAATAAAATATTAATTTAGTTTAATTTTTTTAATTGTACTATTTTTATATTTAGTCTTAATATAAAATTTGGTATCTAAACTTGACACTTTTTTTTTTAATTTGGTACTTGAAGTTTTTTTTTTTTGAATTTGATACTTGAACATGACACTTTTTTTCTTGATTTGGCACCTAAACTTTTTTTTGGTCAAAATTGGTACTTGAACTTGACACTTTTTCCTAATTTTGTACCTAAGTTTTTTTCCTCCAATTTGATACATAAACTTATCAAATGTTAAATACAAATTACACCCAAACACTAATGGTGTTAGTTTTTCTATAAGGAGACACGAATAGCTAATGTATGACCGACATGTGGAAATGATGTGGAATTTAATAGCAAGAATGATTATATTTATTTGAAGTTTTTCCTGTTTCGCTAAATAAAATGCTCAGATTTTACTTTTCATTGGGACTGAGATTACTTTTACTGTTAATGGCATAAAAGATTCAAGAGAGATCACATGCTTAAAGCATGGTATGGTCTTCACGAAACCCTCAATTCCACAAAAAAATATCATTAGGATTAGAGGAAATCCAAGTTAAAAAATTTTGTGCTTTAAACTATGCCTAATGAATGGATATTGAAGAAGAAAAACAAAAGTTTTAAAAATTCAAAAAAAAATCATTATGTTAAATTTAAAAATTAAATTAAACTAAAAATAATTCAACATTTAAAATATAAAAAGAAATTTCATACCATATGCTAGATGCCGATCATACATTAATTGTTTTTATTATCTCATAAAAATAACACTATTAATTAGTTTATTGGAGTAATTTGTATTACATTTGATAAGTGTAGGTACCAAATTGGACCAAAAAACCGCTTAGGTACCAAATTAGAAAAATTCCAAGTTTAGGCGCGAAATTGGACAAAAAAACTTAGATACCAAATTAAAAAATATATATCAATTCAATTACCAAATATTATATTAAGTCCTGTATATTTCTTTAAATTTTTTATTTTTTTATATTATATTAATTCAAATTATATATATTATCAATTACACTATTTTATTAAAAAATATATAATGCTAAATTCAATGTAATGAAATACATAAACAAATTCAACATTGACAAATAGCATATAGCAAATTTTACCTTAAAAATCTCATGTATTTCTTTGAACAATAACTCTTCAGAGTTTTGAATCTGAAGTTTTACAAAGTTTAAAGCAAGCAATAAAACCCCAAACCTAAAAATACAAGCTCCTATTATTCATTCACCAAATCTGTTTCAAATTTTCAATCAATTTTGTTTTTGTAAACAAAATAGATTGGGGACTCAATACCAATTTTACAAGAATCACTAAAATCCAAACACTACTAAGGAACTTTTAACAATTTATGACCACTTTCTTCCCTTTGGAAGTGTAGTGGTATTTCAAACTCTCCCAAACTTTTGATTTTTTTTTCTCATTTTATTTGAGAGAGATTTCTTTAGAAAGCTTAAGATTAATAAAAATTAACTTTGTTATTAGTATGGGTCTTTTTTTTATATTGTTCTTTTAACTCTGTTGAGCATTTAGACCTTGATGCCCTCCAAATTTGCTTGGAGAGAAATAGAATGCTTGAGATCACCAATGTGTAAACTATGTGAACCCATTGGAATTCTTCGAATACCGAATTCATCGACAACGCTAAGGTGCTTGCAGGCATGAATATTGATCTTAACACGTTGTTTAGACCCGGCGATGACGTGAACCCTATGAAAACCTATCAATTGCTTGTTCGGAGACCATTTTTGCCCGGCAGGTGGCGTGGAGAACACAAGCAATGTGTGAGTTCCATCCATATTGCCAGTGTTTTCAACGTCAATGTGAAAAAGGGAGGAGAGTGAATCACATTTGGCATGTTTCACCCTTATAGCATTGCTTGACAATGTTGAGTAGTTTTTGGTGGCAAAAAGATTGGTGTCAAGAAGTACCGAGAGATCAGTTGGAGCTAAGGCTAAAGAGTGTTTAAAACTTGTATAACTCAAGCCATGTCCGAAAGGGAACACTACTGAACCTTTATAGAATCTGTAGGTTCTTCCAGGGTAGCCTCTTGATGGTCTCATCCCCATGTTTGTCATTGGGACTTTAGCTACATAATCTTGAGGATACCATGTCATTGGCAGCTTCCCTCCTGTTATTTTACATCAAAATTAGCTTGGAAAGTGGGAGGTTTGATGTTTAAAATGTCCTTAATGTGATGAAATCCCGAAACCGAAAGATTACCTGGATTGGTCGTTCCGAATAAAACATCCGCAATTGCAGTTCCTCCAGCTTGGCCTGGATAACCAGCCCATATAATCGCACTAACTCGAGGATCATTCTTAGCGAATGAGACATCGATAGGACCACCTGACATCAAGACCAGCACGGTTGGACCTCTAGAAGCTCGAGCCACTCGGGAAACAAGCTCTTGCTGGCGTCCAGGCAAGAGCAGCCCTACCCTGTCCCTGAATTCTGCTTCTATAGATTGGTCGAGCCCCATTACGAGTACGGTTGCATCTGCCTCGTGGGCTGCAACCTCCGCCGCTCCAAACAGATTGTTGGTGTCGCAAGCAACATCTGAACACCCTGCCTGATGAATGGTCCTTGCATATCTTGAAATACCTTGCAATGGACTCGTGTAACCACATGCCACTCCTGCATCAAAGAAACAAAGGGAACCGTCGTATTTTCATGAACTTAGCTTTCACTGGGAATGAAGCAAATGAATCCAAAATGAGACTGGTACCTGCATAATTTCCTATCATTGTTACAGTGACATCAGAGTTGGGCCCAACAACAGCAACAGTGCGGTGGCGTGCAGTGGACAATGGCAGAGAACCAGAATTCTTTAGCAAAACTATGCCTTGTCTGGCAGCCTCGAGAGCAAGTTGTTGATGAGCCGGAGTGCACACGTCTCTTGGGCCCAAGTTCCCATATGGTTGGGCTGATGGCTCGCCATCAAACATGCCAAGTCTCATTTGGATTGTTATGGTGTTGGCTAGAGCCAAGTCAACATCAGCCTCAGCCAACAGCCCCCTCCTCACTGCCAGGTCTGTGTGGATTGCCAAAAATGGTCCACAATCCAAATCCAAACCTGCAGAATCAAATGGTCAAGCCCAAGCTCAATAATAATCCCAACAGTTCATAATAGGGTCAAACGCTGAAGTTCAGTACTGACCTGCTTTAATGGCAGCTGCAGCAGACTCTTCTGGAGTAGCTGTGAAATGTTGAGTATCATACATTACCCCAACTGAATCACAATCTGATACAATATACCTAGTTGATCCAAGCACTAACAATCAGAAACCAAATCCAAAAAAGAAAACCATATTCATATCATATTCTTATATTTTCTCATGTGTTTATTAAGTTGATAGTAACGCACCCACTAAGGCCCCATTGACCTCGGATTGTACCCTTGAGTAGATCAGGGTCAGCACAAGTGGGCTTGCCATTAACTTGATTGTAAGAACACATTACACTTGCAACTTTCCCTTCCACCACACAAGACTTGAATGGCACATCATATGTATCAGCCAGGTCTTGCTTGCTAACCTGCAATCAATTAAAACCCTTAAATTTGGACCCAAAATAACCTTGATCTATTTTACCCAAGAGGGTATTTGAAAGTGAGATCACAACGGCCCTATTTTTAGGAGTCTCGTAGCTAATCTAACTGCTAAACCTGTGTTCAAAGTAAATCATTGAACTTCTTAGACGGTCAGATTAGGCTAATTGAATGGTCCAGATTCAATGCCTAAATCGAGCTAGCAGCTATATATATAAGATCCGTCCAAAGCTATACAGCAGTCATTTTCAAGGCTATAACAGAGATATGGGCATTGCAAGTTGTCAGTTTTGGCCATAACTTTGGAATTCTCCCTGGTTGAGTAAATTATTCTGAAGAGAAAAAAACAATATTAAAATGGCTACCTGTGCAGCAAATAATTTAAGCTATTAATTGCTTTACAAAAGGTAGAAAACAAGTTGGCAACTTGGGATTCTTACCCTGGCATTGAAATGGTATCGGTCCACACCATTCCAGTTATCAAGATCATATGCGGTGTAATGTTTGCAGCAGGCAGCGACCTTAAGGCGGATCCCCGTCGGACTCTGGAGGCCACGGACGTAGTTGGCGGCGTATTTGCCGGCTAAAACAGGGTCTTCACCAGGAGTCTCTTGGCCTCGGCCCCACCGTGGGTCTCGGAATATGTTAACATTGGGGCTCCAGTATGTCAAACCTGCCATTCCTCCATTGTACATTGCTCTTGCTTCATCTGACACCACCTGCAATCCATATCCCAACAGTTTAATATTCTATGAATTACAACATATTTATTTGGTCTTTATACTCCCAACATATTCCCATGACAGGAGTAAATAAGTGAAATTTTGTGTTTTTTTCTTCGAGTTACATTAAATAACATATTTCTTTATCATATTCTAACTCGCATCAATTAAATTAATCTTTAAATGAAATAAAAGTTACGTAGGTATGGATTTTTTTTCATTGAATGGAACCCTATGGTCGCCGTAGCCAAGATAAATACGTAAATTAGTTCATATTCCAGTGTGGTCACTAATCAGCTAATCTCCGAGACTCCAACTGTTCGGCTGATTTAAGTAGTTAAATGTAGTTGTTTTTTTTTTTAAATATTTAATTATAGACACGGCCCTTCAACTTTATAAAAAAATCATTTTAGTCCTCTATTTAATTTTTTTTTACATTAAACTTGCATTGTTTGTCAAGTCACCTTAAAATAGATAGAAAATAGGTGATATACACGTAGATTACCATGTGGAGATTAAGTTTAAAATTTTCAAAATTTATTTAAAGAAAAGTATAAAAAAATAACTTTAATTTTTTTAAAAAATTTAATTCTTACGTGGCATATAAGGTTAACAAATTCTAACTTTTCTATCCAATTGGAGTGATTTGCATGTTAAGAGGGGTGAAAAGTTGGAGAGCAAAAAGATCATTCTCCCTTATAAACTGATTTTGATGTTTCATTAACATAATAAGAACGATGAAGACAGAAATTGGAGCATCATTTAAAAGCAGACAAGGAGAGAGAATATTGAAGACATAGAAATTTCATGTGGTTACTGTTTATGTTGACACAATTAAGAAACCAAATATTAATTAGTAACTAGAGCCATACACGTAAGAAATTCTTACATAGAGTTTACCCACACTTTTCACCAATTTTGTGGTCAAATCAATACCCCATTCACAAGGCTTTAAACAAATAAAACAGTCAAATTTTATATACTTAATTTTTTATATTTTTACTTCACTCTATACCTGTTTAAACCTTCCATCCATGCAATGCTAAGGCTGTTTAAGATTGACAAAAATTTAATATATCCACAACATAAGATAATATTATTCTGATTACCCGTCCGATTTGCTCCCATAGTGATTCATTGAAAGAAGCAGCGGTGGTGATGACTTGAGGGAAGCTGGTGGCACCAGGGAAAGCGCCGCCGAACTTTGTTCCCGGACCAACATTGGAAACGCCGTGAAGAGCCTCCGACCACCACTCGTACCCTTGAATCCCCAGCCTCGGCACCGCCGCCGCATTGTTAACCAACAGCCGGATCTTCTCCGCCAACGTCAACCTCCCAATCAAGTCCCTGGCCCTCACGTGAATCGGCAAATTCGCCCGGCAAAACTTCAAACTCCTCGTCAACCCATTCCTAGGATCGCATGCAAATGGCGGACGAGATTCCGCCGACGAAATAAAAAAACCCAGAAAAACGGTAGTCGTAATGAAAAGAAGGGGAAAGAGAATGGGTTTGGCCATGTTTGAGAGGCTTTTTGGTGTGGGGTTTGGGGAAATGGATTAAAGGTGTATATATAGGGGGGGGAAATTGAGATTCGTGATTGGGTTTCCACGTCCATGGAGGCTAAAGCTAAACATTAAGAAAGCAACTGTGAGTGAGAGAAAATGGATGAGAAAGTAAGTTGAAATGAACACGTAGTTTTTGGAATATAGTAGTTAATAGTGTAGAGTGGTAAATAAGGGAGAAAAAGGAGGAAATATAATTAGCCTTTTTTAGCCATTAAAATCATAATGTAAAGCTTGAAAAAGAAGACGAAGTAGGAAAGAAGAAAAAAACTAAATATTTTTAGGCGTGACCTTAAAATGAAGAGAGAGTGGTCACGGACAGGAGAATCTTTCTGATCCAATCAGTCACGTTAAACTACTCTTTAAATGAATCGATTTTATTGGTGTTTTTTTTTTCTTTCCATTTTTCATTTTAGATCCTAAATTCCTAGCATAACACATATATATAAAATAAGGTAAACTGTAAAAATTGTCATTAATTATGCTCACGTTGTTATTTTAGCCATTTAAATTTAAAAGTTTTCAATTTAGATATTAAATTTTGTATTTGTTTTTGGTTTGGTCACTCAGACGCAATTTTTTTTAACTGGTACAATAACACATTTAGTCCTCAATACTTGTAAATTCTATCAATTTGATTCTCAAACTTCCTAACCAAAGCTTTCAACTTTTAAAATAGAGGCACTCCACATCTATAAATTTGTAAAACTCCAAACAGAAATAAAGAAAAATCTTCTCCAACTGTGCAAATATAACATACTTATAATAAATAACACATGCAAATATATTATTGCTTAGAAATCAAATAATCAAATCACCGTTAAACATCCAAACCCAAAGAACTAAGCTTAAGAAACATAAAATCTAACAGTAGGTACTAATTAATTCAATAAAATCCAGAATAATTAATATTAAAGTTGTAGTTCGTCTTTATGGGTAATTTAGAAAACAAAATAAAATCAATTAACAACCAAAAAAATTTATATTTTTTCAGTTTTTCCAGCAGCAAATAACTTATATTTCAGCTATGGATTAAATTGGGTAACCATTAAATACAAGAAAAGTAGAAATTTAAATGACCCAAAAACTAAAATTATCAAGAAACCTCGTAAAATATGTTATATTTGTACAATTGGAGAAGTTTTTTTTTTGTGGGGGGGCTTGGAATGCCTCATTGTCAAAGTTTTGGTTAGAAAATGTGAGGATCAAATTGATATGATTTATAAATATGAAGAGTTAAATTTATTGAATTATTTAGAACTAGGATCAAATTAATAGAATATGCAAGTATTGATGACTGAATGTGTTAGCATACCCGTTTGAAAGATGCCATGCCATTACTTCCGTCACCAAATGACCAAAATAGGAATGAATAAAATATTTCGTACTTAAATTAATTTTTTTAAATTGAGAGACCAAAACAAAAATATAAGCATAATTAGATGAATATTTGTATAATTTAGGCTATATAATATTTTCTTTTTTATATGTAGCATTAGCTATTGTTCTTTGCATTTTTCGTTGTTAATTGGTTAATAATGCAAATGATTTATTTAAAAGTAAAGATAAATTATTGAATAGGATATGTTATTATATATATATATATATATATATGATACGTGAAATGAAAACAAAAAAAAAATCCTCTACCAGATTATTTTGGTAGGGATTCCTTTTTAAATTTTAAAATCCTATTATCACATATCAATTTTTTTTTCTATTTTTATTATTTTAGTATATACAAGTGACAGTAAATATTTTAATTCGAGTTACACCATTAATGTATACCATCACTTCTAAATTTATTTTTATTTAGATTCAATTATTATTTTGGTTATTAGTTTGATGACATTTTGTAATGATTATTTCTGATAAAACATTATTGATTAAATTTTAATTCAGTTAGTATCAATATTATTATTAATGTAGGAATGCATGAATTCGAGCGTATTGAAAATCTGTTTATCTTTCTATCTCAAAGGTTAAAAAGGGATTATAATTAATTTTAAGAATTGTATAAAAAAATATGATGAAATAATAGTACTGTACCAATCAAGTTAAGCCTGAAAAAATATTTTTCAACCTCAAACCGTCTTGAATTAAATTTAAATAATTTTAATTATAAAAGTATTGATATAAAATTTATTTTTGATTTAGAATCGAAGCTTGGCAGGGCACAAAACATAGACGCCTTTATTTATAAATAAATATTAGCTTTACTTAAACATAATTTAATATTAATTAAAATAATTTTTTTTTTCTCTCTCGATTTTCTGGAGATTTTAAAATTTCTAAAAAAATATTATATTTATAATAAATATTTAATTATGTTTAAATAAAGGTAAAAAATATTTATTTATAAGTTTTTTTTCACTCCATGAATTCAAAAGTTGTTAAATCTAAAGGGAATAAATTTATTTGTTTTCCAATTAATAAATATATTTGAAAATGACAACAATATCATTTTGTATAAAAAAGAAGAGCGAGCGAGTGAGGGTAAAACTTTTGTTGTTTCTCAAACACGTGAGTTTACTTGTGCACAAAAGACAACAAAAAGTAAGTCTCGTGACTGGAATTATACCCTACATTTAAATGTTAATTTGGTTACACGAATTTGGAAATTTGTTTAGAGACTGAAATTAAATTATGAATTTTAAAAAATTTAAAATATCATTTTAATTCACTTCTGATTATCAAACTGGGCGTGTTTTATAATTATTAGTTAGATTTGTATTAAAAAATAAGGGCATATTTTTGTAATTATATCAAAACATATTTTATAAGAAACTATCCAAAAGATATCCAATACACTATGCCACATTCAAAATGTGGTGAAAAGAATTTATAAAACATTTATGTAAAATAAAAATAAAAAGTACCTTAGAAACAGTTTATTGAAGACTTATATTGAGAATGACCCTGCTATTTCAATAGTTAAGACTTAGCACCTCCTTCAACTAACATATTTTATTTTCTTATTTTACCCCTATAAAGTATAAAATTTTCAAATCAACCCGGATGGAAACCTATATATTTTTAAATTAATCATAATTCTAAGGTTCTATAGAGCGGTAGTAAGGGTGACTTATTTATCAACTTTTCTACTATCACTCCCAAAAAACCAAATTCTGCCTTACGTAAAGTTGCCAGAGTTTGGTTAACCTCTAAGTTTGAAATCATTGCTTATGTACCTGGTATTGGCCATAATTCACAAGAACATTCTGTAGTCTTAGTAAGAGGGCGAAGGGTTAAGGATTTACCCAATGTGAGATATCCTATTGTTCGAGGAACCCTAGATGTTATCGGAGTAAAGGATTGTCAACAAGGGCGTTCTAGCACGTTGTAGATTCTTATCCAAGACTTGTATCATTTGATGATGCCATGTGAATCGCTAGAAACATGTGAAGTGTATGGCTAACCTAATAACGAAAGTTTTTTAAGGGGACTGGAGTAGGTTTCCATGAGACAAAAGATCTTATTTCTAAAGAGATTCAGTTCAGAACTATTATATGTCCAAGGTCCAATATTGAAATAATTTCAGAGGTTTTCCTTTACTTTGTCCGTGTCAACAAACGATTTTCAATTAGGGAAGAAGTTTTATAAATAGCCAATCTTTTCGAAACCTAGAATTTTTATTTAGAAATTTTTTTCAAGAAAAGCTCTCAAAATTCTTTCTTATTCTTCTTCATTGCCGAAACCCTCATTGCAATTAGGGTTCTTAAAAGTTCAATTTCGTCCCCTTTTCTCCTCCACTGCCGAACCACATTACTCAGCCAAAGATTTCAAGGTTTCTAATTGCATCCCTCTCCTCCTAGTGGTTGCCAAATTCTTCATCCAAAAATTAAAGTTTTTGTGTCTTCAATCAGTTGTGGGATCTAATTTAAGTCATTATGTATGATTAATTAGTTGAACCACTAGAATTAGGGTTTAAAGTTAGAAATAATAAACATGCAAACCCTCTTATTTAAATAATTTATTGAGTTGTAAAATGTTAATTATTTATTGCTTTTATAACTGTGATTTGGGATTATTTAGCTTATTAATTTTTAAGCATGCTACTTGGTTAATACTCTGATAATTGCATGCTAATTGGTTTAGAAAACTATTATTCTTAATAATGTTTTGCACTGCTTTGCTAAATACTTAAAGTTTTGATAAGTCTTTCTAAACCTTAACCATTTTTCTCAAAACTTCACTTTAATAATATTGTAATTGAATTACTAAGTAAAGTCGGTTCGATTAATGAATGTTTTTCTTAAAAACAAAAGAGCGATTTTCATACAATTTAACTCAAGCAAATGAATGACTTTACTAGATCAGTTCGATGATCAGTGTAACGCCTTTGATTTAGCCAAAACTCCCAGGCCGGTTTGGGGTGTTACATTTATATTGAGTTTAAATTATTATTATTATTATATATATATAAAGATAAAAATGCTCTTATAATAAATATCTGGTACTTTTTAAATAAGAATATTTTTTATCATTTTTTAATTAAATTAAATTTCGATTGACTCATGATACCAACTCAACTAAACAATATGAATTACTAAATATTACAACTATTCCTAATATCTCTTTATTTACCAAAATCCTCATTGTATAAATACATAGAGAAAGAGAATTATTTAGGCTTAATTAATTTCATAAAAAATTGAATGGAAGCTATTTTCTTTCTTTCTTTGGACTTATCATATATCTATGGATATGGTTGTTGGCAGATGAGATAATAAAGATAACATAAGATAGTTGTATTATGAATTAAGAAAGTCTTTTTGATTGGTTTGGGACCCATTGGTTTGAAGAATATGTGTTCTAATACTATAATCACATTTAAGAAATGAAAAAATAAAAAAATAAAAAACTTTATCAAATTACCTACCATTTGTGAAAAGACATAATACCAATTAAGAATCTACTTGGCTCACGTTGGTTTTTCATGATTAATTCTTGTAAACACAGTTAACCATATATGCTCATGGTCGGGTCAGATTCGAGTCCTAGGATTTTTTTAGGCCTAAATTTTACTATTGCTCCCTATATTATATATATTGGAGATTTAGTTTTTCTATCCTAATTTTATCTATATTTTTCTAAGTATCAAATTTTAATATTAACCCAAATGTTAAATTTTATTATTTCATAAATCTTAAGTGAAAAATATATTATCACATGTATAATATTATGTTAGCTTCCTATTTTGATATAATACTCTTAAAAAAAAGTCAAGTCTTTTAGTTAATGGATTTAATATTATTTTGATATAATATTATTTGAGTCATAATTGAAATGTCAAAATTCAAAAAGTATAGGAACTAAAAATGATCATATTGGATAAAATAAACTAAATTTGAAACTTACATATACTATGGGACTAATAGCGAAATTTGACCTAATAAATTCAATTCTTAAATCAAAGCTGAAATTTAAAAAAAAAAGTAAAAAATACAAATTAAAATTGATCGAATTAGAATACACGGATTAAAATTGTGACTTACGCACAGTATAGTCTGACTAATGACATGAAAATTTTTATTTTATTATTTAAAAGGCATTAAATTAGTATCTTATACATCAATATTTATATTTTATAATTAAATTAAATGATTTAGAAAATTTATTAGGTATTGTTTGATAAATGGAAAAATTAGTAATAAAATTTTAATGTAAAATTTTATAAGTACTAAATTAATATTATAAAATTATTTTCTATATTTGTAAAATTAAATATAATTATTTTGGTTGATAATAATAAATCAAGTTTTTCTAAATATTTATTTCATAATTTTAATTTATTAATAAAATAGTTTATGTTATTTTGCATACTAGATAAAAATAATAATTTAATTGTTTCATCTTTAATAAAAAAAATATATATGATTTCTTTAAAGATAAAAGCAATTGAATAGTTGTTTTAATGTCCTTAATAATTTTTTAGCATTAAGTTGCTTCCAATTCTCCATTCAACCAATTTATTTTATTTTATTTTATTTTATGTTTTTTTTTCTCGTTTTTCAGTTTTTATTTCGGCTCTAAACAATTTGGGTTAGTTTGGATTGCAATGCCATTGATTAAACTGATTAGAGAATAGATTGAATTAATTTAGTTCTGAGAATTTTGATATATGATCAGTTAAAATAAAAATATATAATTATAAGTATTGAGATTTGAAATTTATAAAATCTAAAAATGATTGCATAAATGAAAATCCCAATTGCAAGTTGCTTCCTGTTGTAATTGCATTAATACTTTGGCTGAAGACAAGACAAGATAAAGGGTTGTTTCAAATAAAGCATTAAATTGGGATTCCTTAAATAACTTTTTCCCTACGGAAAATGTAAGCAAAACTAACAATGGTGTAGAGGCAAGGCAAACAGGGTTTGTTTATGTAATAAAGCATGGGGAAGTAAGGGACGATATTAAACTAGTTGAACCCAAAGAACAATTAAAAAGAGAAACAGACTTTTTAAACCAAGCCAAAACTGAAACAGAACATCACAGATAGATTCGTATGTTAAGAGGTTCTTTTTTTGTATGTTCTGCATTAAATTGGTGTATGGTCGAGGATGAGAGCTCCCTTTCAAATGGGTTTGATTGGGTCAGGCTTTTGATTGTGGGACCATACTGCTATTATCGCAGCCAACTTGTTTGGTTTTTTATGAAATCATATATGCTTCGGCTTTACCACTTTGTATTACGTTATGTTGAAAATGAGCCAATTTCTACACCAAATACGCTAACTTTTTATCCCTCTACTCACCCAATAAACTTTGTTGTCTCATAAATTTAAATTTCATTATTTTCTCATCACTCGACATACTCTTTATAATTTCCTATTTTCGTACCAAAAATTATTGTATAAAACGTACAGAACCCGGTTTTCTCGTATTTTTGTGATAAAAATACTCTTGATTAGAATTTATATTTTAAATTAAGAAAATATTTATCTCATCAAGATATCTAATCATTAGTCATATTTTAACATAAAAAGTGGATTAAGCTCTCACTAACTTTTTCTCTTTTAACGTGCAAATCATTTTTTCTTTTTTTAGTTTATATCCCTTCCCATGGTATATATCTTTAACGAGAAAATTAATTGTATGAATCATGTCATTTGTATTTTTTTAAAATAAATTATGTCACATTAATATTTTTATTTTTAAAAAATTAAATTCAAATTAAAATCCTAAAATTCAGAATGATCGTGACATAAAACTATTAAAAAATGATAATATCACCTTTCATACAATCTTTGCTCCTTTAACTAAGAATGAAAAATGTGTTCCCTTCCTAGTTTCCTACCGTTAGCCCCTCATCTTCCTCCTGTTTTAAGTGGAAAAATATTGAAATATTATTCATTTGTGTATTACTTGCAAAATAAATTTTCAATTGTCTTTAATTGCAACTCAATATACTTCCTCTTCTTCTCTCTATTTTTATTGAAAAAAATATTTTGAACTATTGGGAATTATCCATATTTATAGAAAATCAAAGATATGAGTATCAAATAATAGAAAGTCAAAGATATGGGTATCAAATATTAGAAAGTCAAAGATATGGGTATCAAATATTGGAAAGTCAAAGATATGGGTATCGAGATATTAGCATAATAAAATCTGAGATATTTGCAATATATGGTCCCTAATTGTAAAGTGACTTTGCAAGTTGATCCCTGAACCTCAACTATAAATAAGCATGACCATCTCTCATTCTGTATCTCATACTTGCCATTCTCTACTTAAGGCATTGTTTTCTCTCTCTCTCTTTGTAAATTCTCACTTGTATTTTGGAGTAAAATATATTTGGTAGTGCCCGAGGACGTAGGCAAAATTTGCTGAACCTCGTTAAATTATTGTGTTTTTTATTGTATTATTCTGCATGAATTGTGAGTGTGATTGTAGTGATTTATTGTGCTATTAAATTACGATTGAGGGATATTCTGGCTAGGAAAGACCTGGTACTTAAGCGATCCTTGTGATCCACCTCTCTTTCCTGGGAATTGAGCTTAGTGTGATTTTTTAGTACAATAATTTTACTCTTTTACACGCTTCTGCACAACAATTGGTATCAGAGCTAGATTCGTACTTGGGGAATACGATCGTTCACGGCACTGTTCACGTACTGTAGTTAGGATTGAAGAGAAAAAATGGAAAAGTCATCGTCATCAACAAAGAATACTGTGACCAATGCGAAATTTGAAGTAGAGAAATTTGATGGTACCAATAATTTTGGTATGTGGTAATGTGAGATCCTGGATGTCTTATGTCAGTAAGAGCTGGATATAGCCCTTGAAGAAAAACCTGACAAGATGGATGACAAGGAGTGGGCCAAGATCAATAGACAGGCATGTGGAACAATTCGCCTATGTTTGGCCAAAGTGCAGAAGTACTCTGTCATGAGGGAGACATCAACGAAGAAGTTGTGGGATACACTGGAAGAAAAGTTTCTAACAAAAAGTCTTGAAAATAGGCTTTATATGAAAAAGAAACTTTATCGATTCACTTATGCACCCGGTATGTCGATGAATGACCATGTGAACTAATTCAATAAAATTTTAGTAGACTTGCTAAATTTGGATGAGAAATTTGAAGATGAAGACAAGGCATTACTGTTGTTGAATTCTCTTCCTGATGAATATGATCATCTTACCACCACATTGCTTCATGGGAAGGATACAATCACATTTGATGCAGTCTGTAGTGCGTTGTATAGATCTGAGACTCGAAAGAAAGATAAAAAAGATCACAGAGATACAACTACAGAAGTCTTAACAATAAGAGGTCGTTCGCGCAGCAATAAATCTGGTAGAAGGAGTAAGTCCAAAGGGAGACCTGCCAAAGATGAATGTGCTTTTTGTCGTGAGAAAGGGCATTGGAAAAAGAATTGTCCTAAGTTACAAAAGGGTAAAGCTATTTCTGATGCATGTGTAGCGGAGCATGATGAGGAGTCAGACTTTAGCTTGGTTGTCATGGCAATGGCATGTCATACAGATGAGTGGATTTTGGATTCGGGATGTACTTACCATATGTGTCCTAATAAGGACTGGTTTTCTAGTCTTAAAGAACTAGAAGGTGGAGTTGTTTTTATGGGCAATGATAGCGCTTGTAAGACAATGGGAGTAGGTACAATCCAATTGAAGAATCACGATGGCTCAATTCAAGTCTTGACAGATGTTCGCTACATACCTAACTTGAAGAAAAATCTTATCTCATTAGGGGTCCTAGAATCTAAAGGCCTCACAATCACTTTGAGAGATGGATTACTAAAGGTAGTAGCTAGGGTATTGACGATGATGAAAGGCACAAGAAGGAATAATTTGTACTATTTAAATGGAAGTACAGTTATTGGATCAACATCAACAGCTTCTACGAAAGATGCAGATTCAGAGGCTACCAGGTTATGGCATATGCGATTGGGACATGCTGGTGAAAAAACTTTGCAGAGTTTGGCGAAGCAAGGCTTGTTGAAAGGATCAAATTCTTACAAATTGGAATTCTGTGAACATTGTGTTCTAGGCAAGCAGACGAGGATAAAATTTGGTTCAGCAATTCACAATACAAAAGGAATTCTGGACTACGTTCACAGTGATGTGTGGGGACCTACTAAAGTGGCTTCTTTGGGAGGTATGCACTATTTTGTTACTTTTGTTGATGATTATTCAAGAAAAGTATGGGTGTATCTAATGAAAAGGAAAAATGAAGTTTTGGATGTATTTCTAAAATGGAAGAAGATGGTGGAGACCCAGACTGGTCAAAAAGTCAAACGACTTCGATCAGACAATGGTACTGAGTACAAGAATGATCTATTTCTACAAGTATGTCACGATGAAGGCATTGTACGACACTTCACTGTTCGAGATACACCACAACAGAATGGGGTGGCAGAACGTATGAATCGGACTATACTGGAGAAAGTTCGATGTATGTTGTCCAATGCTGGATTGGGCAAAGAATTTTGGGCTGAGGCAGTTACATATACGTGCCATCTAATTAATCGGTTGCCATCAGCTACAATAAATGGAAAAACTCCTATGGAGAGGTGGGCTGGTAAACCTGCTACTAATTATGATTCTTTACATGTTTTTGGTTCCACTGCATATTATTATGTAAAAGAATCTAAGTTAGACCCAAGAGCAAAGAAATCATTATTCATGGGTATAACTGGTGGAGTAAAAGGATACCGTCTCTGGTGTCCTGATACAAGGAAAATAATTTTTTAGTAGAGATGTGACTTTTGATGAATCAACCATGATGAAGAACAATGATTCACAAAAGGATAACACAACTAGTGGCACTTTGCAGCAGGTGGAGCTTGAAAAGGTTAATGATGATCCAGCTAATATTGAAGGAACAAATGATGAAGAAGTTTTGACCCAAGAACTTCTACAGCAACATGATTCAATTGCATATAGAAGGCCAAGAAGAGAGATTCGTATGCCTGCTCGCTTTGATGATATGGTGGCCTATGCACTTCCAATTGCAGATGATGATGTTCCTTCTACTTACACAAAAGCAAGAAGTAACTCTGATGGTGTAAAGTGGAAGCAAGCTATGAATGAAGAAATGCAGTCTCTTCATAAAAATAGGACTTGGGAGTTGGTGACACTACCTAAAGGAAAGAAGGCAATTGGATGCAAATGGGTATATGCAAAGAAGGAAGGATTTCCTGATAAAAATGAAGTTCGATACAAGGCTAGATTGGTAGCAAAGGGTTACGCTCAGAAAGAAGGAATAGACTACAATGAAGTATTTTCTCCAGTTGTAAAGCATTCGTCTATTTGGATTTTGCTAGCCTTGGTTGCGCAATATGATCTTGAACTAGTTCAGCTCGATGTGAAGACCGCATTTTTACACGGTGATTTGGAAGAGGAAATCTATATGACTCAGCCAGATGGATTCAAGGTTGCTGATAAAGAAAATTGGGTTTGCAAACAGACAAAGTCGCTTTATGGATTGAAACAATCTCCGAGGCAGTGGTACAAGCGATTTGATCAGTTCATGAAAGGGCAAAGGTATACAAGAAGTAAATTTGATCATTGCGTGTATTTTCAGAAGCGACAAGAAGGATTTTTCATATACTTGCTCTTATATGCTGATGATATGTTGATAGCATCTAAGAGTAAAGTTAAATTGAGAGATTGAAGACTGAACTCAACCTTGAGTTTGAGATGAAAGATTTAGGTGAAGCTAAGAAGATCCTTAGCATGGAAATATGTAGGGATAGAGCTCATGACAGAGTTAGTTTGTCTCAGAAGCAATATTTAAAGAAGATACTACAGAAGTTTGGCATGAACGAGCAGACTAAAGCTGTAAGTACCCCGTTGGCTTCTCATTTCAAGCTTTCTGCACAACTATCTCCTTCGACAAATATGGAAAAAGAATACATGTTACAAGTTTCGTATTCTAATGCAGTAGGTAGCTTGATGTATGCAATGGTGTGTACAAGACCCGACATTTCACAGGCAGTTAGTATAGTGAGCAGGTATATGCATAATCCTGGAAAAGGACATTGGCAAGCTGTGAAATGGATTCTACGGTATATTCATAAGACCATGGATATTGGATTACTGTTCAAGCAGGATACTACACTTGGTAAAGGTGTTGTTGGGTACGTTGATTCTGATTATGCCGGTGATTTGGACAAACGAAAATCAACCACTGGTTATGTGTTTACTCTTGCTGGAGGACCAATAAGTTGGAAGTCTACACTGCAGTCTACAGTTGCGTTGTCAACCACAGAAGTTGAATACATGGCTGTAAAGGAAGCTATTTGGTTACAAGGTATGGTTAAAACCTTGGGATTGGTTCAGGAGCATATTAATGTGTATTGTGATAGTCAAAGTGCTATTCATTTAGCAAAGAATCAAGTCTATCATGCACGTACAAAGCATATCAACGTACGTTTCCATTTTGTGCGGAAAATTATTGATGAGGGGAAAATTCACCTTCAGAAGATTAAGACTGCAGATAATCCCGCAGATATGATGACCAATGTGGTAACAATCATCAAGTTCGAACATTGTTTGAACTTGATCAATATTCTGCATGTTTAACAGTTGAAGAAGGCACTATCAAGTGTTGTTGACAAAGGCAGAGAGAATTGTGTGAAGATAAGATTACTCGAATCAAATCTTCAAGGCGGAGATTATTGGGAATTATCCATATTTATGGAAAATCAAAGATATGGGTATCAAATAATAGAAAGTCAAAGATATAGGTATCAAATATTAGAAAGTCAAAGATATGGGTATCAAATATTGGAAAGTCAAAGATATGGGTATCGAGATATTAGCATAATAAAATCTGAGATATTTGCAATATATGGTCCCTAATTGTAAAGTGACTTTGCAAGTTGATCCCTGAACCTCAACTATAAATAAGCATGACCATCTCTCATTCTGTATCCCAAACTTGCCATTCTCTACTTAAGGCATTGTTTTCTCTCTCTCTCTTTGTAAATTCTCACTTGTATTTTGGAGTGAAATATATTTGGTAGTGCCCGAAGACGTAGGCAAAATTTGCTGAACCTCGTTAAATTCTTGTGTTTTTTATTGTATTATTCTGCATGAATTGTGAGTGTGATTGTAGTGATTTATTGTGCTATTGAATTACGATTAAGGGATATTCTGGCTAGGAAAGACCTGGTACTTAAGCGATCCTTGTGATCCACCTCTCTTTCCTGGGAATTGAACTTAGTGTGATTTTTTAGTACAATAATTTTACTCTTTTACATGCTTCTGCACAACACGAACATTGTTTGTATAAAAGCAAATCTTCATTTGTTTGTTTTTTTAGGTGTATTCGAACAATTAACAATCAAAATCAAATGAAAAAGTTTTATGTGATTTTTCATGGGAACCATGCATTTATAGTTCATGGCATGAGTGTGCTCTTAATGTTCCTGGAGAAAAGAGAAACATTTACAAGTCATTCGAAATTGAGATGGCTAAGGTTGAAGTGTTCAAGATGTTCCTCGGATTTGGGTCTGAAGAGGACGGGGAGGAGAGGTCAAGCTTTGAAGTTTCTTCATCTTGTGATTTGAGTTTGGAAAAATCTGAGGTTTGCATTGAGAATCCAAAAAACAGTATGAAACCTTGTAATGAAGGATTAAATAATTCCCATATGATGTATACATTTATTGCTGGCTACATTATTGGATTGAAGAATGGCAAAAAAATATTTGTTATCCAATTTCTCTGTTTAGATATTAATAGATGTGGAAGTGTTTTGTGATGTATATGCTGTTAAGGGGAGACTGTAAATTTAAAAGAAATTAAAAAACCTATATTTATATACGTGAAGGTGAATAATCTAATGGTTTTGGTTTTAAGAACAAAGTAATCAATGATCAAACATAAGAAGTGCAAAAGGTAACTTTTGTAGAGATTATTTTTGACAAAAAAATGTAACACCCCATATTCAGCTTAGACGTTACAGTTGAATCATGGAGATCACATCCAACAAATAGAAAATTCAATTGAATAACTCTTTTGAAAAAAAACACAACGATCTTCCAAAATCGTACCTTAATTGTGCTACTAAAATCAAAACCAATTTACTTGAAACATTTGTGTGCTGAAAACATTTCAAGAGAATTTCGATTAATCTTGCAGCGGAAAACCTTATAGTTTTTGTATATAAAACCGTGGTTCATTTTTAATCATCATAAGTTAAGTGCTCTTAAAACAATTAAAGCTTTTGCATAGTAAATATCTAAATAGTCCTAATCAAACTAAACAAAAATTAAAATGTCCAAAACAAAATAAAAACCCAAAATAGACTGAAAATGCCCATATTAAAGAAATAAAAAGTCCAAAGTACTTAAACAAAAAAGGTGAAATCTGAGCTCTAGAGTCACCGTCCAATTCCTAAGTCGTAGGATCACCTGAAACGACGCAATACACAGGCGTAAGCTTTAAGCCCAGTCTGTGATTTGGCCCATAATTTCAATACAAATAATCATAATCATCAATTTGTCTCATAGCATATCAGATTTCATATCAAGATATATTTTTATCATAACATAACATATTGTACCATATCATATCATATCATATCATATCATATCATATCATATCATATCATATCATATCATATCATATCATATCATATCATATCATATCATATCATATCATATCGTAACATACCAAAGCATATCATGTCTTACTCCTATCTGCTACCCACCATCTCCGTCCAGCCGTTCAAACCATATAGGACTACTAGAGTCCATCCATCCAATCATACCAATAGGTGGCCATGTGCCACTCATATAATTGCAGCTGAGTGCCATACATAAATTTGTAGTCTAGCCACCATAATTGCAGTATAAACTACCGTATAACACTTCCTCCATCATATCATAACCCCACCCCAAAACATAAACAAATCAATAATCATATATCATATTTACATATATCATAAATCATATGGCATACATACTTACATATTTCATACAAATCATAACATAGCACATGATTTAATGGTAATATTTCCTACTTAACATACCTCCTAAGCTTATCTGTATACACATACCGAAACTTAGCCCTTTTCGACCACATATGATGCCTATGGACCCAATTTTGAGTCCTTCAAATAGTCCCTAATCGGCCCTTAAAATTGGGCAAAAGCCCCACGCGACTCAAAAAACTAGCCCATGTGGTCCACACGGCCTACCACACAGTCTGTAAGGTTTCACACGGTCATGTACTCTACACGGGCTGTAAGATTTCACATGGTCGTGTGGTGCACACGATCTGCAAAGCTTCACATGATCGTGTGCTCCACACAGCCAAGCCACACGGGCTGTAAGATTTCATACAACCGTGTGGTGCACACGGTCTACAACACAGCTTGGCACACGACCATATGGCACTGGGTAGTTTTAAGGAACAACCCTTTTTTACGTATTCTTCCAAATTTTTAATGAATTTTTTTATTAGATCACACATCTGATATCGAAATTGATCACCCACACTATCAGAAACTCATGAACCCTACAAATAGTATCACAAAACCTCGATTACGACTTCAATTTAATATAATAACCCCCTAAAACACATTCTTTTCTCTTATAAAATCAGTCCCAAAAACCAAAATTGAGCTCTTACCACCCAAAGAACAACGTCCGGAACAAGCTTACTCCGTTAGAGGAACTTGATTTTTGAAGACTTCGCCTAACAACAATCATTAAGAATCATTTAACACAACGTCAAATGAAAATTCACACCAATAACCTAAATCTTGCTTAAGAACATACCAAACCTTAAATAATAGAAAATTACTTTAACAAAACTTACTCTACGCTTGAAATACGATTGAAGAATGAGACCACGCATGAACACACAGAAAGATATGATAACAAAAAAAACCAAAAATGAAGGGAAAACTCAAAGAAAGAAGAAAGAATAGCAAAAGATGAAAAAAGCAAAAGATGAAAAAGAAAAGAAAATAAACGTGAAGGAAAAAGAAGTGGAGTTATGGACAATTGCTTGATGGGTAAAATTAGGGATTTGATAATTCTAACAAATTAAATAAATAAAAATAATGATAATTCAAACATATCCTAACCCATCTTTTAAAAAAAAATTCTAATACAACTCAACTACCCACCAATAGCAAGGAAGCAAAAAGAATTCCTACTATGCAAACACAATGACTTGAACACAAGACCCTAGAGTAGGCTAACAAATTCCTTACCATCGAACCAGCAGAACCAAATTCAATTATATGACATACTTACACAAATTAAAACCAAGGAATTTTTAGGGCGTTACAAAAAAAAGGCCATAGTTGTAAAGTATATATGATGGGTTCAGTTTGCATAAGTGTCTTGTTGGTTCGAAACTGAATAATGCAACAAACACGAATGAAAATTGAGAAAATTAATCACAAATATTTAAGTGGAAAAATCCCTTTGAAGAGGATAAAAAACCACAAATAAAGAAACCTTCACTAACATGGAAAAAACCGTAAGGGGAGTACAAGATTGAGAAACAAATAAACTCTAAACCCAAAATACAAAGTTTTCCCAAAATCTCCATAAACTCTCTCAATTTTGTTGTTCTTCTGAACTATCTAAGGTTGCAAAGAGGCCTAATCGTGTACAAATATTACTAAAAAATCATTGAATAATCAAAGTTTAACTGAGAACATATATCAGAGTTTAACTAGGAGAAGAAATCTGGTTGAGTGGGGAACACGTCGTAACGTTGCTATCGACTCGTCAGAACGTCCATTATCACGTTGTCAGGATGTCGTAGTCGCGTCCTCGAGATGACAGTTCTTCCTCATCACGACATCAACTTGGTTTCGTTTAAAATTTGAGGCGCACTCTACAAATCTCCACATTGACTCGTATTTCTAAAATGTCTTCTTTGCCAAGCCCCATTAAGGGCCTAACTTAATCTCTATTGAATGTTTACCAAGTCCAAAAAATGGCTAAACTTGGAAATTTGAAGACTCTTCGCCATCATGTCTACTGGATTATTCTTTGTGCCAATTTTATGAACCTGAGCATCTCCTTGAGCAATCACCTCTTGAACAAAGTGGTACTGAATATCTATATGTTTTGTTCTTTCGTGATGCATCTGGTCTTTAGTGAGATGTATGACACTTTGACTATCGCAATATACGATAGTTTTGACATTTTTATCAACCAGCTCCGTGAATAGACCTCTTAACTAAATGACTTCTTTCATAGCCTTTGTGATAGACATATATTCGACTTCGGTAGTCGATAAAGCCACAGTGGCTTGAAAGGTGAGTTTCCAACTAATAGTGTTATTTCCAAAAGTGAACAAATAAGCTGTGAGGTATATTCTTTTGTCTAAGTCTCCGGCAAAATCTAGATCTACATAGTCGACTAAACCTTCAGAACATCTTCCAAATTCCAAACATGTCGTAATATAGTTTGAAAAAGAAAATCACGCACTTGTGAATGAAAAAAAGATTGTCATTGTTGTTTAATGTAACTTAATGTAATTTTGTAGTTGTAAAAGTCATGGTTGTTAAACATATATGATTGCTTGAGTTTGCATAAGTATATTAAGACAGTTTGAAAAAGAGAACCATGCACCTCTGACTGGAGTAGATTGCCCTTCCTTTTAAACATCGCTTATTTGTATTGATTTCATTCTTGCCCAAAACAGATGACTAAGATAATCAAGAACCTAACTTTTCCTTTCTGTATATAACTTAACCAACCATTCATTCCCATCCAAGCCATACCTTTTAGAAATTCACCCCACTTGTTCTTGAATTTTGTAACAGTAAGACCCTCCTCAACGATGACCTTGAATTCATTTTTAATTGATTTATACTGAGCATGATGCTTAAGCTTGTTAGGAAACTTAGTATAGATGTGTCATATACAAAATCTATGTATTGTGTTTGGTATCACTTCATTTATCACTACTCCGGTGCTTCCACATTGATCTGTTAAAATGCAAGTTAGTTTCTAATTTACTCCAAAATCAATTAGGAGTTTTAAGTTAAATATGATTTTTTTTCAAAAAATTAAATTTAAATTTTAATTATGTTTGATAACCATATACACTTTTTACTTAATATGAAGTTTTCAATAAAAAAGTGTTGAATATGATAAGTAAGTAGATAATTATTATCACTTATGACTCGTTTAGTAGAGGTAAAACTAGCGTGATATATCTAATTTTCAAAAAAACAAGTTGTTTGGTAAGTTTAAAAATTTATACATTCACATAACTTTTTCTTTCAAGATGGGTATAAATAAATAGACTTGGAGGTGGTATTTAAATAGCACTTTGTTAACATTTTTTATGTTATTTTTTCAAATAATACCCTTACCTAAAACAAAAAAAAAATTGCACTTATTATTATTATTATTGAGTATTAAAGATCATTCTATGGACTTCATCTTCTCTATTTTCTCCGTTTCATTTGCCATTGATAGGTGCTAAAAATAACATATTTTAATCTCATTCTTAATAAGTTTTAGGGTAATTATTTGATGTTAATGGTGAATTTTATGCTCCTAATACTTTAAATTCATGTTTTTATACTTAGGAGAGTATTTAGGAGCAAAAAGAGAGAAAAACGAGCGAAAATAAAAAATCAGAGCAAGTTACAAGAGCCACATGGGATGGACCATTCCACATGGCCTGGACAGACGGCCGTGTAAGCCATACGGGCTACCACACAAACATGTGACAGGTCGTGTCGATTTCACAATTGCACTCCGAACAGTGGAAAAACGTGATTTTTAGGGTTTTTCGGGCATTCTGAAACCTACATATGACAAAAAGAAGAAGATAGGAGTGAGCTGTCACAAAATATTCAAGAAAATAACTCAGAAAGAACCATTGAAGCGGATTCTGAAATAGATTTCCATCAAGATCGAAAATTTCCTTTTGATTTCTTTGGAGATTATTATGAATTTCTTTGTTTCTTGTGGTTATACTATCTTTTGGATGTTTTTATTTGCAAACATGAACTAATTTTCTAAATACATAAGGAGATGAACCCTATGATGAATTTTTTCATTTGATTTTTATTTTACGCAATAAATATTTAGATCTTGTTCTGAGTTATGTGTGCTTAATTCTTGGTTTTATATTTTTAAACTATTGATCCATGTTTGATATACTTAAATCAGAGGAGAAATAGACCCTATTTAAGAGTAGATTCTGTGTAATTAAGTGGAGTTGCATGCAATTTTAGAAATAAGACAATATAAATCTACCGAAATAGAGTGAAATCTAATAGGAGAATCCATATATCGAGTTAATGCGATAATAGGGTTTTAATTAGAAATAAATTCCAATCAATCAACCTAGAGTCAGTTGCCCTTATTCTTCGAAAGAGATATTAGCATAATTTAGGGATTTCTACGGATCAAGACACTAAGTGAATAAATTACGTAATTTAGATTGATAGTGACAGATGAAGTCTAGGTGAATTCTTTCTTGGGTATTGTTTAGCTTCTTGGTTGTTTACTCGATTATTTTCCTGATTTATTCTTTGTCACATTCATAGTTAATTAATTTAGTTAATTTTAGTTTTAATCAATCACTCAAATTTATTGGTTAAATAATAAAAAGACGGTAATTACTAGTACTTTTAGTCCTTGCGAGAACGATATCTTTGCTCACCATAGCTATACGATTAATTGAAAGGTTCATTCGCCTTAGTCAGATTTTTAGTTGGTTTTGTGGACATCAGCCATTGTTATCAAAGGTAAAAAAATTGTTCAAACTTTATTAGATATATTTATGAATACTCATAGTTTTTAATAAAAAAATTTCATCATTCATGACTCATTATCAGTTCTTTTCCCCCTTTTTTTTTAGATTTCCTCTATAAACAAGCATTAAAGTCTTCAATTCTCAATTGCAGGTATGTATTCTATAACCCATTCTTGATTTAGTTGAAAACCAAGTTAACTATTTCTACATGAATGTATGTTTAAAAAAAAAACAAAATTGGAGTAAATATATTAAATGTGTTTTTTTTAAAATAAATTTCCACTTGTAAAAGGTTCATATATGATAGATCTAACTATTCTCATTCTTAGCCTGCTACTTATATTTTTGCTACCTTGGTTGGACAATTAGCATCTCATTAAGTTGTAAATTTTTATGAATCTATCTAATCACCCAATTGCTTGATAAACAATTTTTGTATGTTGTTAAACAATTGTAGATATTTCATAAAGAATGCCTCATTTGGGTATTAATGTTCAAAGAAGTAAGGATGGATGTTTTAATTTGATTAGGTCTAGGAATTGAAGGAGAATGATACTAGTTAAGTCACTGGATTAAGATGATAACAGTTATAAATTATTACTTTGTTAACTTAATCATGAAAATAAACTTAACTTCTTATAGGCCTAAAATTAAGTCCTACACTTTGGATATTTTCAAGAAGTGAGAGAAGATTAGAACTTTTGTCCATGGTGATGAGCAACTTGTATTGATGAATTAAGAATGTCTAAAACTGTTTTTTTTAGTTGTACGAGTTACTAAAAATAAAAAGAGGGTTGATGGACACAAAACACTTGTTGAGTGATGAGAAAGTAGAAATTTTCCTTTTCATACTTTCTCATCACATTAAGAACAGAACTTTAGTGACATGTTTCAAAGGTCAAGTGAAACAGTGAGTAGGTATTTTAATAAAGTCCTTATTAATGTCATTAAACTCAAACACATACTATTTAGAAAACCCAAACCTATTCCAAATGATTTAACATATGACAGGTGAAAATGGTTTAAGGTAATTAATTAAAAATAATTTTGTTTTGATATACATATTACTCACATTAGTTAAGTAAATTTGAAAACTCTCTGTGATTATATGTTTATTAGAATTGTCTTAGGGCATCAGATGGAACCCACATCAAAGTACTAGTGCCATTTGAGGAAAAACCTATGTATCGTACAAGGAAAAATGAGATAACTACTAATGTTCTAGGGGCATGTGACTCTGACATGCAATTTACATGCGTATTACTTGGTTGAGAAAGGTTAGTTTCTAACGGTAGAGTCCTCTGAGATGCTTTGAATATAAGGAATGGTCTAAAATGTAACTTGGTTATTATGATAATGAAACTTCATGTAAGGCACTTCAATCTTTAAGAAAAAAAAATTATTTAAAATGTAACTTTTAGACATTTTGTTTTATAAATTCTTTGAGGTTGTTATTACCTTGTTGATGCGGGTTACACACACTCTTAGTCCCCTTTAAAAGAAAATGATACCACCTAAATGAATGGAGTTGTGGCTTTCAATCTACCACTCATGAAGAATTGTTAAACATGAAGCATGGTTCCACATGAAATATAATTCAAAGGTTCTTTAGTCTTTTAAAGATGAGATGAGATATAATTAGGAGCCTCTCTTCTATTCCATTAAGACACATAATTGAATTATCCTTACATGTTGCTTGTTACACAATTATATTCGAAAGGAAATGTCTTACAACCTTTTGGAATGTAATGATGAAGCTTCAAGTAGTGAAGAAGTTAGGGGTGATACCGATAAAACATTAATTTTTAAAATTGAACCTACAAATGAGTAGACCATGTGGAGATAACTTGCTATGGAGATGTTGCAAGAGTGGAAGGCTACTCGATCAATGAGGTGACATAATAGAAAAGTGAATTGATTTTAGGGTTAGGAATGTTCAATAAATGTAGAACTATGATTTTTTTATACATGAACTAAGTTTAGTTGTCTATGCACAAACTATATTTTTATAAATATTTTATTTGTACTTTTATGTAGTGTGTGCATTTATTTGTATGAGATATTTTTATCTACACTTGATTTAATAAAAATTATGAAATATAATGCTAATCCAGTTTGGCATATATAAATAAAATGGCAGGTCAAGAGGTGAACTTCAAAAATGAGACTTCAAGTAGTAAGTCTATTAGGAGACATTGGATAGATGAACAAGATAGAATTTTGGTGCAATTTCTTGTTGAATTGTACCATATAGGCAACCACGATGCTAACTGTGGCTTTAGAAAAGGGTATCTACCTGTACTTGAGAGAATGTTACAATCAAAAACCTAAATTCTGGTGCCAAGGCTAAGTCTCACATTGACAACATGTTAAGAACACTTAGAAAAAAGTGGTCAATTGTACATGACATGATATGACATGAAATATGGCAAGGACACTAGCAAATTTGGATGGGATAGCACAAGGAAAGTGGTGACAGTTGAGCAAGCAGTTTGGGATGAATTCCTTAAGGTGAATTTATAAATTATGATTATATATGAAATTTGTGTTTATATTTGAACACATTTAATAATTTCTATATGAACATGTATGTAGAGTTATAAGAATGCGGCCCCATTCAAGAATAGAGCATTGCCATATTTTGAAGATTTTAGTATGATATATGATAAAGACCGTGCCACTGGAAAAGATGCCCAAACAACAACCAACGTAATTGAAGAGTTAAAAGAGGATAAAGATGATAATGGTGGAACAGAAAATAATGCAAATGGTACTGGTGTAGGAGAAGTTGACATTATAGGAACTGAAAATGGTGGGTATGAAATAGATCTTAAAGAAAATGGCCAATCAAGGTCCCTATCTCTTAGTAGAGGTCAAATTTAAAAAGGCTGGAAAAGCTAAAAAGAGTAAGATAGGCTGAGAAGAGTAAAATGGCTAATCAAGGTCCCTATCTCTTAGTTGAGGTGTTGGGAAACAAAATGGTTGAAGTCACAAAGGATTTAACAAAGAATTTAGGGACAGAGCACTTAATTGCTCAGAAGTCTATGTAGCTACAGGATGAGCTGATGAAAATAGCAAGACTATTTAAAGTTAAAAAACTTGCCGCTTCAAGGAAGATTTCTAGTAATCCAATCAATATGCTTATTTTCTATATTATCCCAACTAAAGAAAAAGAGATGTGGGTGAGGGGATTGCTAGCAGAAGGAAATTACTTATATGATATTCCATGTTTATTCATCTAACTTTTTGTTATGTTTTGGCTTTAATCCATTGATGATAGATGATAAATGATATGTAATGACATTTTAGAAGGTGAATATGCTATAGATTTATGGAAGTAACAATAAATATGTGAATGTGCTATAAACTATGTATTGTATTATTTATGTAAAATATTTTAACTTTTTAAATTACCTATGAGACTAATATTATCTTATTAATTAGTTGCATTGCTTTTGAGTTGATGGGGTGTGTTTTTATTTTTATTTTATATGGTTATAATATATTAGTCATATGTGATCATTTTTACCCTTTTTTTCTTTCATATTTTTGTTTATATATATTTAATTTTCATTACCGTTGTAGTTGCTTTGATATTATAATTGTGGGTTCATGAAATTTGTACCAAGGTTGGTCGACAAAAATCGATAAATCAACAACCTTATTAAAATAAATCAATATATGATAATTTCAATGGTTTGATAAAAAAAATTTGTCAATAAACAACTTGGTCATATCACACATTATAATATATTATTTTAATAAAATTTTAAATTTTGAAATTTGAAATATTATTAAAATAATGAAATATAATAATCGATTGAAAAAAGAAAGAAAACAAGAGCCTATATTACAAAGGAAAAAAAATGGTTACTACATATAAGAGTAAAATTGTACACTCATAAATAACATAACACCGATGTTTTACTTCATAAAAAACACGAGATAATAATAGTAATAAATATCACAGTTCTCAACAACCAAACACCTTGATATAGTAATATCTATCTTTATCTATATTTTTTAAACTTGAGTGTTATTTAACATATCACCACTAGTTAACCTTTTAACTCTAAAATGGGACTTCAACTTTGGGTTAACCCCATAACAAGGTGCGATCCTAAAAGTAAATATAAAAGATGCCATTGATCCCCCCACCCTTTGGTTAAACACACAAATTTGAACAACTTCATACACAACTAACAGCAGTATTGAAAAATCATTAATACCCCATTTTTAAGGACCAAAAATGAAACGTTTTTGAAACCCTTTTTCAAGCATAAGAAACTAAAAAAAGAACCACAAGCAAATCACGAGTAGAGTACATGAATGAAATTTGGTGTGAACTTAGATTAGTAAAACAAACTTCACAATTTCTCAGAAACACAATACTATATTTCTAGAATATTTTATGAAGATCAAGCAATGAGACAAATACTGAAATTGACAGTGTTTTAATGGCAAATAGCAATTTAAATCCAATGCAGAAAAATAAAATATGGGAAAAGAATTTTTAATTTACATTAAAAGTCTTGAAAAGGTAGATTAATAAGATTTATTGTTTTGGATTTTACTCAACTTTGTCATTAATTCTTACACTATTATGGCTAAGTGTGTTTTTAGATGGTTGTGGCTATGATTTCTTACAATTATTACATTAGATTTGGCTGGTTTTTTTTAATTTAAAAAATTTTAAAATTTAAAATTTATCATTTTGTAAACTTTGAAGGCTAAATTTAGAGTTTGAACTAAAATGATAAATTTTGTAAATATTGAGGGCTAAATTTGTTGAATTTTCTATATTTAGGATCAAATGGATAGAATGTGTAAATATTAGAGGGCTAAATTTGTAACACCCCAAACCCACCCTAGGCATTATGACCGAATCTCAAGAAATTAAATAAACTTGTTTTAAAATTCCAGACTTTGAATTAGAAAAGTATGTTTTCGAGAAATGTTAATTTTTACAAATCTCTTGCAATTATTCGGGAAAATACGCATAGATCTTATTTACTTAACATAAAACATTTAATTTGTTACTTAGTTTTGCACTTGAAGTTTCAGAGTCGTTAACTTGTAAAGCACGATTTCAAAATGTGGAAACGAATCATTTTGCAAATCAACAAAAACACAATCCGGTAGTAAGCCCATCAAAAACTAGAAATAAAGTCCATAATACTTTAACAGTCCAAAAAGTCCAAAGTTCAATTTAAAACATAAACGGTCTCATTTTATTAATTAGAAAACTTGTCAGTTGTAAGATGTGTGTGAGTTTTTCCAAAAAGATAACATACAATACTCAATTTATAAAAAAAAAGTCGCACTAATTAATTTATTATTATTATTTTCGTAAAACTTATTTTCTCAGTTAAAATGATTTGTAGCAAAAAAAAACGTACAACTTGTTTAACTTTGAAAAATCAAGCGTCTAATTTTTAAGTGTCAGAAATCATGCGGAATTTTCAATTAAAAATGATTTACTAAAGTCTAGCGAACCCAAAACCAAACTTAAAAGTCCCAAAATCAGTCCCCAAATCCAAAAGTCCAGTAAAGTTTAATTTAATGATTATTTAATATAATCTTACGCAAGAAAACCAATCCGAGCTCCTAAATGCTGCCTAATCCTAAGTCCATGAATTACTGAGAAGATGAAGTAAATGGGTGAGCTATGAAGCTCAATGTATAATATAACTCAAACATAAGTACATATAACACAAAAAATAGATCAAAATATCACAGAAAATTTCGTCAAATTTAACTAAGCAAAATTGAGCATGCATGGTTATGTCAATGCAATATTTTTGGAAAACATAATGTAAATGTTTCAGAAAATTTTCTACCCAACTCTGCTACACACCAATTAGAGTTCTCCAAAACTTGTCATCCAAAAACACACCAACAGATAATTATGGACAATGCCACCAGAGTTGCAGTTAAACTGCCAAGTCAGATATATGTGGTCGAGCCACCATATTTGTAGTCAAACTGCCAGAACAAATATATGGTTAAACCACCAGATAGTGCAGATCATTAAACTGCGAGAACTTCCGCCTTACCATATCATCCTAACCCCATACAATGTGACATGACATGACATGCAAATACAAAATCAGAACAATAAGCATGTTGAACATCCTATCGTATATTTAACAAAAATCAACAGGCTTGGAATTTCATGTTTTGTAGAAAAATTATGTCAGGTTTCAATAATAACAAATCAATATAATCAGAATAGCCACAATGTCACATGCCATAAGAATTGGAACAAACATAATTTATCATAATCTTATAACAATCATTTGATAGGTTTAAATAAAATACTTACCTTCTTTCAACACACAAATCCTTTAACACATTCAGCCACTCTATAATATTTGTAATAATTTTCACATTACTAAATTAATCAAAAATCAAACATGCTATATACTTATCACACAAGATAAATCACACACAATACAAACAACAGATTTCATTGATCAGACAAACATACATATTATTCATCGGAGTTTATGAAACTGTTGACCTCGAATATGCAATCCAAAACTCAACCCTAATTAAACTTACTCAAAATGGGTCCACACACCCATGTGACTCACACACCTACTTGGCACAGGTCGTGTGGCTCACATGGTCTGGGGCATGGCCTCATACACAGCTGTATGACCCAGATGGCCTAATACATGACCGTGTGACGCACACAGCTTGACACAGCCATGTGGCATCGACAGTGTGGTTTTCGACTTCATGCCAATTACTAATTTTTCAAAATTGAAGTTATACACCTGACGGTTCTGGAAAACAATGCTACGACACACTTCCAAACTCTCGATCAAAATAATAGTTCCTAAGGCTCAGTAATCGCTAGAGGATTATTCGCCACTCGATCTTCACCCAACGAGAAGAAACTAACTACAATTGAATCCAAAAGAGGCAATGACCCTAGGTCAAAACCTCAGAGTGGTAACAAGAAAAAAAAGGAAGGACGACAATGAAGAACAAGGGTTGTTGATCGTGCAAAATAGGAAAAATAAAACAAAAGAAAAATGGACGGAGTAGGGAAGAGAAAACGACAGAAAGAATTTCAGTAGCAAAAATGAAAATGAAAAAAAAAACAAAAAATGGGAAAGTGGGAAGAGAGGAACGTCCAAGTGAGGGAGAAATTTTAGGGGATATTTTGCAAATATATTTATTTATTTATAAAATATTAAATACCCCCAAATTTGATCAGCTTTATCCCTATCCAACCACCAAGAGTTCGAATTTCACCAACTTCCTGCTACTATAGGTGTCACAACAAGAGGGTACAAAAATTAATTCAATTTTAGAAACAACAGGATTTGAACTAGAGACCCAAGGGTAAACTAAAGCCTTACTACTAAATCAACAAGCTCATTATTATCAATAAGCAAACAAAAATAAAATATAACCTACATGTGAACAGTCAAATGAAGGAACAAAAATAATAAAAATTCAAGAGAAGGGATTTGAACACAAGACATTAGCCACACATTCAGAACACTTAACCACTAAAATAAATTATTTTAGTTAATATGATTCCTACAACATTAATTCAAAAACAGGGCGTGACCACTCTTGGTTCACTGACCCAATTTCTACTAACCCGATTTTGGGGGACAAAATTTGTTATTAGACCAATAAAAAAGCCCACGTCAATACTTTCATCAAATTTCAAACAATTGTTAAACTTCGATGACGAAAATATTTTATTTCGTATAGTTTAGTGACCAAAATAGATAAAAATTAAAAGTACAATGACCAATATAGAATGCGAGCAATACTTTAGTGACCATTTTTGTTCTTTACCCTTATATTTAAGTTTTTAAAATATTTTATGTATCATTAATTTTACAAATAATTGATATTAATTACTTAAAAGAAATTTAAATTGTATACTTCATGTACTATTATATCAAATTATTTAAATATCATGTAATTTAACTAATTTTTTACTTTCCACTATCATGTCTAAAAAGGACATTTTAACCTTTAATCACAATTTTTAATAGCAATGGAGAACACTAAAAGTTAACAAACCACACTTTTCTACCGTGCTTTTTTTTTATCACACTTTTGAAGATCACTTTTCAATCGCAACAACAATGGAGAACTAGCCCTAAAAAACCAACAATTGAATCAATTTCTCTATTTTTAAATATTTTTTGTTTTTTTATGAAGTTTTATTAATTTACTTGGTCGAATTGGTTGAGCTAAGAACCAATGGCTTGACCAATTTTGAAAACCTTGGATAAAGCAGCATTTAAACTTTGAACTTGACAACTTCTCCCAACTTGGTCCTAAACTTTCTTTTTTGTCCACTCTAGTCCCAAAATTAGGTAACTTGGTCCTAAACTTGGATAAAGAAATATTTTCATTCTTTTTCTTCCAAGGGCTATTTAATCAAATGGTGTTAATAATTGTCATATATATTATTTTATGTCCAGCGGTTTATTTCTTCGAAGAGCACTTGCGATAAAAAAAATAAGTCTTGTTTGGTAAAGATTTTTGAAACACGTTTGATAATCCACAATAAAATCTACTAGATAGATTTTTTTCTACAAGAAAGTGTTGAAAACAATTAGTAGATTGTGTCTTACTTATCACTTAATAGGGAATAAATTCATTTTTTTTATTTTATCCTATTTCATTTAAGATTATATTATCCTTTATCAAGCAATCTAATTATATTCAATATTTAATTTTAAATAGTTTACCAAATAAATTTTATAACTTAAATTTAACCCTTATTTTTTTCAGTACTAATTTTTTCTATACTTATTTTTTTAATTTATTAAGCATAACCTTAATCTCTAGATGAATGCCTGAATTTCAACCATATATATAAAACACATATTCACACGTACATACATAAATCATTTTCATGGAGAGTTTGGTTTGGCACTTACTTGCAGCCATTAACAACCAATCAAGCACTTGCTTGCTAACATGTACAAGTATCCAAAAACATTGTAAATACATTTACTTGCATTTGCATGAGTATATATGGATATTGTGGGGCTTAGTATTTATTGGGGTTTATATGGACAGCCTGCCATTCCAATCTCATCTTCAATAACTAACAATAATGCTAACTAAATGAGTTGGCAATAATTCATCATTCTATTTGTAAGATTGAGACTCTATTTTTTGTTATTAACAATTTTTCTTTTTAATCAATCATATCTGGATTCATAAATTTAGTATAAATTAGATTGAAACTTGAATTTCACTTAGATCATGCATACCTTTCTTTATCTAACTGGATAAAAAAAATTGTCCACAACTTAAATCATACATGCTAAATTCTGGAATGGGATAGTCTTTCACCACTCAAGATATTTTTTATATGGAAAAAAATAAATAAAGCAACAATTTGCATGGAGAGAAAGGGAGATGATTGGATGACATTTGGGTATAAGTGGATCATATCATATCTGAGTTGAAAATGAGACCCCACTTTGAATCTGGGCTTCAAAATTGCACAAACATTGGGATGAGAATGAATAAACTCTATCATCAAAAAAGAAAAAAAAAACGTAAAAGATCAGGAAAGGGGATGAGATTGGGATTGAGAAGGAGAGGGATACCAACAATTTTATCTGGATGACGAAGCTTTGCTTATGAGGCTTCAAACAGAGATAATTGTGATAACATTCCTATCCCCTTTAGTTAGTGGCGTACGCTAATGCTTTTCTTATCCTTTCTTCATGTACTTACTTCAACACTCTGCTCAACAAAATTGGAGATTTTGTATTTATTTTTTTATTTGTAAAAAAAAAAACAGAGACTCAAATATGTTTGTTTCTTTAAGGGGAAAAAATCATGTTATTCACCAAATATTCAATCAGAATTTTGATAGGAAAATGTAACACCATAAGTTATTATCAGGGGCAAAGTCGAAAAAAGAATGTAAAATTTTAAGACAAAAGATTATTGCAAAAAACCCAATAATATATATCTTGTTCAATTTTAATTATAAAATGTATTAGTCGACATTGTTGGGAAGGCTTTACGTGAATATCACCTCTAGCTCAAACATGATTTTACTTGGACTATAAAACGGATAAAGACACCTATTATATATATATATAAAAGTAATGTGTTTCAATTAAATAAAAAGAAGTTTCAAAAGCTTTACGAGCTATATGAGATTTTGGATAAATTATAAAATATGTTTGATATATTACTTAAAATTAAGTACGAAATATAATTAGACCATTTGATAAGTGTAAATTTTAAATTATGAACACTTGTGATTCTATCCTTATTTTTAAAAATATTTCTTGTTATTTTAAACAAAGTAAAATTTTAAATGTAAAACCTTTAAAGGATAATATGACATAAAAAGATATAAAGTAAGATAAGATTAATTGAAAATATTCTCAGTAGCTTCTTATCCACATATCATTTTTCACACTTTTTTTTATTTATCATGTGAATTTTATTATGAATTATCAAAGGTGTTAAAAATTTAAATCACTCAAGATATTATTTTTAGTTAATTTAATATTCTCAACAAGTTATTAGGCAAAGACCTTAGTTTCAAAATATTTAAATTTTAAAATTATATATTGTTAGGATCGTCCCGATTAAGCAACAAGTAACAAAATAGTGGAATAAATTGAGAAATTGAACACACAAATTTAACGTGGAAAAACTCCTCCAAAGAGGATAAAAAACCACGGGCAAAGATAATTTTATTATAATGGCAAAAGAAAGAAGACTACAAAAGATTGAGATAAAAACTAAACCCCGAAAACCTGAAAACAAAGAACTCTCAAAACGTAAACACAAAATTCTCTAAATATATTATGAGTTCTAATCTCTAATGGGTGTCTTTACTAAGGTTATAAAAGAGCCTGTTTATAGGTTAAATTCATATGTCAAATAATAATGAAATAATCTAAACTAATCAGTATTTGACTGAAACAATTAAACAAAGTTTAACTAAAAGATTACTTTTCAAATTTGACTGAAAATAGGAGTCATATTTAACAAATCTCCACCTTGACTCATATTTCTACAATGCCATCTTTGCCAAAGCCCGCCACGAGCCTATCTTGAACTATGCAGGGAATTAACTAAGTCGAATCTGTGCTTAGAAACTGGAAGACTTCTAGCCTTCGACTTGTACATTGCCAAATCAAAACTAACTTGGGTCTGATTTTCACGAACACAGTGCCTTAACTTTTCAAAACCTGCATCCAAAAGAGAACCTCTCTTCAACGAAACGGTCATACATTTTTCCCTCCTATGACCAAGTTGCCTCCGCTCCAAACGAGTTGACTTCGACTCTGTAACGGATGAGGGACGTCCAATTTCACCGGTCATTATAGAACCTTTTAGAATATAAAGACTGCCAGTTCTTTTACCTTTTAACAAAACGAGAGCTCTACGAGATACTTTAATACCGCTCGACTCGATGTTGATTCTGCATCCTTTCAAGTCTAAAATACTCAAGGAGATGAGATTCTTTCGTAAATTAGGTACATACTTGACATCTGAGAGTGTCCTAATTGTCCCATCGTGTGTCCTGATTTTAACAATTCCAATACCAACTACCTTACTAGATGAATCGTTTCTCATGTGCACAACTCCACCTTCAACCGAACTGTATGTAGAGAATCATTTTCTATTGGGACACATGTGGAAAAAACATCCCGAATATAGGATCCACTTGGACGTGAGCTTGGAGTTATCGCTCGTTGACACTAACAAGAAATCATCACCACTTTCATCGGCCAAATTAGCGCCAGCTACATCTTCCTCGTTACTCTCAGCAGCTCTTTTATTTCTCAATTTATAACAATCTACTTTGACGTGACCTAACTTTTTACAATAGCGACACCTTTTGTCTCGTTTCTTTGATGCCACCAAAACGGAAGCTTGCCTATTTGCCTTGCTATCCAAATGAAGCTCATTGTCGAGTTTTTCTCTACTCAACAAATAACCCTTTACATCTTCGAACGAGATTTTATCTCTACCATAAATCAGGGTCTCCTTGAAAGACTTGTATGAAGGGGGTAAAGAGCACAATAATAGCATAGCTTGATCTTCATCTTCAATATGAACCTCAACATTCTTTAAATAATTTAAAAGAGTAATAAATTGACTGATGTGATCTCTAAGAAGCTCACATTCGTTCATGCGAAACGTAAATAGACGTTGTTTCAACACTAAACGGTTAGCTAGAGACTTAGTCGCATAAAGAGTTTCTAACCTTTTCCACAAGGCAGATGAGGTCTTCTCCATCAATACCTCCTGCAATACCGTATTCGCGAGGCACAACTGGATTGCAGACAAGGCCTTTTCATCAAGCTCTTCCCATTCTGTTTTATTTAGATTCTCAGGCTTTTTCCCAATAACAACCTTTTTCAAACCGGATTGAACTAGAATTGTCATCATCCAAACTTGCAACAGATTGAAATTTGTCTCACCATCAAACTTCTCAATTTCAAACCTTGTTGTTGCCATATCTGAATGGGTTGATCTATGAAAATTGAACTAGCTCCGATACCACTTGTTAGGATCGTCTCGATTAAGCAACAAGTAACAAAATAGCGGAATAAATTGAGAAATTGAACACACAAATTTAACGTGGAAAAACTCCTCTAAAGAGGATAAAAAACCACAGGTAAAGATAATTTTATTATAATGGCAAAAGAACGAAGAGTACAAAAGATGGAGATAAAAACTAAACCCTGAAAACCTGAAAACAAATAACTCTCAAAACGTAAACACAAAATTCTCTAAATGTGTTATGAGTTCTAATCTCTAATGGGTGTCTTTACTAAGGTTGTAAAAGAGCCTATTTATAAGCTAAATTCATATGTCAAATAATAATAAAATAATCTAAACTAATCAGTGTTTGACTGAAACAATTAACAAAGTTTAACTAAAAGCTTATTTTTCAAATTTGACTGAAAATAGGAGTCATACTTAACATATATATATTATCAATACTGCAAAATATATAAATTTCTTCTAATAAAACATAAAAAGTAATATTTAAATATCATTATTTATGTTGCATATGTAAGATTTTAATACGAACTGAAGTTTTAATGTTAAAAAATTTATTTTCTAACTAAAATAATTAAAAATTACATAAAATTAATTCATATTACAAAAGAAAAATATAAAATTACATTATTAGCATAAGTAAAATATGAATTTTGTATTAAATATTATAATTATTTATACATTTTTTATTTTTTTATGAATAATTAATGTAAAGTAAAAGAGTGAGTTTAAGTTAATAAAATAAATGGGTTTAAATTAAAAGCATTACTAAATTTATCACATTAAATTACAAGATCTATAAAAGAATCAAACAAAATTTTAAGGGAGTTTAGACCATAATTTTACCAAATTTAAAAAAATAACATAATATTATGATGTTCATAATGTAACGCCCTAAATTTGGCCTAAAAGTTATGACAAGATTTTGAGGGTTACACGGACTACTTAAAACTAAATTGTTTGCTTTCTAAAAACTTCCACTTGTTTTTTTTTTGAAAAAATAATTTCTGAAAACTCGTTCTCATTTATTAAAAACAAACCATTATATATATATATAAAGGTTTCTTTAAAACATTTGTTCCTTACTACTGAGTTTGAAACAATAGACGCATCGTTAATTCGCTTATTTTTTTGGAAAACTAGATTGCTCATTTTGTTTTGAAGTGGAAAAGCTTTTAACTTGTTTAATTTTGAAAATCAAACATTTAATCTAATTAACAGAAACTATTCAAAATACTTAAACTAGTTAACTAAAAACTCAACAAAACCCAAAACCAAAATAAAAATCTACAAATTAGACCCACAATCTAAAAGTCCATAAATTTAATAATTATTTTAAAAGACCTTATGGGAGAAAATCAATCCGAGCTCCCACACGTTGTCCGGTCCTAAGCTTACTAATTAATTGAGAAGATAAAAAATATAGGGTAAGCTAATAAAGCTCAATGATGAATGACTTAATTACTATATGATAGTAATTGACTTTTCATGAAGGAAAATTTATCCCGAAGAGATTAAGGATATCCTATGAGGGTAACACACTTATGACAAGGTCATGGGACGAGCACTGATCGAGTAGATTTCGTAATGGTGTGTTATTAGAGAGAGTACAATCACGATACTATAGTGGAATGATTTCGTGACTAAATGAGTTTATAATTAATAGAGAAAAAGCTGGAACTTAATTATAAATCATTTGACCCTAATTACAAGTGTCCAATAGGTTCCTCTGCCAACTTGTTGAAACAAAAAATGAATTGCATGTTGAATCAAATGAACAAAAATGAATATAAATGATAAAGTTAGAGAAATGGGTTACATTCGGAAATAAATGTCGTTTCTTACAAAGTATGGAAATAACCTAAGAATTAATTTAAGTTTTTCAAATTATTATTTAATTGCATAATTGAAGTTTGAAAATATAATTAAATTAATTGGGCATTGTGAATTCATTGAATGTAGAAATTAAATATATTTTCTTATAGATTCTTTTATGGTAAAATTATCATGATTTTAAAAGAATTAGAATTAGGTTGAGAAAATTATTTAATTGGAAAAAATTAATTAATTAATTTAATAAATAATATTTATTTTGATAAATAGAAAAACATGTATTGGATTGGATTAAATTATAAAGTGTTGGGTTAAAAGTCTAGAATGCACATATAATTGAACCCAATACAAGAGAGGCATGAATCCCCATCATAATACATATGAGGGGAGGCACACCCTATTAGTCACCGCTCTCTCCTAGTTAGATTAGGGGATGAGTTTTTTTCTATTAAATAAGTATTATTTGTGTTCTACTAATTCAACTAGGGTTTCACTTCCTCTCCTTGTAAAAAGATGGCATTGGTAGGGCTAAAAACACAACTTTGAGATATTGTTATTCTACTCGAAAATAGTGAGAGTTTATTTCTAAGTATAAATTATATTTTCTGGGAATAACAATTCTACTAATTTCTGTAAGAGAGAGAGATTTACTTTCTTACTAAAAGTAAGAACATTATTTTTGGTTCTGTGTTTGATTTAAAATTGTTCGAGCCCACACTGGTAGCAATTCATCGTATAATAACAATGAAGAAGGTCGTTCGGTTGAAAGTTGGGAACATCTAGGATCTGTCTCGCTCAAAGCACAGGTATTATTTTGAAAAAAGTTTATTTCTATAAAGATCACAAGCCGGCTCGATTTTCAAAATTTTTATTTTTTCGCTGTGCAAGAAAACCATTTTTGAACCGGATTTTTTCCAACACAAATGAGTAAGTAAATTGAAAAATAAGAATGCTTTGTACGATATGTGAAATGAGATGATTTGTTAAGTGCCTACATAAAACTATGAAGCTTTGTGTGGTGATATTGGTAATTTAGGTGACAATTTGATAATGTGAATGAGTTTGATGATATTGGTTTCTAATAAGCACAAAAAATATGATATGTTTGTCATATAAAATTTTTTATGTGACTAAAAAACATGAAAATATTATGTGATATGTAAGCATATGAATCGTTATGTGAACTGTGAATCATTTGATGGATTAATATTGTGAATGCCCTTGTGAGCTTGGTAGATTAACTAGGATGCAATTGATATGCCATAGGAATTAGATGCATGCTTGTATGGATCTGTATGTGTGTGAGGGAAATATGATATTATGCCTTACGGCATAACATATTTGTTCTCTTTGTGTGATTAAAAGGTATGCACTTATAGTGCAATTTCTACCTGTATTATATGTGGTGTGTTTTGGATGGAAATCTGCGTATCCGAGTCTATTCTTACTTAAGCTACAAAGGGATATGCAATTTAATTTGTTAATAAGTTTATTTGAAAAAGTAAGTAATAAATATTGAACTCAATTCACAAAGAGTTCAATTTGTAAGCTCATAAGAACCTTGAAGGAGGAATTAATTCTACTAAAGATTTTATTTAATAATAAGGTTAACTAAAGATAAGTGACTTAGCAAAATTATGAATTAAATTGGTATTCGGTATAAATGGACTGTCTGTTAATAAATATGAAACAGTTGGTATGTGAAATAAGAATTTGAAGACAGAAGCCTTTGGCTTAATAAGATTGAGGATTCAATTTTAGTATGGTAAGCTTTGAGAAATGTAGATAAAATATAAAATTATTTTTGTCAATGAATAAATATTATATATAATTGGAATTAAGTTTAATACGATATAAGTTGGACACTCATTAAATGGTTAATAAATGCTAATTGTGCAAGTCACCTCATTAAGTAACGAGAAAATAGTGTAATGGAAATTGTTTGAGTGTTGAGCCAGGAATTATAATGAGAATGGCTTAATTGGAACTTAACCTTATGGCTATAAAAGACTCAAAACTAATCTAGTTAGGATAAGACAGGAAATCTTTATGTACTTAGCTCTTCAAGTTTAAAGAGTTAGTGGTTTAAACGTGTTGGTGAGAGGCATTGTGTAACGACCCAAATTTCAATAGTGTTAGAAAACCCTGATTTTGGAGTCAAAATGCTAAACAAGATAGTTAGGTTTGAAAATGAAAAATTCATGTGTCATCTACGATAGTGATAGATTAAATTATTTAGTAGAACTAGCATGAATTGATTGATAATTAAAATACAAAGACTAAATTATAAAAGTGCAATCAATATTAAAATTTTAATTTATAAATGAAAAGGGATTTAGTTAGAAATTTAGTGCAGGACTATAGGATAATTTCACCAACAATTTCATAATGGATTAATGGAATGGAATGTGCATGTGCACTAATTAACATTAATATATCTATTTTATACTTATAGTGGCTTTGTAATTAGTGAATAATCTTATTTAATTAAGATCAACCAATTCCTTAATCTAAGTATAAAATTTAGTGAATGGGGAGAGAACATAACATTATCATCTTCCACCTTAAGTTGTCGTACATGCTTGAAGAAAGAATGAAACTTTCCAAGCTTTTCTTCTATACATTTGGGCAAAATTACTATAGGTAACAAAGCCATTTTCTTAATATTGTTATGGATTTTTAATCATGGGAGCTTGATTAAGCTAACCTATATATTGATTTCACTAATTATTTAGTATGCATTAAGTTACCATTAAAGAATTGCTAGATTCAAAGCTTAAAGATGATGGGTAGTTCAATCCTAAGCTTAAACTATGTAAGATTATGTTAATGGATATTGAAATTAGCTTGGATTTACAAAATGAATTATATTGTTGATTTTGAAATTAAGGTTCAAATTGAATAAATTGAAAACTATTAGAAATTATGTCATGAATTGAAAGCTAGAGGTCCTTGTACTATATTAATTAAGTCGAAGCTAAATTTGATTAGATAGATTGTGTAATATATATGTTTTGAATATTAGGGTTGTAAAGGGCTAAATTTAATTAAATGCATTTATGTTTGATTTCGTTGAATTGTGTGATTAACAACAATTCCGTAATTGTATTATTGAATGTAGCCAAAGACAATATTGGAACGTCAGAGACGAAATGAAAGGAAAAGATAGATGTCATCTAACTTTTGCAGTTTTTGCTTTTATAATTCAATTTCAATTTTCTTTATTTAACTAATTAATTGCTATAAACAATATGACTATGCATTGAGGCAATGACATGTTGCCCTATTAACTTTAAATAATGGATTTGATTGGTGATAATTGGAATATGAGATAAATATTCAAACCGTGTTTGCTATGTATATAAATGTTGAGGCATTGATATTACGATTATATGTGTACAAAGGTGATTATGATGTTAATGCCCCGTTAAACAATGTTAGACATAGTTCGGGTATAATTGGCATGCCATAGGGTCATCGATATAGTGATTTACAAGCCATTGTTGTTGGGCGATCTGGGATGGCAGAATGAGCAATATGAACAATATGGGCAACACCGGATGAAAGAATAAAATAGATTCGAGTATTCGTCCTATTTTCTATCATCGAATAATAGGGGCCAACATGAATAAGCAAGGAAATTCATATTGAATTGTGAAATTAAAAAGAAAGTTGGATGATTGGTATAATTAGTTAAAGTAGTAAATATAAATGTAATTGATACTTGTTATATATATACTCATATATTTACTTTAGTTTATCTTTAATGAAATGAATTTGAATTATAATACTCATCATACGACTTTGTTTATTCCTGTGTGCAGGTCTTGGACGAGGATTTTCGTAGGTTGAAAGTGTCAAAGCATCCATTTTTAACAACTCAACTCGAGAATCATTTTGCTACCTCTTTTGTATGTATATATGCGTTTAAGTTGGAATAACATGTACCTAGGTTGTTTTGGTCATGTTGTTTAAATGGTCATTTTCAAATATTGATATTTCGCCTATGAAGTTTTTTAAATTGAATTTTAGTCTTTAATTAGTAGATAACGATGCTAGTTTATATAAGTTTGATTATGAGAAATAGATAGTTAAATGTTGATGCATTGGTGGTTATGAATTGGTGATGTTTGATTGTGTTTAGATGTGTTAGATTGATGGTGTAACTTTGATGTAAAGTTTATATACACTTGAGGTGCCATTTGGTTTAGTTTGGACCTTTGAAAATGTGCATTTAAGGTCATATTACCATTGTGTCTTGAGATAGTATGATCATGTCTCGAGACCATAAGAACAAATTTTACCTTATATTTAGACCTACATGCTTAGTGTCTCAAGACAATCCTATTTAAGTCTCGAGGCAAGTGGCCTTTGTCTCGAGACAAGTAAACTTCGAAGCTAAATCATTTTTGCCCTACTTTAGGTCTCAAGACAAGAACCCCTTGTCTCGGGACATCCAAACATTGAAGCTAAAACAAGAAAATAGAGGAGGTTGGTCTCGAGACTTAAGAGACCTTGCCTCAAGACATCACATCTAGTGTCTCGAGACATGTTGACATTGAAACAAAAAATACCTAAAATAAAATGAGGCCTATCTCGAGACAAGAAGTCCTCTGTCTTGAGACACAACATTGAAATTTAATTGTTGAGTTTCAATTCAAGTTCTAACTCTAAAATTTAACCTAGCACAACCTCGTAACATGATGAATTTGAATTCTAAACCTTATGAATGCATATGTGTGAGCATGATTAATGACTAAATTGGTTTGAATGATAATTGTGATTTAAATTTTGTGATTATATAATGAGATAGCTTGAGTTGCTTCGTTAACGTAATATGACATCATGCATTCGAAGCCAACAATTGGGTTGGGTGTAGGGTGCTACACTTTATAAGAAGTTTGAGTTCGTGCTCTTGGGAGGATTGCATTGACAAAGTTTGAAATTTTAAAGTAAGGATTTTTATTTATTATTTGTATTTTGGCATGTAAGTAAAGGCTTAGGCTATTTTAAGAATTTGTGAGTATGACCTGTGTAATCTTGTGCATTTTGAAACTATTTTGTTATTTTAAAGTTAGGTTTTTACTCTTGAATTGGTTTGAACATTTGTATGACTTCAAATTTTGTTTGAATGGACCTTGGAAATGTTTTGGAATTATTTGGAACTTGATGGAATCGTATGATGATGTTTGGGGATGATTTTGTGTATTTTTTTAATTAATTTTTATGCTCCAAGGGTCCAGGTATCGAAACATGGCTTGTTTGCATCAATACAACAAAGTTAGTAGCTAAAATGCTACAATACAAGGCAAAGGTACAAATCGATAGTGTAAAATTGAACGTTGATAATGATGATGAATTGAAAAGAAAGAGAGAAAAAAATAGAACACTCAGAATTTTATGCAAAAACCCTTTTGGGGAAAAGCACGAGCAGAGGAGAAGAAAATACACAATGTCGAATTCGAATGATACAAGAGGAGAGACGATTATGTCTATTTATAAGTTTAAAAAATCTTATTCTAATCAAAGGCAAATAGAAGTAAAGCAGTAAGGTTAAAACACTTTATTTTAGTCAACATCAAATAGAGGAAGTATACTTTTTCGATTCTCAAAAATATCCAAGGCTTTACACCATGAATTTGTCAGATGCCTATTCAATTAATGGTAGAAGAAGACATTAAGTTTTGGAGGGGCTTAATTAAATTTTTAAAAAGTTTGGGGGCTTAACAAGAATTCTCAAAATTATTGAGAGTTTAATTAAAAACTTTTAAAAAAAATTTAAAAAAAAGTTAAAGAGAAATTTCCAAAATTTCATAAGCAAGATCCCCATCTCCAATTAGGTTTCGCTACGGTGAAATTGAAATTCCTTTAGAATTTATAGTAAAACTAATTAATTTCATAATGTATGGATTTCATTTTCAGTAATAGATTGAATTCAACGATTTCTATTTAATTTTGTCGGAAAGAAGGTAAAACCAATTACGGAATGCATCATTGAATCTCTTGTTGTGAGTGACGTGGACTTCAAGTTTGATACGTATGTTGGTTAAAAGAAATGATTAGAAAATAAAACTTGTACTCAAGACCTGATTTTCCACACAAAATTGATTGATTTGATTCAGTGATGTTAACCCTGTAACGATCCTCTTTTCAGCTACATACCATAACTACTTCCGCCTTTGATTCCTTGGGTACCAGAGTTATCTGAAAATGGATATTGAAATTCACACGCTTCGTCTGCTTCCATTCATCCATTATTTACATTATAATATTATTTATTACACTCATCACGTATCAACAATGAAATTAAACCTAGATTGCTATACATAAATCAAGCATTCCAACCTGATGTACAATCTATAACAATGGAGGCTGAATTTACTGGTAGGTGGACATCATGACGGTCGTTATAGCTAGATGGTGTTGGGTAGAGAGTCCTCTCTGGGTTATAGGTTAGCCTTTTCTACGATATGAATTAATTAGCCAGTCAAAATCCCTCTTTGTTATTGCTAGATGGGTGAAGGTAAACCATTCTCTTCATAGAGCTATCATACACGTATACATATGGAAATTACGAATTTAAAATATAAATGTGTATTTAAAAACAACATACTATAAATAATGAAACATATGACTTGAAATTAATTAATTATAATAACAAATAAAATATTTACGATAAAATAAGAAAAATTAAATTAAATTATAAGTAAAACACATAAATACATTATATTAACAATACCAAATACACCCTAATACATCAAATTAACTATGAGCAAAGATAATGAAACCAAAAACAATTAAATTTACGTTAATGAACATGACAAGCTCAAATAGTAAAATAGAAATACAAACAATTTTCACCGGTAATTATTACTTAGTTTGAAGTTTCATAAAAAAAATATTGAATAAATGAAGTATACGTAAAATGTTTGAAGGAAAATATAGAATAAAATAAAATAATGTTGAACTATTTACTATCTATTTATCATTTTTCACATTTTTTTTTGGAAAAAATTCTATCCTTGAATAGTTCTCAAGAATATTTTGAAAAAATAAAGCTATTCAATAGTTTATCAAATAGGGTTTTAGAGGAGAGTTATCTAGATTTTAGATGAACGAGTGAGATTCTAATTCGATAAACGTTAATGTTTATAACCACTTGTTGTACAATGCACTAAGGTAGTAAATTATATCTCAGGAGAAAGCCTAGGGAAAATAAGAAAATCGAACTGGACAAACATATGATTGTGTTCATTATTTTTATGTTTTGTTCATCACCCATGCTTGAGGCAATTAACACTGCTCGGTTTTACTTGCAAATATAGAAGTTGGACAGAACAAAAATGATATTCCAATGACTCTATGGTGCATAGAGTTTTCCATGTAATCCCAAGAGATTTGTTAAGATGTGAATAGCTTGTATCAACTTCATTGAATATATTGAGAATTTAGGATATGAGTCAAACTTGATGGTGATGAAAACATGTACCAAACCTTGTTCATAAAGCATTCCAAACATCCACAGCTCTTTAGGATTTAAGCATTTCGGGCTAGGCCTTTCTGTGAGCATAATAGACAAGCCTTTTCAACTTTCACGTCTAGGCAGCCTCATATTATTGAAATGAGATCCCAATCCAATCCATGTTTTTAAAATCTAAATACTAAGCCTATTGATTTTCCTTTTGCTTTTATAAATCTAAATATTGGACTTCATTTTTTACTTGATTTTCAAATTCTTTTTATTTAGGGAATTCAGATATTATTATTTAAATTCATATTTAAAAGCAAATGTACGAGTTTAAATTCAAGTATGATAAATTTACAAATATCCTCCCTATTATATATCCCGTCATTTAATGGACAATTCAGAAATATATATAATAATATTTTCCAATTTTTTTTATAAAGAACTCTCTTTTGCACGCACAATAAGAACAAAGAAAAGAGGAGTGTTTTGTTCCCTATCCAAAAAGATAAACGAGTCGTTACTGGATTTTATCCCAAAATCAGAATATTAAATCCTAATTTTGTACCAATTCCATATTTTTTGTCGAAACATAAATAGAAGAAAGCTTTGGGGTTGATTTACATTCTGGATATTTGACCGGCGGCGGATGGTGGATTGCGACGATAGTCACGGTGGTTAACTTGCAGGAACTGATTTCTTTTTCGCTCTAATTTCTGGGTATTGTAGGGACATGAGAAACAGTGGGCAAAAAGATAATGAGAAATTGAGGGGGAGAGGTTTTCGAGAGAAAAGTATTAATTTAACAATAATTATCGAATATATCAATTAACAAAAATTAAATAAGTTTAATGTAATTAATAATTATATATTCCAACTCTCATAAAATAATTATATTTTTATTTATATCATTACAATTCTTTTAAAAAATAGTATTTCAAGCTTACTAAATTATTTCATAACAGCATTCCTATCACTTTAATTATTCTTTATCTATCACATTCAATCAAATATATATTATTACATTCAGACACTTGGGCAAAAACATTACTTGACCAGAAATATTTATTCATAAAATACTGCTACAAGCCTACACAAACAGTACAAAATACAACACTACTAGTAGGAATCCCCTACATTTTTTTTCTTCTTTTTAATGTTAATAACAACAAGATTTAGATGCCTAATCATTTAGTTTTGGAACTTGCCAAGTTATAACTTACTCATCCTGACGGGTCCCAACTCTTTTGCCTTGGCTCTTAGCACATGCTTCTGAATCTTACCTGTGGCCGTCTTTGGCAGCGGACCAAATATCACTGATTTTGGAACCCAGTATGCAGGCATCTTGGACCTGCAGAACTTCATTATGTCTTCAGCTAACCGCTGTTCATCGGATTTGCCTACCCCAGGCTTCAAGGTCACGAAAGCACAAGGTGACTCTCCCCACCGCTCGTCCGCCCTTGCCACCACCGATGCCTCCATTACTGCAGGGTGCAAATAGAGATTGTTTTCCACTTCCACGCTGCTGATGTTTTCGCCTCCCGATATGATTATGTCCTTCGACCTATCTTTTATTTCAATGTATCCATCTGGATTTTTCACACCCAGATCCCCAGAGTGAAACCAGCCATTTGCGAATGTTTCCTCATTTGCTTTCGGGTTCTTTAAGTAGCCTTTCATCACAATGTTACCGCGAAACACTATTTCTCCAATGGTTTTTCCATCAGCAGGTACGGGCTGACCAGTTTGAGTACTAATGACATCTAGGCACTCTAAACCAACATATCGGACACCTTGACGTGCATTTAGACGAGCTTGAGTTTCAGGTGGTAGGGAGTCCCATTCAGGCTTCCATGCACACACTGTAGAAGGACCATAGGTTTCGGAGAGACCATAAGTGTGGGTGACTCGGAAACCTTTCTGGGACATTCCAGAAAGGACAGAAGGGGGTGGGGCTGCACCAGCTGTCATTACACGAACAGCATGGGGGAGGGGCAGAATGGTATCCTCAGGCGAGGCATTAACTATGGAATTGAGAACCACAGGTGCAGCACAGAAGTGAGTCACCCTGTACTTCGCGATGGCCGAGTATATGCCCTTCGCTGTTACCTGCAGATACGAAAGAAACAAATAGGGGCATCAGTAAGTTTAAGCTATGATCATAGATAAAGCGCACAACTTTCGCATCCACATTGTTTATAATGGACTAAAGACTTCTGAAAGTCTGAATCTCTGAACTGAAATTATGACATACACAAGAACAGAACACTGAATCCAACACTTTAGAATTTCAACAAAATCACACCAAGAAACAATAAGCTATTATTTAGACAAGAAATTACCTGTCGGAGGCATATGTTAATTCCACAAACAGCTGCAAGTGTCCAAGGAAAACACCAACCATTACAATGGAACATGGGCAGAGTCCATAAGTATACAGCTCCTTCATTCATTTCCCATATAATAGGATTACTCAAAGCCATTAGATATGCCCCTCGGTGATGTAATAACACCCCTTTTGGGCTGGCTGTCGTGCCGGAAGTATAGCCCAAAGCAATGCTTTGCCACTCATCTTGAGGAGGCTTCCAAGCAAAGTCAGGGTCACCACTTTCTAAGAACTTCTCATACTCAATGGCTCCTTGCCCCAAAGCATACTCAAGTGTTTCCGGGTTGCAGCTTCCGTCAGCAATGACAATAACAAGCGGAGGCCTGAAATTGCTTTGGCTTTTCTCCTTCATGATTCTCAAAGCATCCTCCGCCAAATTGAAAAACTCTTGGTCCACAATGACGATGGTGGATTGTGAATGACCCAAAAGGAAAGCAATGGTTGATGCATTTAGGCGAATATTGATGGTGTTTACAACAGCACCAGACATCGGAATCCCAAAATGAGCTTCATACAAAGCAGGAACGTTTGGTGCAATTATGGCTACCTGCCAATTTTTAAAAAAAAAATGAATACAAGCAATAGAACCATTTAAGTTGCATAAAAGACAGTCATTATATAAAGAATCCATCCACAATTCTCTGGAGCAGAAATTAATATGCTTTCAATCTAGTAAATGATACTCAGATTTCTCAACTATGTATAAACATATAAGAAGTCAGTACGTAACTATTCCACCAAAAAGAAAACCTTAAAATTCCAGATTCAATAGATTAACACAACTGGCAATCCCCATACCAAATTTGGGCCACGCATCAAGCATTAAAAGCAGTAAACCTTCTATCCTTCTTTTCCAAATTAAAACCTTCCATCTTATTCCACTAATAATACCATAATAACAAGTAATGGAACAACAGCATGGGACCAACGAGACCGGCTATATTAAACACGATTCCATGAAAACATTATGACAAACATGACATGATACAAATGTACAAAATGTTTCAAAAATCATTATAATACAAATTATTAATATATTAAATTTTATATAATATAATAATATCTTAAACATTCACAGCATAGATATAAACATCAGAAGATACAAATATACGAAATGTCTCAAAATCTATACAAACCGAATAATTATTAATAATATAAAATATCTTAGTCTACAAATCACACCGATAAATACAAGAATTACTAGATCTAGGCCAACTCCACTCCACTATACAAAATCTATGAGCATAGTTATACTACAAAAGCTTACTAATAAAACCTAAAAACTTTAAATTTGACAAGGAAATAGGAAAAGAATTCTCCCTTTTTTTGTCTTTTTCTTTTTTTAAAGTTAGTTCTCTTGATTCAACTCAGCAAGCAAAAAAAGGTTAAAAACAGACAGATTTCACTTTATCCGAATTTTTTCTATCGTTATCGTTAATAATGATGATAGGCGATGGAAAAAAATCTGATTACCGAGCTACCAACGCCGATGGAGCGTTTCGAAAGAGCTGAAGCCAAGCGACGGCAACGCTGGTAAGTTTGGAGCCACGTGTACGTTCGAGATCCATGGATCACCGCTTTTCTGGTGGGATGAACCGTGGCGGCTCGTTCCAAGAACCACAACGGCGTCAAAGCCATGTAGTTGGCGGCGTTCTTTGGAAGGTCATCGATGTCTCGCATCTCCATCACCGTCGATACTCCCTCTCCGTCTCCTTCCTGTTTATCCAAAAATGAAAAAAAATTTCAATGCTGAGGTTTCGAAGCTGAAAAAGTGATTCATTCGAAAGTCAGTATTTATAGTAGGAATTGTCCGAAACCGCCACGTAGATTTTCTGTTAAAATATATTGGCGAAATTTTTATATTTAAAAATAATTATTTTAAGGTATATTTATTGAGTTGAAAAAGGTGTGCTTATTATTTGAGTTCAGAATTTGCATGAATATATTAAAGATTTTTAAATGGTAAAACTACTGCTTTAATTTTTTTAATATAAGATTAAATTTCAAACTACAAGGATTGAGAATACAATTTTACCTTTCTTTTTCTCTCTTATAGAAAAAAAGAATGTGAATTATCAAAATAATATATTTTCGAACTTTTTAGTGTAAAACAAATATTTTTTTCCTTGTTTTTACATATACAGTGTATCTATGGGTTTATAATTTTAGAAAAGAAAGTTCCTACTCTAAGGGATCAAAAATGGAAATATTTGATGCTTATCCCAAACCGTCATTAAGATATGCATTGATGGTAATAAATTTTACCATTTATAGCCATAATTACAAATAATTATAATTTTTTAGATGTCTTTATATTTGGTAGATGTGTTACAAATAATAACAAAATTATTATTTTTGATAGAGTGTAATTTACATTGTAATTTTATATATCATTTTTGGTAATACAAATTATAATTACACAGTTATATATTTTATATTTTAAAAAATATTAATTACCATAAAAATATTAGTATGAACATGTAACCAAAACTAAAATCAGATCACCATATGCATTATGTTAATATAAAAAGAGGAATTGATAATAGGGTAAGCAACACTCGATTCGATAAAATAAAATAAAAATCAAATTTTGAATTAACCGAATCAAATTGTTTGAGTTATTCGAGTCAACTCAAATAAATATTTTGAGTTTTGAGTTCGAGTCAAGTTAAATTTTACAATTCGAATAATATATCGGTGCAAATACCCCTTTGGTCACTATCAATTTTGAAAATGAGCAAATTGGTCTCTCTCTCAAACAAATATTACAAAATAAATTCAAAATAATTTTTAAATTTCAAAATATTTATAAAAATTCTAAATATACATATTTTTAAAAAATTTAAAAATTTTAAAAAAAATTCTAAAGAATATATAAAGAAGGTTAAAATTTTAAAAAATTTCTAAAATAATACTTTTAGGGACCTAAATTAATGAATTAATGATTCAAGTTTATCATACTAAAATATATTATTTTTTATTATTTTGTTTTGAAAAAGTTTTTAAATATATATGGCTTCAAATTTATGTGCTATAACATGGGATTAGTTATACTATAATAAAATTTTAATTTGATATGTTTAATTTTTTAATTTAACTCGAACAATTTCGCTCGATTTTATTTGATTTGATTCGACTCGACTTGAATTTCATTTTACTCAACTCGATTAAAAAAATGTAAATCGAGTTAATATGATAAAATATGACTAGTCAACTCGATTAACTCGAAATTTTTTCACTCAATTCGCAATTTTATCTAATTATTCTAATGCATATTTGTTGGGTCATTTCATCTTTAATATTTAACATATATTCATTATCATCATCTGAATTTGAATTTATGTCATTAAGATTATTAAGATCTATTTTTTCTATGTAATCTTTGAAGTATGAATAATCTCAATTCTGCCTATAATTCAAGTTATGAAATATGCAACATATTAGTATGACTCAGCCTTGTTTTTTTATATTATACTAAGGTGATATTGTTAATATGGAAAATATTTTTTAAAACAACAACCGCCTTCTCAACCATATTTCAAAATCTTAAATGTATCAAATTAAAGAGTTAGTGAGTTATTTATGGTACTTATTTCTAACATCATTCCCTTAAATTGTATTATACCCTACGATATGATGCAAGAAAATTTTTTGTATTTGCACAATTAGTACCAGCTTTATAATATTTGGGTTCAAAGTCCAAATAGTATGTTGCTTTAATTATTAAATTTTATATAAATTTAATTTGAAAAAGCACTCACTATATCCCTTTTTATAATATGTAAATTAAGTCAAAATAATATAAAATTCATAATATATAACTTTTATAAAAAAAATATTTTATAAATTGTCAAATAACTTTCATAACAACTTTCATGAATAATACTTTTTTTTGCAATAATTTTAGGAAGTTATTTTTTTATAAATAAATTATAATTGAAAAATTATAACATTTTTTTTATGTGTAAGTATAGTATTTCTGTAATATATAACATGAACACATAAATAAATTATGTACATACTTCTTGACCATAAGCTTTTATAAATAAATATATTATAACATTTTTATAATAATTAAATTTCTGCAATTATTTTATCTATATTATTATTAAAAAATTTCAAATATAATATTCAAAATTAAAAAAAAGATATAAAATAAAAATTACTTTTATAAAATTTTAAATTCTTTCATTTTTCTCTTATTTTGCTTTAAAAGAAGTTGTCTTAAATTTATGTGCTCTAATTTGGAATTTAATCATATCGGCAATAAAGTTTTAATTTGACTTGTTTATTTTTTTAATTTAACTTGAACAATTTTATTCGACTTGACTCGTATTTCATTTCATTCAATTAAATTCACAAAAATTTTAAAATAAGTTTAGTTAGTAAAATAGGATTCGTCAACCTTTAACTTGAATATCTTTTTTATCAATTCGGCTCAATTTGATTAAACGCTCACTCTAATTTTAAAAATGCTAATTGATTTAATGTCGTAAATCAACTGAATATCAAATCAATTAGACAAATGTAAAATAAAATAAAAAATCAACTTTAGTATGTGATCTTAGATGAATTTTTTTATGAAAATTATATTAGATTAAGTTAAGAATAATTAATATTTTACTTTAAAATTTTATTTTAAAAATGACATTAAAATAATTATTGTATTTAAAAAATTGCAGACTAGAAATAACTTTTTTTAAAATAAACTACCCACTTAAAAAAAACTTCCTTATCTAAAAATAAATTACTAAAATCCATCTTATTATTATTATTATTTTGTAAATATTTTTAAAATTTTCACCAGCTGATTGTATAATGGCTAATTTTACTAATATTGTTGTATAGTAAAATTATATTTAGTCCTAACAATATTTTATTTAAATAATAATAATTTGATATATTAAATTGATTAACACTTGTAATTGATTTTTTTGGTAGAAATTGTACTAATATTTTTCATTATATGTTAATAAAATAAAATAAAAAAAATTGGGTGATTACAATATTAAATATAAAGTCTGAATTGTTTATTGTACTTAATCTTATTTTCTATTTTTGTAAAATTAAATAATTCTATGTTTATTTAAAATTTTATATATGCAACATTAAATAATTTAACATTTTATTATAATAACATGTACGTCTTCTATTTTTTATAATTTTATTTTTAAATTAAATTTTAAATAAATCTTAAAATGGATAAGCGGTTTGATCCTTGGTGTTGGTTTTATAAATTTTATATAATTTTTCCTCACATAATTTAATATATATGGTTATCTTTTTTTCTACACTATTATTGTAGTTTTTAAATAAAAATAACATAATTATTTTTATATTACAAATCAACAAAATTGATGAATGAACAGATTAAAATCGAAGTTAAAGGCAAATAGTTACAACAATCACATCACATCAAAGCTGTGTGAGGCTAACCAATTCCTATTCGCCCACAGATTTATTTCTTTATAAGTTTCACTGTATACTCACAAGCGAATAAATATACGTATCAACAATTATAACATGAGATTAAATATAAAATTATTTTCTCACCCACATATCAAATCCAGTATTTATAAGTTTTATGTTTTTTTTTTTGTTTACATATAAATAAAGCGCAAGCCAATGAAACTTTGAAATTAAAGCAGAGGCTTTAAATTTTCTTTTTGGGTAGATATCCACAGTTGGTGAATACAACAGTTAAGAGGACAAGTGGATGGGTTTAAATAACAGTATTTAGATTGTTGTTACTATAGATCAAAAACACTATTTTTAAGTAAATGATTGGTTTTAAGGATAGTTATTATTATAGATAAAATAAACTCTTAATGGGTAGATTTTTGGAGTCAAATAAAAAGGAAAAAGTAGTTTAGTGTCATTGGTTGCAGATTAAAACTCGTGATCATTTCATATAAAGTTGCTTATAGAGGTCAATTGATTAAATGACGCACATCTCGATTTGTAGAACACGTGGAGAAACACATCTACTTGAAGTCTTGCTGACCCAATGAAATAATACAATAAAACTAGAGTTATCATGATGAATATTGGTAATCCTAAGGGATAATGTTATATAGAGTTTAAATCCATTGGGATTCTCATCTTTTAGATAGGCTTTAATCTCGACAGTTGATGTAATTTAAAGTGTACCATTGGATCTAAGGGAGCTCTACTATAAATAGGGGTATTCCCCCTTATTTGTAGCCATTCCATTTTATACTCAATGTAATTCATTCAAAATAATATAATACTTTGAGAGCATTTACTCAAACACTTGATGTGCATTTCTTTTCTTGTGGCTTTTCTTTTCGTTTATTACTTTTTCGCTTGAAAGTTTGTTTCCACTTGTTTTTGGTGCCTTAGAGAATTTCCTTTGAGAAATCTTACCTTTCTAAAGCTAGGCTGACTTAAGCAGATTTGAAGCAAAAAAAATCGCCTAAGGCCGCACGATTTTGCTATACTAAAGTTCTAGCCCCATGACAGTTGGTATTTAGAGCCAAGGTTTGAATGTGTTAAGTTAGATGGGGAAAGAAGTACATGATCAGATTGAACTGAGGGAGACCCATGGAGAGGCCAAGAAAGCGAGCAGATCGAAGGATGTGCTATCAGCTTTAGAATGTCAAGTGACCAATCTCGAGGTATTCGTAAGTGGTATAAAGGAAAGTCTTGAGATAGCTGAGGGACATACCATAGGGTTGGAATCGTGGAAAGATCAACTCAAATAATATGTGTTGGATGCCATTAACATGAATATGGATGAGATATAAAGGGCACTCCACTCCACTAATAATAAGTTGATTGAGAAGAATGATGCTCCCTGTCACACCCCAAAATTGGGCCTAAGAGTTTTAGGGGTATTTTAGGGATTTTAGCTCTAGTGTGCTCGGGAATTTCGTAAGCATGATATTCAAAAATGTTTTTGTCTATGGAATTTTGAAAATTAAAATAATTGTTGAAAATAATGTTCAAAAGACTTTCAATTTTGAAATAACGACTAATTTGTAAAAGAATCTAAATTATGAGTTTTTAAAAGGCAATTAAACCAAATTTTACCTTTTCACCTTATTTTCCCCCTTCATCTTTATAAAACTCACTTGAGTCTCTTCTCCATATTTTTGTTTTGCTGTCCATTATATTCCAAAGCTCCTCTAATTTAATTTTGATTCCCAAACTTAATTCCTTAGATTTCTATCATTTCCTATGTCATAAATCTCCATAGTTTTTCAAGAAAAATACCATAGATTTCTCTATTGCTTAACTATCGGGGTTTTCGGGTTTTTGATCAAATGTTCAGTTTTTTGTCAACTAAGGGAACAATTTGATTCCTTATTTGTTTTTGATGTTATTTGATTCTTTAAATTGAGTTTTTAGCTAATAAATCGCATGTTTTAAATAAAAGCCGAAAATTGGGTTGTTAATGGTGGATTTTAGGATTTTGGGTAAAAACATGGTTTCAAAGTGCTATTCAATTAGTTTTGACATGATTAAAAGGTTTCTAAACTTACTTTGAAGTTTCGTTAAATATTTATAATGTTTTAATGGATTTTTATGGAAATTGTCATAAACATGTTGAAAATTTTGATACCATAAATTGAGTAGTTTTGCGTAATTTAAAGGTTGAGAATTAACCGTAGGTGAATAAATAGATGAACGAAATCAATTTTAGACGAAAAGATTAAGTATAGAACGAGACATTTAGAATTTAAGTTTGATATGTCGAAGGTTTCAATTACTTGAGAACTTAGCTTAGGCTTATGTTTTTGATAGCTTGAGTTGAGTCCTTAGCTGATTTTTGATTGTGTTGTTGTGTGATTTAATGTGTTGAAGCTTTGAATTCATTAGGACCTTCTACAAGTTAAAGAAAGGCTAGTTTGAGCTTTCGGCTTTTCGGCGAAAGTGTAATTGGTGAGTGTTTAGAATAGTTGCTTGTGGACACGATTCATTGCATTAATTGGGAATTTAGATGTAGCCTAAACCCTACTCTAAATTCTGAGTGTAAGCTTTATCGTACTCTTAATTTAATATAACTTGTTGATTGTAAAATTATGAACTGAGATGAGATGTTATATTATGTGATATGTGCTCATGATTACCTTTGAGAAAGTGCAAATGTAAGCATGCTATACATGCTAGATGACAGTCATAATGTTGTGTTATAATGTGATATTTGCAGTAAATAAGTGCGGTGAACGGTAAGTAAATGTGTGTTAATAACGAATATTTTGGCCTTGTGAACTTGAGACCATTAGATATAGTTGGCATGCCATAAGATTGTGAGTACTCACCGATATGTGTTATGTGATTTGGGCGTTGACATGTCGGATAGATAAGGAAATGCAAGCTAAGCTCCATTCAATGAGACATGTTTGGTGTGATGGAGAGTGTTAGCTATAGGGTTTACTTTTTGGGATATGTTCGACTCTATGAGTCATTTGGTGTGTTAGAGATCCATGTACCCGATGAGTGGTGATGGAGCCCACTTTTACGTTTCATAGCTCAAATGTCAAATTATCTTTAATTGTGTTTATGTGTAATGTGTTATATGCTTAAACATGAATGTGAAAATATGTAAATGAGCCAATAAGTTAAATATGACTAAGTATAATATGACATTAAAGTTGGGATTGTTGTTGTGCTACGTGGTTGTTTCCTTAATGCATGATGACATGTTTGCATGGTAGTTATTCTGATCATTCAATGAGCTTGTAAAGCTCACCCACTCCTTTTAATCCATTGCAGATTAGTAGTGTTTCGGTGTGAGCTGTGTAGTTCCAAGGGATTGATCCAAGCGAGTCTCTAGTAATACTTCATAGGTGATTTATTATTTGTTTTTAATTTGGGAAATAAAAGCAATGTGGTAGAACTATTGCATAAGTGTTGCCATGATATTTTGGTTATTTTCATAGTTTATTAGTTCTTAGGATTTATGGATATTTTTCTTGTTATGTCGCTTGGTTACTTGGACATGTTTTCGACGATTGAACTATTATTGTGGTCATTTTGATGTTTATTTGACGAGGTATTAGTTACATGTTGAATGATTTATGATTGGGATGGATTATTTGTCTTATTATGTTGTATTTTTTGTGTCTGGAGCAGAGGTATCGATATTCGAGTTTTAGAAATGATACCTCTGTGATATTTTATTGTACAAGAAGTCGGTATTGTAATTTGGTATCGATAGCTTATTATGAGTATTGATACTTTGGGTAAAATAATCCATACTTTAAAAAATGTACCGGTATTTTTTGGGATTTGATTTTTAGACGAGAAACAGAATATTGTTTTGGTACCGATTTTCCAATCAGTATCGATGCCGAGTAAGGAAAATATTAATACCCATGTTCTAGTATCGATATCTACATGTTTTGGAATTTTGCTAAATGAACCCTATGCATGTTCAATTATATTTATAAGACTATTTGATGTATGTTTAGTCTATAATAAGGATGATTAGAGTAAGTTTGACTCAAAACTCGTGCATATGTTAAAATGAAAGACTTTTTTTAATAAAAAGCTCATTTGTACTGTGTATGATGTGAGATGATGGTGTGACATCCTGATATTTAGGTTCAGCGAAAAAAAGATTTTGTGTGCAGAGCTATCGTGAGAAAAAAAAATGTTGAGGGCAACACCCAAACGTAAGATGGATGTTCCCAAATCGAAAAAGTTTAAGAAGACAAGATCCACGAGGAATGTGGACAACTTAGTTTGGAGGATAGGATTGTACTTTCATGTAATGGACATTGTAGATTATGTCATTAAGGTAAATGAGCAAACCAATTGAAAGACTAATATGTCGTCTATCAAATCCAATTTGAGAGATGTCTTATCTTGGGCATCAGAGCAGATGACTCCAAAAAGATAAAGACATAAATGTGACTGACTAGACTAACAGTACATCAGACAGGACCCAAGCAAAATAGATCCTAAATCGGTTTATGAATTTATTCACTTGTGACGTTCATAGTATGGCATACCTAAATCCTGAGTGCATGGCAGACTATGTATGCATGACTCATACACTTTGATGTAAGTAAAATCCTGAGTCCGAATAGATAAGGAACCGAAAGCTAGTGTGTTTGGTGTACAACTTTTGTAATATGTAGCGTCATTCACAATAGTGGAATTCATATCCCAAAACATGGGTAAATGATATCCTCTCATTTGCATTACATGGTTGATGAAAAGTAAACGTGACCACGGGTTGTCTGTCTTTGTGATGAATGACTTAATCACTATTTAATAGTGATTGACTTTTTATGAAGAAATATGTAATGGTTACTATGAGGATCATTGAGAGAATGAATATTAACCCAAAGAGATCAAGGATATCCTATGAGGGTAACACACTTATGACAAGGTCATTGGATGAGCATTGATCAAGTTGCTTTCATAATGGTATGTCATTGGGGAGAGCTCAATCACGATACTATAGTGGAATGACTTCGTGACTAAATGAGTTTATATAATCAATAGGCAAAAAGCCAGAACTTAATTATAAATCATTTAAGCCTCAACTACATATGCCCAATTGATCCCTCCGTTAGCTCATTGAAACCATAAATGAATTTCGTGTTAGAATAGAAATGAACGGAATGAATAGGAAAAGAGAAATGAGAAACATTCAGGAATAGTTATGCTTTTTTTCGAAATGGAGAAATGGAATCATTTGAAAGTGAATATAGGTTTCAGAAAATGGAAATGAAAATAAAAATGAAAATGGAAATAATCCATTTGCAATCCTATATGGATTACTTAAAAATGATTGGAAGAATAAGTTTATATTTTTGGACTGTTTTGAAGCCCAAAAATGAAAATAAACCATTCGGTCATAATGAACATGTTGAATTGTAAAATATTGAACATATTTTCTCAAAATTTTCTAGAGGAAAAATCATCAAAATTTTACCAGAGGTAAAATCGTCAAATTTTTGCTAAGGGTAAAATAGGGATGAAAAAATTATTTTATATATAAATATTAAAGTTTATTTTGGGAAATAGAAAAACTAAATCAGGTTGGATCACATTACAGAGTACTAGGTCAAAAAGGCCTAGGAAGTACTCGTAATTGGACCTAAAGTGAGAGAGGCCTAAAAACCACACATGGACATGAAGGGGGCAGTAACTCTAGTAGGAAACTAGGGTGTGTCGTCTACCTTAGTCCTATTCTAAGTAGGATTTTGTTTTTTATTTGAAAACTCAACAATGGTTCTACCTTCTCTTCTTATAAAAGATGGCACTTGTTTAATAAAAATATCTATTAATTATAGTAATACCTTTTGTATATTGTCCTCAAAGTTTTTGCACGCAGAACAAAATGGAAGCAAATATTGACTTACTATTTATCTAAAATTTAACTAATACTAAGCGATATTACATGGCCGAATTGTAATACAGAAAGATGGTTTGTATTAGTAGATGAAGCTAAACATGTATTTAGTCTAAACGAAAATGAGCAAACCTATTGAAAGACTAATATGTCATCTATCAAGTCCAATTTGGAAGATGCTTTGTCTTGAGCATTAGAGCGGATGGCTCCTAGAAGATAAAGACAAATGTGACTGACTGGATTAACAGCACATTAGACAATACCCAAGTAGAATAAATCCTAGATCAATTTATGGCTTTATTCACTTTTGACGTTCATAGAGTGACATACCTTAATCATTAGTGGATGATGAACTATGTATACGCGACTCGTATAATTTGATGTAAGTAAAAACCTAAGTTAAAATAGATAAGGAATCGAAAGTTGGTGCATTGAGTATACGACTTCTGCAATATATAGTATCATTCACAATAGTGAAATTCGTAGCTTAATTAATGGGTAAATGATATCCTCTCATTGATATTTCATATTAGATGAAAATTAAACATAGCCACTGGTCGTTTGACTTTGTGATAAATGACTTAATTACTGTTTGATAGTAATTGACTTTTCATGAAGGAAGATGTAATGATTAACATAAGATAAAATAGGAACATGTTGGGAGAACGAATTTATCCTAAATAGGTTAAGGATATCCTATAAGTGTAATACACTGATGACAAGGTCATTGGAAAAACACTAATTAAGTAGCTTTCATAATGGTATGTAATTAGGAAGAGCTTAGTCACGAGACTATAGTGGAATGACTTCGTGACTAGATAAGTTTATAATTAATAGGCGAAAAGTTGAAATTTAATTATAAATTATTTGAGCCCTAATTACATATGTTCAATTGATCCCTCCGCAATTTCTTTGAAACCAAAAACGAATTACATGTAAAAGCAAATTAATACAAATGACGAAGTTAGAGAAATGGGTCACATTCACAAATGAATAAAATTTATCACTGAGTTTAAAAATGACTTGAGAATTAATTTAATGTTTTCAAATTATCATTTAATTAATTTTAATTAAATAATTTAAGTTCAAAAGTGGAATTAAATTAATTATTCAGTATTGATCCATTGAATATGGAAATTAAATATATTTCCTCCTAGTTTCTTTTATAGTAAAATCATCGTCACTTTATTTTATAGTAAAATCGTCATTACTTTGACGGAATTAGAACTAAGTTGAGAAAATTATTTACTTGAGAAATTAATTTAGTTAATTAAATTAATTAAGTAAATAATATTTTTTGGGGATCAGAAAACAAATATTGAGTTAGATTAAATTATAAAGTGTTGAATAAAAAGTCTAAGAAGCACATATAATTGGACCTAATACATGAGATGCCCAATTCCTCTCATTTTACATATGAGGGACAACAACCTTAGTGTTTTTATCTAGGGTGTGTCACCCCCTTTTTCTAGTTAGACAAAGAGAGTTATTATTAAATATATATTGTATTATACTTACTCAACCAATATTCTCCTATCTCATTCTATAAATAGATGGCACTGGTAGAGCCATTAACACATAAGTTGCAAATATTGTTCTTATGTCAGAAAGAAGTAAAATTTTATTTTCTTAGAATTAAATTTTATTTTTTGAAAATAATAATTTATACTGATTTCTATTGAAAGAATTACTTTTCCATTAAAAGTAATAAATCGTTTTTGTTTCTTTTGTTTGGTTCTTGTTATTCGAACCCACACTCGATGTCATTTGAGGTAGGAGGATAGTGGAAAAGGTCGTTCGGTTGAAAACTGAGAACGTTTTGGATTTGTCTCACACAAAACATTGGTAATTTTTGAGAAAATGTTTACTACTATAAATATCACAAACCGTATTGATTTTAAAAAATTTTAAACTTTCGTTGTAACTGAAAATAGTTTAAATAACCAAATTTTTTCAACAGCCTATTGAGTTATTAGTGGGGCTACCACCTATGACAGGTGAGTTTTGCATCTAACTTCACGAGTAAAGAAGTGGTGCAAACTGGGAAGTTAAATCAAGTAAATGCTACAAGCGAGGTACATCGCAAACACTTATCTAGTGTTTTTCATTATGACTTACCATTTCTTTCGCAAAGACACAAAAGACCTTTTAGAGTTTTGAAGCAAGTAAGTCAATGGGCTTACAAACCGAAGTTGGCGGCAATACTCAAGGTTAACCAGTATTCAATGTGGGCATGACAAAGCCTATTTGCATGGATCAAAGGGATCCCTGATCGAGGAAAGTCACAATGGGGGCAAGTAGGAGTGGTAGGCTCTTGCAAATGAAGTGTAAAAATGGGAGGAATAGTTTGAGTTAGACGACAATGAAAACATAAGAAGAGGTAAATGTTCTATTGGATTTGGTGCCCTAAGTGTAGTATTTTCGTCTATGTACACTTGTAATTTTTTGAACAGATTGGTTAATAAAATTATTCATGAATTACATTAATAGTTTATATATTGTCCTCACAAGTTTTTTGCAAGCAAAGCAAAATAAAAGCAAATGTTACTCACTAATTGCCTAATGTTTAACTAATACTAAGTGGTATTATGTGGTCGGATCGTAATACAAAAAGACAACTTATATTAGTAGACGAACCTAAACATGTCCTTAGTCTAATCAGAATTGATCAAACCGATTGAAAGACTAATATATTGTCTATCAAGTCCAATTAGAGAGATGCTTTATCTTGGGCATCGGAACGGATGACTTTCAGAATATAAAGACATAGATGTGACTGACTGGACTGACAGTACATCGAAATGGACCCAAGAAGAATAGATTATGAATCTAATTATGGATTTATTCACTTGTGACGTTCATAGTGTGACATACCTAAATCCTAAATGGATGATGGACTATGTATGTGTGAATCGTACACTTTGATGAAGTGAAATCCTGAGCTCGAATAGATAAGGAACCAAAAGCTTGTGTGTTGGGTGGACGACTTCTACAGCATGTAGCACCATTCACAATAGTGGGATTCATAGCCCGAGACATGGGTAAATGATATCCTCTCATTGGAATTACATGGTTGATGAAAAGTAAAAGTGGTTACGAGTCATTTGCCTTTGTGATGGATGACTTGATCACTATTTGATAGTGATTGACTTTTCATGAAAGAAGATGTAATGGTTACCATGAGATAAAATTTTATCATATTAGGAGAACGAATATTATCCCAAAGAGATTAAGGATATCCTATGAGGGCAACACACTTATGACAAGATCATTGGACGAACACTAATCAAGTTGTTTTCATAATGGTATGCCATTGGAGAGTGCTCAGTCACGATACTATAGTAGAATGACTTAGTGACTAAATGAATTTATAATTAATAGGCAAAAATTGGAACTTAATTATAAATCGTTTGAGTCTCAACTGCATATGTCCAATCGGTCCCTCCGCTAACTCGTTGAAACTAGAAATGAATTACATGTTGAATCAAATGAGCAGAAATAAATAGAAATGGAGAAATAGGAGACATTTGGAAATGATTAAGGTTTTATCCAAAATGAAAATGAAAATGTAGAAATGAAATCATTTGGAAATGAATGTGGTTTTCTCCAAAATGAAGATGGAAATAGAAATGGGAATGAAAATGAAAATGCGAAATGCGAAATGCGAAATGAACAATAATTTCTCAAAAATGATCATAAGATTGAGTTTATGTTTTTGAGTTATTTCAAAGCTTGAAAATTGAAAATAAACCATTCGATTATAGTGAACAAGTTTAATTATGAAATATAAATACATTTTCAGAAATTTTACCAGGGGTAAAATCATCATAATTTTATTGGGGGTAAATTGGGGTGAGAAAATCATTTAATATAAATATATTGAAGTTTATCTTCGGAAATAGAAAAACCTAATTGGGTTGGATCAAATTATAAAGTACTGGGTCGAAAAGTTTGGGAAGCACTCGTAATTAGACCTAACGTGAGAGAGACCGAAAATCCCTTCTTGGAATATGAAGGGGTAGCAACCCTAGTAAGAATACTAGGGGATGCGCCCACCCCACTCCTCTAAGTAGGAAGTTAATTTTCTAGTTGAAATAAACTTCTACAATTCAACAAGGGTTCTACATTCTCTTCTTATAAATAGATGGTACCGGTAGGGCTATTTACACATCTTTTAAATATAATTATTCTACCCGAAAATAGAGAGACTTCTATTATCTAAGAAATAAATATATTTTTCGGAATAATGATTCTGCTGATTTCTATCTAAAGAGAGAATTTTTTGTTTTAACCCCAAAAGAAAAAAAACTATTTCTATTTTTTGTGTTCGATTTGAATTGTTCGAACCCAAACTCGAAGAAATTCATGGTACAAGAATAGTGGAGAAGACCATTTGGTTGAAAGCCGAGAACGACAAGGATTCGTTTATTCGAAAACATAGGTACAGTTTCGGCTTAGGGTTTATTGCTATAAATATCACAAAACGGGTCAATTTTTTAAATTTTTATTTTTCACCATGCAAGAAAACTATTTTCGAACATGTTCTAAGGAAAGGAACTACCCAATACAGAGACTAGTTGGGAATCAGCCATGACATTTAAGAAGTTCTTGGATGAGTTAAACTAGTGTTATTTCAAAAACGCAATAAGGGTGTCATGAGAATAGGTGGGGGAAATTTTCACGGGTCATAGGTGAAAGCCCGTGAGCATTGTGCATAGAATTGGCCATAGAGGTCAATTGATCAAATGAGGCTCATTTAACTCACATAAATTGGCCTGATTCGTGGAACACATTAAGAATCCCATCTACTTAAAATATTGGTGGCCCAATGAAACACTTTAGTAAAACTAGAGTTACCATGGTGAATATTTGTAATCCTAAGGGATAAGATTATATAGAGTTTAAATTCCTTAAGACTCTAATATTATAGATAGGCTCCAATGATACTATTGTTCCGTACCATTATGGAAGAAGATTCAGATACGTTATTAGGTGTTCCATTTTATTTTCCCATTAAGGCCGAACCTAAACATGTGCTCAAGAGATAGTTATCCATACACCGAAAAAGATATAAGGATTATTAAGAAAAGAGGAGTCACGGTGGTCCCCCTCGGATCGCCCAGATCCCATGAGTGAATAGAAAGTTGGATCTACATTAGATCTCACCTTGATCTTCAATGTAATTTAAATTGTACTATTGGATGTGATGGGTGCTTAACTATAAATAGAGGTATTCTCCCTTGTTTGTAATCATTCCATTTTGCACTCAGTGTAATTTATTCAAAGTAATAGAACATTTTGAGAGCATTTATTCAAACACTTGGTCTACATTTGCTTTATTGTGGGTTTCTATTCGTTCGTTGCTTATTCGCTTGAGAGTCTACTTTTGCTTATTGTCATCAAGTCGAGTGATACTAGACTTAGTCAACCCTTTAATAATATTATAGACGAGAAAGGATTGTGTGAAACTGTGATTCCATGTCATCCTTTTCACTTTCCAATATGAGAATTACAAACCAGATTTTTCCTCCTGATTTTTAGCATTTTTAGTTCGATTTAAATTTTTTGAGGAGGAAAAATCTGAAAATCAAGAGAAAAAATCTAATTTGTCATTCTCCTATTGAAACTGGATAGGAATGGCGTGGTATCATAATTTCATACAATTCTTTCTCGATTATAGATAGATAGATAGATAATAAACATTAGATTAGTAACACTGAGAATATAAGTAAAGAAAAAAATTATATTAAAAATGTATTTATATAAAATTTATTCAACTATTGAATCATAGGTGGAGTGATAAATCATTTAGATATAAATTAATTTTGGGTTTAATCCCTAGATATTTAGTTTTTAATGGTAAATTCTAATTGTTTTATTTAAACATTTTATAGATAAGAAAATACAATTATAATAATGTTTATCACTTCTTAAAAAAACTAAATTTTATATTATTTCTTGATTGGGTTGATGGCTTGAAATACTACGGTATAGATATTGTACGTTCCATACTTCTGGCCAAAGAAGATGTAATGTAATAATAATCTATACTACCAAATAGAAAAGGAAGTCTCTAAAGCCTTCCTGCATGACATTTGTCCATTGCCGTTTTTGGTTTTTTACATGATAAGGAAGTGGTTAAACCCTTTGATTATGTAAGAATGATTTAAATTTAGTTTTGATTCCTACATTTTTATAAAATTTAAGATTTAATTTTTGTATGATTTGGCATTTCAATTTGTATAATATTACCGGTTAGTTTAAATATTTTATTCGAATTAAAATGTTAATGTGATTTTTTAAGAATTGTTAGCACGTTAAATTTTTTTTTTGCTAATATTAGGTTCATTAAAATAGCATTTTAACAATTTTAATAATTAAATTTGAATTTTTATTTTCAAAAAGTAGAGAGATTAAGTTCTTGAAATAAAAATATAAAGATTAAATTCTAAATTCTAAATATATAAAAAGTATAAAAACTTAAAGTATATTGTAACTTCTAAACTTTTACTTTATAATTTAATAAAAAGAAATAAATAATTAATCTAATGAGAAGACCATACTAGTGAAATATTAATCTCTGAAGAATTATCAAATATTCAGGATTAAGTATAGTGATGGTAAGAGAAGGGAGCGGATTTTTGGTTATCCTTGGCATGATGTTCTACCACCATGCCCCAACCTGATCCCAACCTTTAAAAAAACGTTAACCTGCCTCGAACCTGCACTGAAAAATAATTGTATATCCTACCAGAGTTTAATTTTTTTGAAATTGTAATGAATTAATTTTAAAAAAAATGGCACTACTTCCCATTGAATTTGTTGGGTTCATGATTTACTTTTGGAGCTACTGTGATTTACAACAAAAGCAAATCTTGAGATGCCTAAGTAAAATTTTGTGAATGTTTGTGTGCTAATATATATCTATGCGGTGTGATTTACATTAAAAAGATAGGGAAAATAAATTGGTATGAGATGAAAGTAAATGCGGTTGGTAGTGATAAATTTTAATTTTTTTAATATAATTAATATTAAATATATAAAAGGACAACACGAAATGGGGGGATTTCACACTAAACCCGACCTTACACCAGTCCACCGGAAACCTGATTAAAAAAAACACTCGATTCATGTACTCAAAACTTGTCGGTTGGTGGTCTTTTCCGTCCCCAAGTGATAACTATTCTCTCAAATTGCGTAAACCAGCGTCTACTTGAGTAAATACTGGAACTTACTACATCCAGACAGACAACAATTGGGTTCGAAATTGGCATCTTATCATTCGGGAAAGTTGAAATTCCATTTTACTTCATCACAGGCAGACAAAAATCCTAAGTCGCCTAATTTGACTCTTTCAGCTTTGCATCACAACTTGTATAAATGTATAGGTTATTTTTTATATTTATTAGTTTGAATTAAATTATTTATTTAATCATTTTATGTTGTATAATTAGGAAAAACTTGGATCACAAAAATTTCAATTTAATCACAATAAAGAAAATTTGAAAATTTAACTTCAAGTTCCACCCATTTTACCAAAATATTATTGTAAATTCGATTCATTATTCACTACTTTATTACTCTAATGATTTATTTTGATGTGTTTTGATGACTCTTATAGTTATAAATTCAAGACACAATATTAGGGAGTAACATTTTTTTATCTTGAATGCTATAAGTTTATATATGCCCTCTATTTATAGGATTTTTATAATCATAAATTATAAATACATAAATAAGAAAATTAAGATGTTATGTAGGGTTGCTTGTAGTCCAAGTAAGTTAATTTGGTAAACTTGCATTTGAAGGTTCAATTAGGGGCACATGGTCTAAGACACGGGCTGTCACACGACCGTGTGCTGCACATGGTCTCTTTGCATGGCTGTGTATTACAAAATAGTGTGCTACACGGCCGTGTGTCCCTATTTCAAATTAAACACGGTCTAACACACGACTTGTAACACGGTCATATGAGGGTATTTTGATACACGGTCTGGCACACGGCCTGCGACATGACAGAATGAAATTATTTTGAATGTTACACGGTTTCTCACACGGTTGGCCACACGGCCATGTCCCTGAGCCACATGGCCATGTGACCCCTATTTCTAAAATTTTTAAATTTTTCTAAAATTTTCTGTTTTTTTCAGAATGGTCCTAGAATGTTTCTAAATTATTTTTAGGGTCCCGTAAGCTCGATTTAAAGCCATTAAGTGTATATTATTTTATAAATGGATTGTGTAAATGAATGTTAGAAATTAAATTGATTATTTGTTTCTATTTGAGATTTAATGTTCGAATTGTACTGTAATGCTCTATAACCCTAATTTCGCAACGGAGATGGGATAGGGCTGTTACATCCAAAATGAACTTTTTTAACTTCCCTTCGTAGTTTTTGAGAACAAAGTCAAACACCTTAAATTAAAAAATCACACTTTTTCACAACACTTTTCTGCTGCACTTTCTAAAAGTACTTTTTCTAAACTGAACTTTTCAAAAGCACTTATCAATCGCAGTAGAAATGTCAAATTGGCCCTTAGTGTGCTTTAGAGTGCTCTCTTAGTGTGCTTATTAGATCTTAGAGGCTATCTAGTACCTCTCCAAGAAAGATTGAAGGTTGATTTAGGTCATGCTAGCATAAGACTTGTGTCTAAGGCCGCAAGTAACATCCTTGACATTTTTCGAGAAGTGAACAGTGTCAATTGGGTTGATATGTATTCAAAATTTTTGAAAATGAAAAAAATAGAATTAATAATATTAGTAGAAAAGGTGATTGGACATTATAAGAAATTAAAAGGACTTTTGAATTTAGGAAACTTAATTCAAGGAATTTACTAAATTGTAGCGTTAAAACTAAAAATATGAATTAAGTAGATAATAAGGATGGAAAAAAGAGAGAGGATTAGAAACATAATTATAACTAAAGGGAGTGATGTGAAAGGATGATGGATAGATTTTTTTTAGAAAATATTAAACTAATGGACAATAATGTTTGGATGTTCAAATCCTTATGATTTTAACTGTTAAAAACTGATGTAATTGATGAAATAATTGTACAATTACACGTAGCATGCCAAATGTACCTTATGTGAAAATTTTAAAATTTTCATAAAACTAAATCCATGTTGTGTTATCTAAGAATATAAATTTTATCAAAATTAGTACTTGTGTTTTGGAATCACAAGACCTGTCGAATTCCAGACTTTCTACCAAATGATCTTCTCCGTTATTCTCGAACTCTCGGTTGCTAAGAGAGTAAGCTCTTAATCCAAACTGATCACAAAACAAAATAATAACTTTCCAATGGAAAAAATTCAACTTTCTTTAGGGCAACCAAAATAGGGAAAACATAGAATCGAGTACTCAAAAAATTTAGAAATTATTTTTTAACTAGTAAATTTTCCTAAATCTCGACAGAGTGTCCATGTATATGATGTGTGTGTTTTTGGGTCACCTATGGCCCCTTTATATAGAAAAAAAATCATAAGATTTCTACTTGAGGAGAGGAAAACTAATATTTTAATAGAAAACTCAGAGTCCCTCCAGGACAATATATAGGGGGTGGCACTGGCACTTAGGGGTATCAGTGTGCCGTCCATCCCTTCTTCAAGATGGGTTGTTTGAGCTTTTCATATATTGAGTACAATTATATATCTGTAAACAAATTTTAATTTTAATTAAAGCAATCTCATATAATTATCCAACCTAATAATCAGTTTTCTATTCCCAAAATATTATTTATTTAATTAATTAAAAATTAATTAATCAAATTAATTTATTTTCTCAACTCAGTTTTAATTCCGCCAAAGTAATGATGAATTTACCGTATTAAAATCTATGAGTAAATAAATTTAATTTTCTCATTCAGTTAAAATATGATGACTGATTAATTTAATTTTCAGTCTGAACTTCAATTATGTAACTATAATCAATTAAATGACAATTAAAAGAAACTAAATTAATTTCGAAGTCATCTTTTTGTTCCTTTCGAGAAAATGCATTTAGTGCAAATAGTAATTCATGCAATATATTTCTCTTTCATTGTTTTTATTCATTCATTATATCAGTTCTAATTGACACCCATACAAGGTTGTGTTGAGCTGGCAAAGGGACCGCTTGGACATATATATTTAGGGCTTAAATAATTTGTAATTAACTTTTGACTCTTCGTCTATTAGTTACAACATTATTTAGCAATAGAATCAATCCACTATAAGTACCATGATTGATCTCTTCATTATATACTATCATGAAAACAACCTAGATTTATGTTTTGTCCAAAGATCTTGTCATTTATGTGTTAGCCTTATAGGATATTTGTAATCTTTTTGGGTTGTATTCGTTCACCCAAATGTAATCATATTTTATCTCATGACCACCATTACATTTTCTATGATGAAAAAGATTATTACTAATGAATTCGAATAACAATATTGTGTTCTCATCGGATGACCCGTGATCACATTTACTTTTTCATAATTCATGCAATGTCAATGAGAGGATATCATTTACTCTTTAATCAGGCTATGAATTCCACTATTGTAAGAACATCCATGTCATACATAATGTTATACCCAACATATCAACTTTAAGCTCTAACAATGACTAAGCTTAGGCTTTCAACATACCAGTTACATACGCACAGTCAATCATTTACTTAGAATTGAGATAAACCACACTATGAACATCAAAAGTGAATTTATCCATAAAAAAATTTAAGATTAATTCAACTTGGGTCTAGTCTGATGTATTGCCAATCTAGAAAACCACACACGTCTTTATCTTTTTAGGAGTCATACGCTCTAATACTTAAAACAAGATATCTTTCCAATTGGACTTATTAGATGACATAATAGCCCCTTGAATTAGTTTCTCTTTTTGATTTGTCGAACTACAAACTATTTAGATTACCTACTAATATAAGTTTTCTTCCTACATCATAATCCATCCCTATAATCCAACTTAGTTTTAGTTAAACCTAAAGTAATTAGTGAGCCAATATTTTCTTAGTTCATTTTTTTCATGCAAAAACCAGATAGGACAAAATAAGAAAGATAATAATTTAACTATGAAATATTATTGACCAATCTGGTAAAAAAATCACAGTATTTATGACAAAATAATTGCACTAAGAGCACAAAATCTCAACACAATCACCTTAGCCAAACACTCTCTCGACATGTCTCATGCATTGTAATTATTTTTGCATGATTTTAAGAGGCAACAACTAATGTCTAATTTGTTGAATGCCATGATATGATAATACCTTAGCATGTAAATACATATCCCTTTTGAGATAGACCTTTATTTGAATATGATAAATATCTAGCATCAGCATAACCAACTAATAAAAATGAATCACTTGGATATAATAGCCTCATATCAGTGGTTCCCCTAAGATATTTAAATATATGTTTAATTCAATTCAAACGTCTATATATTGAAAAAGATCTAAATCTTGCTAACAAGCTTACAACGAACGCTATATTAAGTCGTGTGTTGTTTGCAAGATACGTTAATGGCCCTATAACACTTAGATATGGTACTTCAGTATGAAGAAACTCTTCATCATTCTCACAAGGATGAACTGAGTCTTTATTCACATCTAGTGATTTTACAGCCATCAAGGTACTCAATAGATGTTCTTTATCCATGAAGAATTTCTTTGAGATCTTTTTTGTATAAGTTGGTTGATGGAAGAATTTCATCTTTTATATGCTCGATCTACAGGTCAAAACAGAACTTTGTTTTCCAATACCTTTCTTTTCAAATTAATCCTTTAGGTAATCTATTGCATTTTAAAGCTCTTTGAGAGTTCTAGTAATATTTAAATCATTAGAAAAAATAATAATTATCACAAAATCTTATCAATAACTTTTTATAAAAACAAATGGGCAAATTGGACTATTTTTATAATATTCTTTCAACAACTATTCACTAAAACAATTGTACCACATATGACTAGATTATTTTAATCCATATAAGGATTTCTTTAATCTAATTGAGCAATTTTCCTGAGAATCTCTATATTATTCAAGGACTTTCATATAAACTTTATCATCTAATGAGTTATACAAATAAGTTGTAATAAAATCTGTAAGACACATATCAAGTTTTTCACATATTGCCAGACAAATAAGATATCTAAACATAATTGTATATACCGTAGGAGAGTATGTATCTCCGTAATTAGTTTTGAGCTTTGTGAAAATTCTTTTGCTACAAGTCATGCTTTATATCTAATGACTTCATTTTTCACATTTTATTTTTGCACAAATGCTCATTTGTATCCTACCAAGTTTACATCTTTAGGTCTTTGGGTTACAGGTCCAAAACCTACCGTTTAGAGAGTGAAGTTAATTCTACTTGGATTGTGTCTTTTAATTTTGGCCAATCATTTCTTTGTTTATATTACTTGAAAAATCTATGTTCAAAATCTTTGTTTCTTTCATCACTTCATTAGTAACGGTATATGTACAAATTTCGTCAACAACCATTTTCTTATATTGACATAACTTTTCGAGATCTCTTTATTTCCATATGTTTATTATTAGGTACCTAAATATTTTCTCGAGTTTCATGATTAGTTATGTCTTGAGTCTTTTCAGAAGTACTTGCCTCCACTATATGACCATCTTGATTCATTATTTATTTTTACAAAAATTTTCATCTTTGGAACCAATTGATCTACCATGCTTCAAGTAATGCATTACTTTCATTTATTCTAATAGGTTGTTCTATTGGGACTTCTACTCAAAATTAAAATATTCCCACTTGGTATATGAGATTTGGTTACTCTTATTGGGTTAGTAAATGCTTCTAACAATTTATTTACAATAAAATAGGTTGTCTTCTGAACTTCTTAATCAGATCACTTTGTATAAGAATCTAGATAATAATAATTCATTCTACAGAATTTATTAATCCAATTTTTTACTCTCTCTCCCTTTAAAGTTGGGAAAACCATCCCATAATAACCAGTAGCTCGTGTCATAACTAAATCTCTAATTAATAGGGCAAATTATTTAATAATATAAGGAAAATAAAACTAATGTATACTCTCAACCTCCTTTAAGGACTCATATTTGTGAAATTGTGGTGGAGCAATTGGAACATATATTACATATCAAAATAATTCTAAGATAGGGAATATTTGAATCTTTACAAAAAAAAAACAATTGTAATAAATAGTGTTAATTATAACTTATTGACTTTATACGTACAAGTGCTGTAGAATGTAAATCAGCATAATCTCATGTTGAAATATAAAGCTTTGTTCTCATAAGTAATGATTTAGATACTTATTAGAGGCGTTTAATCAATAATTTCTCTAAACCATTATGCGTATGAGTAACATGTGTCACATTCAAAATTTGGGTTAGTAGAAATTAGGTTAGTGAATCGAGAGAGTAGTCATGCCCTGTTTTTAAATAAATGTAGTAGGAGTTGTGTCAAGTAAATAGATTTGGTTCAGTGGTTAGGTGTTTTGGTTGTGTGCTTGAGGTCTTGTGTTTTATTCCCTTCCATTAGGATTTTCTTTATTAATTTTGATTCCATATCTAATTTGGTACGTATAGGTTATCTTTAATTTTTGTAAGATTGTTAGAAAAAATGAGTCTATTGGTTTAGTGGTAAAGCCTTAGCTTACCCTTAAGTCTTAAGTTCTAATCTTGTTGTGTGCAAAAAGAGAATTATTTTTGCTTCTCTTTGTTGTGCCGTCCATGCATAGAATTTGGGTCAAATTCAAATTCCAACAACTTGATTTAGATAATATCATATTAGGATTTAGTGGGGGGTTAATTAGTTTTTTTAAGAAAAAAAGGGGTATGGAGAGATTATCTCTTAAAATCTCTCATTTGTGCAGTCATTTCTCTCTCTCTTCCACTTTTATCGTCCCCTTACTCTCCATTCTCCCTCATTCTACTTTCATCTCTTTTCTTTGTTTTCACTCTTATGTTTTTTTTCTCTTTTTGCTTTTCTATCTTTAATCCTATAATTTCAACTTTTTGTTTCTTTCATTTTCTTCTTGTTGTCGTCCCTTGCCACTATTCTGCTGGCATTTTATCACCTAATTCTCTTGCTAGTCGTGTGTGATCAAAGTGTTGAGTAGGGTGTTGCATTTCTCGATAAGTGTTGTTTGTAAACTTTTCAACGGTGTAGTTTTTTTTTTCGATGCTCGTGGAAGGTAAGTATTCTAGTAAATTGTCAATTGGAGTATGTATTGATTGTCTTTGTGTTTCTACTAGGTGAAGGTTGTGCAGTGAATTTTCCTCAGACTGAATGAGGTTGTCGTCGACTCTGCTACTTAAGGTAATGACTGAAATGCCTAGTTAGGGGTTGATTTCTATTAGAGCCGAATGCCCTATGGTTAGATTGAAAGCTTTAAGTCATAGGGCCAAGTAATTTAATTCGGGTAGGGGTGTCGAATAAGTGTTTTGGTTTTGATGGGTTGTTTCTAATTGAGCCCTGGATGTTGTATGTAGAATTTGGGAGTGTGTTTTAGTTTCGTTAACCAGAAAATCACCAGGTGTGAACTCTGACTCGTAAACTTGTTAAACTGTGTAAAAATCAAAACTGTCAATGCCACACGGCCATGTGGTCCACACGCACTGTGCCAGGTAATGCTTGTGGGCCACACGAAATTGGACATGGTATAAATCCAAGTCTGGCTCGACTAGGTTAAACTAGTTGGTTTCTTAGTGGAAGACAAAATTATTACCAACGGATGGTCTCTATAAGGTTGATGACCAAGCGAGAAGGGCTATAAATAGCTAGGAAATGACTTCTTAGAGGGAAAACTCTTCTCATTTATGTTTCATTTTCTTCTCTTCATTCAGCTTCTTTGTTACTCCAAAGAAGAGATAGTTAAGAGAACCTCTACATAGAGCGATGATTGTAAGGGTTGACTCAGGAAAATAGAGAATCCAGTGAACTGGTAAAGCTGTCAAGAGATTGGAAGCTTTGGCATATGGGAAAAGCTAAGCTGGTGAGGCGAAAGAGGTATGAAGTGAGTTTTTGCACTCCAACCCTGGAATGCTAAGTATGTTTAAAATCATATAGGTATATAAGTATCCACCACTTTAGTTCTGAATGCATGAATTAGCTATGATTTCATGATATTTATGTATGAAATGCATGTTTATAATAGTGAACCATAGAAGGGAATTATCGATGGGTTAGACGGAGTTAGGATTGGGAATAAAGGTGATTTTGTTAGATACCATCATACGGTATTGTTGTGTGTAAACCGTGATATGAGAAGCTCTGGGCCTTGTGGAGGGGACACTATGGTGTTCAAGCATCAAGGTTAGTGTAACACCCTTAACCCATATCCGTCGCCAAAATAAGGTTTCAAAGCATTACCGAAGTTTATCGATCAAACAGACAGAATTCTTAAACATTTCATATCATCAAAACAAGTCATCAAAGCATCATTTTAATCCAAATTATAAACATACCAAATCCAAATCAATTTGCCTAGTTCAATTTAAATTCAGATGCACCTATCTAGATTTAGTTCAATTTACCATGCCATAATATGGCTTCAAAAACAAACACATATTTATATGTATAAAACCAATCAATATTAAACTTATAATCTAATTTAAATTCAATCTACAAAATAATTATTATTTAGACACCCTAGGTACATGCTGACATAAAAGATAGATATCACCACATTTGAGTTCGGGAGTGTTGTTGGATGCTGAATCGGTGATCAAAATTGAAGTACCTAATCTGCTCACGGAAAACAAAACCGTACGTTGAGTAAAACTCAGTGGTATTTCTATAATCCGAATATTTAAAGACAAGATAATATAATATGCATATTTTAATTATAAGCACATTTGAATATTTAAGACCACATTTATTCATACAATGGCATTAGCCATTCAATATTCAATTCATAAATACATCATTTCATACCATTCTCAAATCTCATCACTTGTTATATAATAGCTTTTCACAATTTAATATATATATCATTTAAACAATAATATTATTCAATCCATATCCAATTCATGATTACGTAATTCATGTGTCTCATTTTCATGTTTCAATTCACTATCCCATTTTCATTCATATACAATATCATCCAATATCAATCATAGTACTATTTTATTTAATTACCCCTATTAACACGACTAGAACTCGGACGGATACACGGATCCAACCAACATACCAGTTTGGCACCTAGAGCCTCATTGGATAAATCCGAAGTAATAACTGTACCCATCACTATATAAATTTGACACCCAGTGTCTCATCGGTTAAACTAAAGCAAATTGGCACTCAGTGCCTCATCGACTCGAAGTTGAAGAAATCCCTAAACTCTTCCAATCCTATGGCATGTCATCTATATTCGACTCAACTCGATAAAGTTAATAGGATTTAATTTCACTTACTAGATACAACCAATATTCAATTATCATATTTGCACATATATATTCATTTCAATTCAAATAATCAATATATTCATAATATATATATATCAATTCAATCCATTCAATCAACTTTTAATTTAATTCAATGTCAAAGTGCCAAATACTCGCCTTAATACTTACCATATGCATTAAATAAAAAAATACAACAATTAATAACTAATTTCGGATTATAGAAATACAAACTAGGAATTCTGAGCTATTCCACGTCAACTTTATCTTTCCCCTTTTTAGTTGAGGATTCCGGTACGACGTTAGCTACGAAATTAAAACAATTAAAATTCATTAATACAACACAATTCAATTTCATATTGAATATTTCAATTTTTATTCAATATTTTCCTAAATTCCAATTTAGTCCCTAAATCGAGACTAATATTTATTCTTCACAGTTAATTCTATACTTTCATACAATTTCCAATTTAAACTAAATTTAACTCTCTATTTTCACTTAAATCCCTAAAATTCAAATTTTTTACAATTTAGTCCCTATTACTCAAAATTTACAATTCATTCTACAATTTAATCCTTTTTCATTTCTAACTTTAGAATCTATTAATTTAATTCCTAATACTAAATTTATTCAACATTAACAACATTTAAAAACTCAATAATTACTAAAATTTCGACATGGGTCGGGTAGTACTTAACACCAAGATTTCAAATAAAATAAAAATTACAAGAAAAGGGGACTAATTGATTAACCAATTGAACTTGAAACTTTGAAACCCCTAAGTTGTGGGTTCTTCTTTCTTTCTATTTTTTTTTTGTTTTTCTGTTTCGTTTTGCTTTTGTCTTTCTTTATTTCTTTTACTTATTTATTTTATTATATTTACTTTATTATTATATTATATATATTTACTTAAATATTAAGCAAAATATATTATAATATAGATTTTAACTTTAATTTATTAATAATATATAATAATTTTACACCTTATGTCGTATCACTAAAGAAACAATGGAATAATTTATTCTTTAGTCCCTTTAATTTTTCTTTAATCTATAATTCAACTTTCACCTTATATGCAATTTAGTCCTTATACCTAATTACTCTTAATTCATGCAAATACACTTAAACAAAACCTAATTAACTACACAAATAGCTTCGTAAATATTTATTAATATTTACGAGTCTAATTTACGGGAATGGGGTATCAGGAATGCACTTTCTGACACCCCTGACTATCAGGTCGTTATAGTTAGGACGGCGGATGGAGGAATGGGAAAAGGAATAGGGGAAAACGAAAATGGAATTCCATTAAGATACTGCCATACGGTGTTACTGTGTGCAAGTCGTAATATGCGAAACTTCGGGCCTTGTGGGGGGACACTTCGATATTCGAGCATCAAGCTTAAATATGAGATAAATTGATACCAACATTTATTAAGTTCCGTAGAGCAACACCACGACGGCAGTTAGCAGACTCTATGGGGCGACACCGTGACGACGGTAAGGTCTTACGGGGTGACACCTTGAAAGAGGTCTAATGTGTAGGACCATATCTCGACTGTGGCAACCAGTATAGTCCTCGGGGACAATAAACATGGGATAGTCCGCTGGGAAACTAGACACAGGGTAGTCCACCGAGATAATAAACACAAGGTAGTTTGCCAAGACATAAACACGGGATAGTCCGCTAGGATACTGAACACGAGGACATGGATAGAGTGTGTAAGATCATGGCTTGATTATGGTAATAGAGAGATAGTCTGTTAGGATATTTAGAATGAGGTAATCTACCATGACGTTAAACATAGAGAATATTGTGTAAGACCTTAGCTCGATTATTACAATATAGAGAGTTCGTAAGGACATTAGATATGGGATGGTCCACCAGGATGATAAAAACAGGAAGTTTTCCAGGACAATGAATACGAAAAGTCATGTAAAAGCAAGAAGTCATGATTATTACAAGTATTCGCAGTCGATAGCCAACCAGCGGATTTGAGGAAATCGCTAGAAAGGAATAAAAGTCATAGAAATTGGAAAAGTTTGTCCCTTTGATAAACAAGCGACCCAGTTAAGAACTATTGGGGAAAAGATGCGCCGTTAATACTTTATGGATAGACAATGGAAGGGGATCTATCTGTAGGTTACGGTTAAGGATCTGTCATTAAAAACCTCCATGAAGCCCTGAATGCTAGTGAAAATCCTTGAGAGGTTATTGGAAGATTCGCTCCCGACATAAGGCTTGTCGAACCTGTGATTTAAGTGGGAAAGATTAATCGTCTACTCTCTGGATCGATGAATTGGCAAAAAAAAGGTTAGTTAAAACCTATCGGTAGGAGGAGGCGCTAAAAAGGTTAGTCCAAGTGACAGTTATGTTTGTCAAGATTATTCTTTTTTTAGGAAAGTCTACTATGAGTATACCCGTTAAGGAGTAGGTTCGTGGAGAAAACGTCATACAAGGGAGATTGGTAAATAGAATGGTAAACCAGATATTAGTCTATTGGAAACTATAACTCTAAACTGTCTAGTTGTGAACAGACATATTACATACTAAAACCAAAGTGCTGCAAATAGGGTAGATTACGAAGAAGTAATCCGAAACAACTTTTCAACCCGAATGTAGGGTGAAATGAGATTTAGTCTGCCAGAATGGCAGGTGACCTCATTAGTTATCTCGATGGATGGAGTGTCGGCAAGTCCTTCGAGACTCTGATAAGTAAGAGGGACCTCCATGGATTAAATAGATTTCGAATGATCACCTAGGAGGGAGCTACCTAAGGGCCATTAGAAGGGTAGGTCGAATGACTACCTTATATATACATAGTGGAAAGAAGAATCCACATTGAGGTATGAAAGAAAGAAAGAATACAAGTACCGAAAGGGTAGAGTCCATAGATATGACGAGTCATCTAAAGAACTAGTGAAATTAGTTAAAAAGTGATAGGATGGTTTATGAAAAGATCATTTAACAATCTAATCGCCAATAGATAAGTTCGAAAAACAAATCAAAGACCGTCGGGTCAGGTTGAGAGAAATTACCTAAAAAATGAGTACGAAGTTAATTGCATTTAGTTTCTTTTCTTTTACTACCCGTATGAGACGGGGTCTATTTATGAGAAATCTAGTAAAAAAACTCACAAAGTGCTTTTGGAACTTATAGAATTTTAACATATGGTTGCAGGAATTCGCAGGATAAGGAACTCGATGAGGGATTAAGCCAGACCGTGTTAGATCAAGGATCAAAGTCAGAAAGGTGTCATGCACATTAGAAAAACGGGTGCCTTTAGAGGCTTCGCCTCAGGGTCGAATATATTGTAGTCGAATAGTTCCCTTAGAGTTGAGATTGGAGATAGTAAACTTTTATTTAGAATTCATCGTATCTGTTGTAAGAATTTTTTTAACAAGTAATACAGTTTGTTTTCAATTTAGTGAGTTTAAAATTTATTGATCAAATCGGGTTCATTTGTAGCACCCCATACCCGGATTCAGTGATTGGGTATTGTGAAGGTGTTACAACATCAAGTGTGCCTTTAATACAACCAAGTTTACAACCCTAAGGTTTGAAAAAAAAATGTCTTTAAAAAGCATGAGTTGACTTGAGTTGGTGTTGGACACAAAATTGCTCTGCAGTATTTGTCACCCTGTCAAGCTTCAGTGTCGCGACACACAAGCTTTAGTGTCACGACGTCCTCGGCAATAGGCACAATTTTGGCTTGGGAGTTCTCGATGTCATGACACAGATTACATGGTGTCACAACATCCTCAATAGTAGCCCTGGTTCTTTCACTTCAACTATCAACAGTAGAGTCACAACTTTGAAGGCTTGGAGTCGAGATCGGGGCTTGATTTCGCGACACAACACACCTGGTGTCGCGACATCCTTGGAAGATTGCTCCAGGTTGGTTTCTCGTTGAATTTTTGCTCCTCTAAGGTAATGGAGGATCGATGTCGCGACATCCTTACATTAGTGTCACAACAACTTAAGTATTTGATATTTTCCTCAAGGTTCGGTCATAGCCATTTCCTTACACACACTCAAATTAACCATTAAAGTCCTAATAGCATAGTTTTGCCAATTTGGGTCTCAAAAGGATTAAAACGATAGAAAACTATCATTATCACTAAAAAATAAAAGTGAACAAAAAGCGTTAAAAAGACTCGTCAATTACTTGAGAGCAAACTCATCAAGTGTTCGCGAGAGCCTAATTTGACATATCAAATTACGATAGATCAATTTCTTAATCTATTTCTATTTTGAAAGTATTTCAGAATAATAAATGTTTTCATGAGTTATTTTTGACCCATGTTTTCTTGAGTTTTATGCTTTTTTGTTTGTTTACCATTGGTTAATAAGTCTTCACTTTTAGAAGTTTTAGTCTACTCTTGTAGCACTTTTTTCGTCTTGCTTATGCATGTAATCTTACTGTGCAAGTGAATTTAGGGATGGTTTTTTCGTCGTCCTCTCTAGTTTTGTGGATGCTCGATTCTTTTGCTGATTTTGCCCACCCGTTGTTTTGGACCATCTACGGCTGGTTTTCTTATTATGATAGTTGCTTGCAATCACTCTAGATATGCCATGCTTGAGTTATAACAAAGTCGGTTGTTAACAAGTTGTAATGTTTTATTGATGTTAAGGTTCAACCTTTGTTGTGTTGATAAAGCTTATCATTCATTATCGATGATGGGTATTTATTATTATTATTATTTTACTTGAATTGTATGATAGTAGTTTGCAATGTTAATAGTCTCACATTGCTAACAAATTTAAGTATATAAATTATTTAAATATACAATTCCTTGTAACTTGAATAATTGACTTAAGTGCCTAGCTCACTGGAAAAGTGGACGGGTTTACCTATTGGGCTTTATATAAATATTTTAAAGGTCAAAATATGTGCACTTGAGACTCTTGGGATTTATTTGTTGGTGCAAATAATTTGTATATATATAATTATTTTTTTATTTTCTGAAATAAATTATTATTTATTTATGTTTAAACAATTTTATTCAAATAGACATAATTTCCAAAAAAAAAAAATCTTAACGAAAAGCACGGTTTTTCTGAAAAGTTACAATGTTATAGAAAAATGAAACTTGCGCCACAAGTTTTGTACTAAGTGTCTACATATAAAACTCAAAAATATCATTTTCACTATTCTATTTTTGTTGTTGTATTCTAGAGGCAAAATTAATAGTCTATTTATTTTCTTTTAATTTTCTTTTCTTGCACCATAAATTTCTTTCTTGTACTAAAATTTTTCTAACATATAATTATATGGTTGTATTTATGAAATGAATTAATGAATTTTCCCTTTAAAAAACAATTATATATAAGCATGTGATAAATTTGACACTAACAAAGCATAGATAAACAAATAATACGCACTCAAAAAATAAATATATAAAATTCATAAATAATAAGGTAAATGTACGTTTTGATATTTGAACTTAGTTTCAGAGTTCAAATTGGTACCTAAAATTTTTATTGGTAAATGTATGTCAATTTGCCTTTAAGCTTAAATTTAATACCTAAAATTTATTTTGGTCCAAATAGGTATGTGAACTTGGCTTCTTGGTTAAAATTGGTACATGAATTTAGCTTTTTGATCCAAATCAGTACTTAATTATTTGGACTAATTTGAACTATAAAGCCAAGTTCAAATACCTAATTGAACAAAAAAAATTTAAGTATTAAATAAAGTTTAAGTACCTAAATAAATAACCTTAAATACCAATTTAAATCTTGAAACTAAATAAAATAAAATTTATTAACATATTATTAAGAATAAAATTATTTGAGCCCATAACAAGGAAATCTCAAAGAATAAAATAAATGAATCTTCTATTTTGATAAATTTTCCGTACTCCATTGATCTTTAGTAAACTTTTAAAATGACATAAAATTATACTTAAAAAATTATTTAAGCAGACAACACTAAGAATCTTTAGAAAATTCCTAAAGTTCAGTCTGAAAATCCTTTAGTCCGAGCCCCACCTCATTTTGAATATTTTTTAATCCACAACACCCCATGAATTTTTAGAAATTTTTGACAAATCACTTGGCACCTTGTAAATCTTTTTAAAAACCGAAATAAATTTATTTTTCGGAAAAAAAAACCCCAATTTTATATTTCATGTTTTGGGAATAGACATATAGACCACTCAATCACATACTATTAGCTACAATTTGATAGTAAAAAGAAGAAAAAGAAAATCTCAAAATTTATACAACCAACACAAACTGCTGTAAAACTCCACAATTGTTAAGAGCAATCCATTGTGGGATTCACGCAAATTGAAATAAATCCGCATATACCAGAGTTTGTTTCCTTTATTCATGATGATGTTGCGGATGAAGGAGAAACAGTGAAGGGTTCTTGTTCTTCACAGGTGAGCATATCATGAGGACCAGCTTCTTCTCGGCCAACTCCCAAAAGGTCAAGGTAATAAAGGTAATGAGAGATCATATTGTTCATGGAATCACTATCACCTTGACCACAAACTTGGTCACCATAAAGAACATTCATGGTGGTTCCAAAACCTGGAACCCTCTTGGCCAAGGTGTCGTTCTTGGTTGGTTTCCAGTTGCCAACGAAAACGTCATGGGCTGAGGGTTGGTGTTTCTTCACCGGCGTCATCCACCTCCACATTGCTGTCTGGAAAGCCAAGGTTGCGTTGTCTTCTAAGTATTCTGGGTGGTTCAACAAGTCCACCTTCAAAGCCTCTCCAGTTTCCCCATAGTTGTAGTTCCAGTAGATAGGCAAGGCACCACGGCCATGATATGAGACTCCTGGTGTGCAAGGATAGGTGTATTTGTAGTAATCATCGCAATATATTTTGCTAGGGCTCATTTCTTTGTTGTAGCAAAGACCCCAAGCCAATGGTCCCCGGTAGCGACTCCGTAGCCACCTGAAATTATTATAAACCAGAGCCATTGTTCAAGAATAACAAACAGTTAGATAAGCCACATTCGTTTAACATTGCTCTTGGATGATCAAAAGTAATATTAAACACTTTTAACTAATCACATATTTACTTACATGAAGTTTTGCTGCCGACATGTCCAAGAAAAGCAGCGACTTCCTTCATATTCTGGAGCTTTTCCCCAGTGGTACCAAATCCATGAGGCTGATACTGAGCAGCAGCCGTAATGAAAGAATGGTAATCCCAGAACCCAACCGCATGAGCTACCGGCGTGTTACGCTTCGCAAAAAGGTCCTCAAACTGGTAAGTTTGGAAGTAATCAGAAATGGTATGGTTGCAACAATACTTTGACCACCCTTTACATTCCCACCCTTTGTCACACAGCTTCTTGCCCTTTACCATCTTCACCAATGGCTTCACAGATTCCTGGCAGTTGGCCAGTGCCATCAGCATTGCCGCCACTGAAAAAAGAACCAGCCATTTGGCTTCCATTATCAAAGATTCAAAGCAAAATGTGGTGGTTGTGGTTTGGATTTGGAGTGGAGGAACCAACACTGGGAGTTTATAGTAAAGATTTGGGGAATGTTTTTGAGTGCTGCAGTGAAAGGGTTAGAAAGTGAGGTTAGAACTGATTAGGGGAAGGGCGATTTTCAGGGTTGATGACTGATGGGCACTCACACTCACACTAGTGTCAAGTTTTGCTTGCGTTTTATGCTTCTTAGAGTGAAAGCAACGAATAGCTTAAAGCAAAATGTTGATGTTCTATTCTTACTCTGCACACTTGGCTTGGCTTCTAGGATTCATTGGTTCGGTTTTAATCAGTTCTGGATGAGATAATTTTTTTTTTAAAATATGAGCTTAATTCAAATCGCCATCTTTATCGTTTTAGATTATTGATTAATTTATTAAAAAAAACAGTTTTATATAACCTTTTAAAAATTATGAACCGAAACCAAAACCAAACTAAATTTAATAAAATTGAATCTTTTCAATTTTTCCATTTCTTTCCTCAGCCCTAGACTGGCTTGGACCTGGACCAGTTGGGGTTTTTTGGGATTCATAATTCATTGTCCTGAAACTTTTGCTTTTGGGCCAAAGACTTCTCATGGGCTGGAAGGGGATAATGTCATATTTGATATATATACTTTTATAAAATGTTCAAAATGATATTTATATTTTGAAAATTTTTAATGTGATACTTGAACTATCAATTTATGTATTATTTGGTACTTTTATTTTCATAAAGTGATACGTGTACTTTAAAAATATTCAATGTACATAAAATTAACACCCTGAATAAATCATATCAAGCCAATTTCTTTTCGAGATTTCGAATGTTGAGATGTTAGAAGACTATGGAAGATTTGCAGTTCTCATTGTTAAAAGAAATTTTCATCGATGTTGAACGCTGGTCTCGGTTCCATTTCATACGTTTTCGCACAACTTGGATTGAAGTTACAGGCGCTCCTTTGCACGCTTGGAACCTAGAGACGTTCAAAAGCGTTGCTAATTATTAGGGTGATTTTATTTCCATGGAGTCTAACTCGCTTAATATCGGCTAATCAGTTAAAACAAATTGAGGAACTCATTATTCCTGAATGTGGAGGTGAACATTTCCGAAGTTGGGGATTCACAGCCTTTGAATCTGGAGGTGGACGTGCTAAATTCTCATATGGTCATTTTGATTTTGCTAAAGAAGATTCGTCTGGTGGTGGAAGGAGTTGAGAGGTTGAAGATACATTTAATGAAGAGGTGAGGTAGTGACGAGAGGTTCTAGGAAATCAAAGGAATTAGCAGAGAACTTAGACCCGATTATTGCTATTGCCTCGAGAAATGATTAGAACGAGGCTTTGGGGAGCAACTCAACATCCATTGATTTCTCATCGAGAAAAAGGAAGGTGAGTCGTATTGGGTCTAATCACGGGTTGAAACTGGGCCAGAAGATTATTTTAGCAAGGTCACAAGATAAAATTATATATGATGCGGGCCAGTTTAATAGGACAAGTTTTGGGCCTTATTTGTTGAAGGCAAGTTCACACTTCGGTCACGATGAAATGATGGGTTGCGGAGCAGATTTGAAAGATGTGTGTTAGGATCGACCCGATTAAGCAATAAGTAAAAAAAATAGCAAAATAAATTGAGAAATTGAACGCACAAATTTAACGTGGAAAAATCCTTCCAAAGAGGATAAAAAGTCACGGGTAAGAATAATTTTACTATAATGACAAAAGAACGAAGAGTACAAAAGATAGAGATAAAAACTAAACCCCGAAAGCCCAAAAATAAAGAACTCTCAAAACGTAAACACAAAATTCTCTAACACCTTGTTTGGTTGGGTGTAATGGATTAGCCATTACACCCCGAATCGGTGGCCCCACTGAATACAGCGTTTGGTTCGTTGTTTTCCCTAATACGGGCCTAATCCGTTGCGAACGGATTTCGCAGTTTGGCTGCTTCACCACCGATTTCTAATCCCTTGCAAAAGCAAAGATTAGGTAATCGGTGTCTCATTTACCCTCCCCTTACCGAAATCGACTCCAGCCGACCCTCTCCCTCCCAACATCAACAGAAGGTGCCGGCGAACCAAACCTCTACCCGCTCCCGATTTCAGCTTTGCATCCTTCTCCGACTCGACGGTGTCAGATCTCCGGACGGCTTGAATCAGTAATCTCCGCCTCTGAGTAACCTATTTCTTTCCTCTCTGCATGCGATTGTTTCAGTTCTTGCCAGTTATGGTTTTTTTTTCATTGTTTGTTTGTTTGTCCTGAATTACAGGTTCTTTGCTCCAGCAGTTCTTCATCGGTCTCCTCTCTGATTTCCTCATTACAGGTTAGTTTCCCCTCATTGCATGTGGCTATACAATTGTTTGCAATGGCTGCATAATTTATTAAATGTGGCTCCATCTACTTGATCAGTCAGAAATGAAAACAAAGGACTATGAATGCTCATGTCCTGTTTGGATTTGTAGGCTTTTTGAGATTTTTGTTGAATAGAAACACTCTGATATTCTGTCATGGCTACTGCAATTTAACATGCATATAATGAGCTCTAGAATGACAGCATAGTCCTGGTTGCCATAAAATTTCTCGGTGGTTGTTTTCAAAATGAATCTAAACTAGACAGAGATTCCAACATATATATCTTGAGCAAGTACCAAAAAAAGAGATCATCTTTAAAACTGACTTGACTACTTCAACTTTGAATGCTTTGAAATGTTTGCTCACTGATAAATGTTTGAAATGGTGCTGTTAATTTGGTACTGTTAACTTTGAATGCTTTGAAATGTTTGAAATGAATTAACACCCAAGTACATTTACTGCTAATTTGATCTCCAAATTGGTGTGGAATTATGAAACTAAGAGAGTTTTTTCCTATATGTTGCTTTTACGTTTCACTCTTTTTGAAATATTTAGCTGACAAGGTCTCCTTCCACTGTATCTGCTTCTGGCCATATATGAGAAACCAAGAAAACCCTTTCTTATTCGGCTATATATATATATATATTGAAGTGAAAATGAAGCCATGACTTGTACCTCTAGTGGATGGCACCCAAGGAAGATAAATTACCCAAAGCTTTCTTCATTACCAAATCTCTCATTTTACTTTTAAAAGTTTTAAATTATCTGTCAAACTTATAATCTGTCAATGCATGGTTCGGATTCCATACCTGAGAATCAAATTGGGTTGGTCGAATCCCATGTCCTAAAGATTCCATAGACATACGTCAATTATAGTTCTTCGAGGGTTGGCAACACATTTGTAGTTTTCTTACACTATTCCATTCACCGAGAGTTAATATCCACACATAATAATAAGAATCCATTCGCATCACATATATACACCCACTACATTTAAAGAAAACTATCTAAATAAAATTTTATCACTTACTTCGAATGAATTTCCCAATATTATTGTTGCTTTTTAACATGTCTTCACAACAATCACTAGCAAGGAACCCTTTGGAAATTGTCACCTAAAACTTTGAGTTTGATTTTCAAAATCCACTCTTGTATCTTACCTCAACATTTATGAGAAAAATTCGATTCAACTAGAAAAAAATTAATTTTTTTATTTTGAGTTAACTGAATTAAATTATTCAATTTTTTTGAGTTAATTCGAAAAAGTAATTTGATTTTTTGAGTTCGATTCAAGCTGAATTTAAAACTTTAGTACCAATTCTTGTATTAATATCAATTATGATAAAAATATAACGATTTTGATACTTTCAAAGATCTCGTTCAAATTTAAACATTATTAAAATAAATTGCGCTAACTTTAAGCTCAAATAAAAATTTTATTTATGTTATTTAAGGTATATTAAAATATAATTAAAATCATTTTGATTATATAATATTTTTAATTGAAATATAATTAAAATCATTTTGATTATATAATATTAATATAAAACTATACATTTAAATCCAAAATATAAATAAAACATGGCATAACAATTAAAATTTAATATTAATAGAAAAACATATTTAATATTATATTTATTATTTAAATTTTTTGTCCATAATATTTTTTAACTATGTGTTATAAATTATTGTTTGGGTGATTGATAAAGAAATGAAATTAAACCCTAAATGATATCATTTAATAGATACTTTTTTGCTTCGTGTGTTCTAAATTTGTGGTGTTTATTTTTTTTATATTGTGTAATTGCAACTTCAATTCTTTAATGTGTTGCAGTAATAGCTCGTCTGCTTTTAATTGCACAAAATGTGAGGCGTAAAAGAATTGGTATTGCAATTACAGATTGAATTGATTTGTTGATGTTACTTTAGGTATCTAGTTTATGAAACTTTGGTGGTGTTTGATTAAAATTCTGTATTGTACTAAACTTTGTTGAATTATAATTTAATTATCTTTTCATTCAGGATGTGTTATAAATTTAAATTTATATCAAACTAACGATATAATATTATAAAATGTTCACCTTTTGATTCATGATATTAAAAATAGTAAATAATGTTAATTTGTTTTTTTTCTTAAGATAAATATGTCAGGTGTTCCACAATCACATGCTTCTTCTCAAGCTTCTCGAGGAAGCAAAAGAAAATGGGTTCCAAAAGAAGATGCAGCCTTGGTTTCTTGCATGGTGGATTTGCACAATGTAGGAACATTTAATGCTGATACCGGGTTCAAAGTCGGTTATTTGAACGAGCTAGAGAAAATGCTAGAAAAGGCTTTACCAAGAGCAATGTTGAAGGCGAAACCAAATATTGAATCTCGGATTAGGTGCCTAAAAAGGGAATGGTCATCGTCTATGACATGCTTAATGGCCAAAACAATAGCGGCTTTGGTTGGGACGAGCATAGGCAGCTCGTTGTTGCTGAAAATGCAGTTTGGGAATCCTATGTAAAGGTAAAATGTATTTCAAGTATTTATTTGTTTTTTTTTTACAAAACTTATAACTAATATGATTTCCTCATTTTTTTAGAGTCACAAAGAAGCCTCTCATTTCAGTCATCGTTCTTTCCCTTATTACAACCAGCTTACTGCCATATACGCGAGATCGAGTGACTGGGAAAGACGCTCAAACAGCTGCTGATGTTCTTGAAGAAATACATGCTGAGGATGCACGTACTACAGATATGAATGAAGAGAGAAACACATTCTATGACTGCGAAGCTGACGTCTCTTTAGACGACATGGATGTTTCTGGTACAGATCCGCGAAGAGATAGAGACCAAGGGGGTTCCTCATCTTCAAACAAGAGAAAGAAGAAATCTGATGCTCGTGATAATGTGTATTCTTCATTTGATGAGGCTGCCACTTTGTTAGGGGAAAAAATTTAGGTCGTTGGCGATCAAATCAGTAGGAGTATTGCCTCCGATGTGGTAGTTCAGCAAAAGTCAGAAGAACATCAAAAGATGGAAGAGAAAGCTTCAAATTTATATTCAGCCTTATGGTCAATTGAAGGTTTAACCGACGATCAGCAGTATGATGCTTTGAGTAAAATTCTCGATCATCCAACTCAAATGATCGTTTTCTTTAGTTTACCTTCTGTTGCCCGATTGGAATGGGTCAGAAGATTTCTTTCTCACCATTAAATATCAATGTTCAAACTTTTTGATGTTGTAAAACTATATAACATATGGATTATGATGTACAATTTCATTTTCATCTAACCTTTTCTTAATATAAGTTAATTATGTTTATGCAGAATATAATTCTCAAGTTATATATTAATTTTAGTAAATTCATATAAGAACATTTTATTATTAAGAATTTTATGAAATTATATATCACTATTAAATTATATTTAATATTAATTATTTTAAATTGTATAAATTCATATAAGAAAATTTATTATCAAGAATTTTATGAAATTATATATTATTATTAAATTATATGTAATAATTATTATTTTAAATTATACAAATTCATAAAATATAATTTATTATTTATAATTGTTTTAAATTTTATTAAATCATATATTTTAATTATAATATATTTAATATTAATTATTTCAAATTTTCTTTTATAGTATAATATATTATGATTTGAGTAAATTCATATAAGAATATTAATTATTAAGAATTTTATTAAATTATATATTTTAATTATAATATATTTAATAATAATTATGTTAATTTATATTTTACAGTATCATATATTATGATTTGAGTAAATTCATATAAGAATATTAATTATTAAGAATTTTATTAAATTATATATTTTAATTAAAATATATTTAATAATAATTATGTTTAAATATGATTAAATTATTTATTATTGATATTAATAATCTTATTAAAATTTAAATAATAATAACAATAATAATTTACCAAAACAAATTTCTGCTAATTATTAAGAATTTTATTAAATTATATATTTTAATTAAAATATATTTAATAATAATTATGTTTAAATATGATTAAATTATTTATTATTGATAATAATAATCTTATTGAAATTTAAATAACAATAACAATAATCATTTACCAAAACAAATTTATGCTAAAGGTATTCTAGTCATTTTAGTTTTTTCCATTATGCTATTACACCTCTATTCCATTCAACCAAACACAAGATTACTATTACGCCTCTATTCCATTACATTCAACCAAACAGTTGATTTGCTATTACACCTCTATTCCATTACACCTCTAATCCAATACAGCGAACCAAACGTGCTCTAAATGTGTTATGAGTTCTAATCTCTAATGTGTGTCTTTTCTAATATTGTAAAAGAACCTATTTATAGGCTAAATTAGTAGGTCAAATAAACTATGCTAATAAATACTAAATATATTATACTAATAAATGTTAAATATATTATACTAATAAATACTAAATCTTCTAGAAAGAAAATATATTTTGTTTAATTGACTTGTAAGTAATCTCTTAGAATTTGAGTCACATAACTTTAACACTGTGAATTGGTAGACAGAGGAGATTGTTGATAAAAAAAAAAAGCAAAAACGTAGAGGTAGAAAACCAATCATATAAAGGTGTGGTGTCTGGTGAAGAAGCAAACAACGGATGATCGTATTGTTAATGGTTCCCTTACTGACTCTGACATTAGGAATCGCAAGAAAAGTATAGTGAAGGAAGCTGCTCGAGGTGAATGCGAGTGATAGTGAGGATTTAATTATCATTGAGGATCAAGAAGCTGGAGTTTCAGCTATGAGTACGAAGATGTTTCATCTCTAGAAAATGTTTGGGGTGTTGGGAAGGTGTCATAAAGTAGGGTAATCAACGTTTTAGTGTTGTGTACCCATTTATGATATGGTGATGATGCATGTTGGATGCAATACATAATTGTTGCGATTGTGTATAATGGGGTTGGTTTGGATATCCCTTCATGTTTTTCTTCGGCAGGGATCGTTTTGGTGTTCCTTTTGAGACTCTTGATTTGTATGTTTTTTTGCGTTTGTTTTGAGGTGGGTTACATATTACTAAAATTGCATTTGGATTTTTCTTACTCTACTTTCCATGGATATTACTAAAAGTTTATTTTTTTTCTCACTAAAAACTATATTAAATTTAAATAAATTAATAAAAATTCAACACGTGAATAATATAACATTACATAAAAATTTAAATAAAATAAAAAAAATTAAATAACTAAGTCTAAACAATAAGTTTAACTTTGAAAAAAAATTAATAATTTAATTGTTTGAGACCTTTCTTAGAAGAGAAAAAAAATCAATTTCATTGTTTGAGACCTTTTCTTAGAAGAGATTTGAAAAGTAAGGCAGTAATTGGTTTGGTCTTGTAAGTTTAACTCATAATTTCTCCATTTTGTCAAAAGTAGTTGAAATTTATACATGTCGAAGTTTTTCAAAATTAATGTCTTTGGGTTAGAATAGGAGGTTAAACAATTTAATTTCGACTACCATGAGATTCTCTCAATTTTGTTTCTAAAATATGTGGGTTCATGTTAAGCAAAAAAAAAAAAGTGAAGTTTTTTAAACCCGTAATTAGGATTTCATGTGTAGGAACTTTAATTTATTTTAATGGAGAATATGATTTTTCTTATGCAAGTGTTTTATTTACTTATTCTTTTTATTAACTATACCTCGTTTAGGTTTAGGTTTAGTTATTTGTTTTTTTAATTTAGTTTATTTTTTTTGTTTTATTTAATTTTCCACATAATGATATATTATCCATATGGAATGGATGACTTGGAAAAAGAAAAGTTTCCACATGTTGAATTTTAATTGGTTGGTTTAGCATTCACTAATGATGTTAATTTCAGGTACCATAATAATACACAAATTCATAGTTTAGGTACCACATTTGACATTTTATGAAAGTACATGTATCAAATAATACACAAATTGATAATTCATATACCATATTGGACATTTACCTGTATCTCATTGGACATTTTATAAAAGTACAAGTACCAAACGTGATATTATCCCTAATGTGAAATTTTGTTTTTAGGTTAAAATAAGTTATAAGTCTTTGTACTCTTTGTAAATTTGAAATTTAATCGATGTACTTTTATTAATTTAAAATTCATGTCAAATTGTTATGATTGTTAAAATTTCTTTGTTAAATTTGTTAGTATGACATTTTGAAATAAGAAAAATACTCATTTGATAGTCATGTAACTAAAAAAATTACCGAATTCGATAAAGGAATTTAGTGGCGATAATAATTAGACTTGCATTTTTAAATTAGAAAAGTAGAAAAAATTAAATTTCAAATTTATTAAGAATAGTAATTTAATATTTATATGTTTAATTTTGAAGTAAATAGTTAATTTTTTTTTAGAAGGTGGATTACACAAGAGGAGGGAAAGACCCTAACAACAACGCGACTAACGCGGCTCGAACCCAAACTACATTTGGAGCGATCAACACCCTAACTATTAGACCAACACATAGATTTGAATAATTAAAATTTTAACTATCCGTAATCTTAAATGTTAAAATGAAATTGCCTTACCATATTTTGAAGTGACGAAAAAAAAAACAGAAATTTGCAATTTCTAAATCTTGAAAGTTTTTTACCATTATATTTTTATGTTCAATTGTAGTACAATGTACAGTTCTATCTAATTAATTACTTCATTCGTGTTATCGCTTGTTGTAATGTTCGAAAATGATATAAAGTACCTCCCCGAGTGGACCACACACATGAAATGAAAGTAATTATGTATGAAAATTGATATGTGTGGCATACAATTACGAGGTTCATTCACACTAGAGCAGGGCCTTTACGAATGTGACATATGCCCGACCTTGCTTATTAATGGAGTTGGATATGCTTTCTTTTCTTCATCAAATGCATGCATGTCGATGCTTTTCTTCCCCCCCCCCCTCTATCTCTCTCTCTCTCTCTCTTTCTCCTTTTCAACAAAATACTTTTACGTCTTTATGTAAGATCATTAAAAGATTAAATGTCATTTTCAATAAAAAAAATTCTTTATGTATTGATATCCAATCTTATTTTGAGAAAAATGAATCATTGTTTTTGGTGGGACTTTTTCACTTAAATAATACAAAAATAAAATTAATAACTAAACTGATATGTTCATAAGAGTATTTACTAAAATGGTATGGTTTTATTGGTGTTGTCTATCAAATTGGCGGCACCGGATTGAAATGCAATGATCTAAAGTGTTTAGGGACTTGATATGCAAATTTACCCTTTTGAGTGGCTGCTGAAAAAGAGTGAAAGGGTTTCGCGGCGGCACCAAACTTTAAATGTGGCTAATTGCCTTCTAAGCCCTTCTTATTTATTATTTTATTTTTATTCCCCTTCAACTCACTAGATTGTGTTTAAACAAGCGCTCAACCTATTTTTATAGTTAAATAACCTCTTAATCTATGATTTTTACTCATAAAAGCCCTTTATTTTAATATTAAAGTAAATATATTTTGAATTTTAAGCTCTTATCTTAATCTTTTGTTGATGCAATAAAAATTATATACACTCTAATATCAACATAAAATCTTAAAAAGTAATCAAAATTTTCAAAAGAGTAGTTAAGAATATCATGTATTTAAGCACTCTCAAGAAATTTTAAAATTTTATTTTTCTATTTAATAAACTATTCTTATCAAATTCAAATAAACGTAAAATACGAATTAATTTATATTTTTTTAAATAGCTTTACTTTGGGTAAAATATATTTACTTTAATATTAAAATAAATGGTTTTTATGAATAAAAATAATAGGTTAAGAGCTTATTTACCTACAAAAATAGGTTGATGGCTTGTTTAAACACAATCTAATGAGTTGAAGAGGAATAAAAATAAAATAATAAATAAGGAGGCCTTAGAAGGTAGCCACATTTAAGGTTTGGTGTCACCAGCGGCACCCTTTCACTTTTTTCAGCAGCCACTCAAAAGGGTAAATTTGCATATCAAGTCCCTAAACACTTTAGATCATTGCATTTCAATCCGGTGCCGCCAATTTGACAGATGACACCAATAAAACCATACCATTTTAGTAAATAATCTTATGAACATATCATTTTAGTTATTAATTTTATTTTGTGTATTATTTAGATAAAAAAAACCTTTTTGGTTGTTTAAAAGTATTTTATGTCTTAATATCTAAAATATGGTTCATATATTAAAATTAATTAAATTTATATTAATTACTTCAATTTTATATTTTATGTAATATAATTTTTAACAATATCCTAAACTAACCTTTTTTTTATATAGAATATTAGGAATGAGAATGAGGTAACATAGTTAGAAGTCATGTTAAAAATTGTTTAACAAACATTATAGGTTCTGATTATATATATGTTCTTTTTGACATAATACTTAGAATTATTTATAGCCCCTCCCCAACCTATAAATAGAAGGATAATGCACTTTAACGTACTCGAACTCACGTCCTTCTGCATTAACAACAATGTTTATGCCAATCGAGTTGACTCAATCGGCACCACCATTTTATTCAAGTCAAAACTATATTAAACTAAACCTTAATTCATCTATGCAACTTTTTTGTGTTTTCCTTTAGAATTTAAAAGTGAAAAATAGTACGTAAGAAATAAATAGAGGAAGGTACGGTTACATTGATTTAATATGACATCTTTGGAGCTTCTTGTACTAAGAGTTGGATTGCATTTTGCTCTTTCTACTAAAAAATGGGCAAAATAGTCTTTATATGTCAGGCCAAAGAGTAAACTGGTCCTACTGTTAAAACTTATCAAAGAGCAAACTGGTTCTACTGTTAAAACTTACATCCATTTTTACTGTTAAAAACAAGTCCATATACGTTAGCATAAGGTAGACTTGGTTATTTCGTCAGTTTGTCAGTTTTAACCGTATAAATGGAAGAATTTTTTAACAGAAATGACCAATTTACTCTTTAATCTAATGAACAGAGACTAATTTTAAGTAATGGAAGCAAAATACAATTAAGCTTATAGTATATAAGTCTCCATCATACTTTTACCCATTTATCTCAAATTTATTTAAGCTTATACATCAAAATAGGCTTCATTGATAACCCTTGTCTCATTTAGGTCCTTAAAATTTGACCATTTTACCAATAAAGGCCCATTTCCAATTTTTTCATTATTTATCGGAAAGACCGGTTTTAGCAAAACACATTCACGTGGGAATGTTTTTGGGGGAAATTTTAGCAAAACACATCCCTGGGGGAGCGATTTTGCCATGTCAGCATAAAACGCACCCACGTGGATGCGCTTTGCTGACGTGGCAAAATCGTTCCCCTAGAGTCGTGTTTTAGCCCGTGTTTTTCTAGGGTTAGGGATTTTCCATGTTTAGTCCCTAGGGTTTTTTGGTTTAGAGTTTTTAGGGTTTTGTTAAAATAATTTAAGATTTTTGGTAGGTTTAGGGTTTAGAGTTTTTTTAAAAAAAAATTAATTAAATTAAGTTTTTGGGGTTTTAAATAAATTAATTAAATTAGAGATTAGGGTTTTTAAGAAAATTAATTAAATTATGGTTTAGTTTTTTTAAAAAATAATTTTGTGTTTAGGGTTTAAGGAAAATTATATTGACAATATAAAAACTTTTGTTTTTTTTTCTACAGTAGTTTCTGAAAAAATAATTTTGAGAAGACGGTTCTGAAAATATAATGTAAAAAACGCTTAAAGCAAGATGCGTTGTCAGCAAAATTACTGAAAATAGCTCCCATGTAGACGTTCTTTTTCTATAGTAGTTCCTAAAAAAATAATTTTGAGAAGATGATTCTGGACAAATGGTGTAAAAAACATTTCAAGCAGGATGCACTGTCAGTAAAATTGATGAAAAAAGCTCCCATGTGGACGCTCTTTTTCTACAGTATTTCTTGTTTGGCCTTAGACTATAAATGAGTCAAATTTTATTCTCAAGTTGCATAAGTTACAGCAAGAAAAATTAAGGAGGCTAAGTAGAATAGAAATTAAAGATGAGTGAACGTATTAGTGCTGTTATTTACTATGATGGTGAGGCCCGTGACACCGAGAACGGCATTATTTTTTACCGGAGAACATAGCGCGATTGGTTTTTAACCAAAACATTGATTTGACAGAACTTCGTAAAAGAATTAGGTGTAAAATCTTCAGAACGACTCCAATAAGAGTTTCGTCTATTAAGTATCAATTTTGTACTTCTGTTGATCCCGTGACATGACTCATTTGATATCAAAGGTGGTCGTAGCTTGGAGGTGATGTTGTAGACTCATCTCGCTAGTGGATCACCCTATCTTGAGTTATATGTACAATTTTCATCGCCAAATGAAGTATTTGTGACTTCAACATCTAATGCTGTTCGAGAGGAATACATGACCCCTGTCTGACACTCCGTTAGTGGGAGGCAGAACATGGAAGCGCCCGTGTTTGGTAGTAGTATGAAATACACAACCCCTACAAGACACTCGGTTAGTGGATTGGACATGCACCTCGGTGGGTTGATATTCAATGCTGGAAATATGTACTAGGAATGACATCAACTCCCAATGGTTAGCAATCCACATCTGATTAGGGATGTTATGAAATGTCCACAAGAAGGGATGATGTACTCCTTACGACGTCCATCGGTGAGGGGGCCTCGTACATTGCAGATGATAGTGGGTTGGATGATGAGTCTGATGTGGATCCCTCTCGAGAGCCCGGCCTCGATGGTGTAGAGTTGCATTATTTTCTAAATCGAAGCCTGTTCCAACCGAACCTGAAAATGTTGAAGGGGATTCAGCTAAAGAAGAAGAAGATCTGATTTCAGGGTGTACTCGCCTCCAACCCACATGTATAATGTCGATCTATCGGTAGATGATGCATTAGAGTTTCCAGATCTACCACACAGAAGGCGTGACCGTACAAGTTCGTCATTGGATTCAGATGAATTGGAAGTTGGTAAGGAGTTTTTTAGTAATGATAGTTTTCTTAGTGCATTGAAACAACATAGCATCATGAACGGGGTTAACTACAACGTGGTTAAATCCAAATCCAAGAAGTTTGAGGCCAAGTGTGCAGTGCAAGACGGTACATAAAAAATCATGGCTTTGGTTAGAAAAAAGATAGGCTTGTGGGAGATAAAAAAGTACAAAGGTCCACATACATGTGTTGCTGGCACAGTATCACTGGGTGTTTAAGATTTTTGAGTAATACTTTTATTACGTAATGTTGCATTATTTAACGTACTTCGTTGACAGGTGTTTCATAAGATCATCTCAAAATAGATTTAGATATGTTAGCTAGCTTAATACTATCGACAATGAAGGCGGATCCTAGAACTTCTATGTCGATCTTAATTGCCAATATTCATAGCCAATTGAGGTACACACCCTCTTACCGCAAGGCTTGGATAGCTAAGCAGAAGACGTTGGAAAATATGTATAGTGAGTGAGACGCTTCATATAATGAGGTGTGGCAGTGGTTTCAGGCGCTAGAGAGGTACGTCTCAGTTACATAACAGACCTTGAAACGGTACCTGCGTACTACAACGACTGATTGCTCCGTGGATGCCAAGTGTTCAAGCGTCTGTTTTGGAGTTTTAAGCAATGTTGGGACGCATTTGTATACTGCAAGCCATTGATACTAACTGACGATACCTTTATGTATGTTAGATATACCCATCGACTATTGCTAGCTGTGGCACAGGATGACGGTGGGAGAATCCTTCCAATTACATTTGCAATAACACCGGGGGATTCAGGTGATGACTGAGATTTCTTTATTTTTAGGTTAAGGAGGCATGTCTGCCCCTAACCTGATATATGTGTTATATCGGATTGAGGTACTGGAATACTAGCCACAATTGAGCGACAAGGAAGCCTATGAGATTGCACAAACCATTGGTATTGTCTAAGGCACGTTGCGTCCAACTACTTCGGGAAATATCGGTCTGCCACTGAACGACGACAAATGACCAACATGGTTATTTAATCTCTATTAATATAATTTTGTTTGTAATATTCAATTTATTCTGAATGGAAGAATGATATTTAATTTTCGCTATCAACTTATATTGGCAGGGTACGATATCAATAAGGACCGTTTTCATAAGATGTTGTCGATTTTGCATTCAATTAACGAACAAGGTGCAAACTGCCTTTATAACATACCTTTCGAACAGCGTACACAAGCATACGACGGCGGCCTACGATATGGTCATATGACCTCAAACCTAGCTAAATGCATAAATTCTATTCTAAAAGGAATGTGTCATTTGCCGATAATCTCGGTTGTGCGAGAGACATATTTTCGTTTAGCGGTACTATTTCCAAAACGAGAAGCGAGTTATAAAAGGTCAAATGTTGGGAGGCCATGTATGGTACCGGAAGGTATTGTAAGAAATTAACAAGGCGAAGGCGCGGGCCAACACCATGCACAAAGTGTGTCACGATCGCGACAACCTATGGTTTCGTGTGGTGGAGTTTGACAGATCGAACCAAGGTACTATAGACGGGCAATATCGTGTACACCTAAAAAATAACATTTGCGACTGTGGGACGTTTGACGCACTTCGTTATCCTTACGCTCATTCAATTGTAACTTTTCAGAATCTCCGTTTGGATCACATGAGATATGTCGACGAAGTGTACAAAATATAATACATGTACAATGTGTGGAGACACGTACTCCCACCGGTACCAGATGAACGTAAGTGGTCGTCTGTATCACTTGCTCTATTTAAGTTGTTACCGGATGGAGAATTGTATCGCAAACTAAAAGGTCGACATTGCTCGAGTGGAATACGTAACAATATGGATATCTGGAAAAGAACGAACCAACAGAAGTTGTGGTGATGGTGTAGGAACCTAGGTTATACAATTCAATCGTGTCCAAATCGAAATAGTTGATAGTTGCTGTAATAAAACTATGTTGTATTATTTCTATTTTATTAAAAATATAAAAATATTGTCTTATTCAAAAGAACTTCTATTTTATTAAAAATATAAAAAAATTACTATTAAAATATTAAAAATAACTTTTGTTTTATTAAATGAAATAATATAAAACTAGTTTGTACAAATATATTAAAAAATCAATGTTGGTGTCGGTCGGAATCAGTGCCACATGGGGGTTGTCGACGGTTATGCGCTGAAGTCCTTCTTAGTTTAGCTTTCGGAGGGAATTGTGGTTGTAGGTGTTGGGAGGATGACCCACCTTGATAGAATAAATAATGCAGAGGTGTTTGCATCAGCCACAGTGGAGGTGTTTGAATCCATAAGGCAATAAGGATTGGTAATGAGAAGAGCTCCCCAACGGCGCCTCGTGCGATCCCTCCTGCGACGGCAACCTATATATCGTTGGTTGACTCGGAGTCATCAGAAAAGGAGATGCACCGGGCCATGCATTCCAATTTGGCATAGAACTGGGAAAAGAAAACATATAAGGGTTAGGATACATATAAGGGCTAGGATACACACCTGGTATAATCTGAAGAGGCTGTGATGTGGGTGTTGTCGGTTGAGGCATTGGGCTCGGTAATTGTGTGAGCGCTGTTGATAGGCCCATGCCGTCATCTTTTCTCTTTGCCTTTCCCTTTCGAGTCTAATTTGTCGACGTCTCTGCTCTTCCAACAGTAAATATGACTTGTCATAGATCCTAAACCATGGCATGTAATCCGGTGCGCACGCTAACTCTGGAACAATGATCGGTTCCCGAGTAGGTATATGATCATACCGATTCTCTCACATTTTGACATATTTCGAGCAGAATACCGGCCAATTCGTATTCGATTATCGTAAATCGATTTTGTGCTCCTCATCGAGCACCTCAGGTGCCATGGGACTCAGTTGTTGAAATCTAAATTGTTGTAACACTCTATCCGTCTAGTGCATCTCCACGGTAACATAGTTGACCAATGGGACCTTCACATGCCAAATGTTTTGATTTTGAAAGTATTCATCTGGAATTACTGCCCGAATTTTTGGATCCTCGTATGGTGTCTATTGAAACTATATGAACATGATAAAATATTAGTTATATACATAATACTAAATACTAAATATAAAACGACTATTTTATGTATATATATGTTATTTAATACTTACTTGCGCTTTTGGCCGTTAGTGTAATAGAAGCCTTATATCTTCAAGAGCAATAGATATTCCAACATAACTTGCCGAATGGTTCCACCTAATTAAATAATTTTTTAGCATACAATTATATTTTAAATCTATGTAATAATTATAAAATCTAATATAAATTTTACCTCGTTATGAGTGGGAATGTATATGGGTGGTCTACTTGAGGATGTAAAAATGGAAAACGAAATTGAGCCCATGATTGTAGTAGTGATAGGCAGCCTCGGATTTTGGCTTTAGTTGGTGGCGTCACCCCGCACATCTCTCGGTACAATGTTGCCAACATGGACCCGATGAGTGCGGACCTATCCACCGGCAATCTCAATTGTAACTGCATGTCCTTCAAAGTGATGATACACTCTCCGCATAGAAGATAAAATGTGTGCGTCTCGGGTCTCCACCTCTCTATCAATGCGCTGATGAGTTTCGAGTCTAACTTGCACCCCTGGCCTATAGTGGCCACGTGCCAAAAACCCGTTTCCCGCAAGTAATTCTCTATCAACGGTGATGGAGGACCAAACATATTACAAATATAGCATTGTAACACCTGATCTACAGACTGTTATAAAAAATTATAAAATAAAAATTAATTAAAATTACATAAATGAAAAAATATTAAATTAAAAAATTAAAATTAACCCTTACTATTCTCATTTTGACGGAGATATGTTTATAATCGAGACGAATTAATTTCCCGACCATTGCTAACACAATCAAATATTTTTGAAATTATAAAAAAAATACTAATTCAGAAAAAAATAATTTAAAGAGAGCTTTTTTGCCAAAATTAAAGAGAACTTTGAGAAATTTGAGAGAAATTTGAAGAAATAATGTGTGAAAAAATATGATGGGGTTTTATAGGTTTTTTTTACCGTTGGACCCCCCAACAGTCAAAAAATTGAATAGCCGTTGGGGAAAAAAACACGGGTTAAAACGCGTCCCTGGAGGAGCGATTTTGCAACGTTAGCAAAGCGCGTCCACGTGGGCGCGTTTTGTGCTGACATGGCATAATTGCTTCCCTAGGGACGTGTTTTGACGAAATTTCCTCCAAAAACACTCCTACGTAAACGCATTTTGTTAAAATCAACCTTTTCCGGTAAATAATAAAAAAAAATTGACCCATTTCCATAAATAAAGTTAAAAATGAGCCTTTAATGGTAAAATGGTCTTAAAATTTGTTTGGGTAAATATTATACATAAACTATGGTAGTATTACACAAAATGATTCAATCATTACTTTTTTTTTAATTTCTTAACCAATTGTATCATGATACAAGGCATTTTCAAGTAAATAAAAAAATAAGTAAATTTAATATTATATTTTTCATCTTCTTCCTCACCATCTCCTAGTCATCCGTTCTATATATCTAGCAATCGGATGAGACAAGGCATGAGCTTCGGGTGAATTGATTTTGGATCTTTTAACTTCATGATGGGGCGGTTCTGATTATATTTGTATGTTTTTGCTGAGTTAAAGGGAGTTTAGGGGTGGGATGTGAATTTGTGGGGGTTTATTAAACCATTTTGGAGGGGTTTTCTGATTCTTGTCCTTGGATTCACATGCTTAATTCCACGGTTTTAAGGGCAGTTGTAACGAGGAGGATGGTGTCTGGACAGCCATGACATGCTTGTAATTGCTGATTATTGATAAAATTTTTATTTGAAGGAGAGAAAAAAAAAAAGCAGCATGCAATGCAATATTTGCGGTGATGAGCTGCTTGAGGGAGGAAGAAGAAGAAGAAAGAGAAAGAGAAAGAGAAAGAGAGAAAATGTTATAAATATAATATTAAATGATAATTTTATTTTATTTGTAATTTATTTTTTATTTAATAAAAAATGCCACATTGATTAAGATTTTTTTTTAAAAAAAATAACGATTGGATGATTACGCGTATCAAAATTAAAATTTAAATACCACTTTTAAAAAATTAAATATATTAAATGAGAAAACATTATAATTTAGAAATCAATTTTTTATTTAAGCAATAAATATATATTAATATATCAACCACCAGCGTAACTCAAAATTCAACTATATTTAATTAATGATTTAAAATTTGGGTTGTCATTTTCAAAATAATTTTTATTTTTGAAATATAAAATCATGAAATATAATATCAACATCAAGGATGATTAAGATAATTGTGTTCAATTTAATTAATATAGTTTCGTTTGTTAAATACTTTATATAAATATATTTATCAATTTTCATAAACGTAAGGTGTAGTTATGGTCTGAATCTCCGTGTTCTTTCCGACAATGAAGTTTAGTTCTTTACTTTTAATTTTAAGTGGGTTTAATGCTCACTTTTATCCTTAAATTATACTTGCTTTTTTTTATAGTACCTAATGTTTTTAGGGTAAACTGTATCAATTGTCCCTAAGCTTTATTTAGAGTTACATAATAGTCACTAGCATTATTAAATTGTTATATTTTTGTCACTTAATTGTTAACTTTCGTTAAATTGATAACGTTACACCTTAATTCAAAGGGTTAATAGCTAATTTAATCCTTGAACTACAGTTAAAAAATTATTTTGATATTTTTAAAATTTTCTTAATAATAATTGTAAAAAAATAAAATAAAAAATCTTGAACTAAAAATTATTAGAAAATCCATAAAATAATTAAAAATCATATATTTTAAATATAAAAATATTTAAATATGTATAGATCTAAAAATTTCTTAAAATTAAAATTTAAAAAATTTTAAACTATCATTTCTTGTAATGTTTATTATATTAAAAAAATCTTAAAATCTTTAAACTAAATTCCATTTGTTTTCCACTATTGATGAACAGCTTCATGTTGTTTTACTCATAAATTGTTTTGCAAATTTTATTTTATTTTATTTCTCAAATCCTTAAAAGTCCTAGTAAAATACATTTTAATGCAAGATTAAAATTTCACTATTATATCGATTGTTGCTATTCAAGTTTTGAAGAAACAAAATCTAAGCTTGCAACACTGCTTTTATTCTTGAGAATCATAAAAACTTTTATCCTTAATGGTCTGTTTGTAAGATTTTCCCGATAATTATGAAGAGAAAAAAGAAAAATTAAAGAAAAGGGCAAGAGAGAAGAGCAAAATGTTCTATTATACTATCGGAGTTCTTGGGTAAGTTTTAATTTTTTGAAATTTTTTATTTTTCTTTTAATTTATAATATAAAGTACCCTCTTTTTCTCAACCCATCATTTCTTTTATGTAACTTCAGTTACTAAATTGATTAGGTTTTTTAGTAAACCTGAAAATGAAGAGAGTGTACCAACAAAGCAAATGAAGAAATGAGTAAGATGAAAGTGAATAAGTATTTTCTATTTTTGAAAATTCAAATACTGTGATTTTTTATGAGATTAGATATGAAAAAATTAGCTGCAAAATTCTTGATTTTTCTTTTCTGTAATTGATTTTTTTAATTTATTTTAAATAATTTTTATTTTTATTTTACAATTATTGTTAAAAATTTTAAAATATCAAAATATTTTTTAATTATAGCTCAAGGACCAAATTAACTATTAACCATTTGAAGGTGCAACGTTAGCTTTCTAAACAGTTGAGTGGCAAAAATGTAACAAATTGATAAGGTTAGTGACTATTATGAATCTTTTGAAAGATGAGTGACTGAAATGAAAATTTATGGACAATTAGGGATTGAGAGCAGAATTGGACCTAAAAAGTAACAGAAAGGTAAAAAGCATCTCAGGAATGGAAACCACTCGTTTACGAGTAGACCCAGCGCAGAAATCAAAGGCATGGGTTCCGACAGCAAATGCTTGACCAAACTGTAGACTGTTATCTCCTCCACACAAAATTAAAAAAACCGCTTTATTTCAGCAAATCACTTTTCACAAAATATAAAGGAGAGTCATCTCATAATTAATAAACTAATTTCGATTATTTATTTTAACACCAAAATTAAAAAAAAAAAACTTCCATTTTCCACGCTCCAAGAACACACCCTTCACTTTGCACAAGGTTTTGCTAGGTTTTAGGCTAAAGCTGTTTTCTATTTTCATATTTTATTATGATAACTTCGTTTTAATGCGTTTAATGTGATGAAACTAGCTTATTTTTTACAGTGTAGAAAGTTAATTAAATCGAATATTCTTTTCTCGTAATCGGATTGTGGCGATGGACGGTAGTGGTTCGGGTCGACTCGCCGGCACTGAAATTCATGGATTTTATACATTGGAAGGTACCGTACACAGAATCTATCTTTTCTTTTATCTCATCTAATTCTGCTTTAATAATTTTCTCACTCTAGGAGTTTTGTAAAATCTGTTAAACTTGACGTTTTAAATTTATTTAATTACTTGTAAATTGCAAAGAATTCTGGCTTGTTAGCTTTTTGTAAGCAAATTTCTTACTTTTTGTTTCTAATTTGTTGAACAATTGAGGTTCTGTAAGAGTTATTTTGGCTCTTTGAGAGCTAGATAAGTAGTTTAAGCTTTGTATATGTCATAGTTATGTGACTGTCTCTCTTTTGCTAATTTTAGTTTCTATTGATAGATTTGGATGTTCAAACTATGATGGAAGAGGCAAAGTCAAGATGGTTACGTCCAAATGAAATTCATGCTATACTTTCCAACTACAAATACTTCCCCATCCACGTGAAGCCAGTGAACTTGCCCCAAAGTAACTACTCATAATACTCCATTTTCTTTACCCCATTTTTCATGTTTTCCCGGATTTCCATGAAGCAATAATCTATTCCATGTTTAATCACGAAAATTCTGATTGAATAAAATATATGCCTGAGCTTTACCATTTTTTCAGTTCTTCTAAGTTTATAATAAGAGTTTATAAACAACTGGCTGTTTGAGATAAAATTTGGGCTCCGATTGATTAATGCATTTGTTTTCCGTTCATGTTTTATTCTTTGCCTTTTGGCTTTCTGTACATTTTTTCTATTTTGCAGAAAAAAAAAAGGCACATAAAAAGTATGAAAATGTAAAGGGCATCAATCAAATGAACACTTATTTGATTCAGTATTTCATTAGGATTGCCAAAGTTATCCATGCTGCAATAGAATGTCTAAGTGTCATTACTTATGACTCTAGGAAATTTTAACTTTGCTTTCAAATTAACTGTGCTTTCTATACTTACATGTAATGAATAAGAAGGAAGTCTACCTTCTATAGAATCAATAACTGTATTCTTGATGTTGTAGGTGGTACTATAGTATTGTTTGACCGAAAGATGCTCAGAAACTTCAGAAAAGACGGTCATAATTGGAAAAAGAAAAAGGATGGGAAGACTGTTAAAGAAGCTCATGAACACTTAAAAGTGAGATTTTCTTGCTTTATAAGGTCTTATAAATTGCACCACCCTGTTATCTATACAGCTTATATAGCTAAGTGAATAAAGCATTTTTTCTTTTTTGGATTGAAATCCTTGGTTTCTGAAACTGTCCTATTTTTACATATATCACTTGTTTGTATTATATGTTTGTACATAAAAATTGTTAGATTCTACTGTTGTCTTACACTGCACGCAATACATTCAATGTTCTCTTTGTGCATTAAGATTATCTTATGTTTTAAATGTTCCTATCTCAAGTATTTGTGGTTTAGAAACTAGCTTCACTTGTATAGAATCTTCCGGTTGCTGTATCTACGCGTTGGCTTGCTTCTTCCTTTCCTTTTTAAATTTAAATTTAATCTCCTCTCCTTAAATACATGCATTTTATCTCCCATGCTTTTGAATGACCAACATGTAGTTATTTTGAGAAAGCATGGATCATTGATATTTTCACTGTATTTCACGTTTCAGGTTGGTAATGAAGAAAGGATTCATGTATATTATGCACACGGCCTAGATAATCCAACTTTTGTTCGCAGGTGTTACTGGCTGCTTGATAAGTATGTAATTTATATCTATTAGTTAACCTTCCTATCTAGTCCCCTCATTATTAGTTCTGAAATAAAAATCATGAAATTTTCTCACTTTATCTCATGTTACAGTGTGTGTTAATGTTGGCATCATTAGCCTAATCTTCTATTATGGTTTCTTTTGCTTCAGGACTCTGGAAAACATAGTTCTTGTTCACTATCGTGAAACAAAGGAGGTTGGTGTTAAAATACTTAAAAATGAAAACTTCGAGATACTGTCTCCAAAGATTATCAGTTCATTATTCTTTATGCCTTGTAATCAGATAGTGACCGACATTTTCCGTTTATGGTAAAGTTGCAGGGTTCTCCAGCCACACCTGTGAATTCAAATTCCTGTTTAACAACTGATCAGTCTACTCCTTTGCTTGTCATGGAGGACTTTGATTCTGGAGCCGCTAATGCATATTATAAAGGTGAGAGTTGAATTTTCTAGAAGTTAAATTATGTAAACGATAAAGGAGTTTCTTATTTGACGAGCAAAAGATAACTCACGAATAGCATGTCTTTGTCATCATGGTTTTCTCTGCTTATCAATACACCATCTTCTCATTGATTACTGTTCTTGAAAGTGAACAGATCTCAGTGATAGCATTAAGGCAAATCATGAAATGACTCTTCATGAGATTAATACACTTGAATGGGATGAGCTTCTGGTGACAAATGATGGTAATGACTCGGCTGTATCTAGTGGAGGTAACCGACTAGTTTATAGTTGTAGTACCCCCAGTTTAATTACTGAATTATTAACTTATTTTAATGTGATGGCAGACATGAGCACTTGCTTTGACCAATGGAACCAAAAAATGCTAAATGGCCTCTCAAATGATGTAAGAAAACCAGTTCATAGCTTTCAAGTTCCTATAGTTCTTATCCCTCTGTAAGAAGAGAGCGTTTTTGTTTATTTTTGTTATACTTCTTTGCTTTAGCCTGCATGGCAACTAGCTTTGATTGTCTTTGTAGGCAAAAGGAGCATATTGAATCTCCTCCAAATAATTTTTCCTCATGCATGTAATGCCCAAAATTAGCATGCCAGTTATGCAGAAACCTGAAAGTTACAGATCTATTGAATAATTTTCTAGATCTCTGTAGCATTTATTATATGTTACACTTCTCTATACATATATGTGGCATGTTTATCTTACATAGATTTATGAGTTTTGCATGCGTGGAAGTATCTGCTTGAGGTGTCTTCATATTCATCTATTATTTATTTATGTTTATCGTTCATTTTAGTTTGACATGTAAGTTATCATTTCTGTTTATGGTGAAGATCACTTAAATATTCTCTTTTGCCTTATTTTGTATTACTCTCTTAATGCTTGATAAATGATGACCACTCAAGTTGCTTCACTTTTGCAGGGTGGCCCTATCTCCGCCTATAATTCATCACCGGACATTTCATTGCTTGACAATTTAGTTGATCCAGTTGCTCAGAGTAATAATGCTTACCTCAACACCCCAGGAGGTGTTTGTTATCAAACACCAGGTACCGAAGTAAATTCTACTGTGCAGAGGGAAGACTCTAGTGCAATAGGGATGGGTAAACCATTGGACCTTTTGATCAATAATGGTTTAGAAAGTCAGGACAGTTTTGGAAAGTGGATAAACTGTACTGTGACTGCATCTCCACGTTCAATGGGTGATCCTGTGCCAGAATCTTCAAGTTCATCTGGTCAAGATTCCTTAACCTCCCCAGGGGAAATATTTAGCATAACTGTAGTATCACCTGCATGGGCCTATTCAACTGAGAAGACAAAGGTTCTCTCTCTCTCTCTCTCTCTCTGTTTTTGGGTTGATAGAAATCACCCCTGCTGTTGCTGCTGCTGCACTCATTTTAGTAACATGCATGAATTTTGGTTGTGTTATGTGTTTTGACTTTTATTTATCTATTAATTTGCAGATTTTAGTCACTGGAGTCTTTCATCAAGCTTATCAACATCTTGCTAAGTCCAATTTGTTTTGTGTATGCGGTGATGTATGCTACCCAGTGGAAACTATTCAAGTTGGGGTTTATCGCTGTTTGCTATCACAACATGCCCCAGGATTAGTGAAGCTCTATATGAGTCTTGATGGACATAAACCCATCAGCCAAGTTCTCAATTTCGAGTATCATGCTCCTTTATTGCATGACCCAGTAGTTCCTCTAGAAGACAAGTCCAGGTGGGAGGAGTTCCGGTTGCAGATGAGGCTTGCTTACTTGCTCTTCTCCACTTCCAAGAGCCTTAGCATTCTATCGGGTAAAGTGTCACCAAATTCCTTGAAGGAGGCAAAGAAGTTTGCTCAAAAGACTAGCAACATATCCAATAGCTGGACATATTTGATTCAGTCAATTGAAGAAAATAGAGCTTCATTTACACAAGCAAAAGATAGTTTATTTGAAATTGCTTTAAAAAACAGGCTGAAGGACTGGCTGTTGGAAAGAATAATTTACGGCAGTAAAACAACCGAATATGATGCTCAAGGTCAAGGAGTGATTCATTTGTGTGCTATTATTGGTTATGCGTGGGCTATTTATCTATTTTCATGGTCTGGCCTGTCACTGGATTTTCGTGATAAACATGGATGGACAGCTCTTCATTGGGCTGCATATTACGGCCGGTACATGCTTTTTGCAATCGTAAATATTTACTTTTCACTATACTTAAATTTCCTAAATTCACTGCTTGAATTTTGAAGCTTGCTTCATGTTTTGTAAACTGGAACCTGTTAAGCATCGTTTTGTCCGAAGTGATGACAGTAATGTTGTCTATTGTGAATGCATATTTCTTTGTTCCTTTTCTGTGAGTGTTATGAAACTTAAAGGTGTTGAATATATTAACAGTCTTGTTTCCACATGATCTTATTTCTCTCAGTAGTTTGTTTCAAGCAGCTTTGGATTATTTATTTGATTTAAAAAACCTTACTTTGCAGGGAAAAAATGGTTGCTGTTCTTTTATCTGCAGGGGCAAAGCCGAACTTGGTGACGGACCCCACCACCCAAAACCCGAGCGGTTGCACTGCTGCTGATCTTGCGTCTTTGAATGGTTATGATGGGCTAGCTGCTTATCTTTCTGAAGAGGCTCTAGTGGCACAGTTCAACGATATGGCACTAGCTGGAAATGCTAGCGGGTCTCTTCAAACCAGTAGAACAGAGGCAACAAACCTCGTTAACCTTAAAGAAGATGAACTGTATTTGAGGGAAACTTTAGCTGCTTATAGGACAGCCGCTGATGCGGCTGCGCGCATAAACACTGCATTCAGGGCACACTCCTTCAAAGTTCGAGCTAAAGCAGTTGAGTCTTACAATGCAGAGGAGGAAGCAAGAAGTATAATTGCAGCTATGAAGATTCAACATGCCTTTCGCAACTACGAGGCTAAAAGGAAAATGGCTGCTGCTGCCCACATCCAATATAGGTTCCGCACTTGGAAAATGCGTAAAGATTTCCTAAATATGCGCCGCCAGGCTATCAAAATCCAAGTAAGTGCTCTCCCTTTTCTTACTGATTTCGTGTTTACTTGTGTTCTATGTATTATTTCAAAATCCTTTTATTTTTGTTGGCGACTGTGAACAAGCATGATTTCTCTTTAATTGGACCAATTAAACTAGGATTTACAAATTTCCTATTTTCTCATATTCACAAAGGTTCAGAAATTCATGCTTTAATAGCTTTTTCTTAAACAAATTTCTTATTTTGTTTGGATTTCTGATTTTTTGACACGGTATTTAACTTTTTATTTATCTGGTTTTTCTTTCCGAGGAAGTGAGGATTGCTTAGAATAGGAAAGATTCTTCAACAATTGACATTGCATGAAAATTTAAATACAGGCCGCTTTCCGGGGCTTCCAAGCAAGGAGGCAGTACCGTAAGATTGTATGGTCAGTTGGTGTGCTTGAAAAAGCAATTTTGCGATGGCGATTAAGGAGAAAAGGTTTTCGTGGACTACAAATAACCACAGACGAAGCAGTTGAAGAGCAAAGGCAGGAAACTTACGTAGAAGAGGCCTACTACATAAGCAGCCGAAAACAAGCTGAAGAACGTGTTGAGAAAGCTGTTATACGAGTTCAATCTATGTTCCGTTCAAAGAAAGCACAGCAAGAATACCGGAGAATGAAGTTGGCTCATGATTTAGCAACGGTATGTGAAGTTGTCCTAAAGAAATCTCTATTTTGTACACCAGTTTACCAACACAAATCCTTTTTATTTTTTTGCAGTTGGAATATGAAAGCCTTATCGGCCCTCTTTCGGATATGATGCTCAAAGACCATAGAAAGTAGAGGATCGGAGAAAAGTAGTATAACAACATGGTAGTTTCATATGTAAGTATATTAGAACATTAGAAACATAAGATCTATCTTCCTCTTAGATATGTTACCGTAAAACCGGAGCAAATATGTTGTATGTATCTAGTTTGTTACAAATGTATCTTGCTCTGGAATTAGGTTAACATCTGGTAAAAAGCTTGTTAGGTAAACCTATATGTATATATAGGTGTATGACTAATTGTGCATGAATCACGTTGTGTGTAAGTTGATACTGAATTAGCTGATAATTGGTCTCGATGTATTTAGTTCTTTTTGTTTGATTATCACAATTAGAGTTGTTACACATGTTACTAGCAAATCTCAATCTTCGATCTAAAATTTAGTTTGAAGGTATGATATTTAGTGTTTGTATCTTTTTAATATCGTCTATCGACATAGGCAATGGACAAATTCTCACTTCTGTTTATGGATGAAAGATAGAATTGACTAATCCATAGCTTTGTAAGCTCGAATCTCATAATATTTTTGCTAGCTTCCCAAACCTTGTTTTAACTCACAATGAAAAGAAATAAAAGTTTTGGAAAATAATGTGTCGGATAAAGAAAATTGGCATAAAGAAAGCTCCAGCCATAAGATGTTTGAGGTTTGGAAATTAGAGAAGAAATTGTGTGAGCTTCACTTTGAATTGCTCAAACAATTATCCCTAAAAATGAATTATTCCTACTCGAGTTAAACTTTGGACTATAAATACTAAAATATTTAAATGACATTTTCATAGATTATTAAATGCACATTGATATTATTAGATGGAAGTGGACAATTATAAATGTATCTAATATCCATGAAAATAGCAGTACTCATACCCGCCCTAATCAAACCTGAATAATTTCCATGTTTAAGCTTATAATATTAAAAAAAAAAGTAATGTGTCTATCAAAAAAGTAATATGCAGTTTCATATATATATCCCAAAAAAGAGCTTAACAGTAGGCCTAACAAAGCAACAAACAAAGGCAGGAATACAGCGGCACAGCAATAAAAAGGTTTAGGAAGATATTATCTACTTAATATATTGAGAGACCCATTTGAAGCCGTCACCATATCCCATTTTGCGAACAATGCTGCACATAAACACCTCAAGGGGTCGAACGGAGGAGTTTGTAAGATTGACCTTGCCCTTCCCAGTCGTGAAATTGGTCAGCCCAAGATGATAATGAAGCTCATCTTCTGAAGCTGCGTACGGAATGTCAATCTTGTTGCCTAGAATTAGAAAAGGAACATTGGCCAATGCTTCATCTGAAAGCAGCGCATCTAATTCCCTCTTCGACTCTGCAAATCTTTCCTTGTCGTACGCATCCACCAAATATACCACTGCATCAACCTGCTCACTACATTAATTACACTTTTGCGCCTATACACATACATCCATGCATACAAACAATTACATTCTAAGGTGGAGAGAGGAAGGGGTTTCATAGGGACCGAAAATCCTACACAGCATGCCAACACTTGGAAACCAGAAGCTTGTTGGGTTTTTATGTTTTCACATATAATTCATTGTTGATATCAATGAAAAATCCATTGATGTATGGAAAAGCTACAAATAGGACACTTCCTATGAATTAAAAGAGAACGGTGCTTTCAATGATATACTATATTGCTCGGCCTCTTATTTTATTTTTTCTTGAAGTAACACAGGGAGATAGGATATGACCTCCAAGTATCCTCCAAATACATGAAAAAGAAACTTAGAAACGACTAAACATACCCGTATCCAACATTCACACGTGAATCCGAGTGACCATGGATGCAATATACATTGTTAATATTTGCCAATCATGAATCAGACACACTATGAAACTTTATTTGGGATTATAAAGGCAGAATTAGCCAACCAAATTAGATTACTTGGAAAATGACTCAAGCAGATAAAAATATAAATAAATAAAAAAAACCCCCCACATGAAACAGAGAAATTTATGAAGATTTAGGGATCAGAAATGAGCAAAAACTGGAAAAATAAATGGAAGCAATCCAAATCCAAAGCTAAATTTAAATCTAAATCTATTATTGATAAGCATTGAAGCCAAATCACTGTTCTTTGCCAGTTAAATAGAATCAACAGATGAAATCTATTGTTTGATAAAGATTCAACCCCATAATTATATATAAATGATGAAGATCTGACAAAATCAAATACCATTATAATAAAAAGAATATTACCTTAGCATAGTAATCCTTCCAGACACGGCGAGCGATTTGGTGACCACCCAAATCAAAAGCTTTGAACTTGATTTTGCCTATACTCAATTCCTCAGATGTTGGGTGCTGGGTTGGTTGATGTTGAACTAATCTCTGCAAATTACAATTACCCAAAATCATCAATGTTTCAACAACCCACAAAACACAAAAATACAAAATACAAAAAAGGGGGAAATTTTTGAAGAAAATTGTGTTTTACCTCATCTTTCAACATGTGAAGAAGAGTGGTCTTGCCAGCATTGTCAAGTCCTAAAAACAAAATCTTGGCTTCTTTTTGCCACAAACCCAAAGATGCAAGAATCCCATAAAACCAATCAAATAAAAACATGGCTTGTTTTTTTTTTCTTTTTCTCCCTTGATTGCAATGATAGATCCAAAGCTTGGATCTTTGAAAGGGGGAAAAGAAGAAATAAATGTGTATATATAAGCTTGTAAGGAATTAAGAGGGGTTGAATTGAAAAGAATGTGAAAACATAATGTTATATTTATACAAATATTTTTATTTTTCCAGCTAATGAATGGGTTAACGTTTACATTATTGCATTACACAGCTCAATCTCTTGACTAATTTATTGCACCTCTGTTGTTGGTCATGTTACTGTCAAATTTCTCTCTCTTTTTTAATTAATTTTATAAACATTAATTGATGTCTAGACTCTAGTATATGCCCAAAAAAAGGAAATATTTCTTTGTGGAAATAATTAAAATAATTTGTGTTTAATATTTTTAATTTTTTTTGTACCAAAAATATTTTAAATATGTTATGTGTTTTACACGCTCCTGGTGGACTCTATATCTGTAGTTTTTAATTTTCAAAATATAATAAAAATTAAATATTCTTCAAAAATATAAATAATAGCTGCTAACATGGATTTTTTTTTTAAATTTTCACTTCCATTATATTAAATAAGTTACCCTAATCTCAATTACTCATGAAACTGATCACTCACAAAAGGTTTATAATTGTACAAGTCTGATGCCCGCAGTTAACGATAAATAACTTGTAAAATTTATTTGATAGAATTTATATTTTAGATTTTTTTAAATATATAAAATTTAGAATCAGTGATAGTTTTTAAAAAATATAGTGGATTGAGTTTAATATAATATGATAAATATTAAAATTATTCATAAATTTTGATATAATTTGTAATATTATATATCAATTTTAAGTTCATACATTTGTATACATCAAACTTTAATTTTGAATCAATTTTCACATTTAACTCATTATCTATGTAGCACAATTTTTCGTTAAGTCCAAACGCATATTTAAGGGGATGATAATTAATGTCTAAAAACACGAAGATTTGTGTTTGCCCCCAAAGTTTTTTAAAGTTTTTAGCTTGATTTCTTATACATTTTTAGTTTAATTTCATAAATTAATACAAAATGGTATCTAAATATTGATTTGGTAAAATAATATTTGGTAACATTTTTAGTTTAGGTTGTGTTTCTCCTACTGAAAAATAGATTGATTTTATCTGGTGTTTGGATGATTTTGACAAATTTTATAAAAATTATTTTCTAAAAGTTGTTTTTTAGTGAAACAAACTCAACATAAAATATATTAGATATATATATAGTAGCATTTCCATTTGAAAATAAAAGTTTATTTTATAACAATTAATATCATATATACACTTAATAATTAAATTGCTTAATTAAAATTCACTTTAAATTACAATATTTGTTAAAGCGTGATTTAAACAAATACTCATATTTATATAATAAAAATTCATATTTTATTATAAAATATTTATTTAAATATTTGTAAATTGTAATATATATTTATTATTAAAATATTAATATAAATATTTTCAGTAATATATTAAGAATATTATTTAAAATATAATAATATTATTGTTAAATTTATTATTAAAATAAAATTATAAAATTAAATAATTTAAAAAAATAACAAATTATAGTAATAGTTTATTATATTATTAAATATAAATAATTAAATATGTATGTTTAATAATATTATACATTATAATATTTGATTATTAATATTTTAAAAATTAAAATTATAAATTTATTATAAATATAATAATATTAGGTTTGATTCAAGTTAATTTTTATATTAAAGTAAAAGTACTCATAAAATATCTCTTTCTCGAAAAATAATTTACGCGTTTTTAAAGGGTAATTCAATTTATAGAAAAAATGAGTTTATTTTCTATTGCCTTGTAAGTCATTTTTCGTTGACCAAATTATTTTTCATGAAACAAACACAGAAAATATTTTTAGTAAGTCATTTTTTGTAAAACAAACACACCCTTAATTTGGTAAACTAATACAAAGCAATGTCTAAATATTAATTTAGTAAGAAAATAATGTTAAATAATTGCAGTATCTAAATAAAAAATTGTATTAAATATTTATTTGATAAAAATAAACTTAAATAATTACAATATTTAATGCAAATTGAGCATTTAACCTTTTATTTTTTAAAATGTTAATTTAGGTTCTCAAGACTAGCTCGAATTTAAAAACACTTTGTTCAAAATAGGTCTAGACCGTAAATTTGAAAATGTCTACTTTATATAAACATCTCTACCCCCTTATAAATATTTCTGGCTTCACTCCCGATTAAGTCATGTGTAAATTGTTGACTTCATTTTATTAGGTTAAAAAATAAACAAACAAATTTAAATTATTTCCATCAAGATTAAAAAATAAACATACTTGGGAAAATAAATTTTTATTTCCTAGGTTTCTTATTTTCCCCCAAGAAATCTATTTTTTTAATCTAGGTGAAAATAATTTAAATGTATTTGTTTATTTTTTTAACCTAATAAAATGTCAAGTCAACAATTTATGCACGACTTAACAAAAAATTGTATCACATAGATAATTAGTGGAATGTGAAAATTGAACCAAAATTAAATCTTGATGTATACAAATGCACCAAATTAAAGTTGATGTTTAACATTACAAATTGTATAAAAGTTTTTGTATAATTTTGATTTTTTTTTATCTCAAATGACATCTATTTAAAGATTCCCTTTAGGTGGGATCCCTTTAAATCAAGGGTTGAAATAAAAAGGGAGAAAAAGAAACACCAATCCACCATTGATTTTGCCATGTCGGATTTCCATAAAGAAATGTGTTATTATCTTTCCACCAATTTAACCGGTTCCATCAACAAGAAAGGGATTTTTAGTAAAGTTTCAGTTGAAAGAAATAATCCTCTCTATTGCAGGACAGTATTCTGAAAAATTTTGAGCCATTGGAACTGGAAACCAAAATTCTCTATATTAAAGGAAGAAAAGTACCAACTTTAGGGGTGGCCATTTTGGAATTCTTAATAACTAAAGTTAAGAGGGATTTCAGTGCAAAGTATTGAGGATAATATTGAAATTGTTGTCAAACATCTTAAAAAGTAAGTAGGGTGATTTGTGTGATTATGCATAAATATATGTGAATTTTTTTTGTGTTAATAGAGTTTGTGAATTTGATGTTTATGGATAAATATTAAACTATTTAGGAATGGCTAAAGGTTCTGAACAAAATAGAGAAAATGTTAACTTAAATGATGAATTAAAAGAAGGTTTGGGAAAAGTTGGTTTTATATTTTTTTTAATTTTAACGGCGCAATTGAATTAACAACAAAGGAAGGTAAAGGAATGGGATTCAGTAGCGTAGAGGATATTCAATTGCTCTATCTAACCTATGCTCACATACTTGAGTTCAGTGTTAGACTTGACGGAATAAAGACAAACCCTAAGACTGGGTTTGTTGTTGCTAAGTATTTATATTGTAATAAAGAAGGGAAGCGTTCAGAGAAATGATTGAATAATAAGAAAAGGAGTTGCGAGCCTAAAACTATAACTCAAACTAGATATGATGCAAACATTCGAGTGGCATTCAAAAAGTGTAAAAGCATATGGGTTGTTACTGTAATGACTCGATTTTTAGCGGTGTTAGAAAATGTAGCTTCTGAACCTCATTTTCGTAAACCAAGTCTATAATGATGAAATATAAATATTTATGAAGTCATTATGAAAATATATTGAAGTTCAATTAAGCAATTTAACCTAGAAAATAGTTAATTAAAGCTCAGGGACTAAATTGTAATAGTCCAATCGCTATTGAGTTTTAATTTAGAAAAGACTTGGGGACCTAGACAATAATTATCCAAAGGACCAAATTGGTTAATAAACCAATTTTTAACATGAGTTAGTGGATGATGATGATTGTTCCACTTAGTTTAATTAATAGTAATGTTATTACAATAAAACCTTAATTAAGTTAATTAAACAAGATTAATTAAAGTTTAATCATAGTATAAATATAAAAGTAAGTGGAAAAAGGTGAGAACATCATATTTCTTCCTCAATTTCACTGTGCAACATTTTTGAAAAAGAAAGAGAGCTTCAAATTTTCTTAATACATTCGACCATCAATTGATTAAGGTAACCAAGCCCTTTTCTTGTAATTTGTATAGATTTATGATCATAGAAGCTTGATTTAGCTAGCCTATGTATCAATTTGTTCAATTTTTAAGTTTTTATCAAGTTACCATCATAGAGAAATTGATAAATTAGGCTTGAATTTGATAGTTAATAAGCTTAAATCATAATAATGACTAAATTATAAGCTAATTAAGCTTATTAGATACCTTTGTAACATTAGGGACTATATTGAATAAATAAAAAACTTGTCATGAAATTATGCTATGAATATAAAGTATAGGGTCCATAATGAAATAATGTGAAATCAGATTTTGATTCGATGTTAGATATCAAAAAATATGCATATCCCGAATATAAGGACTAAATTGGATCAAATGCAAAATAAATTTGGCTATGTATTTGAATGTCAATTGGATGTAAACAAATGTTGTTTCTATTATTGAATTATCAAACGTAGCTAAAGACGATGTTGGGTTGTCGCGAGAGAAGGGAAAGACGAGAGTCGTAGACGAGTGACGAATGTTTCGGTTTGTACTTTTATAATTTGAGATAATTTCATTTATATACATAAATATACATATTTGTTGCATATTAAATATTAAGGTAAGACTATTATTTGTCTTGAATTGAATTATACGACGATGTTAAATGTTGAGATTGTGAATTGTTCTGAGCATAGTAGAGACGAGTATGATATAAATTGCTAAATGAAATGTGATATGTGAAATGAATTATTGATGGAAATGGTATGGAATTGAGAAATTGAATTGTAATTGATTGTAGTTGCTTCGACAATGAACTCGGCATCCTGTAGCTCAGACTTGGCAATCAGGTTGGGTAGGGGGTGTTAAAGTTATTAACTTCATTAAAGAGCACAATCATGAATGGGTTGTACATCATGCACAGAATAACCTAATAAAGTCATTTCATAAAGTTTCAGGCGGTGTAAAGGTTGAAGCATCAGTGATGAGACAAGTTGGAATCCAACCTTCCAAGATGATCTCGTTCTTCGCTGACCAAGTTAGGGGATATGAGAAGATGAGCTTCAGGAAAAAAATATCTTATTAAGTTTTTGCAAGTGGAGTCAATGAAAGCAGTTGAACATGGGGATGCAAATGCCGCTTTAGAATATTTTGAGACGAAAAGAACAACTAATCCTAGTTTGTACATGACGTATACCAAAGATGAAGACAACCGGCTTCAAAAATTTTTTCGGCTGACTTATGTGGCAAGACGAATGACACATGCTTTAAAGATGTCGTTGCATTCGATATGACATACAAGAATAATGGATACAATCTTCCACTTTTAGTATTTGTTAGAGTGAACAATTATCACCAAAAAATTACTTTTATGTTTGCATTTTTGACAAATGAGTAAGGTGATAGTTCTATTTGGGTGTTGAATAAGGTTCTACAATGAATGAGAATGAAGAAGCCAATCTCGGTGGTTATTGATAGGGATTGGGCAATGCGTTCAATGTTGAAAATGATAATGCTAAAAGTTAACCATAGGCTTTGCGTCTGTCACATACAAAGGAATGATGCCTCTCATATCCACAAAGTTGAAGTCTAAAGGCATTTAAAATATGCATGTTGTAACTGTAACAACCCGATTTAGGGCCTAGTCGAAACAGTGGTTTCGAGACCACAAATTTGACGAGGAAAAATTTTATTATCATTATATTTTTATGGCCTACAATTTCATGGACAAATTTTTTGAAAATTTCGTTTGAAAATTTTGACGTTTGGGCACTCAATTTAGTCAAAAGGACTAAATTGTAAAAAGTACAAAAGTTGAGTTCTACATGTTATAGATGTCCAATTGTTGTGAAATTTTAAATTGGAGGTCCTTAAATGGAAATTAGACCATTGGTTAAATTGTGGACAAAAATGGACATGAGATAAGTGAAATAGGATATTTTTAAGTGAAGGGTATTTTAGTCATCTACTTATTAAAATGAATTAAAAACAAAATTAAAAGCCAATTTTTGTCCATCTTCAATATAGGGCCAAATTTTACAAGAGGGAAGCCATAGTTAGGGTCTTCCAATCTCCATAGTAAGTGATCTCAAGCCCCGTTTTTAATGTTCTTTACGTTTTTAGAGTCCCGATAACTTGATTTAGTTTATTCTAGCAATAATTTAACCTAGGGTTCATATTTGGAAAAATACCCATAGGTGAAATGTGTTTATTTTGATGTTCTATGGTAGAATATGAAGCTTGGAATTATGTTAAATAACTTTTGCTAAGCGATTTTAAGTGAAAACGAGTAAAACGACATAATCGGTAAAAATACCTAATACTCATAAGTAAGTGTTAGAGTGGGAATTTGATGTTACCATAGAAGGGAAAAATTTCCAGCATGTCATAAAACATAAGAATAAGGGATGAAGTTTAATTTCCGAGCTTTGGGACAAAAGTGGAAATATGCAAAAGTTTAGGGATAAAATCGTAATTTTTCCAAAAATTGAGTCGAGGATTGTTTTGATAAATGTGAATATTAAACAAGCTAAATTTGATATTATAGATCAAGAAGAACGTGGAATCAATCTCAATCGGGGAAAGGAAAAGATCGTAGACTAAATTGCAAAATTTCTATATTTTGCACCGAGGTAAGTTTGTATGTGAATAATGCATTGTTTTAATTTTATTTAATATATTGTTGAGATATGATTGAATATCAAATAAATATTTGATGTAGATTACAAAAATGTGGTTAAATTTGAAAAAAATTGGTAAAATGTTGTAAAATAAGGCTCCCAATTGAACACTCGGATTAGACCGAGATTCATTGAATGTAAGGGGTCGCTAAGTGTAGATTCCCTGAATCATTGATCAAAAAGGGGTTGCTAAGTGCAGATTCCCCGAATCACTGATCAAAAAGGGGTTGCTAAGTGCAGATTCCCCGAAACTCTGATAAAAAAGGTGTTACTAAGTGCAGATTCCTCAAGGGGTTGCTAAGTGCTGATTCCCCGAATTATTGATTCCAAAGGTGGTTGCTAAGTGCTAATTCCACCGTATCCTTGATTGTGAAAGGGGTTGATATGTGTCGATTCCTTGTATCATTGAATATAAGGTGGTTGCTAAGTGCTAATTCCATCGAGTAACGGTTAATATTCCGAAGTGTTCATCGGGGAAATTCGACAAGTGAAAGTACATGTGAAATGGATAAGATTACGTGATGAATATTGGGTTCGATATTTAATCGACCCTTGAGTAAGATGATATGAAGTATTAAAACTATTAAAGAGTAAATTTAGAAATAAAACAGTTTTGAACAACAACAGTTGTGTAATTTTGAAAAATCACCAAAAATGGTGGAAATTGAATTATGGGTTTGATGAGATATTAAATTAAATCTGAATGAGTCTATTTTCACATAAATGAAACAGAATAATCAAAAGAGTTAAATATTTTGAGATATTTGAATTTTAGTGAGACATGGTTAGAATGATTTTGAAATCTCCTATTCCAACTTTGTAAAATCATTAAAAATTGTAAAAAAAAATAGTTATGGTTTTTAATTTACATGATTAAATTTATAAATGAGTCTATTTTCAAGAGAAACAAATAGAAACATCATTTGAATTCTGTACAAAGAGATAATTATTTTTTAGTGAAGAGGGGTCAGAGCTATCGAGCAATGAAATAGGAGAAACTTTAAAGAATAAACTGTACTAATTGGTTAAACCAAAAATTCTGAAAATTTTATGGTAAGAATATATATGAGTCTAGTTTCAGGGAAAATTTACAGAGCTTAATTTGGAGTTCCATAGCTCTAGATAAAAATAATTTAGTGACTATGATGCAAATAAACAACTTGCTGGAACTTGAATAAATAGTGAATTTATGTGTGATTAAGATTATATTATCTATGGAAACATGCTAAAAGCTTGTTTATTATTTACATACTTACTTACTAAGCTATAGGCTTACTCCTCTTACTCTTCCCTTGTTTTATAGTGTTACCAGTTCAGCTCGAAATTCAGAAATAGTCGGGAACTCATCTACAGTATCCACAACTTTTGGTATTTTGTAATCAATATTTCTAAATTATGGCATGTATAGAAGACTTGATTTTAATGTTATATATTACAAAATATTTAGCCTAAATGTTAGTATATGTTATTTGATAAATTATTTTATACAATGCTAATGATGATAGTTAAAATGTTAAGTATGATTTAAATATATTTGAGAATATAAATGTTGGTTGAAACATTGGAATTGACTGGGTTACGATCTGAAAATTTGCAGGTGAGGTTACATATTTATAAAGGGGATTATGTCAAAATTTTCATAAAAAAAAATCTCAGTTGGAACGATAACAAGTGTTTGTGTTCTAGTAATACCTCATACTCTGTTCTACCGAGGAACACGGGTAAGGGGTGTTACATTTTAGTGGTATCAGAGCTATGGTTTAGTCGGTTCTCGGATTAATATAATGTGTGTGAAAGTCTATCTATACATGCCATAGATATATTGTGATAGTGTGATGATTTCTGACAATTTAAATTGTGTTTTTATATAGTAAATGGATCCCGACCAAGCTATAACAGATGATATAGAGAGTAATGCGCCGGCTCTCGCTCAAGGGACCGTACCTGAGGAAAGTAGACCTGAAACACATAGTCAGGGTGATAGGGCTCGAGAAGCCTTCCTTTATATGATGAATAATTAGTATACAGAATTTGTTCGAGCAAATCCGAATGTTCAACCTCCTCCACCCCCTCCTATTCCCCAACCGGTTCCCGTAGCTCTACAAGGTGTTGATTTGGTAAGATTGAGTAAACCTCCAGTTGATAAAATCCGAAAGCAAGGGGCTGAAGATTTCAGGGCTAATATAGATGATGATCCCGAAAAGGCAGAGTTTTGGCTTGAAAATTCTATCCGAGTATTTGATGAGTTATCTTGTACTCCCGAAGAGTGTTTGAAATGTGCTATATCTTTACTGAAGGATTCAACATATCGTTGGTGGAAAACACTAGTATCTGTGGTCCTGAAAGAAAGAGTTACATGGGATTTCTTCCAAGAAGAATTCAGAAAGAAGTACATAAGCCAACGGTTTATTGATAAAAAAATGCAAAGAGTTTCTCGAATTGAAGCATGACCGAATGTCTATGGCAGAATATGAAAGAGAGCTTGTTAGACTCAGTAAATATGCTCAAGAGTGTGTGTCCACGGAGGCTATCATGTGTAAAAGATTTGAATATGGGTTAAACGAATATATCATATTGTTCGTTGGGATTTTAGAATTGAAAGAATTTGTGGTACTGTTTAATCGAGCTTGCAAGGCCGAAGAATTGAATAAAGAAAAGAGAAAAGCTGAGATTGAGGCTCGAAATGCAAGAAAAAGGCCAATGAGTAATACATTTCAATCCCAATCAACGAAGTTTAAAGAGACGAATCCACGATTAACTGTTTCAGCTGGGTATTCACATAGAGACTGTGGGAAGTCATATTCAGGTGCTAAAGCTCAAGCTACTTCAATGGCAAGTGTGGGCAATGTAGGGCATAACAGACCTGAGTGTCAACAGTGTGGTAGGCGACATTGAGAAATTTAATCATGTAAATTACAAACCATAACTCTTTTTGTACATTTTTTAATGATTTTACAAAGTTGGAATAGGGGATTTCAAAATCATTCTGACCCTGTCTCACTAAAATTCAAATATCTCAAAATATTTAACTCTTTTGCTTATTCTATTTCATTTATGTGAAAATAGACTCATTCAGATTTAATTTCATATCTCATGAAACCCCTAATTCAATTTCCACCATTTTTGGTGATTTTTCAAAATTACACAACTGGTGTTGTTCAAAACTGTTTTATTTCTAAATTTACTCTTTAATAGTTTTAATACTTCATATCATCTTGCTCAAGGGTCGATTAAATATCGAACCCAATATTCATCACGTAATCTTATCCATTTCACATGTACTTTCACTTGTCCAATTTCCCCGATGAACATTTCAGAATATTAACCGTTACTCGGTGGAATCAACACTTAGCAACCACCTTATATTCAGTGATACGGGAAATCAGCACATAGAAACCCCTTCATAATCAAGGATACGATGGAATCAACACTTAGCACCCACCTTTAAAATCAATAATTCGGGGAATCAGCACTTAGCAATCCCTCAGGGAATCTGCACTTACCAACCCCTTTTTGATCAAAGTTTCGGGGAATCTGCACTTAGCAACTCCTTTTTGATCATTGATTCAGGGAATATTCACTTAGCAACCCCTTTTTGATCAGTTATTCGGGGAATCTGTACTTAGCAACCCCTTACATTCAATGAATCCCGGTCTAATTTGAGTGTTCAATCAGGAACCTTATTTTACAATATTTTACCAACTTTTTCAAATTTAACCACATTTTTGTAATCTACATCAAATATTTATTCTATATTCCATCATATCTCAACAATATATTAAATAAAATTAAAACAATGCATTATTCACATATAAACTTACCTCGGTGCAAAATATAGAAATTTTGTAATTTAGTCTATGATCTTTTCCTTTCCCCGATTGAGATTGATTCCATGTTCTTGATCTATAATATCAAATTTAGATTTTTTTAATATTCAAATTTATCAAAACATTCCTCGACTCAATTTTTGGAAAATTACAGTTTTACCCCTAAACTTTTACATATTTCCACTTTTTTCCCAAAGCTCAGAAATTAAACTTCATCCATTATTCTTATGTTTTATGACATGCTGAACATTTTTCCCTTCTATGGTAACATCAAATTCTCACTCTAACACTTACTTATGAACATTAGGTATATTTACCAATTGTGTCGTTTTACTCGTTTTCACTTAAAATCGCTTAGCAAAAGTTGTTTAACATAATTTCAAGCTTCATATTCTACCATATAACATCAAAATAAACACATTTCACCTATGGGTATTTTTCCAAATATGAACCCTAGGTTAAATTATTGCTAGAATAAGCTAAATCAAGTTACCGGGACTCCAAAAACGTAAAGAACATTAAAAACGGGGCTTGGGATCACTTACTATGGAGCTTGGAAGCTTTAAAACCCTAACTATGGCTTCCATCCTTGTAAAATTCGGCCCTAGCTTGAAGATGGACAAAAATTGACTTTTAATTTTGTTTTTAATTCATTTTAATAAGTAGATGACTAAAATACCCTTCACTTAAAAATATCCTATTTCACTTATCTCATGTCCATTTTTTTCCACAATTTAAAAAATGGTCTAATTTCCATTTAAGGACCCCCAATTTAAAATTTCATAACAATTGGACACCTCTAACATGTAGAACTCAACTTTTGTACTTTTTACAATTTAGTCCTTTTGACTAAATTGAGTGCCCAAACGTCAAAATTCTTGAACGAAATTTTCATGAAATCTTTTCGTAAAATTGTAGGCCATAGAAATATAATGATAATAATTTTTTTCCTCGTCGGAGATGTGGTTCCGAAACTACTGTTCCGACTAGGCCCTAAATCGGGCTATTACAGTATCAGCTTGTTCTTTAGTGGTGTCAAAAATAGTGATTTCAAGACCCCAATTCTGATAAGTAAGTTAGTAATTGTTATTATTTAATTTTTACGAGTCAAGTATATCGATATAGTTAATTTTAATTTAATAATTTTTATTAATTGAATGGTTAATTTAGGTGCAATGACTAAATTGTAAAAACTAAAAAACTTAATCGTTATTGATTTTTTTAGCTAAATTGCTTAATTGGAAAATGGTTAGGTGTAGTATGGCAATCATGCCATATTCTATTATAGTGAGACAGTTGATACATATTTTTTTATATTTTATATGTTACTTTTAATGTTATAATAATATTAATAAAGTAAAACATAAAATATGTCATTTTCTTTTCCATTTTTGGGTCTTTATCGAATACTCAAACTGAAGGAGGAAGCCATTGTTTTCAATTGAAGCTTCTGTCCTCTTGCATGTAAGTTTTCCTAAGCCCGTTTTTGATAAATTTTATATTTTTGATATCGTCGTAATTTGAATTAGTTAACCCGTACATCTATTTTCAAAACTGTTAAAGTTTGTTAAAGTTACCATTGATGAATTTTAGATATTTTTTTATAGAAAATGGTAGATTTGAAAGCTAGGAGATGTTTAAAGACTATTTTGTTAAGTAAATTTTGTTAGTTTTGCATTTAGGGATTAAAAATTAAATGTTGATAAAGTAGCATGAAATTTTGGTAAATTCAAATTTTAAAGGGCTGTAAAAGGGTATCATTGAAACTGAAATGAAAAACAAGGTTCAATTGTGAAAGTTGTTTTGGTTTAAGGGACTAAATTGAATAAAAGCAAAACTTTTGGGAAATTATGAAAAATGAATAAAATATGTTATATACATTAAATGAGATGATTTAAAGTGTTTGGAACTGATAGTTGGAAATAAATTACTATATAGATAAAGAATCGATAGATAATCGAGGAAAAGAGAAATTTATAGATTATACATGATACTCTTGCTTTTGTTGTTTGACCCTGGTAAGTTCATACAGTATAAATAAGTTTAATTTGTTGTTTAATTATGTTTTAATGTGTATTTTTATGTGATTGGAAGTTTGGATTGGTTTTGAGGTAGTATGCAAATTGGTGTTAGACTTTATTGAAGTGAAATAATACTAAACGAAAATGTTAAGATTAATCCCGATGAACTTAGTAAAAGTCTCATATACAAGGTTAAGAATTGATGTCCAATGGTTCTGAATTCCAACATTTGTTGCGGACTCGAAGATACATCTAACATAGGTTTAGCCCGAACGGGTAACCTTACATGTATATAAAGCCTTGTACAAATTATTTGTTGTGCTGATAAAGGTTTAGCCCGGATGGATAACCTGACACTAGTGTTTCTGATTAGTTCGGACAAGCATTTGACATTATCTTCACCTATGTACTGAGTTCTTTTACGATGTTTCATCGGGTAAAAATAAAAGATGGAAAAATGTGAAACTATGAAATTGATGGTGACAAAAGATGATCATGATATGAATATGAGATGCAAATTGACTTATTCTTGATATATGGTTATTGGAGATTATATGTAGATTATAATTCAAAAACCTTACTTATTTGATGATGTTGTATTATACCTTGATAGGGATAATTGTTTAGCATATTGAATAGTATGTGCTAAGTGATTGAGGTAAGTAAATTGTTTATATTGTATGAGCTTACTAAGTATTCATAGTACTTGCCGGTGTTACTACTTTCTCTGTAAACTTTAGACGTCTGAAACGTGTCGATCAGATCAACGAGAAGCACACTTCTATTGTTTCCCGATTCGATAGACTTTTAAATGTTCAAGCTTGGTTATTTGTGGCATGTACATAGGATGGTTAAACTTGTAAAAGTTGAAGAATGTGTTTTGGCATGGTTATCCTTGTATAAAAGTATATATGGTAACTTGTTAAATGATGTACGGTTTGTTGCCAAGTTTGGTATTTAGAATGTTCATATGAATAACAAAGCTTAGATGATGATATGAATATGACTTAATATGTGGTATGAATTGGTTAAAGGTTATGGTATGAGTTGTAATGACTTGTTTTTAATGTTTGTGTGGATGCCAATGATGGTATATTGGTTGTATGTTTAAGGAAGAGTTTATGCTATGATATATCATGAATTGATCAAGTTTTGGGATAGTTTTGCATTGGTTATTGAATGCATTATAGGCCATTTTGGAAACGTTGGGTTGTCTTATGCCACCTATGGTCTATTTTGTTGTACACGGTCTAGCATACAGCCGTGTGTCACACACAAGGTGACACGACCATGTGCTTATTGGAAGTTATGGAACATTTGCATACACGTTCGTAGTTTGTAACACAAGATGGCCACACGCTCGTGTATGTCTCGAAAGTGAATTCCTTATTGTTACATGCGACATCAGAGAGATACACGGTTTAAGTACACGATCGTGTAACTCTTAATCAGACGGTCTCAATCAGATGCACAGTCCAGTTACATGGGTTCAACCTGTCACATGGCCTGGCCACACAGCTGTATGGCCCCTATTTGTAGATTTTCCCTTAATTTTTGTAAACTTTTAAAATTAGTCATTGCTTACTTCTGAGAGTATTTTAGAGCTTTCGTAAGCTCATTTTAAGGCCAATTTTGTTTGTAAAGCATGAATTGTATAATGTATAAGATTTATTGAATATTAAATGAATTCTTGATTTAAAATTTCATGTAATCATTTTGTTAATTGATGTAGCATCCTGTAACTCGATTCTGGCGTCGAGGACGGGTTAGGGGTGTTACACATATATTCATGGTGGAAGTAAGAAAAACATGATCAAGAGTGAAAGAACATGGTTGAGACACATAACCTACATAATCATTCTTGGGTTGTAGAGAAATATACCACAAGATGGATATGGATATGGGCACAAGCTTTTTTTATCGGTAAATTCTTTGGACGTATGAAAACAACATCTAGATCCAAAGAGTGCAACTCATTCTTGAAAAATTATATAAAGAGAAGTTAATTTTTTTTTCTTCGCTTTTTATATTTGATCGATAATGTCGTAGCAAGAAAGCATAGATTGGAAGTAGAAGTTGATTCTGACCGAGGTAAAGTGAGCTCATGACCGAAATCTTTATTCAACCAATTAAAAAACATACAGTTGAAGTTTATACCATAAATTCATTCAAATGATCCAGAAAAAGCGAAGAAGGTAGGATACGATCATCTAAAATGGGAATGCTATAAAAATGGACCAAATTAGAAAAGTTTATAGGCTAACACGTTATTTGCAGCCTAAAAAGGAGATAAATTTGTGCTACGATTTAGTAGATGACACAATGAGATGTTCATGTAGAATGTTTGAAATGGAAGGGTTTACTTGCAATGTAAGCATGTTATATTTGTGATGAAAATTGAGCATATAAAGTCAATACTAGCTTTACGCATAATGAATTGTTGGACGAAAAATACAAGGGATGCTAGTTGGCTATCCCTTTATTCTAGTATCAATAATGACGCAATGGAGAAATTGTGGCAAGGTTCATCAAATTCCATTTCCAATCGTGTTTTGGACTCTTTCTTAAAAAGTTAAGAGGACTTTGAGCGAGTTGGAAGAGTTTTGGATGAGATGGCTGCAATTTGCTTTATTCTTCCAGACTAAACAACAACTTCTCAAATGAGGATGCAAGAGTTGAAGACCCTTGTAAAAGATACAACCAAATTCCATGGAAGTATGTGGAAAACTTGGCCATAATTTTTGAACTTGTCAAATGTGTTGGATTTGGTGCCCTAAGTGTAGTATTTTTGTCAATATACACTTGTAATTTTTTTGAAAAAATTGGTTAACAAAACAAATTTATTGATTACATTAATATACTTTGTATAATTTTCCTCACATGATTTTTTCACGCAAAGCAAAATGGAAGCACATGTTGCTCATTGGTTGGCTAAATGTTTAACTATTACTAAGCGGTATTACGTGGTCAGATCGTAGTACGAAAAGACAACTTGTATTAGTAGACGAACCTAAACAAGTCTTTAGTCTAATTAGAAATGAGCAAACTGATTAAAAGACTAATATTTCATCTATTAAGTCCAATTGGAGAGATGCCTTGTCTTGGGCATCGGAGTGGATGACTCCCAGAAGATAGAGACATAGATGTGGTTGATAGTACATCGGACAAAAAACAAGTAGAATAGATCCTGAATCAGTTTATGGAATTATTCACTTGTGACATTCATAGTGTCACATACCTTAATCCTGAGTGGATGCTGGACTATATATGCGTGACTTGTACACTTTGAAGTAAGTAAAATCCTAAGTTCAAATAGATAATGAACTAAAAGCTGGTGTGTTGGGTGTACGACTTCTGTAGTATGTAATGTCATTTACAACAATGGAATTCATAGCCAAAAACATGGGTAAATGATATCCTTTCATTGGCATTATATGGTTGATGAAAAGTAAACATGGTCACAGGTCGTCTGCCTTTATAATGGATGACTTGATCATTATTTGATAGTGATTCATTTTTCATGAAAGAAAATGTAATAGTTACAATGAGATAAAATAGGATCACATTAGGAGAATGAATATTATCCCAAACAGATCAATGATATCCTATGAAGGTAACCCACAAATGACAAGGTCATTGGACGAGCACTAAGTAGTTGCTTTCGTAATGGTATGTTGTTGAGGAGAGCTGAATCACAATACTATAGTGGAATGACTTCGTGACTAAATGAGTTTATAATTAACAGGTGAAAAGCCGAAACTTAATTATAAATCATTTGAGCCTCAACTACATATGTCCAATTGGTCCCTGCACCAACGCGTTGAAACCAGAAATGAATTACGTGTTTGAATAGAAATGAACAAAATGAATAGAAAAAGAGAAATAGGAAATATTCAGGAATGATTATAGTTTTCTTCGAAATGGTGAAATGGAATCATTTGTGAATGAATGTAGGTTTCCAAAAATGGATATGGAAATGAAAATGGAAATTTGCAATCTTATATGGATTATTTAAAAATGATTGGAAAAATGAGTTTATGTTTTTGGACTGTTTTGAAGCTCAAAAATGAAAATAAACCATTCGTTAGTAGTGAACATGTTGATTTGTGAAATATTGAATATATTTTCTCGAAATTTTACTAGGGAAAAATCGTTAAAATCTTATCAGGGGTAAATTCGTCAAAATTTTGCTAAGGGTAAAATCATCAAAATTTTGTTGGTGGTAAAATAGGTATGAGAAAATTATTTTATATATAAATATTAAATTTTATTTTTGGAAATAGGAAAATTGAATCGGATTAGATCACATTACAGAGTATTGGGTCAAAAAGACCTAGAAAGTACTCGTAATTGGACCTGATGTGAGAGAGGCCTAAAGCCCCTCATGTAACATGAATGGGGAGACAACCCTGGTAGGAGTACTAGGGTGTGTCATCCACCCCTATCCAACTCTAAGTAGAAAGTTGTTGTTTTCTATGTGAAATAAACCATTACAACTCAACAAGGATTCTACCTTCTCTTCCTATACATAGATGACGTTATTAGAACTATTTAGACAACTTCGAGAGATTGTTGTTCTACCGAAAAATTGAGAGAATTTATTCTCAACTATTACATATATTTTTCTGGAATAACAATTCTACTGATTTCTATTTAGAAGAAAGAATTTTCGTTTTCACTCCAAAAGGAGAGAAAAATTTTTCTTGCTTTGTGTTTTAATTCAATTGGTTCGAGCCCACACTCGAAGTAGTTCATTGTAGGAGAATAGTGGAGAAGATCGTTTGGTTGAAAGCCGAAAAACATCAAGAATCCGCTTAATCCAAAAACACAGGTACAATTTCGGTTAAGGTTTATTGCTATAAATATCACAAACCGAGTTGGTTTTCAAAATTTTAATTTTTCGTTGTGTAAACAAATTGGTCCCAAACTGGATTTTTTCCAACAAAATGTTCAATTTCGGTACTAATAAAACCTCTATTTGTGTAGAAATAAGTAATTTGGGGTATAATATATCAAATGATGAAGTAGGCGAGAGCAAACATTATTTTGATGATAGTCAGTCTGATAAACTACTATTATAGTGCTTATATTTGTAAGACTTCATTTTTACCAAACTATACTTAATTAATTTTTCTTTAGGATCAATCAATGGAACCCATCAACAATGCTAATGTTGGCAGTTTGAAGAATGACGGATGTTGTAGTTTGTGACCCTGGCTACTAACCTTTCAATTAATTACTATGTTCATGTGTTTAGCATTAATAGTAAATTCGTTGAATTATTATGTATAGTGGCATGGTATATGCATTTATAATGAAGGAATTTGTTTGCTACAATTTATAAAATACAAAATGGCTAATGCATATTCATGGTGAGTTGGACTTAGCCTAATAGTATGGTTTAGCATTTTGGGTTTAGTTGTTGTTGAAGCCCGTGATGAATAAGTTCACTAAATTATGTGAGTCATACCAATATTGAAAATACAATAACTTGTTCCAGCCCAAAATGATGGGCAGGAAAAGGGCTAACAATTTCAATAAAACAAGTAAATCATAAGTATTGAATGCAACAATGCCTTACAAAGTTACAAAGTCAGTCTTAAACATCATAGAAAGATTAAATAAACAATACTACATAAAGATGGATCCACTTATCTAACTGAGGCTTAAGTTTAAGAAGTTGAACTTCCTCATAATCTCATCTGGTTTAGAATTTAGCTTGTTGTAAATCAACTTGCCTGCTAGATTGGTATGACTGTTAGGATTGCATTCCTATGAGAAAAAAGTCATTCAATCATAAATTTAATTAATAGGGCATAGACTATGTGAAATAGATTATATTTATTTACTGGGTTCAGTTATACCATGTATCGATAATCTTTGATATGCATACTTATCATCAACATAATTGTAAACATATCGTAGTCGCACCTAAAATCACATGAACACTCATCCAAGTTAGGTAATTCTAGAAATTTCCTTAAAGACTATATTGAATTGTACATGTACATTTAAATGTTTTCTTGTTTTGGAGAATCCTTAATGAGGTTGAGTTTTATGTCTGTTATGTTTCCAACATATCGAACACTAGCATCATAATTCTCAAATCTAAATAGCGCATCACAAAGTTGTACCTACATAATAGAATATTTGTTCTATCAACATCCATATATGTTAATTATGTAGTATGCTAAGACAACACACATGCTTAGGTTCTCACCACTTTTTTTTCCAAGCTCTCATTTTAGATTACATCTACAATTTGGAAAGCTGCCATAAATTTCAATCTCAACCTTAGCAAAGTTATTGACAACTACCAATGTGTATTGAAGTTATTCATTGGTATAAAAATCAAAATGTGTATGACCCATCACCATATAATTAAAGAAATAGATATGTAACCTCTTATATTTGAATCTTACAAATAATCACGGTTGCATACTGCGTTTAAGGTGGAAACCTCCGATCAAGGGGTTATATATATCTACTATCACATTAATTCTTATAACCATATCTAACTTACAAAATACACAGAATAAATAATCAATCTAACCACATTTAAAAAAATAAGAAGTAATTTTATGGGCATTCCTATTTGAAATGTTGGAGCTTAGCATGCCTTGCACTTGAACACAATTATCTGTATGGGTTAAACCTATTTGTTCAAACATGGAATCATGGTCCAACTCCTTCAAGACTAGAGACCTCCAAATTATCACCTATGAACCTTTACGCATTACTATTTGTTTATCATCCTCTTTAGTAAAAGGAAATAGAAAGTAATTCCTATTAAATTCATGTATTTCCAGCTTTTCCTTTATTGGCCTTGCATTATGCAATACAACGCGAACATGACAAACCTCGATTGAGAAGTCAATGGGTCGACCAACAAGAGAGTGTCTCTTTATATATGCATCGACTAGGGTATCAGTGTTATTGTCAATGATGTCAACATCTCTTAACACATCTTGCTATACTAGAATTTATCAAATAAAACCATTATTATTATCTAAGTTAACCTTCGGAATATGAAGTTAGGGGCTCGAATATTATTTTACAATCCTAAATATGTGAGCGATGTTTAGGGTTTTAGTGACAAGCGTATGAAATGGAGTTAACCTTAGGGAAAAAATTGCATGGGTAAAGGTTAGCCAACTTTAAATTTTAAAACACAAGTGCAGTGGGTTTAAAAATATAGGATTTTCACTGTTGATTATTTGAAATCACTTCTAGCATACTATTATTAGGTTAACACTTTATAAGTTGCAAAATGTTAAATGTTTAACTTATAGTACTTATAGGATATATAGGCTGCTATTGTGTAAGGTTGCATGCATGATGCATGGCACGGTATTCGATATCACAATGGAGTTCCATTGACTGTGTTATAAACATCATACACCCTAATCATTACTATGACCTTAATATGCTAGGCTTTAGGCCATAAGTTTATATTTGGAGAGGCCAAAAGTAAATTATAAAAGTGTGAATGGGTCAAATTTCAATTTTGTCTTTGTATATATGTGTTATTTTTAGCATTTTAAAGGAATTAAATTGAAAATTTTTCAACTTTAGTGGGGTGAACTAGTATTTTTACCATATAGCATGCTATAATGAAATGTAATATTATTAATGAGATAATCTACATATTAGAATTCATTAAATAAAAAAAATGAAGAAAACGAATCCAATCTTGTAGATATATGCTTCCAATCTAACATGTTCAATTCTAAGTTCCCTATTTTCCCTCCACAATACTATGTTTTCAGTTAGCAAATCTTACATTATATCCTTTGAATATGTCTCTAACGAGTTATATTCATAATTGATATAATCAATCCATCAAAAGAACCCACAATTATCGTCATACATGATAAGTACAACGCAATCATAATTTTAAAAGGTGTAACATGGTATGTCATACTTTCAACATAAGTAGAAACTTAGGAACCACAATACATAAATCAGTGGTATAATAACCGATGTTATGGGAACTTAACTCAAAGCACTTACTGCACCCTAGACATTGCTTGCCTATAGTTATTTGTGTCTTCGATGTCCAAGTTTCAGCAAGCAGGTCATAATGACAGGGTACATTTCTTGCTTCCCTCTTTCCTTTTGAGTTTAAGGAGAAAATTGACATCAACAATACTGAATACAAAAATTTTAATGCGGGAAGAAGTAAAATCTCCAAACTTTGAACTTCTATGTAGATGACTGTTGGAAAACATTCGGTTTGAAAACGAATTTCTTGCATAGTGGAAAATTAAAATTTTGAAAATCGTCTCAGTTTGTTATATTTATAGCAATAAACCCTAATTGAATTCATACATGTGTTTTCGGCTTAGCAGACATTCTTTGTTCCCAGCTTTCAACCAAACGACCTTCTCCATTATTTTCATACCATGAACTACTTTGAGTGTGGGCTTGACCAATTGAATCGAAACACAAAACTAGAAAAAAAAGTTCTCTCCTTTTTTTGCGGGTGAAACCAAAAATTCTCTCTTCTTAATAGAAACCGGTAGAATTGTTATTCTAGAAAAATATATGTAACATTTGAGAATAAATTCTCTCAATTTTTCTATAAAGTAACAATCTCTCAAAGTCATGTAAATAGCTCTATCGGTGCCATCTATTTATAGGGAGAGAAGGTAGAACCCTTATTGAATTGTAGAGTTTTATTTCAAATAGAAAAACAACTTCCTAATCAAACTATGAGAGGGAGAGGGGTTAATAGGGTGTGCTTCCCCTCATATGTATTATGATGGGGATTCAGGCCTTTCACTTGTATTGGGCCTAATTTTATATGTTTTTTTTGTATTTTTAACCCAACACTATATAATTTAATCCAGCCCATTACATATTTTTATATTTTTCAAAATAAACTTTAATATTCTATTTTAAATAATTTCCTCATCCTTATTTTACCCTTAGTAAAATTTTGACAATTTTACCCCTGGTAAAATTTTGATGACTTTACCCCTAGTAAAATTTCGAGAAAGTATGTTTACTATTTCATAACTCAACATGTTCACTATGACTGAATGATTTATTTTCATTTCCGGGCTTCAAAATAGCTCAAAAACAGAAACTCATTCTTCCCATCATTTTTATGCAATCCATATAGAATTGCAAATAAATCATCTCCATTTCCATTTTGGAAACATACATTCATTTCCAAATGATTTCATTCTCCATTTTGGAAAAAAAACCATAATCATTCCTGAATGTTTTCCATTTCTCTTTTCTATTCATTCCGTTCATTTTTATTCAAACAAGCAATTCATTTTTTGTTTCAATAAGCTAGTGAAGAGACCGATTGGACATATGCAATTAGGGCTCAAATGATTTATATTTAAGTTTTGGATTTTTGCATATTAATTATAAACTCATTTAATCACGAAGTCATTCCACTATAGTATTCGTGACTAAGCTTTCCTTAACGACATACCATTACAAAAATAACTACTCAGTGCTTGTCTAATGACCTTGTCATAAGTGTGTTACCATCATAGTATATCCTTATTCTCTTTGGGATAATATTTGTTCTCCCAAAATTATCTAATTTTATCTCATGGCAATCATTACATCTTCCTTCATGAAAAGTCAATCACTATCAAATAGTGATCAAGTTATTCATCACAAACACGGAAGACCTGTGGCCACGTTTACTTTTCATCAACCATGTAATGCTAATGAGAAGATATCATTTGCCCATGTTTTGGGCTATGAATTCCATTATTGTGAATGACACTACATACTGAAGAATTCGTACACCCAACGCACCAACTTTCAGTTCCTTATCTATTCGAACTCAGGCTTTTACTTACATTAAAGTGTACGAGTCATACATACATAGTTCGTCATCCACTTAGGATTTAGGTATGCCACACTATGAATGTCACAAGTGAATAAATCCATAAACGAATTTAGGATTTATTCTGCTTGGGTCCTGTCTGATGTACTGTCAGTTAAGTCAGTCACATCTATGTCTCTATCTTCTGGGAGTCATCCGCTTTGATGCCCAAGATAAGGCATCTCACCTATTGGACTTGATAGACGACATATTAGTATTTCAATAGGTTTGCTCATTTTCGATTATACTAAGGACATGTTTAAGTTGGTCTACTAATACAAGCTGTCTTTTCACATTACGATTCGACCACCTAATACCACTTAGTATTAGTTAAATATCAGACAACCAATGAGCATCATTTGCTTCCTTTTTGCTTTGCTTGCAAAAATCATTTGAGGACAATTTTATACAAAGTATATTAATTTAATTAATGAATTTATTTTATTAATCAATCTATTCAAAAAAATTTACAAGTGTATATTGACGAAAATCCTACACTTAGGGCACCAGATCCAACAATCTCCCACTTGCCCTAGTGAAGTAGATAAGTCATGTTTTGCATTCTTGTGCCCCTTCATATGTTTCCCAAAGAGCTTTCTAACTATAAGAGTCTTGGCTAAACAAATTGTAACAGCCCAATTTTCAGTAGTGTCAGAATAGTGATTTGAGATCACTAAATCTGATAAAAACGTTAGAAAAATTTATTAATTAATAATTATAAGTTCAGCATGATTTTAGAAATATTTTTGAATTAGTGAATTTTGTGATTTAAAAGAAATTATTAGGAAAATTGGGTCGAAAACGAGGTATCGAGACCTCGATATTATAAACTGAGCTGTAAATATTTTTATAAATATTTACGGAGTGTCATTAGGGTAGTATTAAAGTTTCGTTAAGAAATTTTAATGTTCCGATGGTTAATTGATTAAAAAGGACTAAATTGCAACAAAGGTAAAAGTTTAATTATAGATTAAAGAAAATTTAAAAGGACTAAATAGGTAAATATGCCAAGTCCCATAAATGAGGCGGCATATGCATGATAAAATCTGAGATTTTTTTTAAGTATATTATTATTTTATTATATTGTAAATTATATTATATTATTATATTATTATATTTTAAATAAAAAATTGTTGACAAATGTATGGTGTATATGATGACATGTGGAAAAATAAAATACATATATTAGTAATTATTACACATTTACTTATTATTTAAGTAAATAATTTTATATTATTATTTTATTGTTATTATATTAAACTAATGAAATAAAAGATAGAAAAGAGAATAGAAACAGAATAGCATGGACGAAACAGAGAAGGAAAGAAGGAAAGAAAGAAAAGAGAAAATTGAGGTTTTGAGGTTCTAAGCTCATTTGGTAAGTCAATTTAATCCATTTTCTCTTAGTTTTGATGTTTTTGGAATCTTAGAGATAAATACTACTTGATTTATGTTGATATTTGAAAGTTAGTAGATTATTAGATGATGTTCATGTTGAATAAATTGAAGTGTTAGGGGGGTTAAATTGATTGAATTTCAAGTTAGAAGTTAGTAAAGGATTTAATTGTAAAATAAAGTGTCAGTTTTGAAAAGTAGGGACTAAATTGAAAGAATCCAGAAATTAGGGATTTATGGTAAAATTGAAGAGCTAAATTGAGTTTGTAGTAAGAATTAAGAGAGAATATGGAGTTAGAATGGGAAAATAAAATTAATATTGATAAGGGATTAAATTAGAATTTGGGTAAAGTTTAAGTACAAAAGGAAATATTTTAATGAAATTGTGTATTAATGATTTTTAATTGTTTAATTACGTAGCTAATGTCGTGCAAGAGTTATTGTCCGAGAAAGAAAAGGAGAAGGTGAACAAGGAGTGACTCGAGAGAAATTTCGGTTAGTATTACCATAATTCGAATTTAATTATTAATTGTTATATTTTAATTAAAATGCATGCAGATAAGTAAAATTAGGTAAGCAATAGAAATGATAATAGTGATTTGGATTGAATGAAGAAAATACGTATTTGAAATGCATATTGATTGAAAAATAATTAGTGATTTGAGTTTGATTGGAAAATGAATTAAAATATAAATTGAATAAAAGTGAATTAAATTATGATTATGTGTGAATATGTGAATTGTGAATTGATATGTGAATTCGAAATCGAGATATGAGATTTGAAGATATGTGAATATGTGAATTGTGTATTGATTGAAAAGTGGTTTGATTTGAATCGAAGTATGATTGTATGCGAATATTTGAAATATGTATTGGTATTGAATTGTATATTGATTTGAAAGTGGGAAGTGAATCTGAGTTGAATTGTGATTGAATCGAAAGTGAATTTGAAATAGAAAAATGATTTGAATACCCTATTAACTAGTCGGGCTGAGTCGGATATAGTTGGCATGCCATAGGATTGGAAGTGTTCAGGGATACTTTGACCTTGAGTCGATGAGACACTGGGTGTCATACTGTTACTTCGGATAGATTCGATGAGGTACTGGGTACCAACTTACTTCGGCTTGGCCGATGAGACACTGGGTGTCACCTTATTGCTTCGAACTATCCGATGAGGCACTGGGTGCCATTCTGGTGTGTTTGGTTGGATCCGTGTATCCGCCAAAGTCTGAGTCAAGTTAATAGGGATAAATGAATAATTTTGATAATATAAATTTTATTGAATGATCTTGAAAATGAATCGAAATGAGATATTAAATTGAGATATGGAAATGAAATGTATGAACCAAGGGTTCAAGAAATAGTTAACGATATAGTTCATGAAATGATTTTGGTAGTATGAGATGATGTAAAAATATAAGTAAAGATAAGCAAATTGAAATAGCTATTGCTGAGAAATGATAAGTGAAAATAAAATGATTCGAAATAGTGGAATTATATGTGAATTTAATTGAATACAAGTTATTGAAATTTATTTATGGATGTAATGTATTAAATGTTTATTAAATGATTAAAAGTATAAATTGAATATAAATAGAAATGATAATGAATGAGTTGATAAATTGATTGAATTTGTATGAATTGAAATGAGTTATTAGAATGAGATGTTGAAAAAACCAACAGAATTGAGATAGTGAAATAAGGCATGAATACAATTAAATACAAGATTGAAATATTGCTTATTGTTATTAATTATCAAGTTGTTTTAAAGTACGAGACAATTAACGAATAATTATAGACATAAATTAAATGTATATAATTTATCCATTAATGTTATTAATTTGAATTATGGTAATACCACTGAGTATTCCCATGCTCAGCGTACGGTTGTTTCCGTGCGCAGGTTAGTAGAAAACCAGTGTTCGGTCCAGCATCCCGAGTAATCCCGACCTCAGAGAAATTTTAGTGATGTACCTTTCTTTTGATAACGCGGCATGTACCTAAGTAATATATATACCTAAGTGATGTATAGGAATTAATCATTTTGATTGTTTTTATCTATGATATTGCTAAAGGAAGATGTGTAAGTATGTGATTAAAATGGTTAAGTATGAATGTGTTTGGTACTATGTATGTTTAGGTGATAAATCATGCATGGAAATCATGAAAGAGTAAAAGTTTGCAAAGAAACAGATTTCAAGAAGCTACAGTGATGTGACTTTGAAAAATCACCTAGGATAGTATATAATGAGTTAGAAGGTGAATGATATATGGAATTAAAGCTTGTTGTGTCTATTTTCATGAAAAAATAACGGTTTAACAAAAGAAGTTTTATATTTTAAGATATGTGAATTTTCGTGACACAGGGTCAGAACAGTTTTTGGTGTCCCCTGTTTTGAGTTTAGAAAATCATTAAAGATTATACAAAAATATTTATGAGTTGTATTTTACATGCTTAGATTCCTTATTGAGTCTATTTTCTGTAGAAACAAGTAATAACTTCATATGAAAATCCTAAAGTGAGAAAATTTATTTTTAGTGACAAGAGGTCAGGACAGTTAAGTGGTGAAATATGGGAAACTTTATCTAATAAACTGTACTAATTGGGTGAACTAAAAATTCTAAAAAATTTATGGTAGGAAGATATATGAGTCTAGTTTCAAGGAAAATTTACGGAATTAAATTTCGAGTCTCGTAGCTCAAGTTATAATTAATTTAGTAACTGTTGCACAATTGGACAGATTTGCTATAAATAGTGAAATAAATTTTCAAACAAGTTTTTATACTCCGAATTAGTAAGATAAGTTAAGTAACGCCTCGTGCTCGACTCCAGAAACGGTCTCGGGTAAGGGGTGTTACACAAATCCTCAGGTTTTGTTCTCATATGCGATCTTTGACTATGTCTACCATTCTGTTAAACACTACTGTCTCTCTTATGTGTTTTGTCCTTATGTAGTTTATTCGGGTTTAACGAAATGGTTAAAGCCATACATGGAAGTGCTTTGAAGATTTAAAATTCTTTCCTAATTAGAAGAATACACCGTATATTGTCTCAAGAAGGTCAATGGATATTACGTCACATTCTTAGGGAGCATAATCAAAATGCAGACTATTTAGCCAAGTTGGCCTTTGCAAAAAAGGAGGATTTACAATTGATTGAGACCCCTCCAAGAGAAGCACTTGAGTTTCTTGAAGCAAACAAGAAAAAGAGTATTTGTATTCCTCAATCGTTTTCTATATAATTTAATATAGTTATGTTTTTATTTCACCAAAAAAAAATAGTTATTCATAACAATGCCATTCTTTTAAGTTAGAAATTTAAATTATTTCCAAATTTCACAAGAAATTTTAATTAAAAAGTCAAACAAGGTTAACAATTGAAGCTAGGTTTCTAAATGGACTAAATTCAAAAATTTGTTAAGAGTAAAAAACAAGACTGTAAGGGTGTTTTTTGTTTAAGTCAAATTATAGCACCTAAGTCGGACCTAATGAACCATTTTCTATTAAAACTAATTCCAACTTTTTCTGACTTTGAAACTTCTATTTTGTCTTGCTTGATATAACATGTAGTAAAGTATTACTCGGGCTTCCATGATTAAACATGGTTCATGCAGAAACTGATGGTTTAATTTTGCCTCCAGTCCCTTATATTACGGGATATGTCAAATTTACTCCATCGTCAGTTTTAAACAATTTTAAGTTGTTTTCTTAAATCATAATATATACAGTTCTAAAAAAATGTAATCATTTAAAATTAACTATGAAATGAAAGTGATATTAGGGTTAACGGCATGGATGGCCCCTGTACTTTAGGATTTGTTTTAATGTGGCCCTTATACTTTTAAAATGTTCAATTAATCTTATGTACTTTATTTCCGTTAGTTAAAGTAGTCCCTGACCCAAACGGTGTTACCTTTTTTATGGTGTGGGCTTTTGCCCAACGAGATTCCCCCGTGTGTACAAGTGTTAAATTATTGACCAAGTTCAAGGGCCTCTAAATAATAAGTCCAAAATTTTCTTTTCTATTTTCTCTTTCGTTTATTATTTTTCTTTTCAGATTTTCGGCTTTTTCACTCCAATAATGTGGAAAAAAATTAATTACCAAAATAGGTACACTACAAATTATTTTTAAAAAATAGGTAAAATGAACATTGTACAACCAATACTGCCATTCCCCCCAATCATTCAACCATCATTACAAGTTATATAAAAAAATAATTTTTTTTGGTGCCGTCACTGTATTAAGTAGCACCGATATATATATATATTTTTAAAAATATCGTAAGAAATACTAATATTTCGGGTTTAAAAAAAGAAAAAATATATTTTTAATGATTTTGACGACATGTCAGGTAGCATTGGAAGTGAATTTTTTTTTGCTAGTTTTTGTAAAAAAATATCTGAGAAGGAAAAAAAAGGCAGAAGAAAAAGAATCTATTAAATCTTTGCATGGTGTCGCCACCAACGCCAATGGTGAATTTTTTGATGATTTTTAACTCCAAGACCATGTTTCGGATTACTTGGCCGGCGATGGTGGGGGATACGCTGATTGGACTTTGCATTGCTAGAGTTTCTCCATTCCTTCCTGAACTGTGTTTTACCAATGAAGATGAGAATGAATATTCTTTTGGGCGGGGCATTGTTTTTTGGTTTAAATAAGGGAGGGTGATAGTGGTACATAAAATATAATTTTCTATTTGAAAGATAGTGATAGGGAAAGAAAGTTATAAAAGGCTATAATGACAATGTCAAGTTTTATGTGAAAACAAATTAATTGCAGACAATATTTTTTAAAGAACTCAAGAAAAGAGAAAGAGCTAGCAATCACAATATTTTTTTTATTTAAAGATCTGGCAACTATCTTTTTGTCAGCCATTTTTTTTTTAATTTTTAGCCTTTTTTTAATTTACTTTCCCATGAAGCTTGTCACAATTAATTTTACGTTTTAGGGGCTGGCATGGAGCACAATTAAAGGAGAGAGAAAGAATTAATTATTTTACGTTTCCTGCAATTAATTCCATTTCCCATGAAGCTTGTCACAATTAATTTTACATTTTAAGGGCTAGCCTACATCACAATTAAAGGATAGAGAAAGAATCAATTATTCCGAACAAATTGGTTAATAAAATAATTCATAGATTACGTTAATATTCTTTGTATAATTGCCCTCATATAGTTTTTGTATGCGAAGAAAAATAAAAGTAATATTGACTTACTGGTTGTCTAATGTTTAAACGAATACTAAGAGGTATTACGTGGTTGGATCGTAATACGGAAAGACAACTTATATTAGTAGACTAACCTAAACATGTCCTTAGTCTAATCGGAAATGGAAAAATCGATTGAAAGATTAATATGTCGTCTATCAAGTCTAATCGGGGAGATGTTTTTCCTTAGACATCGAAGCGAATGACTCCCAGAAGATAGAAACATATATGTGACTGACGGACTGACAGTACATCGGGCTGGACTCAAGAAGGATAAATCCTGAATCCGTTTATGGATTTATTCACTTGTGATGTTCATAGTGTGACATACCTTAATCTTGAGTAGATGACGAATTATGTATGTGTGACTCATATACTTTGACGTAAGTAAAAGCCTAAGTTCAAATAGATAATGAACTGAAAAGTAGTACATTGGGTATACGAATTCTGCAGTATGTAACATCATTCACAACAGTGAAATCCATAGCCCAAAATATGGGTAAATGATATCCTCTCATTGACAATACATGGTTGATGAAAAGTAAACGTGGTCATGGGTCATTCGTCTTTGTGATGAATGACTTGATTACTATTTAATAGTAATTGAATTTTCATGAAGGAAGATGTAATGGTTACCATGAGATAAAATAATATTATATTGGGAGAGCGGATTTATCCCAAAGAGATTAAGGATATCCTATGAGGGTAACACACTTATGACAAAGTCATTGGACGAGCACTGATCAAGTTACTTTTGTAATGGTATGTCGTTGGGGAGAAATCAGTCACGATACTATAGTGGAAGGACTTCGTGACTAAATGAGTTTATAATTAATAGGCAAAAAGTTGTAACTTAATTATAAATCATTTTAGCCTCAATTGTATATGTCCAATTGGTCCCTTCACTAGCTTGTTGAAACAAAAAATGCATTTCATGTTGAATCAAATAAACAGAAATGAATACAAATGGTGAAAATGGAGAAATGAGAAACATTTGAAAATGATTATAGTTTTTTCTAAAATGAAAATGAAAATGGAGAAATGGAATCATTTGGAAATAAATGTGGTTTTCTCCAAAATGAAAATGACCTAAGAAGAAATTTATATTTTTCGAATTAAATGATGTTTAAAAATGGAAATAAGTCATTTGGTCATAGTGAACCGTTGAATGTAGAAATACTAAATATATTTTCTCATAGATTCTTTTATGGTAAAGTTGTAATGATTTTAACGAAATTAGAATTGGGTTGAGAAGATTATTTAATTGGAAAAATATTAAGATGTTTATTTTTAGATATAAAAAACAAATATCGGGTTGGAACAAATCATAATATATTGGGTTCAAAGCCTAGGAAGTGCTTGTAGCTGGACCCGAAATGGGAGAGGCCCAAAAAGTCCCTCATGTTAAATGGGGTGGATGGAAATCCCTAGTAATATCAACTAGGGTTGCCTCCACCTATACGTCTAGTTAGAATAGGAGTTCGTTTTTCTAGTTAAAATAAACTTCTACAATTCAAAAAGGGTTCTACATTCTCTCTTTATAAATAGATGACACCAGTAAGGCTATACATACAACTTTAAGATATTGTTACTCTACCCGAAAATAGAGAGAATTTATTCTCAATTATTGAATCTATTTTCCGGAATAACAAATTCTATCAGTTTCTATTTGAGAAGAGATTTTTTGTTTTCGCACTAAAGAAAAGAAAACTATTTCTAGTTCTGTGTTTTGATTTGAATCATTCGAATCTATATTCGAAGTAGTTCGTGGTACAAAAATAGTGGAGAAGATCGTTTGATTGAAATCTGGGAATGACAATGATCTATTTATCCGAAAACATAGGTGCAAATTCGATCTAGGGTTTATTGCTATAAATATCACAAACTAGGTCAATTTTTAAAATTTTTATTTTTCGCTGTGCAAGAAAATTGTTTTCGAACCAGATTTTTTTCAACAATTGTATCAAAGCTCTATGTTATGCTATGTTTATAGTGTAAATTAAGACCGAAATTATCTCTCTTCTTCTTGTATGATTATATTTGATAAGATGTGACATTCTTGTAATTATATGCATGTTTAGGGGAATGTATGCAAATGAATGTGTGTAATTATTTCATTTTTATGGATGATAAAGTAATTTTGTCAAAATTGTGATTCTTAGAAAATTAATTGTAATTTATTATTATCTTAGGCATGTATATTTTAGATTATGGACTATCATCTCAACGCAATTTTTATTTATTTTTATTATTTATTTAGAATAAAATATGTTAGTTGAAAACGAACATAAGAATTTTGTAATATTTTCCCGACGGAACCCGGAGAATCGAGACACATCCAGACTGATTGAGACGATGCGAAGCCAACCTAGCCGAACGGTCACGAAACCAATGGTGGTTCGATAGTAGGAGATTGTCAGTGGTCTGGCGGTGATGATCGACGACAATTGGCCAACGATGGTAGTGGCCGACAATGATCGACGATGGCTCGAAGGTGGTCGGTAATGGCAATGACACAAAAACAATAGCGGAAAGACAACGAGGATAGAAACCTAAACCAATGCCGTAGTAAAAGTTCGCGGTGACAAAATTGAAGACCCAAAATATGCTTTAGGTGAATTTTGTAATTTTTATTTTTTCTATGATGAAATCATGGAAACTTTGGTTGGTCAGAGTCATTTAACTTTTATGCTTTTAAATTTATGAGATAAGCATGATGATATTTATATGAATGCAAATGTATGTTCATGCATATATATGATACACATGCTATATAGTTTAGGGAAGAATGCCACATGTACTTGTCATGCATATATTGATCATTCATGATTGAAACCAAACATTAAAAACCTTGCATGTTTTCTTAAAATATTGAGTGGGAAAAGGTCTCTAAATAAGACCTACGACCTCCATCAATGGTTTCTTGTAATGGCATGATAATTTAACTACCCTACGGTAGGATTGTCATGTGGACCTCACTAAGGAGATTTCTTGAAAGTAACTAGAACTCTCTTGTATCGTATGGTAGTTGGGTCGACCTTTGTGGTAGGTACTATCATGTGATATTTCAAGAAGTTGTCTTCAAAAAGGACAACTAGTCACAAAATGCTACTCAGCGAGACTATCCCACGATGACTCATTTTTGGTGTATAATGCGATAGGTGTTAAGTTGATGGTTATACATTCAAAATCTTCTAGTTAAGTAACTCTTCACGGAGCTATACTTAAGTTAGAATGATGGTCAAATGTTACATGATTATTAGTACGTGTGAATGCCTAAGGAATTAGGCTTATGCATTAATTGGATAGAAATTCATGTTTTTACTAGTTGATCATGATCATCCTACGGTGGCTTGATTCAATGGGTATAGGAATTATCATTGCAACGAATTACAAATGTTTTCAAGATTTAATGTGAGAAGCATGCATCATTTTAATGCATATAGTAATGTTACAAAACATTTTCAAACATTTGCTTAATACAAATTAGATATTAATGAATAAATGTATAAAGTTACTAGGGTAATTAATGTAAATCCTAAAGGATAAATATTTATAGAATTTAAATCTCTTATGACTCTCAATTGTAGATGGACTCTAATTTTGACCATTGAAGTAACTCAATCTGTATCATTGGTTTTTTGGGGGAGCTCAACTATAAATAGAGGTTTCCACATTCATTTGTAATCATTCCATTGAATCCTATTGATAGTTAAAGAATATATTTGAGAGCATTTACTCAAACACTTGGTGTGCATTGCTTTCTTGTGACTTTTTCAATTCTCTCGTTGCTCATTCGTTTCGAGTTTGGTTTTGCTATATTTTCTGGTGCCTTGGAGAATTTCTTGGAGAATTCTCACTTTTCGAGTGTTTGACTGACTTAGGTAGATTTGAAACAAAGAAATTGCCTAAAGCCGCGCGGTTTGCCAAGCTTATGTTCTAGCCTCGTGGCACTAGTTTTATGGGACACCTACGTTATGAGTGAAAAAAACCTACGAAAATAATATATTTATAAAAAAAATTGTATATTAGACGAAGCATCGATTGAAAGGTTAAGTTAAAAGTTTAAAATGCATGTGTACCAAGTTCAAGTCTTATTATAGAATTATTTTACTAAAAATATATATTAAAAAACATTGTATTAATATTTATTAATTATTAAAACTAAAAATAATTTTGTAATTCTTTAATCGAGTTGGTGTTTTATTGACTCGTGATACCAATTAAATCAAGAGCTTGTAAACTATGTTTTTGGTTAAAATGATAAAATTAAAAGAGTAAATATTAAGGTGTTTTGGATTCAAACTCATTATATATATTAAAATGTAAAAAGATAAAAATACCCTTAAAATAATATTTGTTGCTTTGTAAAACAAAGGCTTATCATATAGATTGGGCCTTGAACTTAACAATTTTTCTCAAATTGGCCCTTACACTTTTTTATCACATTGGTCCCTAAGGTTGGCATCCGTTACACAAATTGGTCCTTATAATTAACATCATTAGGTTTTGAACATTCAAGTGATGTGGCCAAAACAAGGAAAAGGACACATGTTTTCGTTGTTTAAAATTTTAAAAGTGTATAAATTAAAAAAAATACATTTTTTTAGGAAAATATAAGAAATATAAATAAATTATAAAAATTCAAAAAATTAATTTAGAATTCAAAATATAAAAATAGAAAAATTATTTAAAATTTCAAAAAAATTACAAAAAATAGTTCAAAAGTATTTTGAAAAGTTCAATTAAAAAAATATTGTTAAAATTTTAGAAAATTAAAAAATTTTAAAATCGGTGAATGCTCGGTAAATGTCAGTCAATTTTTTGAATTTTATAATTTATTTTTTTTGTAGTTTTCTACGAGTTTAACTATATTTTTATGTTTTTTAAGAATTTTTCAAAAAGATTTCCGTACTTTTTTTGAAATTTATATATATTTTAATTTTAAAAGAATTAAAGAGGAAGACTAATGTCGCTCACCTGTTTTTTCATGTGCAACATACATGTTTGGTCATGTCACCCAATTGTTAATCAGAAAGATTTATTTGTGCAACAAATGCTAACCTTAGGGACTAATATGCTCAAAAACAAGTTTAGGGCTCAATTTGAGAAAAATTTGAGGTAAATTTTTAAGTTTAAGTCTGAGTTTTTGGTAAATTAACAAATTCAACTAGAATCAAATATTACATATAGTATAGAATAAAATAGATGTAATGGGCCCAAAATGTTTTCGCATCCAGAATTAAGCCCAATAAATGAGTTTTAAGGCTTTAAGCAGATTCACGAAAAAGGCCGAAATCCACAAATTGGGTTCAAATTTTCTCCAAATAAAAAGGGCAAAACTATTCTTTTCCTGTCCTCCCCCAAAAGCCCTAGTCAGAGCCGCATCTTCTTCTTAGCCTCAGGTTTTTGCTTCTAACTTCCATCGGTTTTCTTTCAAAGAACCGATCATTTGTTTACAGATCAAATTAACATTGTTTGTTCATTTTGTTGGTGTTTTTGGATTCGAAGTCGGGGTGAACAGAAATGGCGAAGTCAAAGAACCACACTGCCCACAATCAATCTTACAAGGCTCACAAGAATGGCATCAAGAAACCCAAGAGGCACCGCCACACTTCCACCAAAGGGGTATCTTTTTTAAATCTTCTAATCGAATTTTCAGTTAGTCTTCGTTTAAAAATAAATAAAAACGGTTTTTTCCTTGTGGACATTTATAGATGGATCCCAAGTTCTTGAGGAACCAGAGGTATGCAAGGAAGCACAACAAGAAGAGCGGTGAGTCTGCTACTGAAGAAGAGTAAATTTTTAATGGCAAAAGATCTAGCTTTGATTAGTGTTTTCCAATTGTTGTTTTTCCCCCCGGTGGAATTGAGTGTTCGTTTACTATAATCACCTTAGTTGAAATGTTATTTTGGGATTGTTGAATCTCATTTTCAAAAGAGATTTGAAGCTGTGAGCTTATTAATATTAAGAACATGTTTTGAGCTTAATTTTCTTTTTCTTTTCTCTTTTCTTAATATGTTTAAGTATTAGTTAATTAATTTTTGAGCTGTGGTTGATGATGATGCATGGTTTGAGAGATGGTTTTATCATTTTCATTTTTTTAAATTTGAGAGGTTCATGGTTTGATGTTTCGTATTGGGGCTTGTTAAGTTATGTGATGATTCGTTTTTCTTGAATTACTTGTATCTACATTTTCAGACAATGGTAACTCTTAGAATACCTGAAAAAACTTAAAAAATATTTGAAAATATTCAGTCTCACACGTGTACCAGATGTGCATCGATGTCCAGCTAACATAGTCATTAAGCATTCTTATCTAAGTAAAGTATTTGGAAATAAAGACAAGAATTGTTGATGATTCTGTCTCAGGATTGGGTTTTTAGTGGTAAGGTTTAGGGTAGGCCATGAATCAGGACAGTTCCATGCTCATGGATTCTATAGCTTATTTTGGGAGTGGTCAGAGTTTCATATTTTTGGCGCAATGAATCGGAATTATTAATCTCATTTATGACTTGCTTACTTTCAAGAGTTCGCTTGTGTTTCTGTCCTTAGGCAGAATTTGTATGTAGGAACTGTTTGTGGGTTGACTTGCCATCTTGATGAGGATCTCAATTGTGGGACTTGGGTGTAGCTAAATGTTTCTGATGGCAGGAAGATGTGTATGAAGAACATGGGTTTAGGTAGTTGTTCTGGTTGCTGAGGGTGTTGTATATTCTGAGTTTTGCTATGATTCAACTGATTCCTTGGTGGTAGATTTTGGTCAGGGGATTCTGAAGTTTGGATTGTGGTTATATCTGTTGATCTCGAGCGAGGATCTTTAGCTAATTGTTCCGAGTGCTGAGGGTAATCTGTTGCCATAGGCTCTGTCTCTGTAGAGAAATTAGGTTCAGGCAACTACTTGGGGTTGGGGGAGAATATGAGAAGGGGTTGCTCTATCTCTGATTGCCCCATTCGCTGATCTTAAATGAGAACGGTTGTAGAGAAGGTGGATTTAGGGGGTACTTGTTCTATTTCGGACTGTGCCTTCCATTCTATGATAATGGAGCGGAACGGATCATCTTATCCATTTTCTCATTTTCTTCGTTGTTTCACCTATTTTTCCCGTTTCCATAGCAGGTTTGGTTGGTCATGTATGGTCCCCACTCTTTGAATGTACTTGTGCTATTAATCTCGAGTTGGAGACAATTTCCAGAGAGTAATAATTACTTTAGAATGAAGGCAACATATAAGGTCTTTGTTATGGTAAATGCCCAAATAAGGTGTTAACCTTTTAGAGGGGTTGCTAAGGACCAAATCTTTCAAAATATTCAATTGCTCTTTAAAAAAAAAACAATGCCTGTGTCGAAATTTGATGATGTAGCAAGGTGTGATTAAAAACTAATGGGAGAAACAAACATAAATTAAAAGGAATTTTTTTGTTAATTTTTTCAAAATTAAACTTACAATCTAACTCGTGTTTCGATTGAACTATTTCCACCAACAAAACAAAAATTGAAATCTTGACACAAATTTGTCAAAATTGAAAGAAAATTGTGTTATTTTGAGAAGGTATTTGAGCATTTTATTTTATTTTGTTTGTGTATCTGAATATTTTGTTAATCACTCATGCTTTTGTATGGAAATTGCAGAATTTTTTAAACACAGGAAAAGAAATTGAAAGACTGAGTAACTTCTTTTATGATTTTTTTTGTTGGGGGTTTTATGCTTACCAAACCAAAATTCTAATATCATATATTCAAAACAAATAAATTAACATATATTTTGAAGGAGATGAACGACCTAAATTCAGATTTCTTTGACATTGATGTAATGGGTTGTCTTGGATTACATCATAAGTTCTAAATTTACTATTTTCCCCCTGGATTTAAATAATTTTTGAAAAAATTGAGGCCTTGCTCAACTTTTGGATATTAGGGTTCTTCTCAAAGTTTGAGAAATTTAGTTCTAGCAAGTAAAAAGGAACATTATGTGTGTTCCTATTTTAAATTCAAAAAATGAATTGTTTTTATCTTCGTAAATGCCACGTGAATGTACTTTTTTGTTTTTTTAACTGAAAATGTCTCTTCCACGTGATTATTGCTCAGATAGGCTTTTAATTGAACCAAGTCAAAAATGTTTGATCTCTATTTCAATATTTTGAAAGGTTTGATCCGTAATCTCTAAAAGGTCAAGTCATTATTTGAGTATTTAGCCTTTGTTATATCTTGAAGGTCAAGGAATACAAAATTTATATGTTAAATTTTGTACTATGCTTAAGTTGTGGATTTAGTCATTATACTTTAATTTAGGCACTTTTGGTCCTTGTATATTATGAAAAGTTTTCAATCATTGGTAATTGTTAAGTTCATTAAGTTATGCTAATTCTAAAATTTGATGTGGCAAATATATTATCACGTATATAATGTCATGTTAGCTTGCTATTTTCACGTATTACTTATAAAAAATCAGTTATAAATTTGAAGATGAAATTAAAAAAATAGGGACTAAAGACGAAATTCCAAAAATAAAGGGCTGATAAATGATTTAATTGGAGAACATGAACTAAATCTATAAATTTAGGCATAGTATAGAACAAATAGTAAAAATTTAACCAAACAAATTTAACTTCGACCATTTGATTAGGACTGAGATTTCAAAATTCAAAAAGTATAAGGATTAAAATTAATCAATTCAAAAAGTACAAGATTAAATTGATTAAATTAAAATATAGGGATTAAATTAACATCCCCAAAAATAAAGAGCTAAAGGTTTGCCCTAACAAAAAAGCTCGAAAAACTCATGCACGCTTAATGGCAGATATGTTGATCATATGATCCTAAAAACCCTATAAACACGTTCGGATTCCCATTCTAGATCGACAGACATGTCAAGATTCATGTTTTAGATCTTGCACTCTCGTGACCGATTAGACCTTCCTTGATTGATAACAAAAAGGAAAACCCTAAATCCTAGAATAACACAAGAAACAACAAACAAGAAACTAAAATATAGTATTAAATAAAAGGCTTAATTCATAATTTTACACCTAAAGTATATATGTTTTCTCACATAGGTACTTTAATTTCTTTTGTTCCAATTTGGCACCTAAAGTACACTTAAGTCTCCCAATTTGGTACCTAAAATATGCTATTGTTAATTTTTTTTTCAAACATTGAAAAAAAATTCCTATAGCTAATCACAAAGTGCCATGTGGTGTCTTTATGTAAAAAATAAGTACTTTACTTTATTAAATGTATATACACATTAAAAATATATATAAAAATAAAAATAAAAATATAAAAATTCAGAAAAAAAAATATAAAATCTAGAAAAAAACATATAATTTATAAAATTAAAAATTAAAAAAATACGATAATTGAAAAGAAATTAGTTAAAATTACTAATATTATTACAAAAATGTAATTTTAAAAAATATAAATTTGAATAAAAGGTTTTAAAATATTTTTTTTATAAAATTCTAAAATATATAATTGGGTGGAGCCATGAAACTTAAATTATGGGTCAAATTTTGAAAAGTTAAAACGTTTATAAAAGTCATATAAACTAATGTATAATATTAATCCTTGATAAAACAATTTATGATATTATTTGATGTAAGACTATTACGTAGCCTTCATACCAAGAAGTTGGAAATTTTTTATCCACTCTAGTAATTTTTTTGAGAAGGTTGTGATTGCTAGGTTGACAAGGCACTTTTTACAAATATGCTTTTTCTTATATTATCTCTATCATTTGCATGATAATTTATAATCTTAGAGGATAAATTTGACTCATTTGACTCATTTTTTATTTTCATATTGGTTTGTATTTCACTAGCTATTCATTTGTTTCTTGTTGTTCTTCTTCTTCTACTTCACTAGTAGACTTTAGAACAATAAATTTAAGCCTTAAACACAAAAGTTTTCATGAAACCAACATACAACAAGTAATTTTCTTTCACAAAAATAAAAATCACTCAAGTGCTTTTCGGTGTGATGGGAATACAATATATCAATTTTCAAATACAAGATTCATAATAACCACAATAGCAACAACAATTTCTAAATAATAAAAAAACTGAATTTCTAATCAATATTCTAGAAATTCAAGATTATAAATCCAATCGGTCCTAATTTCTTTAAGGATTTTATCAATGAACCTATAAAATTATTACCCAATCAAAATGTTAGGAATCTCATGCAAAATCAATATACCAAAATCATTCAATCAATAAAAAAAAACTAAATCTTGCATAAAATCTTAATCTACCACAAAAGCTTGAAAAGAAAAAAAAAATTTGTTACCAATTAGTGAGACCCACTTAAAAGTATTGAAAGATTAATCACCTTTCTTATAAAAATACTAGAGAGAGTATGTGAGAGAATAAGATAGATTTGAGATAAAAGTAATGAATGTCAAAAGAAAATAAAAGGATTAGAGATTTTTGAATCTTAGTTAGTGGAGAGGTTCGTTTATTTTTATATGAAATAACTTTTATGCTTAGTAAACATACAAATGTTTAGTAAGTTCAAAGGGAATTATTATGCTTATCCTGATCACTTAAAAATATGACAACTACCAATCGTTTTGGCATAAAATTTGACTATTCTTGGCACATAATGTCATAACTAGTCACATGTCAACATTAACATTCAAATAGGTTAGACATACTTACATACCATGAATAAGATCACTTATTACTAAAGTAATCACATGTCACATATCAAATTATAAACATATATAGTTTCATATTCAATGCATTTTCAAATTTTCCCATTTCAATTAAAATAAATATCATCCGATGGAACTCTAGTAAAATGGACTCGGATACGCGGGTGACTGAGTTGCTCATCCGAGCAGAAATTACATCAGGTTACCTGTCTGACTAAACCCATGTTACATATAACTTGAGAATATGGAAACAAGGCTAGATCTCATTATATTACCCGAGAATCTACAACAAATGATAGATCTCATTACATTACCCGAGGGTCTGCAACAAAGTCTAGCTCTCGTTATAATCTGTACAGACGCGCTCCCTTGCTTGATGTCGCACCAAGTTAGAGCATTATCAAAATTTCAAATAACACCATAAGAAGAGATTTTTAGGTTTTTTTATGGTACCAATTTAAACTTGTTGATAAATAAAATATAGAGGGTATCATGCATATTTAAAAGTGAGTGAAGCAGTAGTAAATTTCAAGCCAAGATCATCACCCCAAAATTGAAAAAGAAAAATAAAGAATCTGTTAGATTCTCAACTGTACGACCATCCTAACCAAGCAAGGTGACAACGATCCTCTGCAGACAAGGTGATCCAATCACTGAGCCACCAAAACAATAATCACGCTGTGATCACACAATCTTAATTTTTTAACTAGACTTGGAATCCTGTCTCCTTGGGATCGTTAAGGATACAGATGTACGAGTCTGTAGAATAGATCTTGTTCAAGTAGACCTGATCATGGGTCCGCCCGAAAAGTGAGAGATTTTGGGTAAAAATATAGACTTGAAAAATTATTTGGACAAAAAATAATGCATGTTACCTAAATGGGTTGGCCTTGGGTAGAATTTTTCTAGCTCGGGCCAGGCCCAAATATGTTGTTTTCCTGCTGTTTCGCAGTTGTTTTATTGTTATATTGCTACCATTTTGTTATTATTTTGTTGATATTGCTTGGATATTGTATAACTACTTTATTATTGTTAAATTTGTTACTATTTTAGAGGCAATTATTTGCTAAGTTACAACTATCTTAGTGTATTTGATGTATTATATTTTTATATAAAAATAATATAAAAGAAATAATATAGACGAGGTAGGTCGGGCTCAAATTTAGCATTTTTAATTTGGATCAGACTTAAATAAAATTTTAAACTCATTTTTCGGTCTAATTTAAAAAACGAATCTAAAATTTTGTATCGGTTGAACCTGAACCCGATCATGAATGAAGTAAGGTGGTTCCTCCTCAGCTTTTAGTTCTCACTCAATTACTGTTTCGTTGGATTTTTCTTCTCCGTGTATAGTGTTAGTGTAGTGCCCGACACGTGTCTTCCATACTCTCTTGCTGCCACAATGATTGGATCCACTCACATTTTATTTAAATTATTTTATTCCGGCTATTACAATATTTTGACTATTAGCCTGCTTCGCGCTTTCCTCGTAACATAATTTATCAGGAGCAAATTAATATAAATTAACTCTATGCACCCAAATATATGAGAAAGCCGCTCAGCACTCCAAAATGGACTGAAGTTGAGTAATCTCATTTGCTTTTAGTTTCTACCGAGGTTTTCATCTCCTCTTTATTAAGCACAGTAAACAGTAAAAAAGAAGAAGTCTAATATGTACAGTAGGCAGTTGCACTTAATTAAGTATACAAATGTTTCCTTTATTCCACTTATTTTTCCCCAACTTCAAATTCTCATGCCAACTTGTATATGAAACCAGATTAGATCATCTTCTTCGACTTTGCAGAATCCTTCGTCCCATGCTTCTGCATCAAGTAGTCATATTAAGTATCCTTAATAATTCAGAAAAGATGTTTACATGTAAGAGAGAGATTGACTTACACTACTACAAAATCAGAATAATTTTTTATATTTATTCTTAACTTTTTATATGATTAATATTTTAACAATCTAACTGTTATATTTCTTGTTTCATTTATGTAGAATCATACACATCAAATTTTGAATAAATTAAAAATATCTAACTATTTATCTTATAAAAAAAAACTTTTGACCCTTAAATGCATGTTAGTAAAGAAAATATTATGGATTAATATGATAGAGATATCATAACCATTAAAAATTTTCATGTATGACAAATGTAATATATATTGATAAATTCAATAATTGAATTGTTAAAATATTAATATGATGAAAATGTTAATGTAAAATGATTACATTTAATTTTACAGTAATATATGCAGATTTCTACTATATAAATTTAGCAGAAAAGTTGGGAAATGAAGACTACCTTCCAAGCATCATAATTGCGGCCTGAGGATTAGTCCCAGGGGAGAAACTAAAGGTAGAGGCATCTATAACCCTGAGTTGATCCAATCCAAGGACCTTGTAATCCCTATCAACAACCTTCCCAATTTGGCACCCGCCATGGTAATGCCAAAACGTCATCACAGTGTCTATGCAATATTGTTCCAAGGAAGTTGTCGCATTGGGATTTCTTCGTCTCAGGTTCCCTGCTCTGTTCACCGTCATATTTATAAGATCTTGTGTTGTCATGTTTCTAAACCGAAATCTCGACAACGAATCGGAATTTACGACGTTGATGATGGTTTGCATGCCACTGACGCACCTCCTTAAGTCCACTGCTGCCTGGAAGTAGTTAAACCTTAGCTTAGGGTTGTCACTTGCATTTGTGTTTTGAAGCTCAAGATAACCCTTTGAGATTGGACCGAAGATGGTCTGTACGAGAAACGCTTGGTTTCGGGTTGAATTGGCCATTGCTTCTTGTGATGGGTTGGAGGTTTGGGGCTGAGCGCCACCGGAACCAGAAAGGGCAGAAAGATCAAAGCCGTTTAAGGATTCAAAGTAGTTACTGGTTTTGTTGATGCCCACAACTGTAGCTAGGGAGAGAGGGATGTGCGTTGGGTAAGGAATTATAAGACCGTTTAATGGTTTATCAGCCATCTCTCGGCCTACCATAGGCTGGTCTAACACCACTTTGATGCCCAGTGACCGAAGCCTAGCGGCGGGACCAATGCCGCTCAGCATTAGCAATTGTGGACTGCCAATCGCACCTGCCGACAATATGATCTCACTGCGATTGTTCGACTCATGTTTCAAGTATGCAATGTGCCTTCCTCCATTTGCATCGTAAAATATTACCCCATCAGCTTTTGGTCTCTGTCCATCTGCCACATGAATTTATAATATAATGATATTAATTAGTGAATATATGAATTTCATGATTATGATTTTAATTCAAAGTGTACTTATTTTAAAAAGATTTTCTTTTTATATCTAAGATATTATTATTTTTTGAAAATTACAACTTACTTATCATTATAATTAATGAACATTACACCGATATAAATATATAATTTAATAACTAAGTCAACTAGAATGGATTTATATCAAAAAATTTGAGCATGAGATCTCAACTTCTTTTTCCCCTTTTTGCTATTCTTAGTTCTACTTCTTTTCTCTGCCTATTTTCTTATTTAAACAAACAAAATCATAAGTTTGGGATTCTAATATAAATATATATTTGGCATTAACTCTATAAAGCAAACATTATATTTGGCATTAGTAATAAAATCTAAAATAAATATATAGTTAATAATCAAATTACACCATCTTATATTTCGATAAATATTTTAAATTTATAATAATAATTTAATTGTTAATATAGTAAATAATTGAAGGTACTTAGTTTATTAATTAAACTCGTACTTTTATATATATTATAGATTATAGACAAATAAATGGTTTTTTTTTATTTTTTTAGGAAAATAGATAAAATACTCAGATGAGCCTCTTAATTTATTATCTTTAATTTTAAAATAGTGAATTTTATTTTTTAAATTGAGTTGATATATTTTATTTCGTGATCTCAATTCATTTCAAGACATAAATATAATCTTTAATATTAATATAAATATATAAAAAAATACGGTATATTATAGTTTGAGGTTCCCAAAGTTTTTTAATATTATATTCTTTTGGCCTTCCAAAATTTTTTAATTTTACTCCCTAGAGAATTTGTAATTTTGCATGCTAATGTTAACAATTTTAGTTTAAATTTAATTTACTTTATTAATTTAATATCTTTATGGGTTCATATTTGATGCATTGATCCTATTTAATTTTATATACTATTAACAAACTAAATGATACAATATCATTAGAAATAAAATTAAGTGGTTTAGTTTTAATTATCTTTTTCAATTAATTAAATGAATAATTTACATTAATTGTGATTGTAACACCCCAAAATTCTTAAAATAGAAAAAAAAATGCTATTTTGGGAAAGAATAAGCGTATTGAATGTGAAATACGTATTTGGAAAGGATGATCATTGAAATTCGATAAGGATTAAAGTGTGATTTTTTGAAATTTGGAGGGCTAAAAATGTAAATTTACCATTTTAGGAAAAGGGCGAAAATTTAAGAAATATTTTTTCTTATGAATGTGATATGGATATGTATTGATATGTGGAGTTGAAAATTGAGATATGTACTAAATTGAATAAAGTGAAAAATTACAAGGACTAAATTGCAAATTTCTCATTTTTATGGAGGAAGGCCTTAGATGCAAATTTGCCATTATTAATATATTTTTGGAGACAAGTGTAAAGGAGAGAAAATTAATGGTAATTAAGCATGAATGTGTTGAAATATGATTGGTTGATAAGATAAGGATGAAATTGAAAGAAAAAGAGTGGAATTATCTACAACTGGGGCAGCAATAAAAGGAAAAGAAAAAGAGAAAAAGAAAGAAAAAGTTTTCCATGATTTTTTTTTGAATTCTATATTAAAAGTATAGATCAATTTCATCATCTAGAGTGTTATGAGATCATTTTCTATCATAGAAACCATTTAATTGAAAAAGAAAGTGAAGCAAAGAGCTTAAGAAAGTGATGAGAAAGTAAAGGAGAAAGGTATGATTTTCTCAAGATTTTCATGTTATTTGGAAGTAATATCATGTAGGGATTATACTGAAAACATGATATTGATTATGTTTCATATATTTAAGTATGAAGAGAAAGAAGTTGACAAAGGGAAAAAGGAAACTTTGGATTGAAAGAGTTAAATTTAAGTGAAGAAAATAGCAAGTACTTAATTGAATTTTTGTTTGCTTAGCTTAATTTAGATGTTTGAGTATTTAAATCTAATATGAAATAATTAAGTAAAATATTAATTTGAAAGTATACTAGAAGTTATGTGATTAAGTTTAATTATTGTAAGAATTATGTTTAAATATAAGTAAGACATAAATGTCAAATTTATAAGTATGATAAATTAATATATTTATGAAATAGAATATGATTATGATTATTGAGTATGGATATTATATATATACATATAATATATATATATAAAAGCATGTTAGTAAAATAGGAGGAAAAAGAATTTACATGTGCATATGTATCAAAAAGAAAATACATAAAAATTAGTAAAAGCTTTAAGAATTAATACAAGTTAAATATAATAATTTGAATGATGGCAAGTATGATATATGATATGTAATACGCTTTTTGGTGTAATGAGGGGCCGGGGATTTGGTTGGGAAAAGAGTTGGTGAAACGTGGGTATCAACGGGTTGAAGGAGATTTGGAGTTTTGTTTATGTTTATGTTCTTCAGAACATGGTGTTCTGGTTGGAATCGAGAGTTTTGTTATTAGAGTTTCGTTAAAGGTTAAGAGTTCTGTTTTGGCCTAGGACTCTAGGAGTTTTATTATCGAAATTCTGATTATGATCACAATTTGTTAATGATACATGTGACATATGTGAACACGTGTGAAACTATATGATTAAATGATAGAAATGAATAATGAATTTAATCAAATGATTTATGAATTGAATAGTAAAAATACATGAATTAAGATAATGTTACTAGATAGTATAAGAAACTTATTAATTTATTTTAGTTTAAATTATTTAATTATGTTTTAACGAATGAATGATAAGCTATTGAATTTAATTAGGCACTTATTAAGTTCTATGAGCTTAATGTGTTTGTTTTTAAATGCGTAGGTGAAAGATAAGTTCTAAGAAAAATCAAGGAAGCCACTTCAGTTTGGATCGCATCATTCCTCAAGCTTCTGGTTCAAGCCGTTTGGTGTATAAATTTTGGACCTTAATTTACCATGTACTTGGGCTTAATAGTAATACTTGTGAATTATCTATGAATGATAATATTTTGTGTTATAAATTACTACGATTATAATGAAACAAGAATAAATTTAAGGGGTCAGTTTAATGTTTAAATGTAACATCTTTTACTCGGATAGGTGAAGAGTGTTTCAGTGATATTAATGCTTTCATTATGTGCTCAAAGAAATCAACTCTCAAATTTTACATTTTATCTTTTTAATGCATGTAATTTTATATTTTTATTTTATAATATAAAATTATTTTATGTCCATTTTAATTATTTTACTTAATAGTATTAATTTTTAATAATAAAACTTTAGTTGATATAAAAATTTAAATGAGTTGAGAGGTTGAGCCTTTGCCTGCCTTTTAGCTTTTTCTTTGTAGATCGGATATTTAAAATTAAAGCATGATGTCAAATTTAACTTTTAATGATTATATTTTATTATTATTTTTAATTAAATTTAACTAAAAAAATAAAGATTAAATTGACAAAAAATTAAATATTGAGTATTAAATTTCATATTAAAAAACAAATGGAAGTTTTTGGGATAAGAAAGGATTAAACAATTAAAGTAAATAAAAAAGAAAAAAAAGGTTTGAGTACCTTTAGTGGTAAATGTGATCTTGTGCACAACAGCATGCAAGTAAACCTTAATCATGGTTGGATTAGCATACTCAAGCAAATCAGCGGCAGTATGTCGATTCCCATTTTTATCAAAAAGAGTTCCACTAGTTTTAGTCCCATTTAGATGAGCATACGTAAATCCATTATCGGGCAGAACCCCAACTTCAAGCAACCCGTTTCTCACAGCGGTTTGCCATTGAAACGCACCCGGCTTGTACACTATCTTCTTTTCAACCCACTCGTAAGACTCATTTGCTAATGCTTCATCTATACCTGCTTCTTTTAGGAAGAGTGTCTCGGCACGCGAGTAAAACCCTAAATTAATGACTGTTCCGCCGCCAAGGACGCGTGCTCGGTTGCCAGGAACTCTGTCCTCCGATATGAATGATTGAGAGATTGAATTGGGAGAGTCGTCGGTAAGAGTGGAGATGACGTTTTCCATCCTAATCTTGGTGGTGTTGGTGTAGGGCGATCCCCCTCTTTCCAAGACTAAAACTTTTGCATCTCGTGCCGACAATGTTGCCGCCAATGGACAACCGGCCGTCCCTCCGCCGATGACTATGTAGTCGTAGAATGAGACTTCTGGAGCTGAGGTTGCTTCTTGGATAAAACTATATTTTGGAGCTGCAAATGCATATATATATATTTATATTTAATTCATATAAGTAAGAAAAAATAATACATATAAACCTAAATTGATATCAATTTATATATAGATAACAAAAGTTTGCTTGAAAGCAATTCCTAAATATTTTAGATTGCATGCGATCACTTTAATTGACAAATGTAACTTCATAATTATTGAGATTTTTACCAGGCATATCACTATGAGAAAAAGTGACTATCTGCTTTTCTTCAAATTTAATACCTTTTTCTGCATAATTGAGGCCATGGAAGTTAGGAAATACAACCATAAAAACAAGTGCAAGAAACCTCCATGAGTACTTCAAACCCATTTTTTTTTTATGATTTTGCTTCTAAGAGTTTTCTTTTTTCCTTTTTGATAGTTTATGTCACTATATACCACACTATTTTCACCTTAAATGTCCAACCCCTACAAGCTCTACTTCTTATAGGTGTATTCATTTGCCTATCTTTATTATTATTAGTTTTACTTGGAAAAATTGGATTAAAATTTTGAAGGTGTGGTTTTGTATTAACATATATTAGGAGGGAATTCAGAATTTTTTTTAGCGAAAACTTGAGTTATATAGTTTTATGAGAATTAAAATATAATTTTAATAATGTATTGACATATATTTTTATAGTTTTTAAAATAATTAAATTAAAAATTTATGGCTCACTATAATTTTATCATTTATTTATTTAAAAATTTTAAAAATTTCAATGGTTAAAAACACAATTTTCCATTTGGGTCCATATTTGCCTCACCCTTAGCGCGGTATCTAATGATAAATTGCTTAAGTAAATGATAATTTAAAATTAAAATTAACCATTTTACCAATAAATGCCCATTTCTAATTTTATTTACAGAAATAGACCAATTTTTTCATTATTTATCAGAAAGGGCCGAAATATGCAAAACGCGTCCACGTAGAAGCGTTTTTGGGTGAAATTTCAGCAAATCGCGTCCCTGGGGAAGCGATTTTGCAATGTTAGCACAAAACGCGCTGACATGGGATCGTTTTGCTGACGTGGCAAAATCGCTCCCCCAGGGACGCGATTTACTTCGTGGTTTTTCTAGGGTTAGAGCTTTTTGTATGTTTAGTCCCTAGGGTTTTTTGGTTTAGGGTTTTTAGGGTTTAGGGTTAGAGTTTTGTTAAAAATAATTTAGATTTAGGGCTTAGGGTTTTATCAAAATAATTTTGGTTTAGAGTGTAGGGTTTAAGAATTTTGAAAAATAAATCAAGTTTAGAGTTTTTTTAAAATTAATTAAATTAGGTTTTAGAAGTTTTAAATAAATAAATAAAATTAGTGTTTAGAGTTTTTAAGAAAATTGATTAAATTAGGGTTTAGTTTTTTTTAAAATAATTGTGTTTAGGTTTAGAGTTTAGGGTTTAGGGAGAATTATATTGACAATAAAGATTTTATTTTTTCTATAATAGTTTTAGAAAAATTAATTTTGAGAATACGGTTCTGAAAAGATAATGTCAATAATACTTCAAGCAGGATGCACTGCCAGCAAAATTACTGAAAAAAGCTCTCACGTGGACGCTCTTTTTCTACAGTAGTTCTTGGAAAAATAATTTTGAGAAGACGGTTCTGAACAAATAGTGTAAAAACGCTTCAAGTAGGATGCATTGTCAACAAAAATATTGAAAAAAGCTCTCACGTGGACGGTCTTTTTCTACAGTAGTTCCTGGAAAAATAATTTTGAGAAGACGTTTTTGAACAAATGGTATTAAAAGCACTTCAAGCAGGATGCACTGTCAGTAAAATTGATGAGAAAAACTTCCACGTGGACGCTTTTTTTCTACAGTAGTTCCTGTTTGGCCTTAGGCTATAAATGAGTCAAATTTCATTCTCAGGTTACATAAGTTTCAGCAAGAAAAATTAGAGAGGCTAAGCAGAATATAAATTGAAGATGAGTGAACGTATTTGTGTTGTTATTTACTATGATGGTGAGGTCCGTGACACCAAGAATGACATTGTTTTTTTATCGGAGAACACAACGCGACTGGTTTTTAACCAGAACATAGATTTGATAGAACTTCGTAAAAGAATTAGGCGCAAAATCTTTGAAATGACACCAATGAGGGTTTTGTCTATTAAGTATCAATTTTGTGCTTCAGTTGATCCCGTGACATATGACTCATTTGATATCAAAGATGGTCGTAGCTTGGAGGCGATGGTGCAGGCTCATCTTGCTAGTGGATCACCCTACATTGAGTTATATATACAATTTTCATCACCAAATGAAGCATTTGTGACTTCAACATCTACTGTTGTTAGAGAAAAATACATGACCCCTACCCGACACTCCGTTAGTGGGGGCAGAACACGAAAGCGCTTGTGTTTGGTGGAAGTATGAAATACACAACTTCTGCACAACATTAGGTTAGTGGATGGGAAATGTACATCGGTGGGTCAATGTTCGATACTGGAAATATGTAATGGGGAATGACGTTAATTGCTAGTGGTTAGAAATCCACATCTAATTGGGGACGTTACGAAATGTTCACAAGAAGGGATAATATACTCCCTACGACGTCCACCGGTGAGGGGACCTCGTACGTTGCAGATGATGGTGGGTTGGATGATGAGTCCGATGTGGATCCGCCTCGAGAGCCTGACCCCGATGGTGCAGAAGTTACATTATTTTTTTAAACCGGAGCATGTTCTAACCGAACCTGAAGATGTTGAAGGGGGTTCAGATGATGAAGAAGAAGATTCGCGATTCAGGGCGTACTCGCCTCCAGCCCACATGCATAATGTCGATCTATCGGCAGATGATGCGTTGGAGTTTCCAGATCTACCACACAGAAGGTGTGACCGTACAAGTTCATCATTAGATTCGGGTGAATTGGAAGTTGGCAAGGAGTTTTCCAGTAAGGATAGTTTTCTTGGTGCATTGAAATAATATAGCATTATGAACGGGGTTAACTACAACATGGTTAAATCTAAATCTGAGAAGTTCAAGGCCAAGTGTGTAGTGCAAGACGGTACATGTTCATGGAAAATCACGGCTTCGGTTAGGAAAAAGACAAACTTGTGGAAGATAAAAGAATACAAAGGTCCACATACCTTTGTTGCCGGTACAGTATCACTGGGTGTTTAGGGTTTTTGAATAATACTGTTATTACTTAATGTTGCATTATCTAACGTAGTTCGTTAACATGTGTTTCACAAGATCATCCTAAGACTTCTGTGTCGATCTTAACTACTAATATTTGTAGCAAATTGAGGTACACGCCCTATTATCGCAAGTTTTGAATAGCTAAGCAGAAGGCATTGAAAAAGATGCATAGTGGGTGGGACGCTTCATATAATGAGGTGTGGGAATGGTGTTAAGTGCTGGAGAGGTACGTCCCATGTTGCATAACAGACCTTGAAACGAGCCCTACGTACTATAAAAATCGATTGCTCCGTGGAGGCCAAGTGTTCAAGCGTTTGTTCTGGAGCTTTAAGCAATGCTGGGATGCATTTGTGTACTGCAAGCCATTGGTACAAATTGACGGTACCTTTATGTATAGTAGATATACCGATTGACTATTACTAGCTGTAGCACAAAATGGTGGTGGGAGAATCCTTTCAATTGTGTTTGTAATAACACCGGGAGAGTCAGATGATGATTGAAATTTCTTTCCTTCTAGGTTAAGAAGGCATGTCTGCCCCAACCTGATATCTACGCTATATCAGATCGGGGCATTAGAATACTAGCAGCAATTGAGCGATAGGGAAGCCTATGAAATCGCACACACCATTGGTATTATTTAAGGCACGTTGCGTCCAACTACTATGGGTAATATCAGTCTACCACTGAATGACGGTAAGTGACTAACATGGGTATTTAATCTCTATTAATATAATTCATTTGTAATATTCAATTTATTCTGAATGGAAGAGTGGTATGTAATTTTCGCTATCAACTTATATTGATAGGGTACAAGATCAATAAAGATCATTTTCATGAGATATTGACGATTTTACATTCAGTTAACGAACAAGGCACAAACTACCTCTGTAACGTACATTTCGAACAGTGGACACAAGCATGTGACAGTGGCCTACAATATCGTCATATGACCTCATACCTGGCTAAATGCATAAATTCTGTTCTAAAAGGAACGCGTCATTTGCCAATAACCTCGGTTGTACGAGAGACATATTTTCGTTTAGCGGTACTATTTCCAAAGTAAGCAGTGAGTTATAAAGGCCAAATGCAGAGAGGCCATGTATGGTGCCGGAAGGTATTGCAAGAAATTAACAAGGTGAAGGCGCGGGCCAACACCATGCACACAATATGTCAGGATCGCGACAACCTATGGTTTCGTGTGACGGAGTTTGACAAATTGAACCAAGGTATTACTGGCGGGCAATATCGTGTATACTTGAGAAATAGGACTTGCGACTGTGGGACATTTGAAGCACTTCGTTATCCATGTGCTCATGCAATTGCAGCTTGTCAGAATCTTCATTTGGATCTCATGAGATATGTCAACGAAGTGTACAAAATAGAATACATGTACAATGTGTGAAGACATGTATTCCCGCCAGTCCTAGATGAACGTAAGTAGCCGTCTGTATCGCTTGCTCTGTTTAAGTTGTTACCAGATAGAGAATTACGTCGCAAACCAAAAAGTTGACCTTGCTCGAGTAGAATACGTAATAATATGGATATCCGAGAAAGGACGAACCAACAAAAGTTGTGCGGATGGTGTAGGAACCCAGGTCATACAATTCAATTATGTCCAAATTGAAATAGTTGATAATTGCTATAATGAAACTATGTTGCATTATTTCTATTGGCTTATTCAAAAGAACTTCTATTTTATTAAAAATATAAAAATAATTTACTATTAAATATTAAAAACAAATTTTATTTTATTAAATGAAATAATATAAAAATAGTTTGTACAAATATATTAAAAAAATCAATGTAAGTACCGGTCGAAATCAGTGCCACATGGGGGTGGGCAACGGTTACACATTGGATTCCTCCTTAGCTCAGCTTCCGGCGGGGGTTGTGGTTGCTCCAGCAGGAGTTGTGGTTGCGGCTGTTGGTTGGATGACCCACTTTGATAGAATAAAGAATGTGTAAGTGTTTGAATCACCTACGGTAGATGTGTTTGAATCCCATAAGGCGATGGGGATTGGTAATGACATGAGCTCCCCGACGGTGCCTCGTGCGATCCCTCTTGTGACGATGGCCTATATATCGTCGGTTGAGTCAGGGTCATCGAGAAAGGAGATGCACCAGGCCATGCATTTCAACCTGGCATAGGATTGAGAAATTGAAACATATAAGGGTTATGATACATATAAGGGCTAGGATATGCACTTGGCATAATCTTAAGGGGTTGTGGTATGGGTGTCGTCGGTTGAGGCGTTGAGCCCGATAATTGTGTGGGCGTTGTTGATGAGCCCGTGTCGTCATCCATTCTCCTTAGATTTAAAGAGTCCCGTCGTTCCCTTTCGACACAAATTTACCGACGCCTCTGCTCTTTCGACAGTAAATATGGCTTGCCATGGATCCTAAACCATGGCATGTAATCCGGTGCGCACACTAACTCTGGAACAATGATCGGTTCGCGAATAGGTATATTATTATATCGATTTTCCCAAATTTTGATATCTTTCTAGAAGAATACCGGCTAATTCGTATTCGATTGGCGTAAGTCGATTTTGTGCTTATCATCGAGCACCTCAGGTGCCACGGGAATCAGTTGTCGGAATTCAAATTGTCGCAACACTCTATCCATCTGGTGCATCTCGATAGTAGCATAGTTGACCAATGAGACCTTAACATGCCAAATGTTTGGATTTTGAAAGAATTCATCTGGAATTACTGCCCGAATTGTCGGATCCTCGTATGGTGTCCATTGAAACTATATGAATTGGATAAAAATATTAGTTATATACATAATACTAAATACTAAATATGAAATGACTATTTTATGTATATATTTTTTATTTAATACTTACTTGCGCTTCCGACTATTGGTCTAATTGAAGTCGTATATCTTCAAGAGCGGTAGGTATTCCAATATAACTCACGAATGGTTCCACCTAATTAAATAAATTTTTAGCAAACAATTATATTTTAAATCTATGTAGTAATTGTAAAATCTAATATAAATTTTACCTCGTTATGAGTGGGAATGTATATAGGTGGTTCAGTCGAGGACGTAAACATGGATTGCGGAACCGAGCCTATAATTGTAGTAGTGATAGGCAACCTCTGATTTTGGATTTATTTGGGGGCGTTGCCCCGCACATCTCCTGGTACAATGTTGCCAACACGGTAGACCCCCAACTAAATTCGCCAGCTGCTCTAAAATCAACAAGTTTCAGTAGTTTCCTCAGATGTATGAGGTTTCGTGACAAGTCCGACATCAGATAACCTTCAATCATCTCAAGGATGCATGTCCGAGCATATTGTATTCTTTCTACTTTAGTGGAATCATTCCTTGGCTCTGGGAATATGTCTCGTAACCAGCCTATCTCGATCCGACAATCATAAATATTATCTAAAATTGCACCCAAAAGATCGTAGCATACGGCTCCTCAATCAGTAGATTAAAAAGACCCGGTGAGTGTGGACCCATCCACCGGTAATCCCAATTGTAACTGCACGTCCTCTAAAGTGATGGTACACTCTCTGCATGGAAGATGGAATGTGTGCGTCTCGGGTCTCCACTTCTCTATTAACGCGCTGATGAGTTTCGAGTCCAACTTACACCCTCGGCCTATAGTGGCCACGTGCCAAAAACCTACTTCCCTCAAGTAATTTTCTATCAACGGTGATAGAGGACTAGACATATTACAAATATAACATTGTAATACCCGATCTACTGACTGTTATAAAAAATTATAAAATAAAAATTAATTAAAATTACATAAATGAAAAAATATTAAATAATATTCAAAAATTAAAATTAGCCCTTACCATTTTCATTTGTTCAACGGAGATATGTTTATGATCGAGACGAATTAATTCCCTAATCATTGCTAACACGATCAAATATTTTTGAAGTTATCAAAAAAACTAATTTAGAAAAAAAATTAAAGGAAATAAGTAATTAAAGAGGGTTTTGAGAAATTTAGGGAGAAATATGAGAGCTTTTTTGCCAAATTTGGAAGAAATATTGTGTGAAAAAAATAGGAGGGATTTTTATAGTTTTTTTTTACCATTGGACCCCCTAACGGTCAAAAATTTAAAAAACACGGAGCAAATTGCGTCCCTAGGGAAGCGATTTTGCCACATCAGCAAAACGTTTCCACGTCAGCGCGTTTTGTGTTGACATGGAAAAATCGCTCCCCCAGGTACGCGATTTGCTGAAATTTCACTCAAAAACGATTTTACGTAGACGCGTTTTGTATAATTCAGCCCTTTTTCGATAAATAATTAAAAAAATTCACCCATTTCTATAAATAAAATTAAAAATGAGCATTTAAAATGGTGATTAATATTGAATCAATATAGTAAATTATATAAAATATGAGATGAAATTAGAGTTATGCCGTATTGGGATGTTATCTCACTAGCATTTTGGCAGTAGTTTTTAATTTATCAATAACATTTTTAACTTAGAAAAAAAAATTGACATTACACAAGGAGTTTTTTTAAATATAAAATGGCCTGCTATTTATTAAAAACAAAAAAGAAGAAATACATCCCATGATTTCAGAAAACAGTCTGGATCGAAAAAAACAATTAATGAACAGAAGAAAAAGTAACAACAAACAGATGAAGGGACATTTCACAGCTCCCCTTCACTTTAACATGACCCAATCTGATTTTTAATATATATAAAGCTATAATACTATCAGTACATGAAAGAATTACATGAGCATAGTATAAATATCTAATTTGGTCTCTATTGAATCACCCTGACTAATTATGAATGCATAATTGAGGCACAACACAAACATACCATTTATTCAGTATGACACTTGCAAACTACAAAAACTATAAACACAAAATGCATATTCGAATCTACCAAATATAAATTTATATGACTTATATGAACTACAATCCGACCTTTATTACAATTCAAAAAATTTAATTACAATTTTAAATATAATATTTATATTAACTTATAATAAATGTAATTGTAATGACCTAATTTTTGTTAGTGTAGAAAATTTCGATTTTACATTGAATTTTTTAAATCAAGCCATTTTGAGAAATTAAACCGAGTGGTTTCGGAGAATAAGTACGGTAGTGGATTTGGGTGTCATTAATTAGAGTTTTTAAGTGAATAAATTAGAGGGTTTTGTAAGTAAGGCTTAAGAAATAAATTGTAAAGTTGGTAAAATTAGTGGGGTCAATGTGAGAATAAAAAAGTATGATTTAGAGAGCTAGAGGTCCTTAAGTAGCAATTTGACCATGCCCATGTCAACAAATAATCCTTTTTGTAAAATCAATTGAAGGGAAAATTGTCTTCTCTTAGGTTGTTAAGACCCAACGAATGAAAATATAAATTAGTAGATAGCAGCAATGTCATATTCATAGAGACCGTACTAACTTTATTTCTTAAATAAAAACAAGTAAAGTAGAATGATGGGGGTTTAGAAAATCAAAAACTAAATTTAAATTAAAAACTTAGTAAAGAAAGTAATAATAATTTAGGATTTTTTTGGTATATTGATGGAAGCAATTGGTACTTGTGTGTATCATTGGGCGCTTGTGCACGCATGTACATTTGGGCACTTTTGTGCGTCATTGTGGAGTGTTAGGGGAAACACAATTATATGTATTGGAGCTTTTAGGCCTGTTCCACATGGGCGTGTTCCTTAGCGTGTTAGGTGCAGGGTTTACACGGGCGGACACAGGGCTTGCGACACAGCCGTGTGACCCAAGTCAGAGAGTTACACGGCCCATGCACACGGGCATGTGAGATCACATATGGGCGTGTAGGATAACCACACAGCCATGTCTGGAGCCACACGGTCTAGCTCTATCACACAGTCAGGAACATGGCCGTGTGACGCTTGTTTTGGAAAACTTTCATTTTTGTCCCAAATCTCCTATTTTGCTTCGAATTGGTCCCTAATTGTTTCTAAACTATTTTTAAGGTCTCGTAGGTTCAATTTAAGACCCATGAATGTATGTCTTGCTTCATTTTGAATCATTAATGAATAATGTTAATTAATTTGATGAATTGAAGGTTACTGTTATATAGTAATACTCCGTAATCCTATTCCGGTGACAACAATGGGTTATGGGGGTTACGTTAAGTACAAAAACTAGTTTAATCTGCTACAACGAATTGCGGCAAATTAATACCCAACCCGACCGCTGGGTCCAAGTAACAAAATGTCACATTCCTTACTAGAGCAACCATCGTCGAAAACACCGTAGATAAATCATTTCTACATTCAAACATTTCATAAATTTAGTCATTATATGCTCAAAAAAACTTTTTTTAGACTCAATCGAACTTAAAAAGCTCAATTGTTAATCTGAACGTGAAATAGGACCAAACTGAAAAATTTTCAAGGTTTCAGAACATGTATCGATACCCTTCATAGATATTGATATCATTTTTAGTTTTGATGTTTTAGAAAAATCAATTTAAATCAAAAGGTATCAATACTAGGCTTATAGTACATATACTTTCCTCTAGGTACTAATACGAATACCTTGGTATAGATACTATTATAAGGTTCAGTGTTTTGCCAAAATTTAAACAAAAACCAACTGTATCTATACCCTTGTAAAGTATCAGTACTCTAATATAAAGTATCAACACTTTAGTCTGGTATCAGTATGATTTTAGGATTGTATTTTTTAAAAATTAATTGAAAAATAATAAGTACTGATATCTTTATCAAGGTATCGATACCTTAGTGCCAAATATGTCAAAATCTTCTAGTTTGGTACCCATTTCATGTCCAAACCGAAACATACTCAATTTGAGCCTATATGTACACTTAGAACTTGCATAAACCAATTTAAAACATATCTAACATTTCAATTCAACCATTCCTAAATCAACCAAAACATTTATTCATCAAATAAGTACCTAACCACACCATTTCCAACTTGTAAATTCTCAAACCATTTAGTTGTGTACAACCATTCAATTCCATCATTTTAAATATATTAATTGATTTCCAAATTTGGCATTCTTATGAAACATATATAATTTAACATGATACCATAGTATGCACACATTCATATAACCATTAACTCATCATTTTCACATACCAAAATCATCATTCAAGCATTAACCATAAACCATTTCACTTCATACTAAAACACTTCCTAAAAATACCAATTCATTTATCTAAGCATTCCAAACGTGGACAAAACATACTTATATCAACAAGGCACTAATCATTCATGCCATATTTCCATCCAACTTGTATAATTCTAACATATCATATATTAACAACAAAACATATAATCAAATTATACCAACTTCCATTTATTAACCTTGCATAATATAATTATAGACCATATTAAATTCTAATTCAAACTTCCCAACATAGCAAAATACTAAAGGACTCTCTTAGGTACATGCCATCAAACTAACAAAAGAACATCACCAACTTCGTTGAGTCTGGGATTATGTCTGGATGTTGATGTAGGTACTCGGGGTCTCGTATTAACCTAGCAGGGCACGGAAAACAAAACTGTACGTTGAGTAATAAATTCAGTTGTAGTTCAAAAATTCAAATATCAATGCAAATTAAGCTATCATATGCAAATCATGTTATCAATTACATAATCTATATCATATGATTCAATTCACACAATAAAAGGTTAAGTTGGGAGTAATCACATTAACATATCAAATTCCAAATCGAATCATTTGATTCGTCCACTGTCATACAAATCTTTTGACTTATTCGATTCACATAATATTTCACAATAGTATTTTATTTTAAATATCATTTTCACATTTTCATTTTAAGTCCCTATTAATCTGACTCAGACTTGAATGGATACGTGGATCCAACCAACACACCAAATTCGCACCTAATGCCTCATTGGACAATTTTGAAGTAAACAGATTGTGCCTTTCACTCATCGGTATAACGGAAGTAAATGATGTGTGCAACACTCATTGACACGTAGTCGAAGTAACCCGTACTCGATCTATTCTATGGCATACCAATTATATCCAACTCTGCCTGAACAATTAATAGAGTAATAACCATTCAATTTTAAATTATAGTCAATTAAAAATTTATCATATCCAATTCATCAATCAAATAATCATTTCATTCATATGAGAACATGAATAAATACAATTAAAATTTATTTTCAATTTCACATTTTCATCAGTTTACACTAGTTTTAATCTTATTCAATTTAGTCATTCATTTCAAAAATCAACGTTTTCATGTCAATACAATTCAACTAATCAATCCCAACTTACCTCAATATCTTTCTATGTTATACAATACAATTATGCAACAATTAAGCAATTCTAATTGTAAAAGTACAAATCGAAAGCTCTGAGCTATTTGTTGACAACTTTAGCTTTTCCTTTCCCTCCCGAGGAATCTAGTCTGACATTAGCTACGAATTTAACATAAACTGTCGACTTTAATTTAAAGGAATTTTGGGACTTAATTGATCAAATAGTAAGTTGGTGGACTCTACTAGAAATTTTGGAAAATTTTGTGAACATCGGGTAAATAGTTCAGTTTCAATTCTGGATTGGTTAGGATGGAACCAACTGGTTTCATAGTGGGAGACATAATGATTGCCGATGATTGGTTAAAATAGATTGGGAGACCATGTATAGGAGTTATATTTATAAGTGAGAATGAACATTCTTGTAAAAAAAATTTGTTCTCACTTGCATCGTTTTCTCCGGTTGGCCCGAAGAAGAAGAGAACCTAGGAGAGCTCTGCATGGAGCAACAGTCGTGAGATTTGAGGTTTGAAAGTAGAGAGTCTATGAAATCAGTAAGCTTTCTTATCTCTCTGTGCTCATAGATTGGAGGAAGAATAAGAGTAAGGATTCTTATCGAGTTTTTGTATTTTGGGTTCTAGATTTTTAAGGACTAAACACTTTTGGTTTAACCAATAAATGGTTATCTTACTTAGCCTCTAGGACGATGGACGCTCTAGTGTTGGGACAAGCTAAGTTGATTAGGAGGAAGTAATTAAGGTGAGTTCATGTACCCTATTCTTGGTTGATTCGGAGATAAGTGTGTTGGGTGATCTATGATTACATTTGTTTTGTGCGGGTTTGAAACCTATAATGGTATATGATTTTGATGAATAAGCATGACTTGTGTATTTGAGGTAGTTGAATTTATAAAAGTCCACAAGTATGCTCTGTAGGATAGATTTGTATATGGATGTATTATAGTGTGGCGTACTCCTTAAAGTAATATTATTTGGATGGATATGTATATAACTTATGCATAATACGGAGGGAATTACCTTTATGGGGTAGTTGAAGATAGGAATTTTGGGCAAAATGAAGGAATAGTCGGAGTAAATTGGGGATTCGGAGGAGTTTAGGCAGCATTGGGGAATGATATTCACTAGCTTGCTAGAGCGATATCGTGACCACGGTCTATCGAATATATAAAGTGACACCACGACAGCGGTTATCGATAGGTCATTCGGGGTAACACTGCAAAAATGGTATTTAGGTCCTTCGAGAGACACCTAGGAAGTGGTTTAGTGACTCATTGAAATTGGAAGTCTATTAGAAGATTAAACATGATATGATATTGTGTAAGACCATAGCTAGAGTATGGCAACATATGGAGTCTATTAGGACATTAAACATTAGATCATATTGTGTAAGACCATAGCTAGGATTTGGTAACATATGGAGACCGCTAGGACATTAAACCAGGAGTCCTGCTAGGGCTTGAAAGGAGTAGGTACCGCTAGACTCGCGTGTCGAGAGATATGACGAAATGATTATGGTGTAACTTAGAGTGTGAGTAAATATGATAGTAAGGGAATCTGCCAAGATGGCATGGTGAATCGAGCTGATAGAAGTGTTTTAATGCAAGAATATGTGAAATAAAAAAGAAATTCCTTCAACGAAATGGAAAGTACAACATCTACGAAAAAGAGTGCACGGAAAATGTTGTGGAACCCACATTGTTAGGCAGATTCAGAATAGGCTATCATAGTTTGGAATCTTGACTGGTACTCAACAATGAGGTAGCCAGAAAGGTAAGTAATTCGGTAAGAGCCTTTGTGGAAGAAAATTCTCGCACAAGGTTGAATGACCAATAAATTTTGCCTGATATTTAGTAGAAAAAGAATGTTCGTTCAGGACTATATAGCGCCGGAGAGACCATAAGAACTAGCAAATGAGAAAGTCCGATGAGGGCTACCTTGGGTAGAGAGTCAACTGGAAAATAGTAAGAAGCGAAAGTCTATCAGGGCCATATAATATGGGAAAGACCATGTGAGAATACCAATGGTGGAAACAATTAAGGGATACCGGAGATGGAGATAGTCCGTTAGATACTATCTGTTGATGGAAATGTCTTAAAAGATTGGACTAAGGTGAATATGTACTCTGGGGTTTCATTATGGCACGAGTTCACCAGGAATAAGAGAGTGTTGATTCAGTCAGCCAAATATCGTATTTGAGTCTGCATATGGGGATATTAGGAAGAGACCTTAATCAGGAAAAGGATTAAGGTAAGGATCTGCAATTATGTCGAGTATTTGGTTAAACATCAATAGTTGTCACCAGTTCGCAATGGAAAATATGGGTATCAACAATAAGGCATATCTTGAAGGGTGTAAGGAAGGTATGGAACAATGGTAAATAGGGTCAAGGACCATAAGGAAGTAATTCTAAGTGGACCATGGCTCTGATCAAGTTGGGTGGTTATGCCCGCCAAGTTGACTCAGAGATAAAGAAAGGCATTGGCTATGCCATAAAATTGTCAAATTCTTCTACGAAATATAGGAAGTTTAAACTCTACGCATAAATTATCATCTTCCTAAATTTTATTTAGTCTTTCATGAATACCATTGTTGAATATTTCACTAAGTTTTTCTGAACTTATAAAAATTATTGCTTAGATGCAGGGTAGGGGGTGACTCAGGAAATCAAGTGGAGGGACCAAGCCAGGCACCGCCAGAGTCAAGTGATGGCGTGATAGCTGTTCATGTATATATAGAGGCAACCTTAGAGGCCATGCCTCAGGGTTTAAGTTGAATGAGTCTGTATTTGTGTTTTAATGTAGAATTTGTAAATAACCGCTGGATTGTTTTAAAGAATCAAAGTTGTAAGCAATTATACCTAACATGATATGAGTAACAATAGTAGTTTGAATTTGGAATTTAAGTTGTCTAAGTTTGTAATTAAATCAGACCAAAAATATCGTTAGTCATTCGGGTCATTGTATCATCTAGTACCCAGACCTGGCGATCATGTCGGGTATAAGGTGCTACATAAACATACAACATAGTCAATAATCAACTAAATTCACAATCAATTTTCATTTTATATAAAGTTTTCATTTTATTCAATTTAGTCCCTAAAATCAGGACTAACATATCTTCTCATTTAAAACTCCAATTTAACATTCATTTTCACTATTTCTCATTAGAGAACTCCTATTTCTGATGTACAAAAGTATCAAATAACTTCACAATTTAGTCATTCTTTTCACTTCTAAGTTTAAAATCTATCAATTTAACACCTAAAATAACAAATTTGTGCATTCTCCATATAGGTTACCTACATAGAAACACATCAAAGTTTTTTTTTTAAGTTAACAATAATAATAACTATGAAAATCCTAATCTAAAGCAAAAAAATTAAAGTATCATCCATGTTTAAAATTTACAACCCCAAAAATAAAAATTAAAGTTCAATATTCATCAAAATCAGACTTCGACAATTCTACCATCCTAATCTTCCCTTATCTCGTTTAATAGTTGTTTTTTAATATCTTCTACCCAAAGGGTGGGTTGAGTCATCATAGGTCGGGCAACAAAGTTTAACGCCCTTCATTGAAGGTTTTTTTGGTCGGAACACCTCTTCAAAGTTGTAGATAGGCGAGAAACCCTCTTCTATTTCTTCTCTTCTTCTTCCTCATTCTTCAACTCCTTCTTCTTCTTCCTCGGATTGCCCTTGAAACTGCATGATTATATATTTTCATGGCGGGAACTGCAGCATCCATATGCTATGTCTCCTAGCGTAGTCCTCATAAAGAGGTTGCACCTCATTCATCCACCTTACCGTCCATTCTGGATCAGACATCTCGTTCTACCCTTACCGTTCATTTTTTTCATGGTGGCATGCCTCTCTTTTGCTTCATTTGTTGGTTCCATTATGAAATATGGCTCCATTGAAGCTTCTAATACTGTGCAAAAATTGAGTCTCCGATGAGACTCTTTGTTGGCTTCAGGGATCGCTGGGTGGCAAGCATTAGAGCCTATGCTTTCTTGCATAAAGTTGTTATGAGGTGCGGAAAGAATATCCTGGCCTTTAGTCCACTAATACAGTTTACCATGGACTTGTAAATCCTTGTCCCTATACACACCTTATTTTTCGATACTCTTACAATTACTGAAGACCTTTTTTTGGAAATTTGGAGCACCTTGATACTTGCAAAACAAAAGAAAACAAAAGAGAGAACAAGAGAAAAATGCAACAAAAAGAAGGTAGCTACAACTTTTATGGAGAAGTTAGTTTGAGGGAATTTTTTAGAGAGTTTTGAAGAGTTTATGTGGCTAATAAAATGATTTAGGGCTTAAATGAGTTTAGATATATTTTATACTTAAATTTTAGGGTTTAAAATTGGTGGGTTTTAAGAGTTTTTAACATCAGGTCACATCACCAAGTCGGGTATTTTGCTACAGAACCCGACTTGATGTCACGACAACCAATATTGATGTCGCGACATTCCACTTAGAAGCTACTGTAGCAACATCAAGGTTCTATGTCTCAACATCACCCCTAAAAATTCATAATTTAGGTTCAAAAATTCGATGTTACAATATTTTTGCCTCAATGTCAAGACACCAACTCTATTTTTGCAAAAAAATTAATCTTTTGGGGTTTCAAAACATCGTATTCTAGATTTTTACATACACATATCAATTATATAAACCTAAGTACTTAACATGCTTTACCTCTTACATTATTATGTCCTACTCCTACATAAAAATTAAATTGAGTTAAAAAATACGAAAATTAAAAATTACAAAAGAAAATATTGAAGTTCAATGATTAAAGTATTAAGTGTTGTAGTCGGATTGATCTAAAGGCCTATTAAGTCCCCTCATTGACTTCCTGCATCGAGTTCGGTCATCCTGATCCGTCTAGTGTTCACATTTCTAGCTTGAGTCCTTCCATTTATCTCTTTCTTGTGACCGTATCTGCTTACCTGCACACATGATGATAAGCATACCTTTGATCAAGGTCATTAGTGGTACGATATGATAGTGCATTACAATTTTCCAGTAAGTACCCTACCGATTCCCCATCCTTAGAAGGACTACCGCATTTAAACACTTGCACCATCAATTTCATTATCAATTCATTCTTTTCTAAATTGATGGTGGATTTGGATGTGGTTAAAAACGGTCTTCCCAATAGGATGGGAATCTTATGGTCTTCCTCAAAGTCAAGGACAACAAAATCTACAAGAATTATGAATTGCCTAACTTTGACGAATACATCTTCTAATACACCTTTAGGGTGTACCAAAGACCTATCGTCCAATTGTAGCGCTATCAATGTACTTTTTAATTCCCCTAGTCTGAGTTTTCTATAAATGGATAAGGGCATTAAATTTATATTGGCCATTAAATCACATAGGGCCTTACCATAGTTTATTTCCCTTATCTCTATTGAAATTATAAAGCTACCTAGATATTTTAACTTAGGGGTATCATTTTGGTGATAATAGCACTACATGAGGCATTAACATTTATTTGTTCCCTTTTTTTAAGTTTCCTATGCCTAGACATAATTTCCTTTAAAAAGTTGGCATATTTTAGAATTTTCTCTATTAGTTTCAATAGGGGTAGATTTATGTTTAGGGACTCAAACAAGTTATGGAAACCTACAAATTCAGCCTCGTCCCTTTTTCACTTATCTTCAAGCTTCGACAGGAATGGTACACTTGTTTTGCTCAATTTGGTGCCTTCCTTTTGTTCGGGTTCCACTCGATTTTCCTCTCCATTCTTAGTTTGGTCCTCGATTGATGAATTATTCACAGGGTCATTCAATTCATCCTCATTTATCTCCTCCAGAGTTGGAATACTCGAGTCTCTAGGATTGTACCTGAGCAGCTCACTTTCTCTCTCTCATCTCTCCTCAGATTATTCTCTATGTTGCTTTGGATGCATGTGGTCCCTTACCTTTGAGGAGAATTCATTAATTGACTCATCTGAGCCTCTAAATTAGCCTTATGGTTGTACATTTGCTTTTACATCTGTGCCATGTAATAATGTTAACTATAGCATATCACCCTTCAATGAATCTAACTCTTCTTTCAATTTGAGGGTATGAGTGTAATACTCCTCACCTGTCCCTGTCACCAGGATTGAGTTTTGGAATGCTACAGTACAAAACAAACCAATTACGAACAATTAATAGCCAAATTACAGTAACTTTGATCATATTAAGCATTCAATACTATTTTAAAACTTTTTTTAGTCTCGAACAAGCTTACGTGAGCTCCAAGGTTGAAACGGGAATGAACAGGGATCAAAATACAATATTTTCTAAAAGATAAAGACACTTATACAAAACAAGGGTCGCACGACCGTGTAACAAACTAAAACTATATAGATCAAACACCAAAAATTTCATCAAAAGTCACACGGTCATGTGGCTGGATCGCATAACTAACTAAGGCCATGTGAAATCTAGATGACCAAATCTATAGGACTCACACGGGTGTATGGCCAGCTCGTGTGACAATCGAGAATCGTGTGATTCTAGTGCTTCCTACTTACTAATGGACACACAGATATGTTACTGGTCCGTGTGTTACAGATGATTGCATAGTACAAAAATATGCCATTCGGTGCCTACTTCATGTCGACTCTTAAACGTGACCACAAAATGCAATTTGCCAATTATAAGCTTGTTCAAAAACATACCATTTTCATACCCAAAACCTAATATTTAATCACCCAATCAATTCGTAAAACCAACATGCCACATTTGGCACCAAAACACAACAAGATTTTATGAACTACTTCAGCCATTCCAACTACTGAATCGTTTTTGTATCATACATTCAGTCCATGTCACAAGTAATATATATGCAATAACCTATTGAACATGTCCATCCATATTTGCATACCCAAATAGCAAAACATTAAACATAAAATTTTTATCACATCCAAAAGTTGCGACAAGTTTTCAAACATCAATTATACCAGAAACATACTTAACATTACAACCACTTCACACTGTTATGTACATGCCATAAATAACCCAGCTCAAACAATCAAAAGTCTACCGAATCGGAAGACGGATAGCGTGAGTTTCTTGTAGATCCGATCAACATGGTCTGGACGTCCAAAATATAAAGGGAAAACAAATATGACAAAGTAAGTATTATGAATTCTTAGTAAGCTCATAAAATATAAACAATTAACTTACCTTAACCATTCAATAGGTATACCAAAAAAATGTAAAAACAAGTCCACCTAACATGGCATAATACAATAAAAACATGTTAGTTTGATTCATACTCAACCATATAACATTTCAAAAACAATCATAAAATTTCATATCATAAATATTCAATTTAACCACATGTCAATCATATGTCAATGCACTAAAATTTTGTCCTTAAATCCTCCATTTCACTACTTATGATCAATAGGCATATTTCAAATTGTTCAATTTCCATATTTTTGTATCATGAATGTTACCCGATGAAACATCGTAAAAGAACTCAATACATAGGTACAAATCACATATGATGCTCGTTCGAGCTAATATTATACATTGGTGTCAAGTTATCTGTCTGGGCTATACCTTTTATCGACACATCATACAGCCTGGCGAGGGTTTTGATCTTTCTACCAAAGCACTGATAAGTGGGGGATTCAATTTAGTCGCCTCGAGCATACGAGCCATGTACAAGAATCTCGCATTTTGCAAGTGTCCATAAATGGCAACCGGTGCACTTACACTTAAATTGTGTATGTATGTCTCAAAAATCCGATCTTTGGCCTGAGTATATAAACATAAAAAATTGTAAAATTAATAATCTTAACATCATAATAATTAACTAATTAAATTTAAATAATTTAATAATATTTTCTTACCATTTGTAATTGGTCACAGAAGATGTGCTTGTCATCCAAATGAATAAGTTGATTTTCCATTTTACAAATTATAAGGAATAAAATAAAATTGAAGAGAATATGATTGATAGAAAGATTTAAATTGAAATTATTGAAAGAATAGGCTTGAATGGAAAAGAATGAAGTTTTGAAGGGTTTATATAAGAAAAAAATATGGTTGTTGGGGGATGTAGTTGTTGCAATTGTGAACGTTAGGGGAAAATGCTACCATTGCCTGAAAACACATTCTACAGGACACTTTTCACTATTGTTGGATAGAGAAAGTGAAAACGTGTCCAACAGGACTCGTTTTCATTGCCACGTAAAGCATATATTTATAAATTAACCAAGAATTTGTGTAATAACATTGAAATATATAAAAGAAATAAAGTAAATCTTTGATTGAAGTGTTAATGAAAATATTTTAAAAACGTTGGTAGCTTCAAATATCACCATGTGCAATTTTTTTCTAATTTTATTAAAAATTTAAAAAAGACAAAGTATACTAGCAATAAATATTTATGTTTACATAGAAGGTCATGTTTGTGATTTCCTTAACCAAGTTGGGACCCGATTGAGGGTGACACCAACTCAGTTAAGATTTTAAATAATAGTATAAATTCATCCATATATATATAATTGAGTGATCTACTTAAACGGATGTAAAACTAATGTGGTTTTGCCCTTCCGTAACTTTTATACGATTAAGATTTTGACAATACAATTGTCATATTTCATGCTCTATTCATGTAGATTATGCATGTCAAATTTGATATAAATTAAAAAATTCTAACAATTTACTTTATGTAAAAAACTTTCAATTGTTAAATATATATTAATATAATATAGACAATATTTTTTTATTGATATGATATAAATATTGGATTGATACATGCATAATAACTAAAAATATCTTGATAAATTCAGCGATTGGAAAGTTAAAATCTTAATTGTATAAAAAAGTTATGTAATAGTGTAAATCCACTTATGTTTTACACCGATGTAACCCCTCCCCCTATATATATAACGGAAGATTTCACTTACACCGATGTAAAACAAACATGGTTTTACTAGAATTGTACTTTTCATGCATCTAAGATTTCAAATCAATTTGATATCCTTATGATATATATCTAAAGCATTGTCTATATTAATATAATTTAATGGTTGAAAGCTTTTTTTATATAAAACAAATAGACAAAAAATTTCTTTACTTCAACTTAACATGCAAGATTGAAATAAATGGAACATGAAATTCAATGGTTGGATGGTTAAAATATCAATCATAGGTTAAAGTTTATTTTAAGTCTCTATACCATGTTAAAAAGTTCGTTCTACTTGCTTTACTACTAAAATAAATATTTTAGTCCTTGTATATTTGAAAAGTTGACATTTTAGTCCGTACACGTTAACTTTATCGTTAATGGAATGACGTGACTTAACGGTTGTTGACATGACATTTAATCAAATATGAACTCAAATCGAAAAGCTTATTGGTCTTGAAAACAAATGGAATAACGTGCTTAATGATGGCTGATGAGGTCCAAATTACAAAAATTTTAAACACAATCTTGTGCAAAAAAAAAATCCAAAACAATTTGAGGTAAAAGTAATATCAATTTCTTACCTCTACTCATTCTTCAAAATGATTCTTTAGTTTATTAAATCAATTTAATATTTGATGTAAGGCCGTGTTAGCCACTGTTAAGTCATGTCATTCCATTAACAAAAAAATTGATTTGTAAGGATAAAATTTTAGCTTTTCAAACATATAGTGACTAAAATGTTACTTTTAACAATAAAGGGACTAAAACATACTTTATGATATGATACGGTGATTTGTGGTAAAATTTAACCTTAATAGTGGAAAATTTTTATAAAAGAATATAAAATCATATTAATTTTAGATCGGTATAAATGAATTGCCTCATATATATGTATAGTATTTGATCCATGTTTACTCATAGATATTTAAATTACATTAAATGAACAATTAATTATAACAATTTAAGTTGGAGAGATGGACATCTAAGACTAATAACAATATTTATATACCTATAAAAGGAAAGTCCAAGTTTACACATAGTTATTTAAATTACATTAAATGAACAATTAATTATAACAGTTTAATTGGAGAAATGGAAGAGTTTGAGATGGTACACTTGAGGATAGGATCTGAGTTTTCAAGCAGGTGGATATATACCATTGAATGGCTGGTTAACTCCCTCGGTGTTAATTCCCTAGGCTGGGATAATGAATGGCTGGTGTGGTTTTCATTTTTGTTTGGTTTATTTTTTAGGGTCAGACTTTCGGTTTCCTTTTATTTATTAGCTGCAGATTTTAACAACTTAATTTGGCAGAGATGGACCTCCAATAACAATATTTATATACCTACGAAGGTCCAGGTTTACTCATAGATTTTTAAATTACATTAAATAAACAATTAATTATAACGATTTAAGTAGAGAAATGGAAGAGTTTGAGATGGTACACCTACCTTAATTTTTGATGCAATGTGGTCCTTATATTTTTATAATGTTATAATTTAGTTCAAATAGTTATTATCGTTAGTTTTTTATTAAAATATTACATGATTATATATAATTTGAATGTGCTATGAGTCTTAGAGACTGACATGTGGCTTTTCAATTATTTTAAGTTTGCGTTGCTTATATATATATATATATTATAAGACAATAATCAAATTTTAATTTTGGCCCCTAGATTATGCTGAAATTTAATATTTAATCTATATAATTTAATTTTTAATATAATTTGGTCTCTCTACTTGTATAATATCTTTTGATAGTCTAAGTTAATATTGTCAACTATTTCAATCAAAATATTTATGCCAATTTTTCTTAACAACACTATTTCAATAGAAACAAATTATTTTATCATGAAGAGTTCAAATGTGTGTTTTTTATAAAAAAAATCCTAATCAGTATTTTCAATATTATTTTTATTGTACATGACTACCAAGTAAATATATATTTTTAATTTTAAAATGTCACACTAAAAAATTTAATAGAAGAAATTTAATGATAATAACAACTAGACCTGAATTAACATTTTCTAACATCTTGCTCTTCTGGCACATCACTGTCAAAATGATGCACGCTACGCCCAAATGGGTGCTTCTCTCGCCATTTCACTCTCTTTTATGATCTTCCTAAAGTTTTCTTGCATCCGATGCTACGCATATGAAGGCACTTTCTTAAATAGCCCAACATCACCCTTTTTGCCAGCAAGATGCATTTTCATTCTATGTATGCCTCTACCTTTAACAACTTTGGCACAAAATGTGCATGTCAACCAGTGGCGAGACCCCCAAGCCCCTTTAAAATGAATTTTTCATTGCCCTTTAAAATTTTTAAAAATTTAAATTAGTAAAGGTAAATTTGTATTTTGTCCTCTTAAAAATATAAAAATTTGATTTAATCATTTAAAAGTTATAAAAATATAGTCTATTAAAATGGTAGAATTATATTTTTTCTATCATAAAAATTAAAATTTAATTTCAGCCCCAAAAATTTTCTAATTTTACCCCTGATGTCAACATCTTCCTTCCTACATCATCTATCCTTCCACCACATATGCCTATACAAGATCAGATTTACAACAAATTGATGAAGATTGGTCTGATGATGGTTGGCTTGATGGATTTAAGCTATCGGCATTGTCCATACTATATCTTATAATCACAAATATAGACAAATAATTAAGTATTTGAAAATACATTGACAACTTCAAATTGACCGCATGTGTGGGAGTGTAGAAAACAACAATTTTATAAAACAATTTAAAAGCGTGATTTTTAACTGTAAGTATACAGTGTCAAATTATAATTGTAACAACTTGAATTTTAGTGCAGCTAGAAATTGTGGTTTCGAAACCCTATTCTTCAATGATTGAGTCCGTAAATATTATTAAATAATTAATAATATTTACGAGTTAATTATAATATTATATTGAACTTTGATAAGATAAATTTGCTAATTGGACAGTTAATAAAAGTACAAGTGGTTCGACCTTAAAGTCAGTGATTTTGAAAAATGAGGTATCGAGATCTTGTTTCCGTAAATCGAGCCCGTAAATATTTCTGTTAAATAATTATAGAGTTGTTATATAGGTGAATTGCATTTTAGATCGGAAATTTTAGTGATTGAATGATTAATTAGAGTATAAGGACTAAATTATAAAAGTGAGAAAAATTAAATTGCTATAGAATCTTATTTAATAAAAGGTTTAATTGGTAAATGGAGAGGGTTTAATATGACAATTAATCATTTTTTTAGAGTTAATGGAAGGTGAAATGATGATGAAATAAAATAATGTTATGTTTTAAATCGTTATTTTATTTTGCATGTTAAAACCATTAAAAAACACAAAACAAAGTGATCATCTTCATTGTTTAGCCTCCTTCCATCGTTTCTCTAGTTTTTGAACAAGAAAAACTTTCGACCAAGCTTTGTATCATTGCATGGTGAGAAATTTCTAACCCGTTTTTCATAAATTTTATATTTTTGATATTTGATATGTTTCGATTGTCATATATTAAAGCTTTTAGTGTTAAATTGATAGATTTATAATTTGTTGCAATTCGTTGTAGCAGTTTAAACCATTTTCCATACTTAAGGAGCTCGTATAAAAGCAATCTAGCTATGTTTTTACTTAACTTTCATTTTTAGTTCATAGATAATAAAAAGTGTAATTTGAACCATTTATATGTGCTTAGGGGCCAAAGTAGGCCTAAAGGTAGGTTAACGTATTCAATGAGTGTGTAGGACATCATTCGGAGACATAGGAACACGAGACTGGTCGCGATGTTGCAACACGGAGTGTCAATGTCTCAATATAGTTAACAGAGAACTCAAAAGGAGCAAACTGCATTCAGTGTCACAATACAACTAGATGGTGTCACGACACAACCCTATAATCAAGCCTCAGCTCTTAAACTGCTATCAGTGTCACGACACAGGCCAAAGAGTGTCATGACACCAACTTGACGATAGGAATTAATGAACCAAAGGTGTTTTGGTCCGCAGAACAAACTTTAATGCAAAAACGTCAACAAAATTAGGTCAATAGACGACGACCGACCCTAAGCCTATAAATAACCAGCTCTAAACACTTTATAGATAGTTTTTTTTATTCAAGTTTTAGTTTACGAATTTCATTTAGTTTTACTTTCATTTTCTCTTTAGTTTTGTTTGTACTTAGATTTCTTTTCTTATTGTAATTTTACTTTCATTTTTTATTTCGTTTTTTGTGGAATCTGATTTGTGGAACAATCAACTCTTCATAGATTATCGTTCATGTTGTTATCAATATATCATGATTTTCTTAAACTCTTTGATTGATCTATTCTTTATGTTTATCATTCCAATCAATTTTATGATGTTTATTAGATCCATGGGGAACTAATCTATTAATGGGAGATTAATGAGTGGATGTAGGAGTAATTAACTTATTTGTAGGGTTTCTTAGCGGATCAACTAGTTGGGATAAGAAGAACTTAAAACCCCAGGCTTGACGACCCTAGGACGTCATATAGGTGGGAATGAACCCAAAATTGGTATTGGCTATCCGTGAACACCTTACCCCAATCCAGTCTGAACTACGAAGTTAAGAGATAAGTAGTTCTTGCCGACTCATTAGTTTAGTGGAAGATCGAGAGATTCTGCTAGGTTAATGACTAGTTGATTGAATAGAACCCGAAATAGGAGTTAGTTATGACCACCGAAGTGAGTTAGTCTTCTGTCATTTGAATTGATAAAATCTATAATTTGTTTTTCCTTTCTTTATGTTTATGCCTTCTAATTATTTTTTTATAAAATATGATTTTCCCTCACTTTAGGATTCATCATAATATAGTATAATTAAATTACTAATTAGATCTATTAACGTAGGAATTAGAATTAGTGTAGTCTTGCCTCTCTTGGGCTCGATCCTCGGAGTAATCCAATACTTCATTGTATAAATCTATATTACAACCTGACCCGTATTCTTGCGAAAATCGGCTAACGATTATATTTGGTTATAGGATTTACACTCTAAACGTTAGTATGTCTGAAGGCGGTCAAGTTGTTTGTGTCATTGTTGGGGAGGCAACTCCACTAAATTAGTTTTAATTTTTACATTTAATAGGACAATTAGGACAATTATAAATTGTAGATACGATTCAATTTTCAATTATTTTTATTTTTCTCTACTAACATTTTTGCTTTTCTTTGTGGATTCAGTGCATGACTCAGAGTAGGGGCACACCTATAAAGCCAACTATTGATCCAAAAAGAATCATATGTAGAAATCATTGATAACAACAATAATAAAAAATGCAGAATAACCCACCTACTGCTGTTAATCCACCACATGATAATTCATTCTTCGATGAACCTAACTTGTAAAATTTACCACCACCACAAACGCAATTACCATTAGAACAACAAATGGCTCGAAAGGAAAAGACATTGAGAGTTTACGCATTACCAACCCTCGATGCAGTACAAGGCAACATTGCAAGACTGATCATAACCATAAATAATTTTGAGTTAAAGCCAACAATGATCCAGATGATACAAACAACCTATAGTTCAGAGGGACTATGACGGAGGACCGGAACCAACATTTAAAATGGTTTATCCAACTTTGTGATAGTTTTAAGTTTAACGGGGTCATTGATGACACTATTCTTCTTCGGTTGTTCCCCTTCTCCTTTATAGATAATGTTTTCTCTTGGTTAGATTTATAGGCACCAGGATCCATAACGACATGGAATGAACTTACAAAAAAAATTCTTATACAAGTTCTTTCCTATTAGAAAAATGATCTAACTAATGAGGGAGGTTGCCATGTTTAAGAAATTAGGAGAAAGTCTTCACGAAGCTTGGGAGCGATTCAAGTCGCTGGTACAGAGATGTTGATCACCTCCGAACGTACTAAAGTCAAGAGTGTGAATATTGCTACTAAAAATATGGAATTGAGGTGGTGTCCGCAAGTATACGGGTCAGGTTGTAATATAGTTTTTACAACGAAGTCGGTATGTATTCCGAGGACCATACCCAAGGGAGGCGAGTACTAAATTAAGATTAACATAAACGTAAATAGAATTAATTAGTACTTTAAATAAATTCTAGTACGACAGAATATAAATTGAAAATATTTGTTTTTATAAGAAAAGAATAAAACATGCATAAAGGAGTGAAAACGAAAAACTAATGTGTAAACTCAACTAAATCTAAGCATGGGTGATTAGCTTGCTTTGGTGTACATAACTAATTCCTATTTCGGGTTTCTACTCAATCAACTAGTAGTTACCTTAGTAGGATCTCTCAATCTTCCACTAAACTAACAAGTCGGTAAGAACTATTTATCTCTCAACCTCACAGTCCAGACCGGATTGGGGTAAGGGGTTCACAGATAGGCAATACCAATTTTGGGTTAATTTCCACCTAAATAACTTCCTAGGGTTGTCATGCCTAGGGTTTAAGTTCTTCCTATCCCAAACAGTTGATCCACTAAGAAACCCTACATAGAAATCAATTAATCACACTTCCACTCGCTAATCCCCCATAAGAGGATTAGTTGCTCATGGATCACATAAACAATGTAAACTTGATAAATAAAATAAACATGAAAAACAAATAAAGAATAAAAGTTTAAGAAGAGATCTTGATTGTATTAAATGATTGAAACGCAGAAATCCATAAAGTATTTGGTTGAATCCACAAATTAGATTCTCCGAATATCACAAATGAAAAATAACTAAAAATAAATCCTTAGTCTAAAAAGAACGAACAGTTGGAAACTAAATTGAAAGGAAAATTCTAAGTTACAAAAGAGGTCCCTTCTTAAGTGTTTAATGAGCCTATTTATAATGCTAGGGTTGGATGTCGTCCTTAGCCCCAGTTCGACTGATGTTTCTCCATTAATTTCCATTGTGCGAACCAAAACGCCCTCAGCTTGTAAATGCTTTCATGTACAGGACCAGTGTTGTGACATCCACGGCCAGTGTCACGACACGAAAATAGTTTGCTTGGCTCAGGTTCCACTTCAGGGGTGTGTCGCGACATCCACTAGTTGTGTTGTGACACTAGGGGCAGTATTGATATTTTAGCATTTTGTTCACTTTGTTGTGACGTAAACCCTTCATGTTGCAACAAGGCGATCAGTCTTGAGTTCTCATGCCTCCAAATAGTGTTCTGCGCACTCGCTAAATACATCAGTCTTCCATTAGGCCTCATTCAGACCTTAAGGTCATAAAATCAACTCAAATTACGTTTTTTATTGAATTGAAACTAAAATATAAAAACTAAACAAAACATACTAGAATTACTTGTATTCAAGCTCCTTAATTACGAAAACTAACTTAATCTGCTACAACGAATTACAGTAGATCAAACTCTCCCACACTAAATTCATTACTTGTCCTTAGGCAATTAAGAATAAAAATAAAAAATAAAAGATGAATCTTGAACAAGTATGATACAAAGATTGGATTTGGAAAACATAACTAGGAATAATCATATCTACACATAATTCTAGCACGATAAGTAAACTACTTATTTTAAATCTTCAAATACATAAGTTCAGTATATTACAAAGTATATAGACAATAATGTCCTCAAATATAGAAATCCATCAATAAATTATACAGGTAATTTGATTATCCTAGGAGAAGACAAATAGTCATTATTGTAATTACTCAATATAATGTCAATTCATAAATATATTTACCTAGGTCACAGAGGATTTTTTGGCTTGTAACGTTCTGAGGCTTGGGACAGGTATGGATTCAAGAATAGGAAGCATTTGATCTGCCGTAATTCGATGTAGCAGATTAAACTAGTTTTTGCACTTTAGGAGCTTGAATACAAGCATTCTGGTTAAGTTTTAGTTAAGTTTTCGTAATTCTATCTAAATTCAATGAATTGTGTAATTTAAGTCTTGACCTTAGAGGTGTAATAACTCGATATTGGTCCCTGTGCTGCAACAAGGAGATTTGGATGTCGCAAAATAGGAATCAGAATAACAAAATTTCAAGACTGCTTGTGATGTCGCAACACAACCTGAGGATGTCACAACACACCCCTGAAGATGAGCATACTGCCTTCGATGTCATGACACAGGACCTGGTGTGTCGCGACATCACCTCTGTACGAAAAATAAATACGAGTCAAGGGCATTTTGGTACACACAATCAAACATTAAGCACAAGGATGACAATTGAACTAAGGTTAAGGACAATGGCCACTCTAAAAGCTATAAATAGGTTCATTTAACACATTTTTGGGACAACTTTTTATATTGTATAATTTTATTTCTAGTTTTAGTTATTAGTCTTTCACTTTTCTTAGGCTTTAAGTTTATTTCAGTTTTGTTCTTTGCTTTTGCGGAAAAGATCAGATCTGTAAACTTGATCAAACTCTGTGAAGATTCAACATTCTATTCAATACAAATTAGGCTTGTTCTAAACTTTATATTCTTGAATTGTTAATCATGTCATCTCTATATATCAAGATTATATTGTTTGTGAGATCCATGAGGAACTAATCCTTCTATGGGGGATTAGTGAGTGGAGCTATGATTAATTAACTATTTTGTAGGGTTCTCTTACGGATAAGCTGTTCAGGAAAGGAAGAATTTAAACCCTAGGCTTGACGGCCCCTGAAGTCATAAAAGTAGGAGTTAACCCAAAATTGGTATGGCCTATCCGTGAACACCTTAACCCTGAACCGATCTGGACTGTTAGGTTGAGAGGTAAGTAGTTCTTGTCGACTTATTATTCTAGTGGAAGATCAGAAGATCCTATTAGGGTATCGACTAGTTGATTGAATAAGAAAACTAGGAGTGACAGTTGGTTATTATTACCGAAGTGAGCTAACCACCCACGCTCAGAGTTGACAGATTTTATTATTTGATTTCTTGTTGTTTATTTATTTTATTATTATTGAAAAATTCCAAAAGCCTTTCTTTATATTTCATTGTAATATAATTCATTTGAAGTACTAATTAGATATATTTGTGCTTAGGTTAGAATTAACTTAGTGCTCGTCTCCCTTGGGTACAATCCTCGAAGTACTCATCTACTCCGTTATAACAATATTACAACCTGACCCGTATACTTGCGGATACCGTCTTTTAATATATTTTGTGTAGAATTTTTACTTTGGACATTGGTACGTCTAGAAGCCAGAAGCGGTCAACATCAAAATAGTTTCAAGCATGAAAGTAATTTGGCACATCGTATTGTTCCCTATTCTCCCCCTTAGTAACCCTTGCCCGTTCACCACCTTATTTCTCCTTCTCTAACCTTCCTTATTTCTCCACATAGGAATTCACAACATGATAAAGGAACTATGGCTAGCTCACAAGTTTTTGTGAACTAATGAATGAGTTTTCTAACTTTGTGGTTTTGTTAAATTTGACTTTGTCAACACATCTCACTTACAATGCTTTTATTTCCTATTGCTTAAGTACTTTATGTACTCGTTTTGACTTTTTTTTTAAAAAAAATTATCTTTATTTTGCACATTTTTGGCTAAACTTATAATCACTATATCACATTGTTTCTTACTATTTCACCCTAATTTTTACAAAATACACCATGATGTATCTACCTATCCCTCAATACGTATGGCTAGACATCTAAATTCGTGCAATTTAGGACCAAAGAAAATGGCAAGTACAAAGTTATATTTTGGCTCGGGTTTTGTATGAAGGTTCAACAAAAAGTTTTTTTGGTCAAAAATAGGTACTAAGGATCAATGAATAAGGTTAGGTTTTTTACTCTGGGTTATACCAAACAATGCCTTAAGTCATCCCTAGGTATTTCAATATACACAAATTGAATCAATAAAATAACCACAACTTTAACCGTTTATCATACATACTAGCATGCTCATTTCCCTATATTTTCTATGTCATTTGGTACATTCAATTACTTAATACATATTTAGAGTGTAATATATATAACTTATTGGTCTAAAACTTGAAAACTTAAAATAATTTATTATCATGCCAAATTTACCGTAAATACAATCAACCTATAAACATGCTCCTAATCAATCACTTGTATTTCTACAAGCTCAAAGACACTTTGACAAGAAAAATGAAGTAAAAAGGATAAAAACAAAAACAAAATAAGCAAAAATGTCCAATGTCCCCCCCCCCACATTTTAGATAGCACATTGCCCCTAATGTGCAACCCTATAGATAAGGAAAGAAGTTACCCGATTGATTTTGATATTGTCGTGGTCTTATGGTAGGTGGTTCCTCCCTCTTTCGTAGAAAGCTAAAAAATGTTGTGCTTTATTTCATATGAGGTTCTTACATAGGAAACTTGAAAACAAAAAACATATATATTGCTATTGTTACTCCTACTCCTAAATTAACAAAATAAAAATCATCCGAATTATTTACAATCCAAAAAGTTAAAAGTAAAAGTTCATTCAATCCTCCTCCTCCTCTCCTCCTAAGAACCCGTCTCATCCCCCTCCTCTTTAACTTCTTCTTCCTCACTATCTCCCCCTGCCTCAGTTCTTTGCTCTTCTTTATTATGATGGAACTACATTCGACAATCCAAGAACGGGGGTTTGAATCGTCAATGGTTTTATGTCAGGAAATTTGGCTTCTGGTCTGATATCATCAATGGGAACATTTTTATATTATTCCCAAAGACTTTTTTGATGTCTCGATGGTTCAGGAAATTTATGCATCTCTTCAGGACCAAGAGTATAGAAGGACAGAAGGTGCAACATAGGAAACAATATCTGTGCGAGGGAATGGTGTGAGAATTTGTGTAACACCCCCTACCCGTATCCGTTGTCGGAATAGGGCACGAGGCATTACCGGAGTTTACTGAAAATTTTCAATAATTCTGAGTCATTTATTATTCATATTCTGAAAATAATCATAACGTCCCTCTATTGGGCCCTCGAAGCTCAAAAAATTCATTAGGAACCTACTGGGATTAAATCAGAATAATAGGAAATTTTTCACAGAATTCTAAATATATATATAGATTTTAAATTTGTTTTTTATTTCCCAATTAGGTGTAGGATTCATACGGGCGTATCACATAACAAATCTTTTCATATGAAATCACATAACTAAAACCTTTCCACTTTTTCATAAGCTCAATTATATTTTCATCTAAGCACTTACCATTCCAATGCACCTTATAATTAAACATATTACCATTCAACAGTAATTTGGCACTTGCCTAAACTTCAAGCAACAATATTGGTTAGCGTACTTTATTATTGACAAACCTAGTTTCTCGCCATGTCTCACTTAAATTTATTACTTGTCTTAATACACATAATTTTCCTTGTATCAACGTATCAAAGATAGACTCATTTTTACATGTCATGATACATATCATTTTCTGGTTGTTTCTTCTTAAATATAAATCATTCAATTCATTATGACAATATTTCATGTACCATAATTTTCTATAAGTTCAGTGTATATTTATTCCAGTAGCAGTTCATAATCTTGAATATGCATAATTATCAGGCAAGTTTCACATACATGTATTTTCCATGTCATATTTTAGTATATCAAATAATTATCATTTCTATGTATTTCAAGTTTAATTTCATGATTTTAAGTACTTATCATTTTCTATTTTTATCCCGTTGAATTTCTCAAAATTTCGATGGATTTTCAGAGGTACACTTTAGTGTACAAATTCGGGTCCGTCAATTCATATTCATGTGCGCACATTTTCCAATTTAGAGAGCACACTCCAGCGAACCTCATTTCTTACAGCGGGATTACCAATCCAGGCTAAATCCCCTGCAAGAGAGCACACTCCCGCGAACCTCATTTCTTACAGCGGGATTACCAGTCCAAGCTAAATCCCCTATAATATAAACTCATAGAATATTGTCAAGATTACCAGTCCAGGCTAAATCCCCTGCAACGACAATTACTCTAATGAGCTTGGATCTGAATTACCAGTCCAGGCAAAATTCAGACCCTAATTCGGATTACCCGTCCGGGCTAAATCCATTTTCCACATATTCTTCGGGAGGGCTATATCAAGATCACCCGTCCGGGCTAGATCTTTTTCACACATATTCTTCGGGAGGGCTATATCATGATAGGATCATCCGTCCGAGCTAGATCCTTTTTATCGTCAATTCCTTTTCAGAGATCCATCGAATTTTCCTTCCATTCAACCAGGATTTCTTCCCCTTTTTATCAAATATATCAATGTTTCATCAATTTTCATACAATGAACATTAAAATCATATTCAGATCAGTTACATACATTTCAAGCATTGAAGAATATAATTCAAATTACACGAACTTACCTCGTTTTACAATTTCACTAATCCGATGTCTTTTCTTTTCCACGTTCAAGTCTCGTATTTGAGTCGTTCGGATCTTTATAAATAAATTTGATCATCATTTTCATTCATTTCATATCCTGATACATTCAATTAATACTCTAGGCAAGATTACCATGTTGCCCCTAAGCTTTTAATTAATGACAATTTTTAATCCTTACGCTCAGAAAAATAAATTCTTCTAATTTAAATAAATAAACAATCCATTTCATTCAATTTGGCCATTTTTGACATTTTTACAAAATTACCCATAAAGTTGTACTTTTATTCAATTTAATCCTGAGCCTAAAACGTGCAAATTATCCATGCCAGCTGAATATTCATATATATATTCCTCCTCCTCCTCTCCATTCCACATCCTTAATTTATATAACATGCTTATAAGTAACATTATCTATGATTTCACTATTTACTTGTAAATTTATTCAAAGTTGTCCATTTGAGTCATAGTCACTAAATTATTTTTATCTTGAGCTACAGAACTCCAAATAAGGATCCGAAAATGTTCCCTGAAACTAGACTCACATATCTTCTTACCATAAAATTTTCAGAATTTGTGGTTTAGCCAATAAGTACAGTTTATTCTTTAAAATCACCTCTATTCTGCTGTCTAACAGTTCCGACCCTTCTTCACTAAAACTTAATTATCTCCTCTTACGGGATTCGAATGATGTTATCGTTTGTTTATATTGAAAATAGACTCATTCAGGATTTTAAATATATAAATTTAAGCCCCTGATTATTTTTATTCAATTTTTAATGATTTTCCAAAGTCAGAACAGGGGAACCCGAAATCCTTCTGACCTTGTCTCACAAAATTTATTATATCTCATAATTTACAATTCCATTACTTACACCGTTTCTTCTATAAGAAACTAGACTCAATAAGCTTTAATTCAATATATCCTCTAATTAAATTTCTACGATTTTGGAAAATTTTCATAGTCAGATTACTGGTGCTGTCTCAAAACTGTTTTAATGTAAAATGTTGATCATGATAACTAAATTTATAACACTTTCCTTTCCTTTCTCTTCAATATTTTCTATCACTTTCTCTTATTTCCTTTTGCTAACATAACAAGAATATAGAACCTTATATAAGGAAACCCTACATTAACATTAATTTACTACTTTTTCAATAATATCAAACTCAAAAATATATTGAAATCTTAATGTTCTTACCTTGTGCTATTGACTTCAATCTTTAACTTGATTTACTCTCTCCTCCAGCATCTATTTCTTGAATGTAACTTGATTTTCTAGCTCCCCATTGTCTCCTTAATATTTTTCTTTTTCTAGCTCCCCATTGTCTCCTTAATATTTTTCTTTCTTTCTTTCTTCTTCTTCTCACGTTGGTGCATGGGAAAGATGATGAATTCTCTTCATCTTTCCTCCCTTTTATATTAATCATTTAATAATAAAATAATACTAAAAGTCTTAATAAAATATTAATTAAATAATCTAATTAATAAATTAAAAATATCACCAACATCATCATTACATTCTAGAATTCTCTATCTCTCTAATTGAGCATTTTGCCCTTTATAATCTTTTTAAATTTCGTCCTTAAGTCATCACTTAATTTGGTAAAATTACAATTTAGTCCTTCAAAATTCTTCACCTTTTCAATTTGGTCTTAATTCATCCATTTTCCTTAGTTTCTAAATTATTTCACCCTAAAAATATTTACACTATTGGTCCTTCAAATTTTTCATATTTACACTTTAACCCCTCAAATTTTAGGTATTTACTCTTGGGCAACAAAGTTTTTCTCACTTTTGCGATTTAATTCTTTCTTGAATTAATATGTCATAATATACTTCCCAATGTTGACATAACTCAAAATTATCCTTTTTATCATTTTATTTTCTTATTTTACTATATCAAGAATACCTACTCTCTTACTGTAATAATTTTTGGGATCACATATCAATTTAGACATTTTAAATAAATTGAATGCTCAAACGTTGAAATTTTCGAACAAAATTTTCACGAAATCATTCTGTGAAATTGTAGACCATAAAAATAAAATTTTCCTCGTCAGATTTGTGGTCCCGAAATCACTGTTCCGACTAGACCCAAAATTTGGGCTGTTACACCTTGAGTTCTTTGTGAATCTTATAACGCTCCATATTATGAAAAAGATTATTTTGGAAGAAATTGATTTTGAATATTTTAAAGACATAATATGGATAACGTTATAATTACCTAACAGAAGGGAGGGGTGAATGAAAGTGTCACCCAGGTACTGATACTCCCACATCCTTTAATCAAGAAATAATGTTCATTGTTGAAAAGATGTGGATTCAGTTTTTATGCACAAGAGTCGCTCTCGCCTTAAACGTCTCTAACGTCAATAATTTTTAAGCAGTTTTGCTTTATGTTGTTTTACAGAAAAAAAGGTATGCATCAGGACATGGATATACAACTACATGAAAATGTGCGTTAGTGGCTAGAAAGTCAGGATTTTCTATCCCCACTTAATGGTAGCCTTGTGAAAAAGAGCAGGCATTCAAATGGCGACAACTGAGCAATCTATAAAGCCTTCCAGAAGTGTAAAAGGAGATACACTGTACACGTAATACAGAGAACTTCGACAGAAATAAATAAAAGATTGGAAACAAATATCAAAAAGAGAAGATGGATGTCCCGGCTTCAAGTCAACAAAAAGCAAAACCGATAGCTCGACAAGAGACAGGCCTAATTTTACAAGAATATATGCAGAAAAATAACATGAGGGTACCAAATTATTCGCTGCATATGTTCGGCCCAACGCATCCAAAACATGAAGAAGAGAAGCAAGAGAGTGATAAAGAGGAAGAAAGCGAGGATAATGAAGGAGAAAAGGAAGAGGAGGAGATTGATTTTGATGAGGAGGAGGACGATTGAACTTTTAATTTTTTTAGGAATTATGTTAATTTTGAGATATTATTCATTTTATCATTTTTGGAGTAGGATTAACAGTAGAATTTTATTTGTTCTCTCCGCATGATAGAGGCGCGACATTTTCGAGCTAACAATGAAATAGGAAGGAAAAGTCCACCAGTAGATTAAAGCAATGCCACGATCAAACGGGTATCTTCCTTCCTTATCTTTTCAAGGCTATACATTGAGGACAATGTGTTATCTAAAGTGTAAGGTGTAACATAAGAAATTGATTTTAATTTTTACTGTCAAATGAGTGCTTGAGCTTGTAGAAATACAAGTGATTGGCTAGGACCTTTATATAGGTTGATTATGTTTACTATAAACTTGGCATGATGGTGAATATTTGAAAATTTTTATTATTAGACTACTAAAATCTGTATATTACACTGTAAATAGGCATTGAGCACTTGAATATACTAAATGATATAGAGAAAATAGGAAAATAAGCATGCTAGTATGTATGATAAACTGTTGAATTTGTGATTGGTTGATTGGTTGATTAAATTTGTGAATATTGAGATACCTAGGGATGACCTAAACCATTATTTGGTATACACCCAAAACCAAAAAGCTAACCCTGATTATTCACCCTTAGTACCTATATTTGAGCCATAAAACACTTATTAATGAACATCCATACAAAACCCAAGCCAAAAACATTAATTTGTATTTACCCTTTTTCTTTGGTCCTAAACTGCACAACTATAAACATTTGGTCATACGTATTGAGGGTTAAGTACATCATAGCAAAATTTTTAAAAAGAGAGAAATAGGAAGAATCAGTGTGATATAGTGATTATAGGTTAGCCAATATGTGCAACAAAATAAAAAATCACAAAAGCGAGAAAAATAAGTAGAAAAAAGTACTTGAAAAGTAAAAGCAGTTATGAGTGAGATGTACTGAAAAATAAAAATGTGACAAAGTCACAAAAGTAGAAATACTCGTTCAATCAGTGCACCAAAACTCAAGAGCTAGTAGTAGTTGTTGTATTATGTTGTGACTTCCTATGTGGAGAAATAAGGAAAGCAAGAAAAGGAGAAATAAGGCGGTAGGCGAGCAAGGGTTACTAAGGAGGAAGAATAGGGAACAATACATTGTGTCAAACTATTTTTGTGCTTGAATTCCATACCTGACCTAAGCTTGAGAATGTTACAAGCCAAAAAGTCTTATGTGACCTAGGTAAACTTATTCAGGAATTGACATTATATTAAGAAATCTCAATAATGATTATTTGAATTCTTTTAGGATAATTAAAGTACATGTATAATTTATTGATGGACTCATATAATTGAAAACCATAACGCTTGTGTACTTTACACTATAATGAATGTAGGTATTTGATGTTGAAAGTGGTAACTCATTTATATATCATACCAAGATTATGTGTAAATATGAAAATACCTAGTTATATACGCTGAATTCAATCCTTGTACTATACTTGCTCAAGGGTCATCTTTTACTTTTTTTTTGTTTTTATCTTGTTTTGCTTGAAGACAAGTAACGACTTAAATGTGGGGGAGTTTGATTTTTCGTAATTCAGTGTAGTATATTAAACTAGTTTTCGTACTTGAGGAGCTTGAATACAAGCACTTTCATCATATCTTAGTTATGTTTTCTTAGTTTAGTTTAAATCCAATAAAAAGTGTATTTTGAGTCTTTTATTGACATTAGGGGCCAAATGAGGCCTAAAGGTGAGCTAATATACTTAGTGAGTGTGCATTTGTAACATGGGAAATTTAATGTAGCAACATAAGAAGCAGAATGCAAGAACCTTGAGACTGCCTTTCATGTCATAGCAGAGCCATAGAATGTTGCGACACACCCTTGAAGCTACCCTGAACCTGAGCATACTGCCTTCGATGTGTCGACACAGGCACTAAGGTGTCGGAACATTGGCCTTGCACGGGAAACTCTTATGAGCTAGGGGTGTTTTAGTCTGCACAATGAAAAGTTAACAAAAGAACGATAGTTGACCTAGGGTTGAGGACGATGGCAACCCTAACTCTATAAATAAGCTCTTAAAACACTTGTTGAGTGAAGCTTTTCAAACTTTGAGATTTTCTTTGTAAATTTAGTTTTAAGTTTTTTCTTTCTTTTAGGCTTTAAGTTTATTTTCTAGTTCGTTATGTTTGTGTTCTTTAGAGAACTTGACTTGTAGATAAGATCAACTCTTGAGGACTTTCAGCACTTCAATTATCAAATAAAAAATAGGATTCCATGCATATCTTTTATATCAAGTTTATGATGTTTATTGATTCCATGAGGAACTAATTCTCTTATGGGGATTAGCGAGTGGAGGTGTGATTAACTGATTATTATGTAGGGTTTTCTTAGCGAATTAACTGTTTGGGAGAGAAAGAACTTAAACCCTAGGCTTGACAACCCTAGGAAGTCATTTAGGTGGGGATTAACCCAAAATTGGTATGGTCTATCAGTTAACACCTTAGCCAAAACTAGTTTTGACTGTGAGGTCGAGAGAAAAGTAGTTCTTGCCATATCAGTTTAGTTGAGGATTGAGAGATCCTGCTAGGGTAATGACTAGTTGATTGAATAGAAACTCAAAATAGGAATTAATTATGACCATCAAAGTGAGCTAATCACTCATGCTTAGATTTGATTAAGTTAGAATTCTTCACCCAAAGTTCACTTTATTTTTTCTATTGTTATTTTCATTATTATTAAAACCCAAAAAAATTTTCCCTTATGTTTAGTCATCATACAATTTATTTAAAGTACTAATAAGATTTATTTGCATTTAGGTTAAATTTAATTTAGTACTCGCCTCCCTTAGGTACGATCCTCGGAGTATTCACATCTTCATTTTAAAGACTATATTACAACATGACCTGTATACTTGTGGACACTGCCTTAATTCCAAATCTTTAATTGTAGTATTCACACTTTGGACGTTGGTACGTCCGGAGGCAGTCAATGTTACAACTCTCCCTGCTAAGGAATTTAATCCTTGAAATGACCTATGTCAGAACAGATGAGGGTATTGATGTTTCATAACTTCCTATGTTTCCCAAGTGGCTTCGTTGGTTTTTTGGTTTCGTCACAACAACTTGACCAGAGGAATTTTCTTATTCCGTATGACTTTTTCCTCGCGAGCTATAATTACAACTGGTTGCACCTCAATTTCACTTTCTGTCACTACATGGGATGGGCCCGCACGGTATTTTCTTAACATAGAACATGGAAAACAACATGGATTCGCTCAAGTTTGGTGGCAAGTTGAGGCGATAGACCACTGTACCTATCCTCCCAACCACTTCATAAGGACTGATAGACTGCGAACTTAATTTCTTTTTTCGCCCAAACCTCAAAACCTTTTTCCATGTCAATATATTTACAAACACTTGTTTCCCTAATTGATACTCAAAGTCTCATCATATTAAATCAGCGTAGGATTTCTGTCTGTCTGAAGCAATCTTCAGTCACTCGCATATTATTTTCACCTTTCTTATGTTTTGTGAACTTACTCTGGTCTAACTATTCGTTTCTCATCTATTTTTTTCCTAACAAAAGATGGTTCTACATTTCCTTCCATACAATGTTTCAAAGGGTGTCATTTGGATGCTTATTTGATAACTATTATTGTATGCGAACTCTGCTAAAGGTAAACAGGTTCCTAACTTCCCGCGAACTCTAGCATACAACATCGCATCATGTCTTCAAGTACTTGTATCACCTTCTTTGATTGACCGTCTATTTGTGGATGATAAGCAGTACTGAATTTTAATTTTGAACCCAAAGCTTCTTGCAGAATTTTCCAAAATCTCAAAGTGAATCAAGGATCTCGATCCAAGGTAATGGAAACTGGTACGCCATGGAGTCACACCATCTCTGCAATGTACTATTATTTCATCAGCATTTGCAAAGTATAATTCATGCGAACTACTAGGAAGTGTGAACTCTTCATAAGTCGATCCACAATTGCTCATATCACATTTTTCTTTATGAAAGTTAGGGGTAAGCCCGAAAAAAAGTCCAATGTGATCTTTTCCCACCTCCACTCTAGAATTTTGAGGGATTGTAGCAATCCTGAGGGAAATCGATGTTCTGCATTTACCATTTGACAAAATAGGCACTCCACCACAAAGTGGGTTACATCTCACTTCAATTCAGGTCACTAATAAAGTTCGTAAAGGTCATAGTACATCTTATTACTTCCTATATGCATTGCATAAGAGCTATTGTGAGCTTCTATAAGGATTACATGTCTAAGCTCCTCGTCACAAGGTACGTAAAGTCGTTCATGGAAACAAAGTATCCCTTCTTCATACAGTGCAAAGTCCCCCTAAACCCCCTACTCTACATGGCGAACCCACTTTGCCAAGTTTTATTTGTCGCTTGCTTCTATTTTATTTGATGTAAAAGGGTTGGTTTTACCTACAATTCAAGGAGCATTCCCTCATTGACTTCCTACTTAAGGCATCCGCAACTACATTTACCTTTCCAGGGTGATATTTTATCACATAGTCATAGTCCTTTAGCAACTCTAATCATCTTCTCTGCCGTAAGTTTATCTCTTTCTGTGTGAGAAGATACTTAAGGCTCTTGTGGTTTGTATAGATGGTACATTGTTCACCGTACAAATAGTGTCGCTAGATTTTGAGTGCAAACACTACTACTGCTAACTTTGGATCATGGGTTGGGTAGTTTCCCTCATAAGGCTTCATCTATCTTAACACATAAGCCACCACCCTACCTTCCTACATCAGCACGTAGCCAAATCCCATGTGGGAGGCATCACTATAAACTACAAATTCTTTATGTCTTTCATCTGTCAATGCAAACTCATTGTCCTTCTATAATATCTCCATTAAGGGTGCAACTATGGTAGAAAACCCTTCAACAAACCTGCGATAATATTCTTCTAACCCAGAAATCTTCGCACTTTAGTAACACTTTTTGACGGTCTCCACTCTAAAATTCCCTTGATCTTTTCTGGGTTTATGCGAACCCCCTCTATTGAAACCACATTCCCTAAAAACGCTACCTCTCTTAGCCAAAATTCACACTTGCTAAGTTTCACAAATAGCTGCTTCTCCCATAGGACCAGTAACATAGTTCGTAGGCAAGCATCATGTTCTTCCTTTGTTTACGAGTACACTAAGATGCCATCTATGAAGACTACCACAAACTGATCCAAATAATCATGGAACACTTGATTTATCAAGTCTATGAATGCAGCAGGTGCATTTGTTAAACCAAAGGGTAAGACTAGAAATTCATAATGCTCATACCTTGTTCTAAATGCGGTATTGAAAACATCTGACTCCTTCACTTTAAGCTGGTAATACCCTGATCGTAAGTGTATTTTTGAAAACACTATGGAATCTTACAGTTGGTCGAACAGGTCGTCAATTTGTGACAATGGGTACTTATTTTTTACAGTCAAGTTGTTTAATTGTCTGTAGTCGATAAACATCCTTAAATTACCGTCCTTCTTCTTTACAAACAGAATTGGCGAATCCCAATGTGATACACTTGGTCGAATGAAACCTCTTTCAAGCAGCACTTCTAGTTGTATCATCAATTCTTTAAGCTCTTTTGGTGCCATACGATAGGGTGTAACAGACAATGGTGAACTACCAAGGTACAATTCAATGTTGAACTACACCTCGTGATTTGGCGGTGAACCAGGTAGCTTGTCTGGAAATACGTCAAGAAAATGCCTTACTGTGAGAATATTGCGAACCCTTATCTCTGTGTCATGCAAACCCATCACATAAGCTAGGTAGGCTTCGAAGCCATTACCTATTATCTTTCTGGCTTTGATTGTTGAAACTATATTAGACAAAAATCCTCCTTGTTCACCAAAAATGACAACTTCCACCCCTTCACTACTTCGCAGTGTCACTATTTTCAATTTAAAATCTATTATTGGTTTGTGCTCAGTCAGCCTGTCCATTTTGAGGATTACGTCGAAACCATGAAAGGGTAGTTTCATCAAATCAACGACAAAGACATGTCATTGGACCATGAACATGAAGGGACATCTCTGGTACACTCTATTGACCAAGACACCCTCCCCAAACAAACTAGTGACAATCATACCTTTATCTATGGTTCCTATTAGAATTCCAAATTCACAGGCCAGTTTGCTCAAAACATACAAGTGTGTAACATCAAAATCAATCAAAGAAATCAACGAGATAGTTTGTAGAGTAAAGGTACCTGTGATGATGTCGGACGTTCCCTAATCCTGTGGTTCCTGAACAGTATACACTCATGCCCTTTGATCGCCTCCAGATGTACTAATTTCTAGAGTGTGAATATTGCAACTAAAGGAATGAAATTGAGGCGATGTCCACAAGTATACTGGTAAAGTTGTAATATAATTTACAACGAAGTCGATAAGTACTTCGAGGATCGTATTCAAGGGAGGCGAGTACTAAATTAATGTTAACCTAAAAGCCAATAGATCTAATTAGTACTTTAAATAAATTATATTATGACAAAACATAAATAAAAGAATTTAGGTTTTATAAGAAAAGAAAAAAAATCTGCATAAAAGAGTGAACACAAAAAACTAAGATATAAATTCAACCAAATCTAAGCATTGGTGATTAGCTTGCTTCGGTGGTCATAGCTAATTCCTATTTAGGTTTCCACTCAATCAACTAGTCGTTACCCTAGTAGGACCTCTCGATCTTCCACTAAACTAACGAGTCTACAAGAATTACTTATCTCTCAACCTCACAGCCCAGACCGGATTGGGGTAAGGGGTTCACGGATAGGCAAATTTTGGGTTAATTCTCACCTAAATGACTTCCTAGGGTTGTTAGGACTAGGGTTTAAGTTCTTTCTATCCCAAACAGTTGATCCGCTAAGAAACCCTACATAGAAATCAATTAATCACTCTTCCACTCACTAATCTCCCATAAAAGGATTAGTTGCTCATGGAACCCATAAACAATGTAAACTTAATAAATAAAATAAATATGAAAAACGAATCAAGAATAAAAGTTTAAGAAAATATCCTAATTGTATTAAAGTATTGAAGTGCAGAAATCCATAAAGTGTTTGGCTGAATCCAGAAATCAGATTCTCTGAATATCACAAATGAAAAATAGCTGGAAATAAATCCTTAGTCTAAAAAGAACTAACAAATGGAAACTAAAATGAAAGGAAAACCCTAACTTACAGAAGAGGTCTCTTCTTAAGTATTTAATGAGCCTATTTATAATGCTACGGTTAGTCATATTCCTTAAACCTAGTTCGACTGATGTTTCTCTGTCAATTTCCATTGTGCAGACAAAAACGCCTTCAGCTTGTAAATGTTTTCACATACAGGACTGGTGTCCTGACATCCATAACTCATGTCGCAACAAAGAAAACAATTTGCTTGGCTCAAGTTCCACTGTAAGGGTTCGTTTCGACATCCACTAGTTGTGTCGTGACACCAGGGGTAGCATTGATATTTTAAAATTTTGTTCCCTTGGTTGCGACATAAACCCTCCGTGTTGCAACACGACGATTAGCCTTGAGTTCTCATGCCTCCGAATAATGTTTTGCAAACTTACTAAATACATCAGTCTTCCCTTAGGTCTGGTTCGACCCTTAAGGTCATAAAATCAACTCAATTACACTTTTTTATTGAATTGAAACTAAAATATAAAAACTAAACAAAACATACAAGAATTACTCATATTCAAGATCCTTAAATAAGAAAACTAGCTTAATCTGCTACAACGAATTGCGGCAGATCAAACTCCCCCACACTTAAGTTATTGTTTGTCCTCAAGCAATTAAGAATAAAAATGAAAAATAAAAGATGAATCTTGAACAAGTATGATACAAAGACTGGTTTTGGAACACATAATTAGGAGTAATCATATCTACACATAATTCTAGCATGATATGTAAACGACTTACTATTTTCAGTCTTCAAACACATAAGTTCAATATATTACAAAGCATGTAGACAATAAGGTCCTCAATAAATAAATCCATCAATAAATCATACAGGTAATTTAATTACCCTAACATATTACAAATAGTCGTTATTGTAATTACTCAATATAAAGTCAATTCATGAATAGATTTACCTAGGTCACAAAGGATTTTTCGGCTTGTAACGTACTAAGCCTTGAGACAAGTATGAAATTCAAGAACAGGAAGCATCAAAACAGTTTCAAGCACGAAAGTAGTTTGGCACATCGTATTGTTCCCTATTCTCCCCCTTAGTAACCATTGCCCACTAAATACCTTATTTCTCCTTCTCCCACCTTTCTTATTTCTCTACATAAGAAGTCACAACATGATAAAGTAATTATAGCTAGCTCACAAGTTTTTGTGCACTAATGACTGAGTTTTCTAACTTTCTGATTTTGTCACATTTGACTTTCTCAACACATCTCACTTACATTGTTTTTATTTCTCATTGCTCAAGAACTTTTTCTACTCATTTTGACTTTTTCTGGATTTTTATCTTTATTTTGCACATTTTTTGCTAAACTTATAATCACTATATCACACTGTTTCTTCCTATTTCACCCTAATTTTTAAAAAATACACCATGATGTATCTACCTATCCCTCAATACGTATGGCCAGACATCTAAATTCGTGTAATTTTGGGACCAAAGAAAATTGCAAGTACAAAGTTATATTTTGGCTCGGGTTTTGTATGAAGGTTCATCAAGAAGTTTTTTTGGTCAAAAATAGGTACTAAGGATCAATGAATAAGGTTAGGTTTTTTACTCGAGGTTATACCACATAATGCCTTAGGTCATCCCTAGGTATTTCAATATACACAAATTGAATCAATAAAATAACCACAACTTTAACCGTTTATCATACATACTAGCATGCTCATTTCCCTATATTTTCTATGTCATTTGGTACATTCAATTACTTAATACATATTTACAGTGTAATATATAGAACTTATTGGTCTAAAACTTGAAAACTTAAAATAATTTATTATCATGCCAAATTTACCGTAAATACAATCAACCTATATACATGCTCCTAATCAACCACTTGTATTTCTACAAGCTTAAAGACACTTTAACAAGAAAAAATAAAATAAAAAGGATAAAAACAAAAACAAAATAAGAATAAATGTCCAATGTTACCCCCCACATTTTAGATAGCACATTGCCCCTAATGTGCAACCCTATAGATAAGGAAAGAAGTTACTCGATTGATCATGACATTGTCGTGGTCTTATGATGGGTGGTTCCTCCCTCTTTCGTTGAAAGCTAAAAAATGTTGTGCTTTCTTTCATGTGAGGTTCCTCTATAGGAAACTTGAAAATAGAAAATATATATATTGCTATTGTTACTCCTACTCCTAAATTAACAAAATAAAAATCATCCGAATTATTTACAATCCAAAAATTAAAAGTTCAAGTTCATTCAATCCTCATGCTCTTCCTTATAACCAATCTCATCCCCCTCCTCTTCAACTTCTTTTTCCTCACTATCTTCCCCTACCTCGCTTCCTTGTTGTTCTTCTTCTTCTTCATGATAGGGTTGCATTAGACAAAATTTTCATACTCTCATATTATTCTGCCACACAAGTTCTTAGAGTATTAGCCCCATCTCTTGCATTCATCGTTGTTGGGAAATGTGCCCATATTGTAGTAAACATGTAATTGTTTTCTATGTATTTGAACGATGAATAAATAAATTTCGCATTTCACTATTATGTCTTTTATATTTTGCATGCATAGCAAAATTGTGATAAACAATTATTAGCTCATTGGTTGTCTAAGTTCAGACTGATGACAAGTGACATTGTAAGAACATTTACATTGCGAGAAAGACAACTTACCTCAGGAGATAATCTAAACGAGTCTGAAATCTCGTAGAAGAATCAAAGTGAGGATTTGATTTAAATACTGAGAAGGATTATTAAGTCATCTACAATTCCAATTGAGGAGATGGCTAGTCTTGGCTATCAGAGCAGTTGACTTCCCAAGTAGAGACATAGATGTACTCATTGGCAAAATGATACATTAGACTGGACCCAAGATGAATTAATTATGAATCTGTTTATGAATAAATTCACTTGTGACATTTATGGTGTGATTTACGTAAATATTAAGTTAGTCACTAACCATGCATATGTAACTATGTGGTTTGATATAAGTGGAGGTTTATGTTCTAAAGATGATCGAGCCGATAACCAGTACGTTGGGTACATGCCTTTACTAGCAATAGTAGAATTCATAACTCAATTAAAGATTTAACGATATCCTGTCATTGGCATTGTGTGGATTGATAAATATTGAATGTGATCACGGGTTGCTTGTTCTCAAACGAGCAAGTTATCACATTCATTTGTTGGCAGTGATTATATTAATCATTAAGAAGACATAGTGGTGACAATGAGATAAAATAAGATTGTATTAAGTGAACGAATTTAACTCAAAGTAATCAAGGATATCATATGAGGGTAACACACACATGACGAGGTAATTGGATAAAGCAGTTGGATGAATTGCTTTCGTAAATAGTAAACAATAAGGAGTTTTCAATCATGGTACATCTTGTGGGCTGACTCTATTATTAAGTAATTGCGAATTATCGGAACAATACTTTTGGACATAATCGCATTTACTAGAGCCTAATTGTATATGTTCAATTGGTCCATCCGCTAGCTCAACAGAAGCTCGATCGGACTGCTTCTGAATTAGAAGAAAATTCTACCACTTTGGAAATAATTTAATTGAGTCGATTTATTCGATGTGGAATTAAATTGGGCAGTGGTAAGAATTGTTCAACTAGAGAATTTGATTAAAGAATTTTCTTGAAAAAATAATTTGGAAAATCTAAGTGATTTTTGGGAAAATTAATTTTGATCAAGTAAAATTAAATTAATCAAATTAAATAAAATTAATATGATATTTTTGGAACTTAATTTTTAAGTCAGACAATTGGCCCAATGGGTAATTAAACTTGAAAATTGGACCTCAGATCATAAATTTGGCTCGGGAGCCCAAAACCAATACCAATACCCAAAAACTGGTTGAACCGGGTCTAGTATGTGAAACCGGGTCGACGGTCCAACTGATGACTGGACCAAACCAATTAGGAAGTCACTATCCCAAATCGAACCAGCAAAATTCGAATCAACTCGGGGTGTCAGCGGCTACAATGGCAGCATTCCGGTGGCCAGAAAATGGTCGACGACGGTGGGTCTTCCGTGATTGAGCAGTAGAAGTATTACACTCTTACTAGGACTTTACCAGAGAATTTGATTTCAGATTAACTGTTCAAAAATAATATTATTTTAATATATTTAAAATTTAATTTAATTTAATACTTATCTTAATAGTATTTTATATTAATTTAATATGAAAGTGATTATCTTAATATTAAATTTAATTTAATGTTTATCTTGTAGATAAATATTCTATTAATTTAATAATATTTAATTTTATTTTTAATCTAATATTTATCTTGATAAATATTATATTAATTTAATATTAAAGTGATTAAGTTTAATCATAGCTGAAACCTCTAAACTCACCCTATATAAAGAGGGTCTTGGGCCATTATTTGACATACACTTAAATTCAAGAGAAAGTTGTAGAGAGAAAATTCTCTGAAGATATTATTTCAAAAAATTTCTAGAGATGTTTTTCTTCTTTGTAACTTGACCCAAAAGTTGAAAGAAATTGTAAAACTACTTCGCTGGCAAATTTTGTGAAAACTTTTCTGATCCGAAGCGAGCCCACACTTAGCAGACGTGAGCTTGAGGATAGCAAAGAAGACTACTCAGTCAAAGTGTTCATCCTAGATGAATCGAAAAGGTACAATTTTGATTACGTGTTTATTACTTTAGATATCACAACCAAGTTCTTGCTTTGGAAAAAAAATTAAAACTCTGGTTTTCCGTAAATTGATTTTCTGCTGCGTTTTCCGAAAATCATATCATCCACTCCATCTCTTGAATGCTTCTCTCACCTATTTCTTTTCGACATGTCGACTTTGCTTTTCGTTTAAGTGAAGCTAGGAGGTTCATCATTTCCTTTTGGTGTTTGTTTCAATCCCTTATTTTCTTTCGTTGAAGCTTCGTATATTGCGTGTCTGATGAACTCTTGGATGGGTTCATGAATTGCTCAGTGGTTGTTATTAGAACTTAGACCTTTTTACACAAAGCTATCACTAAGTGGGGGAAGAAAACCTCAACTTTCTAACCACTAATGCACCGTTTCATATAATGATGGATCCATGTCCTCATGCACACCTATTTCTTCTGTATGGCTTGTACCAACAGTTCGACACTCTCATCCAGACCTTTTACCCTACGAGGTCGCACAAGTGACATCGAACCCTTGTCACCCTCTGAAGGGTCCACAACTTAATTAACACAGTTTGCATTCGTGTTTACTCTTCTAGGGGGCATTTACTAACTCTAAATGTACATAAGACACAAATTTAAGCAAAAATTAAGCATAATTATGCATCCAAAGCTTAACCAACGCAATTGCAAACTTAGTTTTCCAAAACACATCTACGAGCATTACAACAACTAAGAATGTGACTAACAGTAAGTGACCCAAGGCATAATCCTACAAAAGAAACAATTTAACAAAGGCAATCTGTTTTCCCCAATTTTATCCCAATCAAACAACAACCAAATGTGACTCCTCAAATAATTTAAAACCTCAGTGATCTTGTTAAATCTATTAACCAACCTGACTCTGATACCAATAAATGTAACACCTTATTCTCGATCTGGTCGTCAGGCTCGACCTATGGAATGCCACATTAGCCACCTAAGTGACGCTCCATTTAAACCCAACTTAAACTCCAACAGACCACAAGTTAAGAATAAGGCATGATCAGATTTAAGAAAATATAAGCTCGTGAACTCACATCGTTAGCTTTATGGTACACAACAGTAGTAACTTGCAAACCCTCATCTCTAGCAAAAATTTAATTTCTCATTCCCTGAATACATAAAACTTGTAAAAAGAGTTAAGAACTTTTGAACCCTAAGTTCTAAAAAATAATACACCCCATGAAGCACAGTAATTCAACTATCTGACATCAGGGTTCGCATCTTGCATAGCTCGCGCATTCTAAATCTTCGCAGAGTAAGTCTCCTTAAACATGGTACGTCTTGCAAACCACCCCCTACGTGTTCAAATTTGGTGAACACTTTTTGCAAGGTACTAACGTCTAGAGTGTGAATACTTCAATGAAAGATATGTCAATGAGGTAGTATCCACAATTATACGAGTCAATTTGTAATATAGTTACAACGGAGTGGGTGAGTACTCCAAGGATCGTAACCAATGAGGCTAATACTAGGTTAGTTTTAACCTAAACATTGAAAGATCTAATTAGTACTTTGATTTAGTTATAATACAATAATAAAAAAACGAGAATTTTTAAGATTTTTATGATAATAAAATAAGATAACATAAGGAAATAAAAATTCAAGAGATCAAAAAATAGAATAAATCAAATCTAATTATGGGTGATTAGCTCACTTCGGTAATCCCCATTAACTATCACTTCGGGTCCCTCGTCAATCAACTAGTCACCATCCCAATAGATCATACCTTCACCCGCTAATCCCCTAGAAGAGGGGTTAGTTCCCTGTAACATCCCAAACCCAGCCTAGATGTTATGGTCGAATCTGGCGATGTTACATGGAAAAGGATTTGAAGAAAAGATTGTCGAGTTTAAAAACCGTTACAGTAAGTTAGCTTTTATTTAATTCAAAAAAAACGAGTTGATTTGCTTTAAAACTTGTCTCTTAGTGGAAGCTTTTGTAACCAATTAATTTAGGGAAAATCATTCCTATTTACGAAAAACCATAGTTTTTAGAAAAAACTGTGTTTTGTGGAGTTGCAGTTTTTAAAAAAATCCATAAAAAATAGTATAAAGTCCCAAATTAAAAGCCAACCAGTCCATAGTCTAGAAGATACATCAAAAACCCCAAATAAGTAATAAATTCTAGGCATTAATGGAAAATAGTCTAAAATTTACGTGTGGCCACCATCGAGCCTCCGCTGTACCGACCCGTCAAGTCTAGGGATTACTTGTACAGATTAAATAGAAAAAGGGTGAGTTTTTGCAAACTCAGTGTGTAATTCCCACAGAAAACATGCATACAGATAATCAACAGAATTCAGTTAAATACAGTCAGAGGCATGTGCCCATCACAGAATCAGTTTGGGCCTTAGCCCATTCAGATACAGTCTCAGAAATACATTAGGGCCTTAGCCCATATTAGATACAGAATGCAGATACAGTAAATCAGAATCCTACCCACCAGCCTCTACCCACCAGCCTCTACACACCATCTCCGTCCAACCCTACACACCATGTGGGGATTAAATTAACCCACCCATCCCTATACACCATGCTGTACCGAAATGCGACACATAATTAGAAGGTTGCAGCTGAGCTGCTAGATAATAAGCTTAATAGCCTTTCAGACACTTCCTCCAAATATCATCAACCCACCTCGATGCAATGCAACATACAAAATATGTCATGCCACTATGCAATTAATAGTACATACATTCAGATATCATAAGTCATGCTCGGTATAGAAATCAGACAGACAGATCACACATATAGGGGTCTAAGTAAACTTACTGACCCTACAGTAGGTCCACAGTCGACTTGGGCGACCCGTGCAACCTTATAGAACTTTTCAAAAAAATGGGCTCACACGCCTATGTGGCCAACTCGGCCCAATTTGGCATTGGCCACGTGATCTATTTTTAATGTAACACGTGCTAGTTAATTATTCATATATATTTTCACTATTTACTTATATGTTGCTTCAAAGTTGTCTACTTGAGTCACTGTTACTAAATTATTTATATCTTAAGCTACAGAATTCTGAATTAAGATCTACTTGATGTTTTTGAAACTAGACTCAAATAATTTTCTACCATAAAATTTTAAAAATTTTTGGTTTAGCCAATAAGTACAGTAAAATCTTCAAGCTTACCCTTGTTCTGTTATCCAACAACTTCGTCCCTTCTTTGCAAAAATTTAATTATCTCTTAATACAAAATTTGGATGATCTTTCCATTTGTTTATATTCAAAATAGACTCATTAATAATTTTAAAATGTAAATTTCAACCCCTAATTATTTTTCTCCAATTTTTTATGATTTTCCAAAGTCAGAACAGGGGAACCCGAATTCATTCTAACCTTGTCTCACAAAGTTAATTATACCTTACGATTTACAATTTCATTAATTACACAGTTTCCTTTATAAGAAACTAGACTCAATAATATTTAATTTCATATTTTATTCATCCTCTAATTCGACTTCCACAATTTATGGTGATTTTTCAAAGTGAGCCTACTGTTGCTGTCCAAACAACAAGCAATTTCGGGTTTCATTGAATCCCTTTTTTTCGCGTTTCGGGTACACACCTGGTTTTGTTTGATGCTAAAATAGTCCCTGAGCACTTCAAAGCCTATAATTAAGACACTCAACATCAATTTAATGGATTTACAAGAAAATTGACAACCAAGAACGAACAGAAACAAAACTTACCACCAACGATAACCCTTAGTTTAACGTTGTTAAGATGAAAACACCGAATTCACCAGTCCGAGCCTCCCCTTACGCCCAAATCGCAGAGAAAAAACATTACCACTTCTATTGTTAAGAGATTCATGACAGAAACGAAGGAAAATAAATGGATTAGGGAAAAATCAAGAAGAAGAAAAAGAAGAGAAAGATGGAAAAACTCAAAGAATTTCGGCAAGAGGAGAGGGAGAAAAATAGAGAGTAGAATTTTTTTTGGAAAAGAGAGTCAAAATTCGGTTATGGGAAAAAAATAAAATAAAATCCCAATAACCCCCAAAATCCCTTAATCTTCTCCCCTACTTCCCACTACAAATCCACTACTTAGAATCCCCCTATTACACAACTCTATCCCGAAATCTGAGCAAAAAAAATAATACCCTTGCCTGCATAAGGATTCAAACACAAGACCTATACCATAATAACACACTATTTAACCACCAGACCAACAGGCCCATTCTAATTTAATAAACCCAACAATCAAATAAAAGCCTACTGAACAAGAGTAAGGCCTAATTCATTCCAAATACCAAAATTTGCCTCAGCGAAGGCTTGAACTTGAGACGTCCCAAACACTCCCAAAACACATAACCACTAAAGCTGACAGATACCTATGTCATATTTTCACAATAACAAAATAGAATTGATGTAAAGAGAAAACATGGTAAATTAATTGAAGTGTAGAGTTTAAGGAAAAGCCTGATTTGTATTAAAGATGAAAACAAATCCACAGATTTTGATTATCTCCACAAATCAGATCTCTCGAGATAAAATAAGAACAAACTGAAAATAAACCTAAAACCTAATAATAATAAAAACTAAACTAAAATTTAAAAGCAAAAATCTAAACTAAGTAAATGATGTCTTTAACATGTGACAAAGGAGACTATTTATAGATTTCAGGTGGTCATCATCCTAAACCCTAGGTTAGCTAACGTTCCCGAGCTTTCAGTTTGATTGTGCAGACCAAAGTGCCCCCTGGATCATGTTTAATTCCAGTCGAAAGTCGATGTCGTGACACTCCAAGACTTGTGTCGTGACATAACAGTCAGTATACTCCACTTGGGATATCTTCAGGGGTATGTCGCGATGCCCTAAGCTACGTCACGACAACAAAGATAGTTTCACGATTTTCTCCATTCTACTCCCTATGTTGCAAAATTGATCATTCCCTGTTGCGACATAACTACTAATGTCGATTTATTTCACCTCCTAATGGTCTCCTGCACACTTGCAAAGGTCATCAGCTCACCCTTAGGCCTCATTCGACCCCTAAAGTCAATAAAAGACTCAATTTGCACATTTTATTAACTTTAATGAAAACTTACAAAAACATAACTAAAATCAAATGGAAGTGCTTGCTTTCAAACTCCTAAAATGTGGGAATTTGTTAAATCTGCAACACCGAAGTATAGTAGATCACAAAGTCTCACCTTACACATTTCATAAATTATTAAGGCTTCGTATATAGTGGTTCGCCAATTTCTAGGTTCACACCTTGCGTACTTCGACAACCTTGTTGCTTCACAGCAACTTTGGTAGACTCTTTATAAGTTGGTCGATTTTGGTTATTTCACGATTTTACTTATGGCGATCACTCTGTTTGAAGTTTATTGCTTAAGCATGGGCTTGTAAATTAAGAAAGCGTTAAACAAATATTTGAGTTGTAATCATATCTTCAAATTTTAGATATGTATATATGGTATAATTTGTTTGCAGGAGATGATAAATAAAAACATAAAAAAAACTAAGTCTTAGAACAATCGGCGAAGTCAACAAAAAGAAAGATATTCCTAAACCCAAGTAGAATCCCAAATTACCTTTAAGTCCAAAGTTCGTTTGTATCACCTTTTCAAAGTTTATGCCTCACCTGGATCACTCGTTTCATTGCTACTCACCTTGCAACCCAATTGCCTACAGTGTCTAATAAAGAGTGTGAGAGCTCTTGCGAGCCTAGTAAATGCAATAAAAACTATATAGCATGTACAAAACATAAGTTAAACAAAAACTTTAATCAAGGGTTATGTACTACGAATTGGCCTCGCCTTGCTTACTCGAAGCCTGGTTCTTGGATATTCCCTATCAGTTTAACTCAAAACAGTAAAGCATAATATTTATGGAAAAAAAACACAACTTTAATCACATGTTGTTTTTTTGTTATATAAGCAGGTCTCATTATAACTCCTCACTTTGACTCATTGAGTTTGACATATTTCATAAGTGTAGCTTTAAGCCAACACTCTCCAACACACCAGCATATCCCATTCAATGGAGCTTAGCTCACCATTTCTTTATTTCTCCTAACATGCCCCAAGGCCGCACACCCAAAACACAAAACACAAAGGCAAGTACTCACAATCCTATGGCATGCCATTATATCCCATGGTAATAAAGATTATAGTGCCAAAACATTTACTTAAACATAGAGATCACAAATTTATGAGAAGCTAGCAAAACATATAAAGCTCACAAAACACATAGAGCTCGCAAAACACTTAGAGCTTGCAAAACATACAAAGCTCGCAAATCATGTTTATATATTGCTCGCATATCACAGCTCATATAATCTCATATATAAACGTAATCATAAAATAGAGTTTTTAGAGAAGGTTTACTCATTGAACTTAGGACAAAACCCTAAGCTATTGATTAACACTATGGTTCACACATACAAGTGGCAATCCTTGAACACTCATTAGTTTGATGAAAGCTTTAAATAAGCTTCACCTTTCCTTTGTCTGTAGACGGTTCTATTAGGCTTACAATTTCACAAACATACACAAGTTACTAACAGCACATTAAAACTCATACATACACAAAGGTGATCCTAGGTTCGCACATGCTAATCTTTTGGCGAACCTAGTTTCCTTTGTTACGAACTTTCTTAATTAGTTTAAACGTCTTAACTCAATAGAGAAATAGAGCCTTACCTTAAGTCCTAAGAGTTAAGTTATGGGTTCTTGTTTTCGTTGAAACTTGACAACAAGAGAAAGAAATAATCGATATAGAATTTGAAAGAGTTTTATCGTTTAAAAAAATATGAAATTTAAATGAAAAATGCTTAATTTATAGACACTAGGTGTTTTGGTGTTCTTAGGATGCCCTAGTAGATGTAGGAAAAATTTATGTGCAAGAGTAGTGTTTTGAAGTGGAAAATAAGTTGACTTCCTAAATTTGGTATAGCTATATCTTGACTACTCTTTTTTCATAGTCGAGAACTTTCTTTCCCTCTCGACCTAAATCAGCAACCTTAGCTCACCAGGCTTACTGACGAGCATAGTTCGCAAGGCCCAAACCAACAATCGTAGCCCTTCAGGCCCACTAGCAACCTTAGTTCGCCAAACTAACGATCGTAGCTCGCCAGGCCTACTGGCAAACCCAGTTCGCTAGGCCCAAACTCTTAGGCCCTATTTTGGGATGTTACAATGTATAAGGGATTTATGAAATAATGAGGGTTTCACAAATGGAGTTAGTTGGTATAAAGTCATGTGTGCTTAAACCTAGGATTGACGACCCTATAAAGTAATATAGGTAAACAACTCTGGCGACGAGTTATACGAGTTAATCATGATTTCCTAGTCAAGAAAGTGAGGTCGAAAGATAAGTGAGTATTGGTCGATTAGTTATGTAGTAGAGGCCGAAAGGTAATACTGCCTAGTTATTCACTAATTCCTCAATAAGACTCGAGTTCTGAAGTTAATTACAACCATTGAAGTAAGTTAATATTTCGCCTATTAAGCGATCATAGGCTAAAGCTCGCATCGCTGACACTAGGAATAGGAAATTCCATTAGGTTAATCTAGGTTCAATAATTTAATTAATTTAATTAATACTTTAATTCTGAATCAACACTAGTAACTCATGACTCAATCAGATTAGTAATTATTTTATGTATTTAATTTAAGATAAATTTATCCAATCTGCAAGCCCTTGGGTACGATCCTTGAAATACTTACCGATGTTCCATTTTAACACTTATGTATTACAATTTGACCTATTCGCTTGCAGATACTACACTTAATTCTATATATTTTATTTGCAGAATTTTCACTCTAAACATTCATTAATAAGTAATGTTTTCATTAAATTTCCATTTTGAGTACTGAGTTAACAAAGTCCGCAATTTGGAGTGTTTTATGACCTTTTAGGCCGATTTGGGCCTAAGGGAGGACTAACGTGCTAATTGAGTGTGTAAGAACCCAACTTAAGCTAAATAATTAGCATATTGCTTCTTATGTTGTAATACGTATTCCCCATGTCACAACATACCATCCAGAATGCCTAAGAAGTATACTGCCATCCATGTTGTGACACGCACCATGGGATGTCTGGACACAAACCTGAAGGCATCACAGAGGAGTATAATGTCTTCGATTTCGTAATACAGGATTGAATATGTTCCGACACATTTGCGATGAAGCCAACTAAATCTTCAAGGGTGTTTTCATTTGCACAACTCGTTTTGGTTATGTTTAGTTATTTGTATTAGGTCTAAATAAGTCATCTAACATGACTCCTATAAATAGGAATGCTCAGAACTTAATTGGGGACTTCTTGCCTTATGTTTTATGTTTAATTCTAAAATTATGTTTTTGCTTTTGTAGTTTTCTTTAATTTTCCAGTTTCGTTTTTTAGTTGTTCGTGTTCTTTCCTTCTTGCTTTTGTAAAATTGGGGACATCATTACGGACCTTCAAGTTTTTACTCTTCAATAATATTATGAATCAATTTCTTTCATCCATCTTTTACCTTTTAATATTGCATCAATGTTTGAATTAAATCTAGGGATTTATACAATTAGATTCATGAACAACTAAGATCTAAGGGAGATTAACGAGCGGATGTGGGAGTAGTTAACGATCACTTTAAGGTTTATTGGTGAATCAGTTGGATCAGGTTGAGAGAGAGGAAACCCTAGGTTGACAACCCTAGGAAGTTATTTAGATAGAAGAGGTCGAGAGACTAGTCTATCGTGCATCAATTAGCTTATCTCAGTCTGAACTGTGACGTCGAGAGATAAGTAGTTCTTGTCAACTAATTAGGTTAATTAGAGGTCGAGAGGTAATAATTTGGTTAACTACTAGCTAGTTGAATAGAACCCTAGGTCAAGAGTTAGCTATGAACACTGAAGCAAGTTAGTCTTTTGTTCATATTATTAAAAGACTGGTGATTGCTCTATTTTTGCTATTTTGTACATTTTATTTATTTTATTTCAATTTAATTCTATTGCATGATTTATCGCAATATGGTTTTGAATCGGTATTTTTTAGACTTATTAGTGTAGGAGTTAATCTCAATCTAATCAAGCCTCATTTGGGTACGATCCTCGAAATAATTCTATGTTCCATTGAAATAATTTATATTACAACCTGACCGTATACTTGCAGACACTGCCTAATTCCACATATTTTGTAACAATATTCTCACTTTCAACGTTCGCATGTCGAAAGGCTGTCAATCTTCCTCCTCTCCTTCTTTTTATTCTTTCTTGGATTGTCCTCTAGGTGATGTGGGTACATATTTACATGGTGGGATAATAAAGTCTAACAGCTGCAAGACGTGCGAACATCTAGACTGGAAATATTACAGCAAAAAGATATATAATTAAGTAGTGGTGTCCACAAGTATATGGGTTAAACTGTAATATAGTAAAGTGTTACAACAAAACACTCTAGGAAGTATTCCGAGGATCGTAACCATGGGATTACAGATTGGAGAATTTTATTATTAAATTAATTAAAAATAATAATTACTAATCTAATTGAGTCAAATTACTAGTGTTGGTGCAGAACTAAAATATTAATTAACCTAAATTAACCTAATGGAATTTAATTAACCTAAGATATCCAAATGGAATTTCCTATTCCTAGTATCGGCCTATGATCAATTAAATCCCTAATTGTCAATTAAGTCGCTAATTACCCTCAACTTAGTTATTTACCACCCTAGCTAAGAATACCCCTTTGGTCTCATCTTTATTAAGGATTATCACTTGGTTCACCCTTTTGGTCTCTTCCTAGGTATATGGATACCCTTTCAGTCTTATCGCTTGGCACAAGTTATACTCAACAAGATACCCTCTCAATCTCACCTATCTAGATATTCTACTAGGGTCGTCACTCCCTAATATAATAAGCACTTTTAAATAAACACCCAATTTTAGGTAAATAATTACTTAACTAATAAATCAGTTCCATAACCAAAACATGCGAGATATAAAATACGCAATATATTTTATCCTGATATTCACACAAACATTAGTTGATCAAGTTAACGAAATATAAATAACAGAATAAAGGAAAAGAGAATGTTCATTAATAAATAATGGAAGCACAGTTCCAAAGCAAACTCCGCTCGCAATCATCTTCACATCGGAATAGAACAATTCTGATTAATCAAACATAAGAAAAATAAAATAAAAACTAAATAAAATTGTAAACTTAAAAGTATGAAATATTGTTTGAAAGCTTCCCAGGTCTAATCCCTAGGTTGACTCCCGGTCTCACCTGGTATAACCCCTTCTTAAGTAACTCTAAGGTGAATTATATTAGCTAGATACACTTTAAGCCTAATTAATAAAATCTACTATTGAATGGCAAGGATTTAATTAAGGAAATAATCCTAATTTTCCATCCAAGGAATAATTGCTTCTTTCAATGATTTCTTCGCGTCATCACGATGTCAATAAGGCCCACGTCACAATGCCGTCCCCATTTCAACCCCGGCAACTTCGATGTTTGGTGTTGTGATGTTGTATGTTGGTGTCGTGACACTGGCGTCATCCTTTGTATTCTTAGGCTTGAATTGACACCCTACACACTCAAATAGTCTATTAGTCATTTTCAAGGCTCGAGTTGGCCTCATGGGTCAGTAAAACACTAAAAAATGCGTAAAAATGCTTATTTTGCAACAAACTGAATCTAAGTTACTAAAACTGAAAATGTAATAAATAAACATAAAACAACTAGAAAATAAGCTAGTTAAGTGTCGAAAAGACTTTAATTTTCCATAACATATAATGACCCAAAATTCACGGGCATCGGAAAAGTATGATATCGAGCCTCCTTCTTAGTAAATTGAGTCATAAATAATTATTAGAAGTAATTATGAGTTTAGTTGAGTGCTTAATTAGGTGAATTTAACCTAATTTAAAGTAATTAGGAGAAAGGATCAAATTGAATAAAGAATGAAAGCCTAATTATAGATTAAAAGAAAGTAAAAATGGCTAAAATGGCAATTAAGCCATTTATATGAAATGAGGCGGCATATATGCATTAAAATCTAAGATTTTATTTAAGTTATACATAAGTATTATATATATAATTACTATAATTATTACCCATTATTATGGTTTTATATTATTATTATTATTAAATAAAGTAAATAGTAGACAATTGTACGGTAATAAAATATACATGCGTAAAAAATTATATTTGTACATTTGTAAACTAAATACCTAAATTACTTATAATTTAAGTATGAATATATTTTATAACTATTAATTGAATTAATTAAACTATGAGATTTTTATTTGATAAATAAATTAAATAATGACAATTGTAATAAAATTATTGGTACAAATGTAGAAATGTAGGTGTGACCAAATGTAAAATAAATATTGTTATTAAAATAGATAGTTATTATAATCATTATATTATGTTAATAAAATAAAATAAATAAAATATAAAAAGAAACAAAAACAAAGAATAGAAACAGAATTGAGACGAGAAGCAGGGGAGAAAAAGCGAAAGAAAAAGGGAAACAAAAATAAAAGAGAAAACTAGGGATTTGAAGCTCGAAACTTTAATTGGTAAGTTTAATCAAGTCCTTTTCTTATAGATTTGATGTTTTTAGAATCCAAGAGTGAAATACTCTTGGATTTAAGTTGAAAATTTGAAAGTTAATAGATTTTTTAGTAGGGTTTATGTTGAATAAATGATGGAATTGAGGGTTTATTTGATAGAAATTTTGATTGGAATTGAATAAAGGATTGAATTGTAAACTAAGCTATAAGTTTTGAGTTTTAGGGATTAAATTGAAATAAATTCAAAATTAGGAAAATATGCTGAAATTTTAATAGTTAAATTTGAGTTTGGATGAAATTTGAATAGAAATAGAGTGTGAATTGAATTAGGAACGTAAGTGAACTTAGTTAGGATCAAATTGAGAATAAGGAAGAAATTTAATAGAAATTCAATTATTTATCATAATTAGTGATGTAATTAATAGTGTAAATTATATTATTTTCGTAGCTAGCAAAAAACCAGAAGCATCGGCACGGAAGGGAAAAGAGAAGATTATCAAGGAGTAAACTCGAGAAAATCACGGTTTGTATTACTATAATTCAAGTTATTTATTATTAAATACTAATTTTAAATTTATTTATTTTATGGTTTGGATCCGTGTATCCGCCAAAGTCCGAGTTTTGTTAATAGGATAAATAATGAAATGATAAACTGAATGAGTTGATCAATCGAGCTATTGAAATGAAATGAAAAGTTGAATGGTGAATTGAAATGTGATATGAGATTGAGAAATGAATCTGAGGTTCGAAATGTGTCCAAGTTCCAAATTGTGGATATATGATATTAATTGATGAATTGTTACTGTTGAAACATGAAATTTGAGTTTAAATTTGTATGTATGATTTTATACATTACATGCTTATTAATATTATAATTTGAATTATGGTAATACCACTGAGTAAGAAATACTCAGCGTACAGTTGTTTCCGTACGCAGGTCATTAGAGTTCAAGGTCCAGTTCAGCATCTAGAAAGATCCCGACTCCATCAAAAAAATTTTGGTGATGTATTTCTTCCTTTTGTTTAAGTGGCATGAACTAGGTAATTGTACACGAGTTATATATATAAATATATATATGCTAAATGATATTGGTTGTAAGTAAATGGTTATAATCTTTTGAATGATAAATAAAGTAGTGAATCAATTTATTAAGCATGATTTAGTAGCGTTTTAAAGTATAAAATTATTGATTGAAATATTGGTATTGGATTGTTTTTGGTTTTAAGTTTGCAGGGAGATTTATGTAAAAATAAGCAGAAATACTGTCGAAATTTAAAAAAAATGAAGCCAATTAGCATAAATTTTTAGGAATTTATGATTCTTTTATATATGTTCGTTATTTATTTAAGAATTAATTGTAAATTGTCTGAGATATTTGGTAATGCCTCGTAACCCTGTTATGGCGACGTTTTAGGGTTAAGGGGTGTTACATAACAAATTATGGCAGATCAAACTCCCCCACACTTAACTCGTTGCTTGTCCTCAAGCAACAAAACAAAAACGCACAAAAAATACAAAAATAAAACAACTAAATGGTGCTTTAACATGCTTTATACACGAGATTAGTTCTAAACATTAAAGACAATGTGACTAAACATGTAAATCTAGCACGATATATAATTGACTCTGGATTTTCAATATCAAACATGTTAGTTTAGTAGATTACAAAGTATTATTCCATCTAAACAAATACACAAGTATACATTTATGTTCAAAGAATACAAGTGTCAAAAATGTTAACATTTAGTTTAATTTTCATCCGTGAGTCGTATCACTTAGGTCACTTAGGACTTTTCTGTTTATAACATTCTATGGCTTAGGTTGGTTCGGAATTGAAGAATTGACTATACAAAATGGGTTAAGTACGAAAATAGTTTGGCACATTATATTGACCTTAATGCTACCCCAATTACACCCCTTAACTGACCACCTGATATCTACTTCTTTCACTTTCTTTTTCTCTCCATTTCCTAAGGTACAGTATAGCATTTATGAGTGCAATCATCTTAGCGATTCTTTTGTGCAAAAATGAGTATCTTTTCATTTTTCCTTTTTTTCATTTGAGGTATTCTCGCTTGGCTTTTAGCTTTTCACAAACTTTTCTTTCAATTGATTTTTTGACATAGGCACAAGTTTGCAAGAGATTATGTATTAGGCTTACGGTTTCATTCGAGGTTCATCAAGAAAGTGGAATTAGGCTCAAAATAGGGTAATAGGGAATTTACACATAGGGTAAGCTTTTTTTGCTCTAGTGGTGACCAAAGAATGCCTTAGGTCATCCGTAAATGTTTCAATTCATGGATTTAATTAACTAAATTTTAACATTATAACAACCTATAATTCAAACAAACATATATGTCTTTTATGTACTTATTTTTCATTTGGTATATGTCTTGAAAATATTCAATTGATGTGCAAGTATACAAATCATTAACAAGTAATAAAGTAGTAAGCAAGAGTTATCGTCTCCACAGGGATTGTTTATGGAAATCAAGAATTGCAAAATTAACACTTAGTAACTTAGTTGGTGATGAGATAAATTAAAGTGTGATGGATTTTCTAATTATACTAAAACTACCCTAAGTATGCACAAAATTAAATTAAAGACAAAAGAATTAATTATGCAAGTTTTTAAGAGTTAATCACAATAACATGCATGTGTTGGAATAATTTTCCTTCGTAACTTAGAATTATTTAAATAATGTTAACAGATGTTACAGAGATTCCGTGGCAAGTTGATAATTTACTAGCCTTATTTAATTAAGTTATAATGTTAAACTTATTTAATTACTAAGTCTATCTACCATATTTCTATATTTAATAAACTTACAATTTCATAAGCAAACATCATATGTTATGCAAGGTAATAACATATTTAATATTATTACTACTTTAATCACTAAATGATTAAACATACACCATACAAGTATTGTGTCAATTAATTAAAATCTTGATCAGATTGATTAATTAATTCAATTGCTTCCCTTCATTCATAATGCATAAGAAACATGCTCATTATCTTACTTGCATGAGTAAACTGATCAAAAGTATAAAGCATATTTAACAGAATTAAATAATCTAATCTATGAAATTTAAATCATTCTAACACCAAAAAAATTAAACAATTATGATATATTAAAGCAGAAAACTTAGTTGCAATCATGCTTCTTGAATTGAACAAAAATAAAATATTGAAGGGAAAGAGAATTGTTAAGCCGTTTCTAGTGGATCTCTGTGGCATTGCTCACTTTGCTCCTCCTTCGTTATTTTCCTCTTTTCGTTACTACCAAACTCAAAATCTCTCAATATTGCCAAATATGGATGCTCTCAAAACCTTGCAAACGCTCTCTCGAGTGGAAAGTGAAATAATAGAGAAAATGGGAGAAGAGATGATGAGTGAGGGAAAAATGGAATGAGTGAATACTTAGGGGTATTTATACTTGAAGAGGCTAGCTATTTTTAGCAAATTAAAGCCTTGAAATTCTCTCTCTTCATGGTTTTCCCCTTAAGTCAAGGAAATAGGGTGGATGGTTTTGCTATTTTTAGCTAGTTTCATGCTTGATTCATGGGAAAGAACCTTGAAATAGGGAGGAGAGTTGAACGGTCACATGGAGAATTTTTTTGGCTAATTTTAGATATTTTACCAAGTCTTAGATGGCTAAATTAAGCACCTCTATGGATGGTTGGACTCCCCCATGGCCGAATTGGGTTTTTTCCTCATTTAGTGGACTATTGGGATTCATACTTGGTAGTAGGCTTGTCCACTTCAGTGACCCATTTGAGAGCTGGGTCAAGGTGAATTTGAGAGTCTAACAATTAAATTTGGGGCATCCCATGCTAATTACTTATCATCCAATGTATGTATGACATCTGCTGTATGAATGCTACAACATCTAACATCGAATAGGTGAGCTTTAAGACTAATGGCTAGTTTAGCATTATTTTTTAGAATTGCTTTTAAAAAGTACTTTGGAAATGTGATTTTGAGAATTACTTTTGAAAAGTTTGGATTAAAATTTAAGTGCTTAGCATTGCTGTCAAAAAGTGCTTTTAAGAAATAAAATGTTCATTTTAAACATGGTGTTATAAAGTAACAAATAAGCATTTAAATAATGTTTAAACTAGTTAATATTATGATATTTTAATAAGAATATAGAAAATAATTTATTATAATTTGTTGTTAATATTTTAATATATGAAAAATAAATTTAAAATATTTTTTAAGTAATTAACCAGAGAATGGAAAGTACCATGTGTTGGAGGGGTGAAAACTTAATTAAGCTATAAAAAAGTGTTTTTAGGAGAGAAAAGCTAAAAAAATTAACTTCTCTATTTGAAGAAAAGTGCTTTTGAAAATTTAAAAAAATTCCTTCAAAAGTTGCTTGTTTAACATTCCTTTTGCTTCAAAAGTGCTATTCATATCCAAAGTGCTTCTAAAAAGCACTACTAAACACAATCTAACTTTTCTTCTATTGCATTAAATTGGAAAAAAAAAATAAGTAAAATTAGCATGTAAATAAGTAAGAATACAAATTTAACTTTAATTTTGTCATACTTTACAAATATTTAATAAAACTACAGAAGTTGCTATCAAAACACTCAGAATTTGCATGAATTACTAGCTAGAAGGTGTTGTAAATGTCTATATAATTTAAAGTTATCAATATAATTGACACACTTTCACCTATTTACATTTTAACTATAACACCCTATACCCAACCTGATCACCTGGGTTTGGGTACCAAATGTCACAAATAACCTGAAAAACTTAACAAACTTTCTAGATTGATTTATTTAAGTATTTTGACACTGTCAAATTACAAAATTAAACTGCTGTAATGATCCATAGCATACAAAAAATAAATTCTTACAAATTTACTATCATATCAAATCTAGTAGTATTTACGATTCTAAATCAAGACTATAATACAAATAAATCCCGCATAATTCCTCAAGGCATGGCCTCTACGAGATCCCCTCTATACACATGAATGACTCCCACGCCCGTCACTTAAATCTGGCAGTGTTTGGCTTGGTCTCTCTTCTTGATTTCTGAGCCAAACATTTATCCTGCAAACAAGTAATAAATACATAAGTTCAATTGAACTTAGTGAGGTTCTGTGGAACAATGTAACAACAATATTTCATGTTTTTCAGGAAATAAGGATAGAGACAGAAATTTCAATCTCCTTGTATGTCCTTGGGCATTCCGCAGATTTTTCAGCATGGTCAACGCCTTGCCCTTTTCTGATGCTCACCATTGGCATACTTATCCATTATATTAGACGTAAATACGTCCTTTAATGACAATGATTCCCTATGGTCTTGGCCTTATTTCGTCTCCTCCTAGATCCCTTTTTTTCTTTTAGCAAGTTTAACCTTCACCATTAACCATGCACCTGGACATATAGTTTGTTGACTACCACTGGTTGTCTTTCAATTATGTTCACCTGAATTTTGGATCCTTACTGATCTGCCATAATTTGTTGTGGCAAATTGGATTATTTTCAACACTTAATGATCTTAAGTTCAAGTCATTTTATGTTATTTTGTTTTATTTTTTGTTTTAGTATATTAGACATAATTATTAGCAAAATAAGCATTTTTACACAATTTTTAGTGTTCAACAACCCGTTAGGCCAACTCGGGCCTCAAGAATGACTAATGGGTTACTTGAGTGTGCAAGGTGCCATCTTAGGCCTAAAAACACAAAGGGGACAGCCATGTCGTGACACCAAAGTTCAAAGCAAAAAATAAAATCCTAGAATGAAACAGGCATTGGTGTTGTGACACTAAAATTGGGTGTCGCAACACCGGCTCAATGTTGCAACACTAGAACCCAATGTCGTGACACTGACTTCTGCGTGGCCAAAAATTCCTACACGCAACAACTGTGATTTTTAGGGCAATTAAGGGTCTTTTTCCAACCTAAAACCCTAATTAACATTATAATTGAATGGCACTTTAGTCTATTGGATTTTTACCTAGTTTTTGTCTATATAAATAACATTATAACCTCGTTAAAAGGGGAGTCGGCCTAGGGATTCGCCCTAGGGAGTCACCAAACAATATTTTAGACTTTTAAATTTTTAATTTTTTTAGTTTTTATTTTAGCTTTTCTTATGTTCGGTTAATCGAAATTGCTCTATTCCAATGTGAAGACGATTGCAAGCGGAGATTGTTCCAAAACTGCGCTTCAATTAATTATTAATGGGCATTCTCTTTTCCTTTATTCTCTTTTTGTTCCGTTACTTATCTTTTGTTAATTTGATCAAATAATGTTTGTATGAATATCAGGATAAAATATTATGTGTATTTTTTATCTTGCACGTTTCGGTTATGGAATTAATTTATTAATTAATTGCTTATTTATCCAAAATTGAATGTTTATTCAAGAGTACATAGTATATTAGGGAGTGATGCCCCTAGTAGAATATCTAGACAGGTGAGCCCGAGAGGGTATCCTGTCGAGTATAACTTGTGCCAAGAGGTGAGACCGATAGGGTATTTGTATGCCTAGGAAAAGATTGAAAAGGTGACTTAGGTGATAATATTTACTGCAGATGAGACCAAAAGGGTATTCGTAACTAAGGGTGGTAAATAACTCAATTGAGGGTAATTAATGATTTAATTAATAATTAGGGATTTAATCGATCATAGGCTAAAGACTCGCATTGTCGACACTAGGAATATGAAATTCCATTAGGTTAGTTTAGGTTAGTTAATTTAATTAGCTTAATTAAAATATTAATTTGGATTCACACTACTAATTTGTGACTCGATTAGATTATTAATTAATTTCTGTAATTAATTTAATAATAGTTTCTCCAGTTGGCAATCCCTTGGATACAATCCTCGGAATACTTATTGGTGTTTCGTTGTAACACTTCTATATTACAATTTGACTTGTACGTTAGTAAATACCGCACTTAAATATTTATATTTTTATTTGCACAATATTAATTATAAACGATAACACGTTTATAGGCTGTCAAGTTGTTAAAGTCGTTGTCAGGGATTGCGACGGTGAAATTTTTTATTAGATTGATATTTGTAAAATAATATTAATCGAAAGATGAACGAGATAGATAGTGTATTAATTTTTGTACATAATTAAATATTTTTATTTACCTTGTCGATTATCAAATTTAATCATGAACATTGATTTCTATAGGTCGATGTACGAACAATCCAAATCAATTTGGTTGTATGGTGCTTCGATAAGCCAATAGAGTTATGATTACAAAGACAAGTAGCCTGAGTGTTCGAACGAACTCCCACCTAAGTCAAACAAGTATACATCTGAGAGGGTTGGAGATTCGACGAACCTATGGAATGAAGACAAAGTATACGAGGAGGGAGTATACGATTAATGGGAGATCATGGAGAACCAAAGATCGCTTATGATAGATTTGTTTCAACAAATAGACGAAACAATGGAAGAGATACATGAGTGACCTTTGGAGACATCCGAATATCTAACTGAAACTCCTTGTGATTTGTATAACTATATGTCTAATCAGGAAAGCCGCGAGAGAGAATTCCAAGCTAAATCAAAGAGGATTCAACAATAGTTAGATGAATTAGAGGAATTTTTTTGGCAAAAATCCCAAGCAAGTCCTCTATTGGAATAGGTTATACATGATGTCTGAAGGACCAATGTATTACTGACAACCATTTAGAATTAAATCTTGAAAATCAACAAGAGTTTAGATTTGAAGGCGAGAACGAATTGAATATAACTAAAGATGTCTCCGATCCAATTAACATTGATGTAGACATATAAGTATATGTAAGAGTAGATGTAGCGGTAAAATTAAAGATAGAGAAGTTTCAATCGTTTCTGAATAAAAGTGTAAACGAGCCAATACACTTTCTGGCCATAACTGAGGAGGTGTCAGCTGAAGAAATCAACAAGAGTTTGGTTGTCGAGCAACCAAAGCTCTCACGACATGGAGGGGATGAAGCTCGAGACAATAATACCCTGGAAGATAATTTGGGGTTGGCTCGGATTTGGTATCAAGTGGCTTGTGATGTGGATGTCGCATCGGTCAAAGATAAGGCAACACCAATGGAATTGACTGAGGATGCTGGTTTACATCTCTCGATGGAAGAACAAAAGACAGATCAAAGTCTCGAGGGTCAGTTGGAAGTTCTTGTATAGGGGCGATAGAGATCGTCCTGAGCCTTAAAAAAGACTTTTTGTCTAAAATTCTTTTAATTTTAAATTCTTATTTTTCATGTAAATATTTTAATTATTGAGTTTAATGTTTAGTTAGGGTATTTTTACTTATTTTTATAGTGGTTGTTGAGCTCAAAACCAAGGAATACGAGATGAGGAGTCGAGATTTCGCGCAAATGAGAGGTTGAAATAGTTTATGACATCGGGACGAGGAATATCGCCTCGTCCCCATGAGGTCCCTCTACATCTCAACATAGCCCAAATACGTCACAACGAGCTAAGACTAACACTAAATAAATAGACTGTCATACTCGATTCTCTTAAGGACCCGAATTTAAAGAAGAATCAGGGAGCTGATTATATAAAAATAGAAATTTGCGGGCTCTATTGAGATATTTAGAAACTTAAGTGGCTGGTTGGGAATGGTTGGATTTCAATTCTGGTTTAGTTAGATTGGAACTGACCAAGTTCATAGTGGGAGACAGAATATTAAGATTGAATGGTTGTATTGGTCTGTGGAGACTATGCTAATAGAGTATATATATAAGTGTGTGTGGAAATAGAATCCTTCTCAATTCTATTTTTACCAATTTTACTCTCTCTATAACATTGTCTTCTTCAGTTGCTCTAAAGAAGAAGAGGATGTAGTTAAGGAAGGCTCTGCATGTTGCAACCGTCATGTGAATTGAAGTCTAGTAGTAGAGGAATTGAGGAACTGGTAAGCTTCCTTACCTCTCTGTACCCATGGATTGAAGAAGGAAATAGAGTAAAAACTCTTAAAAGCTTCTATATAATTATGGATTCTAGGTTTTTAAGGTTTTAACACCTTTAGTTTAACCGATAGATGGTTGTCATGTTTAGCTGCCAGGACGAATGGGGCTTTGGCATTTGGACAAGCTAAGTTGTCGAGGATATAGGAAGTAAGGTGAGTCTCTGCACCTAACTTTTGGGTGGTTGTTGATGTTGTATTGTTTGCCTAAACCACATTCGTGGCTACTTTGAGCTGTGTTTAAACCATGGTTGTGTATGAATATAAATGTTAAGTAAGTTGTGCATGCATATGTTTGCAAGCATATTTGTTGAATGCAGTATGGTTGCAAATAGACAACTAGATACATGATGAATCGTAAGTGATAGCCACTAGCTCGTTGAATTGTATGTAATATATGATTATATTATATGCGAAGCATAAGGGTAATTTATTTTGACGGGGTAAAGGAAGTTAGGAAAAATTGGCGGAATTGGAGGAATGGGTGGATGGATGGGGAAATGAAATTTCCGTTAAATTTCGCAATCTAGTGTTGTTGGGTGCAAACCGTGATGTATGAAGCTCCGAGCCTTGTGAAGAGGACACTGTAGTGTTCAAGCATCAATGTTAGATATCATATGGAATAATAGAATAACACCGTGACAATGGTCTGCAGGCTCTATGGGGCGACACTGCGATGGTGATAAGGTCCTACGGGGCAACACCTCAAAAAAGGTTTAATGTGTAAGACCATACCTTAGTTATGGCAACCAATATAGTCCGCCGGGACAATAAATACGGGGTAGTCCGCCAGGACATTAAACATGAGGATTACAGGTGTAAGACCATAACTTGGCTATGGCAACCAGTATAGTCTGACAGGATGTTAAACATGGGTTCAGATTAAGTAAGTCCATAGCTCAGCCATGGTGCCAAGTGAAGTTCGCCAAAAATGTTGGACTAACATTATCATGATAGAACACAGTGACGATAATTGTAAAATTGGCATTCGAGATTATTAGGAAAAAAATATACCATCTGAAACTTGATCTTTTGTACATTATTGAAGCAGTGGGTCTCTTGGAGCTCTTGACAATGGTTTTTTGGTTAATAAAATTCATTGTCAAGTAGGTTTGATGATGGCTAAGGTTAGAATGTAATTTTTATTGGTTTGATCAATGTGATGCATTTCTGGTTTATTTTTGAATTCTTATCGTGTTGCTTGTCTTCCTCTTTTTTTGAGATTATTTTACGTACATGATAATTACACATTAATTTTATTACAAAAATAACATTTATACATCAATTTGTAATGTCTTATTTATCATTTATATTATGTGCTATGATTTATATTTTTATTATTCATGAATCTTTTTAATAAATAATATTTTCTTTAGAAAAATCAATGCTCCCAAAGAAAACCGTGGCTTACCCCTCATTGTACCGTCTGATGGCGGAAGACAAATGATGACTGAAGCTTCTCTAAGGTGAAATGGCGAAACCGTAATTAGAAACAAAACACAGCCCATTAAAAAAGAATCATATTTCTTATATTTTTTATTCTTTTTGTAGCGTATTATTGTTTTTTAGTTATGTTTTTTTCCCCTCGTCTCTTTCACTTATCGAAGGTCGGGGGCAGAGACGGGCACTTGAGCTGAAAATAGAAAAAAGTGAGAGAGAGGCGAAGGTTTATTTGCTTCGTTAATGGTGGTTAGGGTTTTCTTTTGATCTCCCTCCAAAAGAAACCTTAGTGTCTCCCGCCTAATATTTCAGATCCCGCGCTTTCTCTCTCTTCTCGTTACCGGAAAACCCTAACTAGAGGTTTCCTCAATCTTTCAAGTTAACTTCGATTTTTCAGTCTCTAGGAATCCTCGTGGTTATTTGGATTGAAAACGTTTGAAATCGGAAAGCGAGAAGCTGTGATGGGCGCTCAAGAGAAGCCTCAAGGCAACGCCAACTCGATGCAGGTCAGTTCATCTCTCGCTGTTTCATAGAAGTCTCGTTGGGGCCCTAGAATCAGTCTTATTTTTGTTAGTTCAATTCTAGTATAAGTTCAGATATTTAATTTGCCTTTCTGCTATTTTTATTAATGAGAAGTGACGGGAATCGATTGAGTGAAGTTTCTGTCTTCCAATTAAATTTATTTTTACCTTTGTAGGGAAGTTGCTAAACCTTATTGCATCGTGTTATTGGTTATTAGGTTTTGGTTTGGTGTGTATGGTGAAGTAAGTTAGCTATAAGTGGGATGTAATACCATTCTCTTCTTGGGCTGTTGGTGAAATGAGTTTGAAGTTAGAATTTTATGATTTTCATAGGATTTTTTTGTTATTGAGTTGTTTAAAAGGAATTTGGTCTACTTTAGTTGATATCCAAGGAAACATACTACTAGACTGCATGAACTGTTGAGTTTGAAAGGGTAGTTGGTCATCACACTTGGTGTCCTGCTTATTTTGGTTAGGGTTCTAGATGACTGGTATTTTATCCTGTTTTGCAATGTTAGTGCATTGCGGAATAGATGATTCCTTTTTATTCAGTTGGGAAAATATTTCATGTGTGCATAGACTAATTTTATTGTCAGATTTGAATATTCTGTTATTTTGGAGTGTCACAGTTCATAAATTTGGTAACCAACATTGATTTACTGGCATGTTCTCATCATTGTTAATATACAATTCATTTTCTTAGTTTGCCTGCCATTGTTCTTCCAAGAGTTTTTGTTTGTATGCCATGTACATTTTTCCCAAATAAGCCTTCTAATTATGGTATTGGTAGCTTTTGCTAAAACATCTGAGTTATGGAAATGGTGTTGTTCCTTGATTACTTATCAAATCTAGGATGCTAAAAGCAGTAGCATCATTGGGATAAACGTCTTGTCTTCAGTAAAGGAAGCTTTTGGATACTGTATAGTGAAAAAAATGATTATAAGATGCTAGAACGCAACATCTCTTTTTTGAAATCTTTAATTATTTGGGAAATTTGAGTAAGCTTGTATTACTTGTTTATCTTACCTGCACATTATTCAATTATTGTGAGCAGGAGATCATAAAAGTTACTTTTTCGATTGTCAATAGGATGGTGCAAATAGCTGCTTGAGGTTTAACTTCATTTTAGTGGACTATGCATTATTTTTATGATATTGTCATTTGGTTCACTGGAGTCGCACCATTTTTGGTTTTTGTTTTTTTTTCTCTGAATTCTGCATGAGTTTTGGGATTTTATCTGATTCCCTTTTTTGGTCAAGTTTTTTTCTTGTTATCAGTATGATGGAACAAATAGCCGTTCAAGGTCTTCATGTTATTATATCTTGTTTTTATGATATTGTCGTTTAGTACAGCAGACTAACACCATTTTCAGTCGTTGTCGTTTATTTCTGTGAATTTGGCATGAATTTCAAGTATGGTATTTAACTATTCTCTCCTTTTCTTGGTCAAACCAATCACGAGATATCAGCGAGTAAAGGTCTATCGTTTGAATGACGATGGTAAATGGGATGACCAAGGAACTGGGCATGTCACTGTTGATTATTTGGAGGTTTGTTCAAATCTTTATTCTGATTCTATGTTTGTCTGTTTCTAGCCTGGATATGCTGGATTTTAGTTGTTGATTATAAATTACGTAGATGATTGCATATGTTATAATTCAGAGATCAGAGGAGCTTGCTTTGTTTGTTTTCGATGAAGAAGACAATGAGACATTGCTTTCGCACCGTATCAGCCCTGATGACATTTACAGAAAGCAAGAAGGTACTTTTCTGCCATAGCTAATAAAAAATATGATGTTTTCAAAAGAATGTTTTTCATCTGTGAAAATATCAGTTTGATTAAATGATATTGCATCAGATACAATCATATCATGGAGAGACTCAGAATATTGTACAGACTTAGCTCTTAGTTTTCAAGAAAATACAGGATGCTCTTACATATGGTAAGCAATGTTTATAAGTTGTTTCCTGTTTTTTGTTGTCCCTTGATGAATGTTTTCGGTCTCAAACTTTATATCCGCTTTTCTTACTATTATCCCTGTTGGAAGATTATGACATCATCAACATTTCTACTTCCCTTCTATTTATCCTTTTTCTCTATTGCAGGGAACACATCTGCAAGGTGCAAGGAAATATGCATTTCAATTCTCTTAACCGTAAGTTATTATTAGTATTTCTTTAAATCCCTTTTGTAGTTATTACTTCTTACTCAAGTTAATCCTATGGATCCTGGTAAATGATTTTAACTCTCTTATTGTCTCTTGTCCAAAGAAATAATGTATGTCTTCTGCCTTAGAGGTTGGAAGATCTTAATTAAATTGGCTTCATTGCTTGAGCTGCCACCGTCTTCTACCTTTGATGCACAGAAGATTGTTTTCTTCAGATATGTGTGTGCAGTGTATTAATTTATAATAGACTTTGTATCAAATTTATAATTGTGCAATTCTGAACTACCATCCTGTATAATTAATTTCTCATATATGATTACTGCAGATGAGACATTTCACACAATGAATAATGAGTTGAGGGAGTTGCCTGCTGTGGAGCTTTCCACTCTCCCCATAATCCTCAAGGTTCTAATGAATGATTCTTTTTTTTTATTGCATTCTGTTTAGATTCATTTTTGTTGCTTGCTTGCTGCAATTATGGGCTTTTTTCCTTTTCAAAAACACTGGATATGTTTACTCATAATGCTTTTTCTTCCTCATTCCCCTTTTTTTAATTCCTCTCACATGTCATGGTCATCTGTATTTAAGCTCATCTTATAATTATTTGTAATAAAGACTAATTTGACTATGTTCTTTTCCCTTGTTTTTTGATAATTGGGGTAGGGGGTGGGGTTGCTAGGGATTGAACCCAAACTCTCATGCCACACAACACAATAATCTTGCCACTAGGCCAAGAGGTTGTTGGCTTTCCTTTTCAATAATATCTGTTAGAGTCCCTATATTTTCTGCGTGCCTGCTTATTTTGCTTAGAAAGCTTCAAATTTAGTCTGCTCAGGCATGCCTGTTTACAAGATTGTTAAGTTGATCAATTTCGTCCTGCAGATTGTCACCGAGAGTAGCCTTGCTGATCAGATGCAGCTGACTGAACTTATATTAAATGATGTATGCTTCTTTTAAACTTTGCTTAAGTGTACATTTTTATTTTGCTAATTTCTCCTATATGTAGATTTTGTTTAGTGTAGTATTCTGTAATTAACTGCCGCTAATTTGTTTATTGTTAAGGTTGGTATTTCTGTCATATTAAGTTATCAATTGTGCCTCTGATATAAACTGAATGATTTGGTTTTCCTCTAGTTTCTCAACTCTGGGATTGTTTAATGTGATATGTAGAGAGATTAAACATAAATGTCCAACACGTAACCATGAGCTTGATTTCTTTTCTTTTTATGATTGTTTTCCTAATGGTGTCTTGTCTTTATCATTTACTTTCATTTTTTTTCTTTTTCCAGCTTTATAGTTTAGAATCTTTGTCTTGATTTCCTATCCTTGTTAGTTTTTAAATATTTTAGCCTGCTGACTTGAGTTTTGATCTCAATGCAGCAAGCTTTCTTCCAGAAGCTGATGGACCTATTCAGAATATGTGAAGATTTGGAAAATGTTGATGGTCTTCACATGATATTTAAAATTGTGAAGGGGATAAGTTAGCTCTCTTTCTCACTTGAATGCTCTTATTCTTAGTTAAGACTTAAGACATGCTTTTATTTTACAGATGATTGATGGATCGTTAATTGTGTTATTGGTTGTCTTACAGTTATGCTCAATAGTCCTCAAGTTTTTGAGAAAATATTTGGGGATGAATTAATCATTGATATTATCGGTTCCCTAGAATGTAAGTCCCATCTGTTTGTTCTGAGATTTATTATTTGTGACTGTTGTTGAATTGAATTGAAAGTTTAATTCGCAATTTACTTGTATATAGCTGTTTGCATGCAGGCTTCTAGTTATAGAAGCATACACAAACCTTGTTATGTCTTGGGACTTTGGTCAATCATATGTGGTTGTTTCTGTTTCTTTTCTGTAACTCAGCTTCATCTGTGACTTAGTAATCCCAAACTAGTGTGGCCTCGACACAATAAATTCATATTGTAAGAGTCCCACAGAATTGAAAAATACTTGTACCTTGCATTGCAAGTAGTCATGACTAACTTTATATCATTATTGATGAAAGCATGACAGTTTTTGTGAGGGCTTTATAATTATAGTTTGAGAAGCAATTCTATACATGAAATCTTAAGTGAAACTATTATGTCTTGTTGTTCATTGGGTTGAAGTTGTTTGATGCTTGCTTTATATCTGTTTATTGCTTTAATCTCTCTCTCTCTCTTGCATGTTGGGTTGCCATTTAGCATCTGGTGCACTTTATCGTGTTCAATTTTGGAATTTTTACTTACTCCCTCTTTTATATTCCTGAATGCATGCCCCAGAATTGACTATTTACCATTAGGGGTGAGCAAAACTCGATTCGACTCGAAAAAATCGAAAAAAAATTCGAATTTCGAGTTAAATGAATCGAGTTAATCGAGTTATTCGAATCAACTCGAATTTTTTTTCAAATTTCGAGTTCGAATCGAGTTGAGTTTTCGAATTCGAATAATTCGAATATCAAATTATAATATTTTACATTTTTACCCTAAACTCCCAAACTTTTTTACTTTTCCCTCAAAATTATTACTCCTTCCCATTTCCCCCCCAAAACTTTTACTTCTCTCCCCTCCAACCCCCCAATCTACCCAAAATCCATTTCCCACCAAAATTTTACTCTTCCATTTACTTTTTCTCAAAATTTTACTCCTAAAAACTCTCAAAACCTTTTATTTTCCCCCAAAATTTTTACTCCCTCCCACTTTTCCCCTAAAACTTTTATTCTCTTCCCATCCCACCTCCCATCTACCCCAAATCCTCCCCCCTCCATTTTTTTTAAATATTTTCCCTCCAAAATTTTACTCCCCCTATTTAATTTCCCTCAAACTTTTATTCCCCAAAACTTTTATTTTCCCCCAAACTTTTACTTCTCACCCTTTACTCTCAAATAAAAAATCAAAATTATCTCAAAAAAAAATCACTAAACATAAATAGTAATAATTTTATTTATATATACTATTTATATTATTAAATTAAATTTCACATTTTATATTATTTATATTATTGAATTGTTTAGTCATATTGAATATTTATATTAAAATTGAATTCTTAATTATGCCATAAAATATTCGTGTTAAAATTTTATATTGTTATCAATTTCACATTTTATTTTTAAAATAACTTTTATTAAAAAATCATATTTTTATATTTAATATATTTTTTAATTCCAAAATACATAGTGACAATAATCTAAAGATAATTGAAACAACTAAGCAAACAAATAAGGTAACCAGTATATAAAAAATTAATAAATAAATTATGAGGTGATGAAAGTTAATAAAAAATTTGATTAAGGTGGACAAATTTTATTACGATGGGTGACAACGGTTACAAAGACCCAAAATTATTTTTTAAAATTTAACTCGAACAAATATATTCGATTTGATTCGAATTCCATCTCACTCGACTCGATTCGAGAAAACTTCAAATAAAGTTAGGATGATAAAATGAGATTCAAAAACTCGATTAACTCGAAAATTTTCGATTCGATTCGATCGAATGCTCACCCCTATTTACCATAATAGTTTGTATCATCCTTTGATAAGATAGTTTCTTCTTTGGTTTGCAGATGATCCTTTTGTTCCCCAGGTGCAACAATATCGTAAATTTCTGAAAGATCAAGCTGTTTTTAAGGAGGTAATGTTTTCTTAAATGGGTACTAGGGCGTATGATGGATGTATAGACTTGGGACTAGAGGGAGTTAAGATCAGGAGGAAGAAAATCAAGGACCTTTACCTGTAAAAAGAGTTCATTCTTATTTTTTTTACAGGTCATTCCATTTAAAAATCCAGTAGTCTTGTCAAAGATACACCAGACATTCCGAGTTGGTTATCTGAAGGTATTTGTCTTAAGTGCTAGATTTTTTTGTCTTCCTCATGTCTTCTGTCTAATTCTTGCTTTTGATTGCTTCTTTCAGGATGTTGTTTTGGCAAGGGTATTGGATGAGGCCACAGTTGCCAGTTTGAATTCTATAATTCATTCGAATAATGCTATTGTAAGATTGTAGTTTGTTGTTAATTTTTTTAAGCTTTCTGTTTCTTTTGCAGTTTGCATTTACTGTATCACTGTGTTGTAGGTTATTTCTTTATTGAAGGACGATAGCACCTTTATTCAAGAATTGTTTGCAAGGCTGAGGTCGCCAACCACATCTGCTGAATCAAAGAAAAATCTGGTAACTATTAGCATTGAAATGGAATTCTATGGTCCTGTTTTCATTTGGTTATGATTGCTGCTTCCTCACAGTGAAGCTAACTGTTATGAATGGCAGGTCTCCAAAGATCAAACTTAGTTGACTTTCTGTTTGTTAAGCCCTCCTTTGCTTTTAATATGTCTAACATGATTGGTTTTTGTATTTTCTTCTATCCATTTAAATATTAAATTTTTATTGGGTCATGAAAGGTCTTATATAGACTAGATCGAATATATGAATGTATATGCCTATACTTTCAGTTCTATTAGCCCTCCTTTGCTTGTAATTGACTACAATGAATGATTTTCGTACTTTTTTGTATCTGCCTTAGATATTAGATAACACAGATTTTTATTAGGTCATGAAAGATCTTGGATCAGGTGAGATCAAATATCTGAATGTTTTGGCTCTAGAAAATATATTTAGTCCTTTTCCAGGTTCTTATTCATTCTGAGTCCCAACATAATTTTACATGCTTTTGTGGAGGTTTTTTCATCTGTCTCCTTTCTTGGGTACAAACTCTATCGTTTTGTTCCTTTTGATTTGTACCTACATTAATCCTGTTTCTTCAATAGGTATATTTCCTGCATGAATTTTGTAGTTTAAGCAAGAGTCTGCAAATGGGACAGCAGCTTCCAATATTTAGGTATGCCTTTCTACAAGTTAGACATCTGGCATTAATTCTTTCTTTCTTCCCCTTCTTTTTTCTCCTAGGGAAGCACCAATTCTCCTGGATTCTCTTTTAAATAACTGGATTTTTATATCTTATGGCTAAAGTGCCCATTTTCTTTTCAATTATTTCAGGGATCTTATGAATGAAGGTATCATTGACATTATAACTGATGCTTTGCAGAGTGAAGATAAAAAGATTGTACTAATGGGGTATTGTGCGCATATCTTTTAAATCTCTCTTTAATATATTTCTTCCTTCTGCTTCCCATGTAAAGTTTTCATTTCCCAACTATCGAGTCCTAACAATAAGTCTCTATAATGGATGCAGGACAGACATCCTCATACTATTCTTGAATCAGGATCCAAACCTTCTGCGGTCTTATGTTGTTCGTCAGGAAGAAAATCTACTTTTAGGACTTCTGGTATGTGTTTCATCTGAGTTTGTAATATGGTATAATCATTGTGTGGAAACACAAGAATTAGATGATCTTAACAGATCTTCACTTTGGTGCATATATTTCTGTATATATGGCGGGAGAATTGGAAGAACTAACATGGTTGCTTACTTGCAGGTTAAAGGGATGATAACAGATTTTGGAGAGGATATGCACTGCCAATTTCTTGAAATTCTTCGTAGTTTGCTAGATTCGGTCACATTTACTGGAGCTCAGGTTCCAATCTTGATATTTTATTTCTGTTTGCAAATGTTAAATTTTGGTAGGTGGGAAATTGTAGACTCATACAGTCATGCTACTAATTACCATATGGTCAGGGTAGGTTCTAATCTTCTTGTATTCTTCATAGTTTAATGTCACAAGATTATTCTGTTAGGTTAACCTCGTTTCTCAATCCTCCACTTAAGTTGATTTACTGTATGAGAATTTGGTGCCATTCTTCAAGAACCATGAACCAGTATCAAATTAGATTTCGGTATAGGCAAGATGAGAATCTTGCAAACAAGCTCAGTTTGACTCCTCATGAAGGGTTGTAGTTAAATAAAGATGAAATTTGATAAAAATTGGTTTCTGTCTATTCTTCCATGCTTGCTAAGTGGCTCAATCAAACTTCTGCCGGCTTATGTTTGATCCTGTGTGCTGTAGATCACTGAGATGTTACTGTATAATGTACTCATAGATCATTGCAGAAGAATGATTATCATGTGATTTTTGTACCTTATTTGTGTTGCCTGTAATTTTGGAGTCCACAACATTTTTGAGTTCATTTAGAAGTTTTGATGTTGATTTGTGATTTACCATATGTATCTGCTGATTGTTGGAAAATTGTCACTTAAAACTTTCATGTAAGATTTAATCTTTTCACCATGCTGGTATGTTTTCTGGTTTCAATTCTTTTTATGCAAGTACTTGACCTTGCATTGATTTTGCTGCAGAGAGATACAATTGTTGAAACTTTTTATGAGAAACATTTGGGCCAGCTAATTGATGTCATAATATTATCATGTCCTCGTGATGAGGCGTCAACCGGTAAATTGGCAGGCACTGCAGGGAGAGTTGAAAGCCAAAATAGCACAAAGCCTGAAATTCTGTTAAACATATGTGAATTGTTGTGCTTTTGTGTTGTCCACCATCCATATAGAATAAAGTAATATTTTTGAGTCTTGTGTATTCTTCTAGAAAATTTCTTTATATTAATCCAAGATATTAGTTAAATGGCTTTTCTTAATTATTTGCAGGTGTAATTTTCTCCTTAACAATGCCATAGACAAAGTTTTGTTACTTACGCAGAGAAGGGAAAAATACCTTGTAGCTGCTGCAGTTCGCTTTGTTCGCACTATTCTCTCTCGTCATGTAAGTGAATCCAGTTTATGCTTTAGAATAGGTTTATATGCAATCAGTTGAATAGTTACACATGATGATATCTCTAGAATAAGAGGTGCCATAAAAAATATAAATGACATTTAAGCTGTTAATTGCATATTGAGACATGGGGAATTACTGAATTAGATATGGAGGGTACGTATATGTTTTGCCTCTGAGATATGGAGTGTACATAGATGTTGCACTTTATTTTTCTCTCTCAAGTGTCTATTCTGGACGCTTATTTTGGTACATCAAAGTGGACATCAGCTTGGGGCTTTGACACTCCAAATGTAATGTGTGCATACCAGGAATTAACATATAATATATTCTGATTATTGGCGGATCTCCTGCCACTGGTGTTTCTACTGCCAGAAAATTTACAATGTTGTGCTCATTATTCTCTCTACTAATTGAAAATTAGGAAATTTTTGGCTTGTAAATATGTTTGACAGTATAAAAACTTTACATGATTTAAGTGGTTAAAATTGAGCTGTCATCTTGCAGGATGAACATTTGATAAGTCACTTTGTCAAGTACAGCCTTCTCAAATCAATTGTAGATGCTTTTGTTGCTAATGGTAATCGTTACAATGTGCTGAATTCTGCAGTCTTGGAACTTTTTGAATATATCCGCAAGGTGCATGTTATTTCAACCATGTATTGGGATATTAAACATACCCAAAAGATTCTCTCTGCTAATAATAGCTTTTTTTCATGCAGGAAAACCTGAAATTATTGGTTAAACATATAGTTGATTCATTTTGGAATCAGTTGGTACAATTTGAGCACTTGCCTTCTCTTCAGTCTTTCAAAGTCAAATACAAGCAGGTATTCCAGTTCCTCACCAGTTTTCCCATTTTACAACTATGACGCTTAGATCTGCAACTTTGATATGACTTGTCTGTTTGCAGTTCTTGGAAAATTGTGGACCTGAAACGAATGTTAATGCACCGGACCCTAGAAAACGGATTGATGAGCGTGCTTTGGAGAAAGAAGAGGAAGACTATTTTAATGAGGAGAGGTATGCCTTCATCAGATAATGAGTTGTCAATTTTTCTTGAGCCATTTCTTGTATATTGATAGAATATATTTGGATGTTAATCAGTGATGAAGAGGATACAACATCTGCATCTCATCCTCAGAAAGTGCAATCTCAGCCTGTTTTATCCAATGGAGTTGCTGTCAGCTGCCCATCATCACGGTATTTCAGTGACCTCATCCTTGATGGTTCATTACTGAATTTTTTAGTGTGCTTATATTTATTTTAATTTTATAGCCCTAGATCTGGTGGGCTTGTTGACTATGATGATGAGGACGATGAAGACTACAGACCACCTCCAAGGAAACAGACTGAAACCTCGGAGGATGATGAAGGAAGCATGGAGTCCCTTGGCTTGAAGCGTAAGTTGACTCCTAAGGAAAAGGAACCTGGGCTAGCTAAGAAGCAGCGTTTGGGTAAAAGCTCTAAACCAAGAGATAGTGTATTTGCGGCTTTGTGTTCAACCCTAAGCCAGGCAGTGCTGCCTAGTAAGAAAACCGCAAATGCCATGCATTTATCTACTCAATCAGGTGAGGAGAATCATATTGAAAAGGAATCTGGCAGTCCCAGAAGTTGTGATAACAAAAGTCCAAACGAAGGCAACCTTAGAGAGAAGGAATCTCCTAGAAACTGTTCAGAGTACCTGCATAGCCCCTCTGACAATAGACAATTAAGTGGAGAGGACCCCCGTTCGTTGCTACCATCAAAATCATCACCTGAAATGGCTGTAAATGGATCATGAATTGAATCCGAGAATCATTTATACGCAGGGTAACTTGTTTCCTTGTTGGTGTTGGTTTTATTTTAACTATAGGATGTGCTTGGTTGACTAAACAATCTTGGGCTACCAAAGGAAAAGTGAACTCACAAGAAAGAGACGGATGCGAAGAAAGCTTGGAATTCTGAAATGTTCGTCGGAGGAGAAGAACATGTATAGATCTACCAGGCCAGCCTGATGCTTTGAGCCGCTCCATCAACTAAAACATTCTCTCTGTTTTAACTTATTCCCCTTTTTTCCAAAAGAAAAAAAAAAGTACTTTTATTGTTCCATTTAGATTTGTGAACTAACTAATAGAATGGGGCAGTAATATTTCCCCTGCATAGTATTAGTACTGGCTTCCTTTTGTTCATTTTTGTGGTGAGTGTGCCTGTTATATACGTATAGATAGAGGAGATGAGAGGATCTAGGATGAAAACGGGTGAGGAGGCAAAATTTTCCCGAACTGTAGCTCATATAAACCCACTTGTAAATTGTTATTACGCAAACTTCACCTTGTAATGGGGGGGGGGGTTTCCGCATTAAATCCGCTAAACCCCCCAATTTACTTGTTATACTTATTTGAAGAATTTTAATGGATTGGGCTTTTAATTTTGCACTTAATCGTTCTAAAATCTCAAGTTGTTACTTAAAATTATACCATGCATGGCACTGCAAATGGAAGAACACACAACATTGGGCTTGGCGAGGTATACCGACTGAAAGATACGTGGCGAATAATATGAAACAGAGGGTCCCGAGAATCGCCACGAAATCCTCCATATCTGGTTACCCATGCAGGAGATACGTAAGGTTTCTTAAACACGTGTCCTATATCTTCTCAACTTGTCTCCTACAATCTGTAGTACAAATATCATAGCATTTCACTTGTTCAATCTTCCGATTGATATTCGGGTACACCATCTTCGACAGCCATTAGTATCTCTCCCTGAAGAAGTTTTAACGCGATAGATCAAGAAGCGTTACGTCAGAAAACCCAAGAAGAAACCATGAGTAGTAACTCGGAGGCGAAGTCTTTGCTTGATGAATTGCGCTTCGATAAGGGAGATATCTTCGACCTGGGACACCCTCTTCTCAACTGGACTGCTCAGAGCTTTGTCAAAACTGCTGGTGTATGTAATATTATTTCTCATCTTTAATATTTCGGTCCCTCTATTTCCCCAAACTAATTTTTGTGATGGGTGTGGGTGTGCAGATTGGAGCACTTCAAGCTATCGCCAGGGAGGCTTGTCATATAGCTTTTGAAGGCAAACGTAGTTGCTTATGCTTTTTCATTTTGTTTTGGTGATGGGTTTTGTGATGTGGGGTTGTGTTTTTGGTGCAGGAACTGGACCCATTAAATCGACTGATATCACTGGTGTCAAGAATAAGAAGCAAGGCTTCCCTGTCCTCAGAGGTATGCATCAATGCATGCCATTCATGAATCCTTTTTCTTTTTAACACAAGCTTAGCATTAGAAAGGTGAGGTAAACAGGAACAGTCTTTGGTGTCTCGTGCAACATTATACATATCGTGCAATATTATACATACTTGTGGGTGATGGCTGATACTTGAAGATCGATTCCACCAGGCTCACCTTTAGCTAATTTCATTTTGTCGTTTACTCTGAAGGAGTTAATTGCTTTGTCTTTTTGGTTTTCTTCTTACAGATTTTTTGAGATGATTAATTGAACCTTAAAATACTAAAAACTTCTTTGGCTTAATTATTTACTGAATTCGTAAGTGCAAATTAAGTTTAACTTCTCTTCTTTGTTGGATGATTTTCGCAGTTTCATATATTATTCATGTGTTAGTTCCACAGTTACTAATTAAAGTTGAAATTGATTTGATGTTTGATTGCAGGGGAAACCAGTCGAAATTCTCTTGAAGCAATGGTGAGTCCTTTCACAAGTACATAAAATTTCACGTGAAAAGGCAGTCAATGATGTATAGTGATTAAAACTAGGTAGTCATGATGACTCTTCTACATAAGTAACCTCAATAGATCTTGTAATAAGTTGGTAAACCTTGTTGAGCTTTCATATGATTTGTGGCCGTACTCGAGGTATACATATACAGGTATTTTTTTCATAAATTTGTATTAAAATTCTCCATCATCTGTTGGACATGGATATCATATTTCAAGTTGGCAAGTTGGGTGCACAAAGACGAAGGCCTTTTTTTTTTTTTAAATGCAAAAAGAAAAGGGGCTTAGTTTTTACAATGTTGTACAGGTGAAGCACACTGGAAAAGAATCACTACAGTGGGGTAAGTTTAGTTATTGTCTCTAATAGGTTATTAGTTTCATTTGGAGCAACAGTGATGAGTGAAACGCTCATATTCAGAAATGATAAAGATATATGGCTTTTACCATGCTCCATGAATTGAATTATACGATGCAGGGCTGGCTGCTGGATTATATTCAGGTCTTACATATGGGCTAAAAGAGGCTCGTGGATCTCATGATTGGGTAAAGAAGCATCCCCATCTTATCCTCTCTTTTGTTTCATCCACAAACCATTGACATCTAATGTGAAGATTCCAAGAGCTAACAAAAATAATGTTTAGCCCTCAAGAACTGCAGCCAGGTTAAATGGTTCCATTGTTGAAATCTGCACACGTTATTTGTTTTAACGGCATTGTTGTTGGGTGCAGACAAATAGTGCAGTGGCAGGGGCGATAACAGGGATGGCAGTAGCACTTACGTGTGATAATACTACCCACGAGCAGGTTCTGCATTATGCCATTAGTGGAGCTGCTCTTTCCACTGCTGCAAACCTTCTAGACTTTTAAGAAAGATGATGAAGTGGAGTAATGTTTTAATTTATGGCTGGCAGGGGCAGGGGCAGGGGCAGGGTCTTTAGACTAATTTTCTAGAGCATGCTTTGTTGGAGCTTTCAACTATAAAGAACGTTATTTCTAAATAACAAGTACATAGCTGTTTTGTTACTCGACAATCCAATAGCTGGTTTGGCATTTTCATTTCTGTAATTTCTACTACTCCAATGGAGCTCGTAGGCTACCTGTTAAACCATTCACTTTGTTTAGCACTAAGCCACTCCAAATCATTTTTGACGATTTATGGGCACCCTCTCCATTTTCTCTCTCGATAAAAAATTATATTATTGCATTCTCATTGGCCTATTCTCAAAATGGGAAGGCATTTTAACCCAAAAATATTATCTTTCTCTACAAAGATGGTGGAGAATACAAAAGCATTAATTTATATCTTGGCTCTCACGATAATAAGCGCCCTGTAACTCCACCATATATGCCTCAAAGAGTAGCTTTTAGAGAAGCTTTTGTTGAACGTTGACATTAGGGGTGGATACAAGGGGGTCAGGGAAAAATTATTCTTTGGCCCCTCTAAAATGAAAAATATTTTATTTAGTCCTTTGAAAATGAATACATGGTAAAATCAATATTCATAAAATTTATAATTCCATTTTTATCCGTTAAAAGTAAAAAAAAAAAATGGATTCGTCATCTTTATTTTGAAACTTCAATATTAGATCAAATAGTGACAAGTATATTTCTTAACTAAAATGACATGATATTTTTTTTAGTATGATGTGAAAGTAACAAACTAACATGACAATATATATATGATATTATAATTTTTTATAAGATTTTAAAAATAAGATAATTTAATTTAAAGAATTTGACTATAACTATTTGGGTCTGGACTAAAATTTTAAAATTAAAAAAATATAAAGATTAAAAAGGACCAAATCAAAATGTGAGGATTAAATTCAGGGACTAATAAAAGAATTTGACATAACCTAAAAGGAGCCTTTAAATCATGGTTTCGTCGCAATTAGCTTAAATAAAGGGGAAAAGACGAAAATCCCAGTCCCATTTCTCTTATTAATAATAAAGTCATAAACTTTCCTCTTTGTCTTCGATTTGGGTCCTTAGGCCACGAAGTTCAGGTACACGTTAATTTTCTTCTCCTCTTTATCTTTTCTAATGTTTTATGCACTTAATATTTAGATTTATGTTCGTTAATTTCCCCCCAAAAGAATTCTCAGTTGAGGGTTAATAGGAAAGAAACAAGATTCAACCTTTTTTGTTCTGAATTTAGGGTTTTGTGACTGTTTTAAAGTCCCTTATTTAAAAATTTTTTGCAGAATTTTATTTTCTTTCGCATGTTTAAATTCCTTGTCTTTAGTCCATTGATTAGATTATTTGCTACTTCTGTTCTATTCGATTAGACAATTGAATGACATAACTGGGTATTTGAATATAGGGTGTTGAAGGATTTGGGTTGGATTTATTTTATTCTCTTGGAGATTGGGTAATCTGCATATCGGCATAGTCTGGTTTATTTGTTGACATCTAAAAGATGTCAAGTAAGAAAGAAGAAAAATCTCAAGCAGCTGCCGACAGAATCAAGGCTGCTGCATTGACTGCTGCAAAAGGCCTCAGTCGAGCTCAGGCTGAAAGGGCAGCTGCTGCCGCAGCTCGAAATGTTAATGCTTATGGGCAAAAGGAAGAAGGACCTAGCAGATGGCAGGAGAAGAGGGAAGCCAAGAGGCAGATGTATTTGATGAGCACAGAGAAGGCGGTGAGGTTAGGGGAAAGGAAAGACAAGGCATCAATGTCTACAATGGGTGCTTCACAGTGCCAAAAGTGTTTTCAAGCAGGGCATTGGACATACGAGTGCAAGAACGAATGGGTTTACATGTCACGACCCTCGAGAACTCAGCAGCTTAAGAACCCCAAGCTCAGGATGAAACTTTCAATCTCTTATGATTTGGACATCCCGGATGTCAAGGATAAGAAGGATGAAAATAGGTCTAAGAAAAGCAAAAGGAAGTATCGGTCAGATTCTGGTTCTGGTAGTGATAGCGAGGCTTCAGTTTTTGAGACTGACAGTGGTGCCTCATCTGTAACAGGATCGGATTATTCTTCAGAAGGGAGTAGTACTGATTACAGCTCATCATCTGAGTCGGAGGAAGAGAGGAAGAGTCGGAGGAGGAAGAAGAAGCAGAAGCAAAAGAAGGGGAGGCGTAGAAGGTACAGCTCATCTTCCGAGTCTTCTGATTCAGAATCGGCTTCAGATTCCGATTCTGATGATCGGAGCAATCGAAGGAAGAGCTCGAGGCATAGCAGAAGGCACTGAATGACAGAGGCAGTACACATTCCCTTTTTTTTAAGTCCAGATAATTCTATCATGTTACAAAAACACTGAAGCTTATGGTCTTATATACCTGCTGAAGATCAAGCCCTAGAAAAATAAGTTTGGTAGATGTTTACATCCCTTCTCTTTTCTCTTTCATAGTTTTGTTATGACATTATTGACAATAGTTGCCTGTAGTTTGCATTATCACAGTTGTTTATGGATGTTATGGAATGATTGTAGGTTGAAAAATCCTATTGTAAGGTTTAGGGTTCTATCTATGTGGCACCAGATTCTGTTTTCCTAAATGCTACTGGGTGTTTATCAATATTTTGCATCCCATAATTAGGTTTTGCTCTTTAGATGCATACTTTGAGGCCCAGTTAAATAGATTGCCACAAGCAAGTTCGTAGATATGTTTTGTGGTTGGGCACTATGTTCAGTCAAAATCATCTGCTCTAGTGTGTGTGAGAATTTTCCAGCTTCTTTAGAACATGGTTGAACTATGATATTGGGATTCAGATATGGATATATTCAAATTTTCAAGGTTTTTCATATAGGATCATGTTCTTGAGAAAAATGAAGAGTTGAGTTGAAGCATGTAATGCCTTATATGTATTCTTGAGAAATATGTACTTTAAACGTCCATTTAATTATGTGATTCATTATCCTTTTTCTTTTTTTTTATCAAGCCCAACTTTATGGGCATGTTATAGTTTTTTCTTTTTTAAATAAAGGAGTAGAACATAAAAGAAGGAAAATCACTTGCGATAGTTTTCTTAAACCATGCTTTTGGCAATTTCGGAGAAGTAAACACTAGAGAGGAGGGGGAGTGCAAATCGATCTTAGTTGTAGTAATTAAGGTGAATTTTGATTTAAATCTGTTGAAATATGTGTTTGTTTTTAAATTATTTTTTCATAAAGCTCATGAGTTAGTTTAATAGTTTGTTAAATTCTGGTAACTTCTCGATGAGATTTTGATGACATTGCTGGTTCAAAATGAAAATTCTCTTCAAGATATTTCAAATGTTGTGTGGCATCCATTTCAATCATGTAACTTAGAAGAACTAATTTTTTAAGTTTCTAGAATGCGTGGTATCCATTTAAATAAAATAAAATAATTTAGATTTGTTTGTTTATCCGTAAATGTTTTCTATATTTTCCTATGTTTGTTTTATGAAAAATAGTTTGATGACTTACAGGTCAACATAAAATAAACTCTTTTTCTTGTAAAATAACTTTCCTTTTTGAAAAACATAAGTCATTTTCCGGAAAAGAACTCTTCTATAGCTAATTTTATTTTTATGTAAAAATTAACTTAAATAAAGTTTAATATTATTATATTAATAATACATTTTATTTTAATTTTTAAAAATATTTAAATTTATTAAAATATTAATATAAAATATTATACTTTTTAATATTATTAAACATACATATTTAATTATTTATATTTAGTCATATAATTAATATAATTTATTATTTTAATAAATCATTTAATATTTTGATTTTATTTTAATAATAAAGTTTCAAATAATAATTTTAAAAAATATTCTTCACATATTATTGAAAATATTCAATATTTATATTTTAATAATAAATATTTATTACAATTATAAATATATTAATAATAAATGTTTTGTAGTATAAAAGTTAAAATATGTCATAAGTTTATGTACTCTTCATGAATTTGCAATTTAGCCTCTGTACTTTTATTTTCAATAATTTAGTCCCTCTACTTTTCAGATTTGAAAATCAAGTCCAATTATGACATTGTGAATTTTTTTTTGTCAATTTTGTTGATGTCATATTTTTAAATAAAAAAATACTCATTTGGTAGTCATGTAACTAAAAAATGGCGTTGTGATGAACCTAAATTTAACAAAATATTTTTAATACATGTAAAAACAATGTAAAATATAAATTTATAGATATAAAATAAGCTCAATTAAATAATGAAAAGATAAAAAAAATCTCATATGTATGTTTGTTTGACTGAAAACAGTTTTTATAAAATATTTTTAAGAAATTTGTCAAACAACAAAAAATATTTGACAGAGATTCATCTAAACACCAGAAAATATTAACTTTTCCAAAAAAGTAAGTCATTTTCCAGAATTAATTTTCCAGAAGCATTTCCAGTGAAACAAACAAAGCCTTAGAAGAAAATAATTTTTGAAGTTTCTACTGTGTGGGTTTTAGCAATTTCGAGTAGTCGATTTTAATGCACTAGAAATACATATTTAGGTGTTCATTTGTTTCGAGTTTCAGATGTTTGTTATAATATGAAGTTTGTACTTTCATTTAATAAAAATATTTAGTCATATGAATTGTGTTAAAAGATATGAGGTCCCAAAGTTCGATTTTCGAAGCTATTTTTCATTTAAAGAATAAATGTTTTTCATAGTTGAAATTCTTAATCCATAAAATCTAAACAGATTGCGATGATTTCTTATTTTATGGTTGAAACTTAAGTTTTTGGTAATTGATTTTGATGAAACAAGTTTCTAGGTTTTAGTATTACATTTATTTTTAAATTCATGTTTCTGTACTGTTGAAATACCAAGTAAAATTTGACTTTGAACTGTTCCAGTCAGCCAAACAATCAAGAAAATTAGAATTTCAGAATTTTTATTTTTAATTATTTCGGTCTGAATATTTATTATTTGGTTGGAAACCATAGTAAAATTATTTTTATTAATCTATTGAATTTTCTTATAATATGTATGTATTTTATTAAATTTGATTTACTTAATTTCGAGGTGAAAGATAGTTTTATTAAATCGTACAAATATGTCTTAATCTGTTAAGGGAATTGCCACACAATTGAAATGTCTTAGAATTATCATGGAAATACATATTTTTTTAAACTTCTAAATTATTGATCCAATTTTAATTTTCAAAATTCTTTCTTAAATTTTAGATTACTAGGAAATTTATGAAAATCATTACTCAAGTGTCGATTCAATAAGCCGGTAAATAACTTAGATTTCCTTTGGTGTTAATTCCTAAAAAATCAACTTCAAATGTTGTATGTTATTTATGGAAAATATGATATTTTGTTCATATTTTATGAAAATTGGATTAATCATACTTGTATGGTTTTAAATTTTACATTTTGAAATATGCAAGTGCTAAACTTTTCCATACTTAAATTAGATTACGTGGTTAATTTTTTTATAAATGTATTATTAGATTATGCTTTATTTTGGTATATAGAGTGTATTTTGATGTAATCAATTTCTGTTTTGTATGAAGAATATATTTTGTATAGAGTTACAATGTTTGGGTAATCAAATTTTCATGATTTTGAATTTACTTCTAATATGCGATGTTCTAATCCAGTTAACAGGGATTAGATATCGGTCATCTCGATATGTATTTTGTGTTTAGAAATCGATTTCAACTGTGTTATTGGTTTAAAATAGTGGTTTTTGACTCATTGTCACTATAGTGAATTGTGGTTTTTATTCTGACCCACTGCTATTTGGGTTAATTGTTGTTTTTGTTCCAACCCGTTACTACTAGGGTTAATTGTGGATTTTAACCATTTCCATCGAGATTAAATTTGATCGTTGCTATAAAAAAGAATTATTTTTAGCTATCAATATTTTAGAAATTATTAATTTATCCTTATTATAGTTTTGATGTGGAATATGGTTTGAATTATTTATTATAAGTATTGCAATTACGCATTTTCAATAAAAATATTTAGCCTAAATGTTTTCATGCCGACTTACCTAGTTAAGGGAAATGTCAATTACTTACTAAGTAGTTAAATTTACCCTTCTTTTAATATTTTTAAAAATTCTAACTGAAAAGTCTAGAGAGTGATGATTTAAGATATTATTGTGTTTCTTTAGAATTTTCTATACATTTTACATACTACTAAGCAAGAGTTTATTTTGGAAGTTTCTTAATTTACCACTTGAAGCTTATTTTCAAAACAAAAATCTATAATCGTTTTATGAAATTATGACGATAATTTTTATGTTAAGTTTAATCAAGTTTGTTACTTAGTGCTAGATCCCACGAATATGCAGCGTGTGATATGCCTCCGTCTGGGGCGTAATAATTAGCATGTTAAAGCTATTTCTTTAACATCACCAATTCGTCTCTTTACCGAATCATTAATCAGTTTTTTCCTCTATCTTTCTTCTTCTTCTTCTTCTTCTTCTTCTTTTTTAAATTTGGTGCCTAAAATTAAACATTATGCAAATTACTCTAATATACTTGTAGTTTCATTTTTTAATGAGAGAGCAAAAATAATTAATGACATGATTTTTTTATATTTTAAATGTTCAATTACTTTTATTTTAAATTTTTTAATTTTACATAATTTTTTTTTATTTTAGGTTTTAAAAACTCATATTTTATTCAATATCCATCCGTTAAGCATAATCCAAAGAACAATTTTTGAACATACGTTTCCTTTTATAGTAGCGACATTTTTGTGGAATTAAAGGCTTAATGAAGACCGATTCATACTTTAAGCATGCGATTTCTCTTAAATCATTCATGTCATTAAAAATTAAAAAAATCTCAATCTCAATGAAAAGTCAAAATTGAGCATATTATTTAGTAAAATAGAGTAAACTCCAAATAAATGTAATCATTCTTGCCATTAAGTTCCATGTCATCTACCACATGTCAATCATATATTAGTTATTTCTGTCTCCTCATAAAAACTAACACCCATAGTGTTTTAAGGCAATTTGTATAATATTTGACAAGTTTATATATTGAATTAAATAAAAGAAAATCTAAATACCAAATTAAGAAAAAGTGTCAAATTTAAATATCAAATTAGATAAAAATAAACTTTAAGTGCCAAACTAAAAAAAAATTATATACTAAATATTATATTAAGCCAAAAAAGTATCCGTACTTTTCTCTCAATTTCCAAAAGAGCAAGGACTTTCAAGAATTTTGAACAAAAAATATAAAAAAGGGTAATATATAGAGTCAACCTTGACAAATTTATACCTACTTGATGTATATTAATATATAAATTTGAAAATAGTAAGTTAATTTAGTACATATTTTAGGTATTTGAATAAAATTATTAAAATATGATGATGTGGCACTAAAGACTTATAGTATGATAATATGTAACAACCTCACATTTGAGCACGTGACAAAAATATTTAATTTTTTTTCACATGTCAAAATATTATTGTCATATGTTATGCTATTGATTGTCAATGTTATGTTAACGTCACGTCAGTTTATTTTAACAATTATTTAAAAAAGATATCAAATTAAATTACAATTTTAAAGTTTAAATTCCAATTACCAATTACAAAACATTTTCCGGATCTGGTGTTTGTTTGGGTGAAAATATTTTCCTAAGGTAAAACCAATTACAAAACACGAGAAAAGAAGCCCTTATTAATTTTTGAAAATGTCTTACCCTTTCTAATTCGGTAAGACATTTTCAGGAAAATTAGAAGCCAACACCGATCTTCCCCTCCCCCTCCCCCTCCCCCTTCGCCCATCATTGACACCTGATCTTCTACTTGCCGTCAGCCAACACCGATTCTCAACACTAGACACCGACTTTCATCAAAGCTTTTCCCCATCTTCGCCTTTCGTTGTCAAAATCTGCACTGGCGTTCATCTTCCTCACTCGAAGGTAAGAACGAAAAAAATTGAAAGCTGGAGTTCTACTCTTTTTTACAGACAAACAGGACCATAAAACAAAAATCCTCTAATTCTGGTAATGAAACAATTGTTCACAATTTGATTTCTCCATTTTTATTTTGTTTTTGCTTTTGTTTCAGTCCTTCCTTCATCATATATCCAACAGATTCCTTGAGAATGAATTTTCTTCATTTCTCTGCTGTTTTTGCAGAGATCTTGTTTCATTTCTGTTCTCCTTTTCTCTCTATTGTTTTGAATGTTCGTTTTGCAGTTATGTTTGTGTTTCTCCTGATGTCTTTATGTTTTATTGGTTTTTGTGGACCTAATATGCTACCCTAGATCAATTGGGACTTCTTTCTGGCCTCATCTTCAAGGTAGGCCTTGTTACCTATATTAATGATTTGATCTGGCACAATGTCTTTCAAACATATTTCATTTAGCTCTTGAGTTGAAGCTTACAGGAGAAAGTTAATTTTGATAGATAACTCAAAACTTGTCTGGAAGGGAAATATTTATGGCAACATTAACATGGCTATTAGTAGTTTTTGGCTAATTTAATGCTTGTTATCGGTTGATGGATATTTGCTAAAAAGTCAGTTGTTATTCCTGAAACTGTGAGACACCAATACTGAAGTATTTGTTCTCCCATTATGTTTACTGTGCATGTCCCAGATTGATCCTTCATTATGTCTTTCTTTTTAATTCCCTTTGTAAAGTTAATGGATTTATGTTATTGAGAAGCCGTATTCATGAGTTAAACTTTTCAATAGTTATACATGTGCATATATGTATGCATATATTAAATTAATAAACATATTAGTATCTGATTGAATTGAATAAAAAAAAACCAAATAATAAGGAAAGAGAGAGGCAACCAGGGAGTCCAAGAACGAATAGGCTGAACCAAAAGAAGACCTCCAACCAGCTAAAATAAAACTATTTTGTAACAAAAGCATTCGACACAGGAAAAAAAAGAAGATTCTTGATATATCAAGATGGGTGAATGTCAAATCAAATAAAACATTAGAAATAAATAAACAAGAACCGAACAAAAAACTAATTAAAAGAAGAAAAGATGGAAAAAAAAGAAGACGGCGTGACAGTATCCTAAGGAGCCTTGAAATTAAAGAAAATCACTAACTCCCTTCAAACCGACTTTAAGAAAATATTCTTGAAGAAAGAAAACTCATGTGCTAACTAATCTCCTTAGAGTTTTGATAAGTATGCCAACATGACAACCAACTCATCAACTAACTAACTAATTAACATGTGAAAATTTGTAGGGGAAATTCGGTCAAGGGTCTAAATGAGTTCTTTGGGCCAAAACTTGCATATTGATCCACTTATTTAATAAAACTTGAGATTTAAAAAGAATTACAAATTAAGCTACTTTGACAGTTTCACCAAAATATTAAGTCCTTCTCCAAACTTCATATTGGGCTTGTTGACATCCCAAAGAGTAGATTTTCAAGATTTTGGACACATGATCTGTTTGCTCCCGAAATCAACTTGTTTAAACTCATAAGTGTAATCCATCGGGTAACAACTTCATAATTCAATTTCTTGGACAAAGAATTTTAAGATTTGAAATCTTGATTTTCTTGATTCTTGAAATCACCCAAAACATTAAAGTTTGACCAAGTAATTTTATACATAAATTTTAATTTGGTGCAATTATACACATGAGACTTAAATTGGAGTTTATGTGTACATATGAAACTTTGATTTTGATTTAATTGTATACATTTAAAAAATGAATATATATTTATTTTCATATCAGATTTGTCGAAACCATTTTTTTGAAAACAAAAATTTAGTTGTCGACTTTAAAAATAAAATATTAGAGTCGCCACCGATCCGTGATTTAAGTGTGATCGGCTCACCTTAAAACGATTTTGGTCTACGAAATTTGAAAACGGGTTCGGGAATCAGTTACACACGAGGAATGGTTAGCACCCACGTAACACCCAAAATCAGTACCAAATTGATTAGTTAATATCTTGGTGTCGAATATTTGAAAAGATTTAAAAAAAAAACTCTAAATGATGAAATCTGAAAAAAATAATCAATTGTTCAAGTCATACGAAAAAATTGAGACCCAATACGTTAATATACAATTTCTCAAAATTCCCGAATTTTGAATATTACTTTTACTTTAGGGAAAATCTTCATCTCGAGAAAACAATATGTCATACTCAATGCGTTAGGACATAACATGTTGAATTCCCGAAAATGATTTTTATTTATGCGTTTTGAAAAAGAAAATTCTCGATTATTTAGGATTAATAAAGAAAATCGGAACCCAATACGTTAGGGCTCGATTCCTCAAAAATCCCGAATATCGAATATCACTTTTATTTTGAAAACCTTTGAATCATAAAAAATGATTTTAATATTTTGACAAAATCAAAATATATTTTGAAAATATGTTAAAAATGTTAACGCAATACGAAAAAAATATTTTAATTTAAATTATACGTATATATGCATCCTCAAAATATAAGTATGATACATAAATAGATTCTAAAACATGTATATTCATATATTGGAACAGGTATATATAATATACATATATAAGAAAATAAAATACACCAAACAAAGCAACAACCAGTCAAGCAAAACCTATAATAATTCTAGAAAGTACATATATATATATTATAAAGAATGTATAAACATATATAGGTTATAAAATATGAAAATATAAACATTATAAAAATATAAATGTATATAAAAAAAACTATGAAAAGAAAAGAAAATATAACATATATACATACTATGTCTATGAATTTAAAACGTTTAAAATATACCTTTATATATTAACATATATATGCACGTATATATAAGAATAATAATAATATACGATATAATAAATAATATAACATATATGTATATATATATATAAAAGGAGAAAAAAAAATAATAATATAATTATGATATGTACATAGTATACATTTAAAACATTTTAAAAATATATATATGTATATAGTATATATTCAAAACGTTTCTTTAAAAAAATATGAATATTAATATGCATACGCATATATAAATAAATACAATAATAATACTATATAATACTATATAATATAATAATAAACTAACAATGATGTAAACAAACAGTATTAATAATTTAATTAAAAGAAAACCTAAAATAGTAAATTAAAGATTAAATTTAAAATAAAACAGAATTTGAAAATAAAATAAAAAACAAGAGGAGAAGTAATTTAAAACACGCGCAGCAAGGGAAGGGTCGGAGGAATAAATTTCCCAAAAATCATTGCGCAATGTGAGACTAAATCAAAACAATAATAAAAATTTAAAAACACTTCAAAAGAAAAGGGACCGATTCCGGAAATATCCCATTTTAAAGAAATGCGCGGACCCTCCCTGGGTCGGATCGGGTCGACGCGCGGGCATTTGGGTCCATCAATACGGCGCCGTTTCTGAAATGCAATAAAACAAAAATTTCTTTAAAAAAAAATTTCATTTTTCATTTTAAAACAAAAGAGGGGCTCTGCTAGGGTTTTCCTTAACCCAGGCCATCCCCAAGCCGCCGCCTCCTCCACGGCAGATCTGAGGCCCCTCCGACTTCGACGGCGATGTGATGGCACTCCGACGACACCCCCAACGGTAAGTTTCTCTTCTTTCCTCTCTTCTTTGTTATTTTTATAACAGAAAATAAAAAAAGAAAAAGAACAACAATCCCACAGATTCTAAAAAAACGAGATACCTTCAAAAATATTTTTTTTGCTTTTCTGTTTCTTTCTCTTTTGTATTTTCTTTGATGTTTTTCAATACAGAATTTTTCTCCTTTTTACAGATTGTATTTGGCTTTATATAACCAAAAATAATAAACCAACGCCCCCCTTTTCCATTTTCTCTTTGTATTCTCTACTATTATCTGTTCGTGGTCGATTTGTTGCAGGTACGTGTGTGTGGGTGGACGTGCAAGCGAAGACGTGGGGCGGTTACTGCGTCGTGCGTGGTGAAGTTGCTGCAATAGAGAACATGTGCGGCGCAGGGAGAATTAGGGTTCCTAGAATTAGTTTAGGATTAGGTTAATTGGGTTAGCTAAATTTGGGCTTGAATTAATGAAATTGGGCTATATTGGGCCGAATATATTTGGTTTATTGGGCTATGCAAATGGTTTTGGGCCCCGGGCAATAATTGGGTATCACAAGATTAATATAATTTTTTTGCATATGCAATATATCAACATAAAATAGTGCTAATTCGAAAATATTATTGGTGATCTATGTAAATTGAATCAAATAAAAATTTTATGTATAAAATCATACAAAATTAAAATTTATATATGATATTGTACATTAAATCAAAGTTCATATATAATTTTGATATTTATTCCTTTTAACTATTAGTAAACAATTTGTATTATTTTGATTTTTTTATACAATCTATTTTTCGGAAAAGGTTCTTTCTCTAGGTTAGCCCAACTCATGATTTTAGTCGGCCATGTTTGTCTGTTTCAAGGATAAAATTAAATTTCAAAAAATGTATAATATATATTATAATATAATATATAAAAGTATGAGTCCAGAAAAAAATTTGAACTCAAGCAATATCTTTAATTTTTATTATATTATTAATTTTATATTTAAAAATAAAATAAATGTTATGATAATTATAAATTTATAAATAATTATAATTTAGTAGAAGACATATTTTTAAAAGTAATTAGAAAATTCTAAGCATAAAATATATAAAAAAAAGTTGAGTTAATTTTATTTTAAATAAGCTATTAATTTATTGATATAAAATAGAGTTATTATTAGAATAGAATTCTAAACATATTAATTATGGCTTAATTAATATTAGAGTTGTGTTAATTAGGTAAAACAAAATTATGCTAAAAATGTTAAAAATGTTTTAATTATTATTTGAGAAATGTCTATCATAACATTTTGAGTTGATAAGTTAATAAATTTTAATTATATTTAATAATTTAGATAAAAATATTATTTTACCTTAATTACTATAATTAAATACACAATATTTAAAAATATAATTAAATATTAAATGCATAAAATTACGTGCAAATTTTAGAATTTTAAAGGTAAATTATACCCTAGGTCACTTAACTATTGTGCATTTTCTTTTTTTATCATCCAACTATCAATTTGTTTTAATGTACCAAATATTGCCTCTTCGATCTTTTTTTGTCACCCAACTATCAATTTTTTTTTAATTTGGTCACCCATCTAATCAAAATTGTTTTTTGTTGTCCATTTTTGCTAGGTGTCGTTAAATCTCTTATGAGAAGTGACGTGGCAGTTAAAAATTAGTATAATAAAAAATTTAGCCCTCAACTTTTACATATTATATCGATTTAGTCATATTTTTTAAAAAATTAACCCTCAAAATTTATAAATGATCTCAATTTAATCATCAAAATTTACCTTCTTCTTCCTCTTCCGCTTCCCCTACCCCCAACCATCATTGCCTCCACCTCCTCCTATCAAGTGACAATAGCAGAGATACTGAATAAAAATTCGGTTGATATAATAAAAAGAACATGAGAAAATTATTAAAATAAAAAAAAAACTCTAGAGAGTTTAAAAGAGTAAGAAATGTATGGTCTAAGCAGGGTGTTCAAACTTCAGTTAAAACTGAATTAACTGACTGAATTGATCTAATTCGGTTAATTGGTCAGTGGTCAAACTTAGTTCGGTCAGAGGTTGATTAATGGTTTTTTGAAATTTCGGTTATCGATTAATTTAGTTCAAAATCGGGTAATTAACCGAATTAACCAAACTTAATAATTAATATTATGCGTTAATTATGTGTTAATTTCAAGACTTATGTAATGTTTCAAGACATAAAATTTCGATTAATTCCATTAACTTTCAAGACAAAAACATATATTGCAGTTAATTTCAATGTATTTTTTGATATGTTTTATGGTTGTTTTAACCAAAAGATAAAAATATATAAATTTTGGTTAATTCGGTTAACCGAAATATTTTGATTCAATTAATTTTTTTAAAAAATTTCGATTCGATTAACGGTTAAAATTTTTTATAATTTGATTAATTCAATTAATATTAATCTAATTTAGTTAATAATCAAACTGATTGTTTGAATACCCTAAATTTGAACAGTAAATATTGGAGAGGGAGTGACATGATACCCAACCTAACTCTGTCAATGCCATTGAAAACTTAAGAACCCGAGGCTTTCCGTTGCTTTAACTCTTTCACCAACGCCATGCAATGGAGAGCAGTTTTACCATGAGATTCCGATCTTCCTCACTGCTTGGCAGACTTGGCTTATAGTTTTGATCACACGACACAAAAGGTATGCTATATGATAGTATATAAATAAATCAAAATATTTAGGAGAAGGTGTAGACAATGATGGTAGTGGTGGGAAGAAAAGTGGGAGAGGAAGGAAAATTCTGATGATCAAATTAAGATTATTTATAAATTTTGAAAGTTAATTTTTTAAAATTATGATTAAATTAATATAATATATAAAAGTTAAGAACTAAATTTAATTATACCTACTTTTTAATTGTTATGTCACTCTCTCATATATTTAATAAAACCTAATAAAAATAGAGTAAAAAAATAATCTTGATTAGTTGCGTGACTAAATTTAAAAAAAAATTGATAGTTGAGTGATAAAAATATTTAAATGACTAAATTAAAAAAATGAATAGTCTGGTGACAAAAAAAAAAGAGCAACAGTTGGGTGACCATTAGCGTTGACTGTAATTTTAAAGAAGGAAGTTACAGAAACCAATAGAAACAAAAAGACTAATACCTATACTCCAATAACATACTGCCACGTCTTCTAACATGCATCACAAGACGTGTCCAGTCAACAACTCAACTCCGAACTCTTCTTTCTCTCTCTCCATTAAATAAATAAAAAATCTACTCTCTGTCCCTGATTCTCTCTCTCTCTCTCTCTCTCTTCAAACACTCGAAAATTCGTATTTAAATACGTACGGACGGGTTAGTCAGCAGATCGGAACGGAGGTGGTAGCGGCGGCGGCGGTTTGATATTTGATCTGATCGTGATCCAAATGGCTGAGGACAAGTATAACCTCAAGAATCCGGCGGTGAAGAGGATATTACAAGAGGTCAAGGAGATGCAATCCAATCCTTCTGATGATTTCACGAGCCTCCCTCTTGAGGTCTGTTTTTCCCCACAAATCTTAAAATTTTAGGGCTTTTTTGAGTTCCAATTTGATGAGTAAGGTTCTGGATGGAACGTGGGTAGTACATTAAGAGGCAAATTGTTTGTTGGTTTATGAGATTATTGTGGTTTTTCATGAAAAAAATGGGTTTTCTTTTCTTGGTTTGCAGGAGAATATATTTGAATGGCAATTTGCAATTAGGGGTCCCAGGGATTCTGAATTTGAGGGAGGGATTTATCATGGAAGGATCCAATTGCCTGCTGAGTATCCATTCAAGCCCCCTTCATTTATGTTGCTGACTGTAAGCGCTCACTTTATACATATATTTTTTGTGTTGGTAATTATCTAATTTGATGTCCTAATTTGCCTGTCCGTATGTTTCAGCCAAATGGGCGTTTTGAAACCCAGACGAAAATTTGCTTAAGTATATCGAATCACCACCCGGAGCATTGGCAGCCATCTTGGAGTGGTGAGTATTATCATTTACCTTGAATGAAAAGGCATAGCGAATTTTGATATAAATTGCATATGAAATCCAGATATTGTGTATAATGAAGTAGTATTTTGTGTTGTAATGTTGATTCCACTGCTATTTGATGAAGCTCTTTGAAAGCATTCACAAAAGTTCAAGTTGCAACTAGTGAATTGATATGGTTTTCTTTTTTTGGTTCATAAAATCCGGATAACAACACCTTATCTTCCTTTAATAACCTCCATGGCCTTCTTAGTAATTTTCTTTGCCACCAAAACGATCAGCTCTAATGGTTCCATTCATTGATCAGCAATACTAAACTTCATGAACAAAAGAACAGTCCCTAATTGCAGGCAAAGGTGTCTCCAACTCCATTAGGCAATGCCACAAGAGCCCTCCAATATAATTTCTTCTTGATCCGAATCTCATTTGTATTTACTTATCACTAAATAAAAGCCAAACAAAAACACATACATTTGGACTTTTAATTCACCAAATCTATCTGTGGTCTTTTCTTTGTAGTTCCTTCGTACTTTGTTGAATGAGGTGATAGGCTGACCTAGCTGAGAAGCAACCATTTCTCTGACCCTTCCAAATCTTTAAACAATATAGTTACATTAGTACTATTTCGTGTCCCTTCATTCTGGCATGTCATTAATCTGAGTTTCCTCTTTATCTGTATTTTGGATTGGAACCAAAAGATTTTGTGTGAACAGCTGATACTTTGTTGGTTAAAAGGTTTAATTAGTGAAACTTGAGAAATGACATGTTGGGAATCTCTTATGAGATGACTGAAACGCATCTTAATGCCTGAAAGTTCGATCCCCCAATTTTTATGAAATACAAGATGCTCTTTGAATGATAAGAAACTAGTTACAACTTTGAATATTGAAGGAATATGTGTAAATTCTCTTCTAGCTCAAACAAAATCTAGATAAAACCTGGCTAATCTGGCTGTTGGTGTTGATAGTGCGGACCGCTCTAGTGGCACTGATAGCTTTCATGCCCACCAACCCAAATGGTGCTTTAGGTTCTCTAGATTATAAGAAGGAAGAACGACGTGCTCTTGCCATCAAATCTCGTGAATCTCCACCCAAATATGGGAATCCTGAACGCCAAAAACTTATTGATGAGGTATGTTCTGCATAAATTATTGCCTATAAGGTAATTTTGGTTTCCTTTTAATGAAACTTTTGATGGCACAGATACATGAATATATGTTAAGCAAGACACCCCCTGTCCCTCAACTCAGCCCTTCACAGGCCTTGGAAGAGCACCCTACTAACAGTGACGGAGAAGCTCAGGCTAATCAACAGGATTCCGCTACCATGGTTGCTGGGAATGGGCTACCGAACCCAGTAGTAGGTGACAGGGCTGTCGAAGAAGAGCCTCTGGTTCTGGCCAATGCTAATCCAGGTACTGCTGAAATGGGAGTGAGGGCTGCAAGAGAGATTCCTGCCCGGGAATCAAGTAATCATCCACTGCAAAGGCCAGAGATGAGGGTTCAAAGATCTGCCGATGACCGCTTGTTTACATGGGCTGCCGTTGGACTTACTATAGCAATTTTGGTTCTTTTGTTCAAGAAGTTCATGAAATCCAGCGGACATGGTGCTGTTTTTATGGATGGTTCGTAGTTCTCGCCTCAAGGATCTCGGTTGACCTGTACTTGCTTTGCCGTATTAGTTCAACAAGTAGTAAGAAACCCTTCAAAGACATTTATTTACATCTATAATGAATCAATCTGTAATATATTATACCAGCTTGATAAGTATCAGCTACTGTAATTAACAGTATGTGTCAGCAATCAATTACCATATATATATATATGCAAGCATGATAAAAATACTTATGTAGGTTTTGATTATTCAATTCCTGGTGAAACTCTTTTTAGATGTTCTGTTCCAACTGTCTAAACACGATGGTTTCAGCAGAGTTTGCGAAGTTTTGCTTTGATTGATGTAGAAAAGCATGAAGCAATAAGCAGTGGAGAATGCAACCATGGATGAAAAACTCAGACTGGTTGAATCGATAATGGCTAGTTTGGTTTGGTGAATTAATTATATAAATTGAATCGTATGATTGGAGAACCAAACGGAAGCAATTTGGCTAGAAAGAGCCAAGAGGTAAAACTGAATTTTTTAAATTAATATTGATTTCTTCTCATTATGTTATTTTTTAAAAAAGAAATTAGTTTCATAGTTCAAAATTTCAACTTTTAGTGGTGAATACATGTAGGAATGGAGGTTGAATAGATGCCTTTTCTTTTTGGCGTATTGATGAAAATGACCTAAATGACTTTAATGTTTATTATTCTTTTGGGTAATTTCATTTTTTTCTTTTTGAGTAATTTTGCTCTCAATGTTTCATTTTAGTTTTTCAAAAGAAATTAAATGCCAAAAACCTTCAATTGTTGAACAACGGTCCCGGATGAACATTTCCCTAATTTCAAAGTAAAATTCTAAAGCACGGATGAACATTTCTCTAATTTCAAGTAACAATTTTAAAGAATCCTAACTCTGCTAATTTAGAAATTTTCTAATTCCATGTCAAATATTATTTTATAAAAATTGTAATTTTCAAAACGACTCTATTTCAGCCATGTAGGTTCATATGTTATCGAGTATTTTGAAATTTGATTATGGAGTTATGGAAGTGAAGGCTCATTTTAACTAACTTTGATGTTTTATGGACTTTTGACTAAGCATGCACCGTGTTTTCTTGGTTTTGGGCTAGCAAATGAGTGATTGCTAGGCGTATTTTGGGTGTTCCTAGTGAGGTCTCACATGTTTTCTTTTGAGCTACACTATAATATGTATGGGTTAAGAGTTGCATGATTTGAATGTCCCTTTTCAGTGTTTTTGAAGGTTGCTTGGTAAGAGGTGTTTTGGTATGTATTAGAAGTGTTTTAAATTTGAGTTTTTTATCCTCTATCTTTGGGTTTTGAGAAATAGCACTTACCTCTCAAGATTCATTGGTCAAAATACTCAAATTCTGCTTCAAAGATCCAATGTCTCAAGACATAAACATCACAATGCTGAAATTTTGTTATAAGAACCCAATGTCTCTAACACATTTTTGCCGCACTTTTAAGATGTGCTTTTAAGCTTCGAAATGTTTTCGAATGATGTCACACGTTTTTATTTCGTAATGGAATTTTGGAAAGGGTCTAAAATGACTTTTAAGACTTCAAAAATATTAGGAAACATTGTGAAATTTGGTAGTTAATTTTTACTTGGGATTTAATACCCTCTCTTTCCATTCCACTTTGAAAAGTTACTTTTTTGATCATTCATGTAACACCCTATTACCCGACCTGATTGTCGAGTCTAAGTTACAATTAATTTATACTATTAGATGATTAAATTCAACAAAAACATGCATTCAATAAGATATACAATCATTTTCGGGTCTTACACGAGCTTACAGAAGCCCTAAAGCTAACTCGAGATAGAAATAGGACCAAATTGTAAAGAATTCAAATTACAGGGTTGACGTCGCAAGGTGAGGGGGTTCCTTGTCTCGACACAACATGCTATCAAGCCTCGTCGCAACGACCAAAATCCAACATCGCACCATGCCATGGCATTCAGATCTCGTCGTGACAACGTTCGAGCGATGTCACTGCGTCCCATATTGTTTCTACAAATTTTATTCAATTCAACTTGCAATTTTCCAAGCAAAGGATAATACACACCCACACTAAGATCAGTCAATATAAGCAGCCCTCAAACACCAATTCATGCACTTCAACGCTAAAGGTGATCATGGGTCGGGCCAGACTTGAACAAAATTTTAGGCTTGTTTTCTAGGCCTGAGCTTGTCCCGGTCCAAAATATGGGCCTAAAAATTTGTCTAAATCTGGCCCGAAATATAATTGCTAAGCCCAAGCTCGGCCCATATTATTATTTTTAGATTATTTTATTAAATAAATAATTTTTAAAATATAATAAATTAAATACATTTAAAAACATAAAAACATACATTAAAACAATAAACAAATAAAAAAGGACACTAAAACAATTCTTAAAATAATACAAAAATTGAAAATACAATAAAAAGTGGTTATATTAAAATAGTAACAAGTTAGAACTAAAATAATAACAAAATTAATAATAAAACAAAAGTTCTACAATATCCAAATAATATTAAAAATGACAACTGAACAACATAATAAATAGCTGCGAAACAATAATAAAACATCACAAAAAGTAGCATCAAAACAACACCAAACAACACAAAAAACAACACTAAAACAACACAAAAAATAGCACCACCAACAACACCAAAAACTTGCAAAATATAATCAACCAACCAAGATATCTATACATTAACCAATCAACATATTTAATTTTGTAGCAAACTATAAATTGTAAGCTAAATTAAATTGTCAACAATTAGAAAGGTAGCCTAAAAAGCAATTGAAGAAATATCATCCTTAAGGGTGAGCGTTTGATCGAATCGAATCAAATGAAAAAATTTCGAGTTAATTGAGTTGACGAATTATATTTTATCATCCTAATTCGATTTGAAATTTTTTAGAATCGAGTCGAGTGAGATGAAATTCGAATTGAATCGAATATATTTGTTCGAGTTAAATTAAAAAAAATATTTTAGGTCATTGTAATCACTGTCACCCACCGTAATCAAATTTGTTATTAACTTCCATCCCTTTATAATTTATTTATTAATCTTTTATATACAGGTTAACTTCTTTGCTTGCTTAGTTGCTTCAATTATCTTCTGATTATTGTCACTATATATTTTGAAATTAAAAAATATATTAAATGTTAAAAAATTGATTTTTTAGTAAAAATTATCTTAAAGATAAAATGTGAAATTGATACCAACATAAAATTTTAATACGAATATTTTATGGCATCATCAATAATTCAATTTTAGCAAAAAATTATAAAGATTCAATATGATAAAACAATTCAATAATATAAATAGTAAAAAATGTAAAATTTAATTTAATAATATAAATAGTAGATATAAATAAAATTATTATTATTTAGGTTTTGGATTTTTTGGATGATTTTAATTTTTTATTTTGGGGTAAAGGGTGAGAAGTAAAAGTTTAGGGGGAAAATAAAAAGTTTTGGAGGTTGAGGGAGTAGTTTTTTGGGGGAGGTAAAAATGGGAGGAGTAAAATTTTGGGAGGGAAATATTAAAAAAAAAATTTGGGGGGAGGGGAATAGGCTTGGGGTAGAAGGGGGATGGGATGTGAGGGGAGAAAAAGTTATGGGGGGAAAGTGGGAGGGAGTAAAAGTTTTGGGAGGAAAGTGAAAAGGTTTAAGAGTTTGAGGTAATAATGTAAATTACTATAGTTTGATATTCGGTTTATTTGAGTTATTTGAATTTGAAAACCAAACTCGATTTGAACTTGAAATTCGAAAAAAATTTCGAGTAGACTTGAATAACTCGATTTGTTTAACTCGAAATTCAAAACTTTTTTCGATTTTTTCGATTCGAATCGAGTTTTGCTCACCCCTAATCATCCTCATCATCACCATCATTCTTGCAACCAATTTATAACATGAAATAAGAATAAATAATTACATAATCAAATTGATAAAAATGTTATAAAATTACAACAACAAAATGAGAATAATAATTACCCATTGAAAATCTCTTAGCTCACTTCCAATTATCAAAGCAAACAATGACTTGAACCATTTTTGGCTTAAGTGAACTCCTTAAAGGTGTGATAACTTCCTTACTCATGCTAAAAGCCAACTCGAAAGCTACAGTCAATATTGGAATTGCCAAAAGATCACGGGCCAATAATGAAAGCTCATCATATTGAACTGAACTTTTACTCCAATAATCCAAAACATCTATTTGACTATTCAACTCAAGCTCCGGTTTTTCCAAATAAATGTCCAACTGTGACTTTTCACTCTTAGTGCTAGATTCATTTAAATACCGTTTATAATCACCACTCTCATTAAGATTTTCCCCAAAATCAGCACTATTAACATTGTGTTGATGCAAATTAGAATCAACAGGATTATTATCCGAAACATTAGAACTCCCAGCCAAAGAGGAAGATGTGGATTTGGATTTCTTAACATACTCATCAAACATGAGTCTAAGATTGCTAAGAATGGTTTCAACAAAATCTGAAGCATGAATACCATAGATTGTAATAAAGCAATACTGCATATAATTTAACTTGTAATGAGGATTTAAAATTGCAGCACATGACAATATCAATGAATACTCAGCCTAATATTTATTAAATTTCTCTTACATTTGCTTAACCATTGGAGTTAAAAAAGAATGAGAACCTTTAACTATATCAAGCAAGACCTTGTGAACCTTCCAAACCCCTCTAAAATAAAGATTAGCCATTGGATAATTAGAATCATAAAAAACACAAGTCACATCATTAAAGACTTTCAAAAATTTTTAAAGAATAGCAAAATTTCCCCGCTCCTCATTAGAAAGTGCAAATAAGTAGAATTCCATCACACACACACATCTTGACGTAACTTTTTGGTCACATTCAAATGAAAACTTTTGTCGGTCACATCATAAAATCTTTTCCTACGAATTTTGACTTTTTTATGTACTTAATTCCATTTCGAATTTTACCAACAATATCATCAGCAAGTCCCAAACCAGCTTTAACTATAAGATTCAATATATGTGCACAACATCTAACTTGAAAAAAAGCACCATCACACAAAATAGCTCGGTTCAAACGAAAACGATTTTTAAGACAAGAAACCATAACATCATTATAAGAAGTATTATCCAAAATGATGCTAAAATTTTTCTTGTCTATACCTCATTGAGATAAACATAAAACAAGCTCATCCGCTATGTTCAAACCATCATACGGAGGAAATAAAGCTCTAAACCTTGTGATTCTCTTTTGTAGCTTCCAATCTTTGTCAACCCAATGAGCAGTAATGCAAATATATTCTTCATTAGTATGCTCCGAGTTCCAATTATAGGAAGTTAGACAATTTAAACTAGGTGCTTTAGCCAACTCTTCTTTAATATGATCTCTCTCTTTTGCATAATACATTAGGACATCCCTAGTAGCTGTATGTCTACTTATATTCTTAAAATTAGGACTAGAAATTTTTATCATGCATCTGAATCTTGGTTCTTCAACTATCCTAAATGAATGGTTGCCACACATAAGAAAAGTAGAAACAGCTCGACGACACTCATCAGCATCAAACTTGTAGTTTTTTTATAGATGGACCATCACCTCCTAAAGATGGTTGAGTGGCTATGGTGTATTGAGTGATGTCCTTATTAACTTTTTTCAAACAACTATTTAGATGACGTCTTAAATGAGAGGTTCATCTTTATTCTCACATTCAAGTTTTGTCTTAAATGAGAGGTTCATCTTAAATGAAAGTTTGATCATATTATAAACAATCATTTACCATCTATAAAAAACCCTTTAACAAATAAGTTTACTAATTAATAAAATTAAATTATAAAAATAAGAATAACTCAACTTGACATGAAGTAATTTTTAAGCTAAAAAAACTAGTTAAAACTTGTGAACAATTTTCTTTTCAGACAACCGTAGATGCCAAGTATGAGTTGAAACAAGAAATTCATCAAATATGTGATGAACCATAATATTATACACAAATTCATCAAAATTTGATACCCTTTCATTAGAACACTGTTTAGTTTAAATTAATTCACTAATATTATACACAAATTATAAATTTAATCCATTTTAAGTTTTAATACTTATAAAATTTTAGAATTTTATTCATTACACAAATTAATCCATTAACAAGAATTTAATGAATAATATGTAAAAATAATGACCTTACATATAATAATAATTTTACTGCATAAAATTTTGAAAATAACAACTTAATAAATAAATTTATTATTTGATAAGAACAAAAATTTTAAAAATTGATAAATACAGTTAAAAATAAATACAAAATTAAATCCATAACCTTCACATTTAATTTTTAATTTTTAATTTAAATAAAGATAAACCAAATGAATCGAATTATTCAATTAGTGCATTTGAAGTACTTGTGTCTCCATATTATTTAAAAAGCAACAACAATCCCATTGATAATTGAAACATTGTGCCTCAACAAAATAAAGTGGTGCCAAATGCATAAAGATTTAAGACATTATTCTAGGCAAAACACTTAAGAATATCCTTGACGACCACTATCGAAACCATTTTTAAGTTTGAAAAATGGGGATCGACTTTGAAAATAAAATGGGAGTCACCACTAATCTTTTATTGTGGTGTGATCGGATCACCTCAAAAATAATTTTAGGTCTGCGAATTTTGAGAAAACAGGCTCGGGAGTCGGTTACGCACGAGGAAGGGTTAGCACCCTCGTGATGCCCAAAATTGGTACCGAATTGATTGTTTAATATCTTAATGTCAAAATTTTGAAAAGATTTTAAAATTCGATCCTTTTATCCTGAATAAAATGAATTGGATGATGAGGTTCACTTATTCCAGAGAAATAAATTGTCACACTCAGTAAGTTAGAGTGCAACATTTCAAATCTTCAAAATCAAGTTTATGTTTTGACTTTTAAAACCTATGCATTTTGAGAAGGATATCGGATTATTTGGGTCAAATGAGAAAATCAAAACCCAGTAAGTTAGGGTTCAATTTCACAAAATTCCTAAATATCGAATAGTGCCTTTATTTTCATTTATTAGAAAAATCCTCGTCTCGAGAAAACAACATGTCATATCCAATGCGTTAGGACACAACGTGTCGAATTACCGAGAATGAACTTTTTATTTATGTTTTAATTAAAAGGGATATTCTCGATTATTTGGATTCGACGAGGAAAATTGGAACCCAATACGTTAGGACTCAATTATTTCGAAGATTCCAAATACCGAACTTTGCGTTATCTTGAAAGTTTTTTTTTTGAATAAATTAGTTTTGATACTTAAATAGAATATAATCTTTTGACGAATAAAACACAATGAGATGACAATATATATTGCGAAAGAAAAATTCGTAAGCTAAATGTAAGCTAATGTGCAACAATGAATCAATAAAATACAAATACACAATACAACATACATAAGAATACGAATCATATATCACCTATTATGTAAATTCTAGCACTAACTTTTGAGAATATTAAAAGAAAAGAAATTAACACAAATAAATGCAAAAGTTTTAAAATAATTCAAAAAGAAATAGTATGGGAGAAAAGAAATTATAATCGAGAAGTTATATGCTAAAATAAAAATAAATAATGATATATACATGTACTAATATTGTAAAAGAATATTATGTTAAAAAACATCTTTCACATACAAACCTATACAAGTGGATTTTATAAATGAGCATACAATTTACATAAAAACAAAATACATGACAAATTTTAATTACAAAACGTAATAAGTTTAAAAATAACACACATGATAAATTTAAAATTTGTTTATGATAAATCCAAATAATAACATATTATAAATTAAAGTAATATTGATGATAAGTTTAAAAATATATTAAGTTTAAATATAAATTAATGTCAGATTAAAAAATAAATATATTCGAAAATAACAGAAAAATGAAATTTAAACAGAATAAAAAATCAATTACGTTAAATTAAATAAATAGGGACAAAATTGTATCAAATCCGAAACAAAAAGAACAATGAAAATGGAGCAGAATTGAGGACCAAAAAGGCGTGTGCGAATAACATGGGGACTAAAGAGGAAAATATCCCAGCCCCAAAACGCTGTGCTGCGGTGTGGACCAAAATGAGTGGGTTCAAAATGGATAGGGTAAATAAATAAAAAAAAGCAAATGAAATTAAAACAATGGAAAAGAACGAGGGACCAATAGTGCTAATATCCCTCACAGACCCAGAGTACGCAGATCTGGTCCGGCTCGGGTCGGATCATCTGGTCGAGCATGCTTTTGTTTATGCGGTGACGTTTCTTTCATTTTATAAAAGCCAATATTAACCCTAATATCAACCACCATTTCACTTCCTTAAGTAGACTAAACCCTATGCTCTCAGCGCCATTTTCAACTCAGTTGTTGCCCACCCTATTCCGATTAGAAGCAGAAAGGATGGAGGCTCCGGCGATGTAAAATGCAGGTAAAGTTCTTTTCGAGTAGTTTATTTCTTTCTCTTCATACACGATCTAAATAAAAAATTAAAAAATAAATAAAAAAACTAAAGAAACAGAGATGAAAAATAATCAAAAGAAGAAGAAGGTGTTTTTGAATCACCTTCAATATCTTTTTTTTGTATTGATTTCGTGAAAAAACCCCCCGCTTACAATGCATATTTGGCTTTTATATAGCCAGAAAAATGAAAAATACAAAAGAAATCCTTCTATTTTTTGTTGTTATCCTCTGGCCTTTTTTCTGTTATTCTTTTTTTTGCTGCTGCTTGCGTTTGTTGCGTTTGCTGCAGGTGTACGGAGGCCAGCTAGATGCGTACGCGCGTAGAAGCTCAGCACGTGCGGGGGGAGGGTCCTTGTCACTGCGGCGCCTGGATTCTAGAAACCCTAGGGGTTTCTGAAAATTTCGTTTTGGGTTTCAATGTAATTGGGCCGGGGTATCGGGCCACTGTAATTGGGCCATTCAGGTTTAGGCTAGTGGGGCTGTACTGATTTTAGGTTTGTAATTGGACTGTTAGACCATTTAATTTTGATTTTTCATTTGGTTTATTCCACTAGCGGGCCAAGCAAATTGGGCCGATTACAGCTGCCCCTTTTTGCTTATTGTCGTGTAACGGGAATAGAGCAAAAACTTTAAAAATGGCCAATTTTGCCCGGTCGTGCTGGACCTTGGTGCTCTTCTTCTTCGAGTTGTCTCATTCTATCCTATTGCATCTTCAGAGGTATAGGAATTGCTTCGATCCACTCTGCCATAGTGTCGGGGAGATAGGATTCGTAACTCTTAACTTTTGGAAAGTAGGATTCGCTATTGTGGTTTCAATCTTTTTAACTGCAATGTCGGGGAAGCAAGATTCGCTGTTGTGGCTTTAATATTTTTAACTGCAATGTCGAGGAAGCAAGATTCGCCGTTGTGGCTTTAATCTGTTCCATTGCACTGCCTGGGAGAGTAAGATTCGTCGTTGTGACTTTATTCCATTTAACTGCAATGTTGGGAAAGCAAGATTCACCGTTGTGGCTTTAATCTGTTCCACTGCACCGCCTGAGAGGTAAAATTTGCTGCTGTAGCTTTAATCTTTTTAACTGCAATGTCGGGGAAGCAAGATTCGCCGTTGTGGCTTTAATCTGTTTCATTGCACTGCCTAGGAGAGTAAGATTCGTCGTTGTGACTTAATCCTTTTAACTGCAATGTCGGGAAAGCAAGATTCACCGTTGTGGCTTTAATCTGTTCCATTGCACCGTCTGGGAGGTAAGATTCGCTGCTGTAGCTTTCATCTTTTTAACCGCAATGTCAGGGAGACAAGATTCACCGTTGTGGCTTTAATCTGTTCCACTGCACCGCCTGGGAGGTAAGATTCGTAATCTTCAACCTATCCCACTGCTGACCAGGGAGATAGGACTAGTGGCTTAAATCGTTTCCCTACTCCTGGGGAAGATAAGATTTGCCGTCTTCGATCTGCTTCACTATTGCTTAGGGAGATAAGATCTGTAATCTTCAACCTATCCCACTGTTGACCAGGGAGATAGGACTGGTGGCTTAAATCTGTTTCCCTACTCCTGGGGAAGATAAGATTCGCCGTCTTCGATCTGCTCCACTATTGCTTAGGGAGATAAGATCTGTAATCTTCAACCTATCCCACTACTGACCAGGGAGATAGGAATAGTGGCTTAAATCTACTGCCCTACTTCTTGGGAAGATAAGATTCGCCGTTTTCGATCTGCTCCACTATTGCTTAGGGAGATAAGATCTGTAATCTTCAACCTATCCCACTGCTGACCAGGGAGATAGGACTGGTGGCTTAAATCTGTTTCCCTACTCCTAGGGAAGATAAGATTTGCCGTCTTTGATCTGCTCCACTATTGCTTAAGGAGATAAGATCTGTAATCTTCAACCTATCCCACTGCTGACCAGGGAGATAGGACTGGTGGCTTAAATCTGTTTCCCTACTCTTGGGGAAGATAAGATTCGCCGTCTTTTGCTTAGGGAGATAAAATCTGTAATCTTCAACCTATCCCACTGCTGACCAGGGAGATAGGACTAGTGGCTTAAATCTGCTTCCCTACTCCTGGGGAAGATAAGATTCGCCGTCTTCGATCTGCTCCACTACTGCTTAGGGAGATAAGATCTGTAATCTTCAACCTATCCCACTGCTGACCAGGGAGATAGGACTGGTGGCTTAAATTTGTTTCCCTACTCCTGGGGAAGATAAGATTCGTCGTCTTCGATCTTCTCCACTATTGCTTAGGGAGATAAGATCTGTAATCTTCAACCTATCCCACTGCTGACCAGGGAGATAGGACTTGTGGCTTAAATCTGTTTCCCTACTCTTGGGGAAGATAAGATTCGCCGTCTTCGATTTGCTCCACAATTGCTTAGGGAGATAAGATCCGTAATCTTCAACCTATCCCACTGCTGACCAGGGAGATAGGATTGATGGCTTAAATCTGCTTCCCTACTCCTGGGGAAGATAAGATCCGTAATCTTCAACCTATCCTACTGCTGACCAGGGAGATAGGACTAGTGGCTTAAATCTGTTTCCTTACTCCTGGGGAAGATAAGATTCGCCACCTTCTATCTGCTCCACTATTGCTTAGGGAGATAAGATCCGTAATCTTCAACCCATCCCACTGCTTACTAGGGAGATAGGACTGGTGGCTTAAATCTGTTTCCCTACTTCTGGGGAAGATAAGATTCACCGTCTTCGATCTGCTCCACTATTGCTTAGGGAGATAAGATCTGTGATCTTCAACCTATCCCACTGCTGACCAGGGAGATAAGACTAGTGGCTTAAATCTGCTTCCCTACTCCTGGAGAAGATAAGATTCGCCGTCTTCGATCTGTTCCACTATCACTTAGGGAGATAAGATCTGTAATCTTCAAGCTATCACACTGCTGACCAGGGAGATAGGACTGGTGGCTTAAATCTGCTTCCCTACTCCTAGGGAAGATAAGATTCGTTGCCTTCGATCTGCTCCACTATTGCTTAGAGAGATAAGATCCGTAATCTTCAACCTATCCCACTGCTGACCAGGGAGATAGGACTGGTGGCTTAAATCTGTTTCCCTACTCCTGGGGAAGATAAGATTCGCCGTCTTCGATCTGTTCCACTATTGCTTAGGGAGATAAGATCTGTAATCTTCAACCTATCCCACTGCTGACCAGGGAGATAGGACTAGTAGTCTTCCACCTATTACACTACTGGTCAGGGAACTAGGACTTGCGGTCTTCCGCCTATTCCACTGCTGGTCAAGGAACTAGGACTTGCGGTCTTCCGCCTATTCCACTGCTGGTCAGGGAACTAGGTTTTACAATCTTTCGCCTATTCCACTGCTGGTGAGGGAACTAGGACTTACAGTCTTCCACCTATTCCACTGCTGGTCAGGGAACTAGGTTTTACAATCTTTCACCTATTCCACTGCTGGTCAGGGAACTAGGACTTACAGTCTTCCACCTATTCCACTGCTAGTCAGGGAACTAGGTTTTACAATCTTTCGCCTATTCCACTACTGGTCAGGGAACTAGGACTTATCTTTGATCTGTTTCGCCGTCAGTACAAGAAGGTAAGATCTGCTATCTTCAACCTGCTCTACTGCAATCGAGGGAGGCAAGGCTTTGTGATTTCACCGATCTGTTCTCAGAGAAACATGACCTATATAATGAACCTACATATGCCTAAGATTAGGATGGCATGATCGAAATGCATCAAATGCTCCTAACTAGACATGTGTGAATGGTGTTTGCATGAATGTAAAATGCTATTTTTCAGAATGATCCCTTTTTATTTCTTAAGTTATCATTGCTTGAAATTTATTAAGGTTTTATCACTGACGTGCTATAACGCCTTCGCTTGGCTGGCATCTCCAAAGAAACACTTAATCATATTGCCCCCACCATGAACTTCAAAGTTCAATCCACTGGGACGCACAATTTGCACCATCATTCTCCCACTGTAATCCAAGGGTAGAAATACGTGGTCTTTACTCAATATTCTCTTATCCAATTCAAGGATACAGGATCTACATTGTTCTAGTTCCTTACACCATTCCCCAGGGTGTCGTACCAAAGACTCATGTGCAAATGAAGGTTCTCTTCTCCGAGGTAACCCTTTTCCTCTTTCCTGGTGATCATTACTTGCTTGTTTATTTAAGCTTTGTCATTAACACGACATCCTATCATTTTGTTCAATCAATGCATTTGACAACAAAATCTAAAGAGAAAGTCCAAATTTAGACTCTTCCTTCTCAGATTTCGAACCTTTAAATTTGGTGTGTTCTAAACAATAGTCCTGTTTCAGGTTCCTATATTATTTAGAAACTTTTAGAGTAATATGCAAAACCTCCTATGTGAGAGTTTTATTAGTCCATTAATCATTATTCCAATGCAACATGTTTGCAAAAGAGGTCATAACAATGGATAAGAATAAAGCTGGTTCTGAGCATAACTCAAAATTGAGAATATATATCTTGGAAAAGAATAAAATAGTCCAAGAACAACAAATTCAACATAAGTAATATGAGAATTGGGTGCCCCAGATATTGCAGCTTGAACTTCTCTGTACAAACTTTCTGAAGACCATTTTGAGTTTAACATGTGCTTAGGAGATCTACAGTACCTTGTCGATGCCCCAAGATGTCGCTTACCCTTTCCAGTTGATTCAGGTATAACAAGACTACCACATGCCCCAATCTGATCAAGATCCGAGTTATTCTGATCACTTCATGCCCCATTATGATGAATATTTGAGCCGCCCTTTTCGGGTTTTCAACTCAAATCCCCTTTGGCCTAAGGCGCCCTTTGCGGGTTTTCACCTTAGCCTCTCTATTTTTACTTTTTCATTTTTTATTTTTAATTTTTTTTGACTCAAAGTGCCCTTTGCGGGTTTTTACCTTGGTCCTTTCTACTTCTTCAGGTGAAGTAATTCTTGATTGAATCTGAGTTTACAGGATCTGGAAATCTCACTCAAGATCAGTGCTCCTCTGAAAAGGTCTCCTTTACAACATAGGGACATTCTCGTTTGGCATTCATTTCCCTTTAGAATCCTTTCATTGAGGAAAGATATTTTTCAACATCCAACCCTCTCGTGGAATTCTCTGAGACGACCCTGTTTATTATGGGCTGGTATCATTTGTTTCTGGTACATCCGACCCTGATGAACAGCTTTTAACCCTTTTTCTAGGTCCAACTGATCACATCGCGATTGGATCCCTCCAACTCTAGCTCAACTAATACCAGAGAGAAGGGATTTCAATAGGTAAAACTACCTCAATCCTGTAAACCAAAGAGAGAGGTGTTGCCCCAGTACAGATGTTCGACAAGCAATGAGGGCAAATGGTAATTTCTCATGTCAGTCCTTGCAAACCTCAGTCATTTTCTTCAATTTTCTTGATGCTCATCTCTAGGAAATTCAGTGATGAATCGTGGTGTCTGCTTCTGAATTGATTACAGACCTTAGCCATTGTGCTATCATTTAAGTTCAATGCATTTTCCAATACCATCTTCTCTGAAATTCTGTATTGGTAAATGATGACCTTGACCCATGAAGTAGCCTCTCAAAAAATGAAGTAATGCCCATTAGAAGTATTCGATAATGGTGATGTCAATGCCCCATTTTGCTCGCAATTTGAGTCGCCCTTTTCGGGTTTTCAATTCAAATCCACCTTTGGTCAAAGCGCCCTTTGCGGGTTTTCGCCTTGACCTCTCCTTTTTCTTCTCTTTTTGATTTGGATGAGTTTTTATTTTGACTTTGATTTTTTTGATTATTCTTTTCTCCCTTTTTTATTGACTGAACTCATAGGGTTAGGCAAATCCTTGTTATCCCTTTTGAAGAATCTTCTTTGATATCGGATTTCCTTCATAGAGCCTTTTGGGTCGAAACTACGACGGAAAACTTTTGATATTCCTCTTCAATCAGGATAAAATCCAACAAAACTTGAAGAGATGAAAACTCGACTTCAAATGGGCAAAACTATGATGAATTAACGAGAAAGGCATTACCCCGGTGAAATTTTTTTCTTGAACACAGTGTTGTGCCGTTGTGCAGATTTCATTATCAGCGGTTATTCCAAGCATATCCTAGTATGATCATACAAAGACATCCTCTAATTCTTGAGATAACTCAATGAGGTCTCGTTTCGTCTTTTACGATCACGTCAATTCTATTCTTCGCCAAGCTCACCACTTCTAAAGATTTCTTGTGAGGTAGGATCTGTCTATCCTCTTGTTCTACCATCATCAACAAGTTCGGAGATAAGCTACGATCTATGTCATTTCCAAAGTTATGAGATCCATCTAAACACATGCCTCGCTCAAGAGGAAAATCTGAGTCTGTAGCAGTGTCACTCATGTCATTGATATCTGAGGACCCATAGCAAGTACCAATGAATATATAAAAAGAATGCATGACTTTACGAATAATTATTTTGTACAATAAAATTATGAAAAAAATGATATAGATGAAAATCCAAAAGAATAAAAGAACAATTATTCCAAAAGAATGAAAGAATATTGTCTCTAAAATGAATGCAAAGATGTATTTTATTAGAATAATGACGTTCAGAAATTAGCCTATTTCACAAAGGAATTTCTATCACTTTTAGGCTAAGAACAACAAAAATGTTGTGAACATTACTCTAAATAAGCTCTAAAGATTATAGGGATTTCTTCTGCAGTCCAGTTGCTTTGAACACTCCCAAATTTATAAGGACGGACACCTAACATGATCCCTTCTAATTTGTCTTCATATACGGCATTGATGTGAACGCTTCCCAACACTTCTTCGTACATCGCATTCACCTTGTTATCCATATGATTGGATAACGGATTTTCTGCACTGGAGGCCTCATTGAATTTGACAATGTCTATTTTAATGAGTTTTTCAACTATCTTTTTTAAGGCAATGCAGTTTTCTATCGAATGCCTTGTAATTCCTGCATGATATGCACACCGAGCATTTACGTCGTATCCTTTAGGAAATGGGGGCTGCATGGGTTTCAAGTAGAAGGGGGACACCACATGTGCATTAAATAAGCTTTGGTACAGCTCCTTATACGACATTGGAATAGGCATGAACCAAAGCCTTTCTGTATTTGTCTTTGTGTAAGATTCTTGCTTTGAAGGACTCTGATGTCTGGTGGTTTCTGTCTTTGGCCAACCCAAAGTGATTGGCTTTGAGTGGCCCTTGTTATACCTGCCTGCATTATCCCATTTATTCCCCTTCTTCCTTGGGGCTTTTGTAGTATCTAGGTACTCCATCCTCACTAGTTTTATTTCTGTTGGGTTATCAAGAGCCACAGAAAAATTGTTCCTTAAATTGGATCCTGAGCCTGTCAGGCAATTCACTGGTGTCAATGTACCAGTCTGATAATGTTGGGACCTGACAGTAAAGAGTGCCCCTTGTGGACGCCCATCTGGCTGGACCTAGACACCTATCGGAATACAATCTGGGGAATAGGCAAGATCCTCATTAGTAATCCCAAAGTGGACTACCGGGTCTTTCTTTTTTTCTAACCCTCTAGTTAGCAATTGATTGAATTGGCTCATTATAGTTCTCTGCAATTCTAGTATCTGATCTCTCATTTCCTGTTGAAATTTTGCCAGCAGCTCTTGCATCTGTATCTGCATTCGCTCTAATCTTTCCAACCTTTGTTCCATTTCTCTAGTCTTTGCTTGGATACCGTAAGGGTGTTTGGTTGGTTGGTTTTCCATATTAGCTGAAATAAATTGACTCAATTAGACTCTTTCAATGGGTTTTAATACATGTAATGCAGATGGATAAAATGAATGCCTAGAGAGACATTGATTTTGATTCAATTATATTTAGGAAACTTTTTTAAAAAACAAATTCCTTTACATAAAGCAAATGAATGTACGGCCTCGCCCTTATATTCCAAGAGACAACATTAATCTTTTTCTTCATTCGCATGTTTGTGATAATCTCGCCAATTCCAATAGATGCCACTGCTAGCTCATTTTCTTGATCTTGGTCGCGATCCATCATCTGCCCATCTTTATAAGGCTCATCAGCTTCTTTAAGGGAGTTGGAATGTCGAAGGCTTTTAGACAATCGCCTTGAATCCTCAGGCCACGAAGCAAGGTCACGAACTCTTCCATCGCTCTTCTTGTGTTTCTCAGAATATATTCAGGCAGCGGTATTGTTTTCCACTTTATCAAGGAATCTGTATTCCATGACAAGCTTTTTAATTTAGTAATTGGATTTGAATCAATATCTCTTTCCTAAGATGCAAATGCAATGCAATCATAATCAAAACAAAACAAGATGGGTCAGTGCAAAACAGAAGCAAACAAGGAAAACAAAAGTACCTAGTCGGGTGGCTACTAGAGGTTGGAGTGGCTCTACCTAGGATGGGCTTCTAAGGTCTTCTACATGCGGTTTGACTCTAAAGTCAAGGTACCCGAACCAGCAGATTCCTCGATCTTCGCCCATTATAGGCTCATACAGACCAAGTTTGGTTCAGGGGAATACATTTCCCTATGGCTGTACGGAGATGAAAATCTCACGAAGACATAGGTACGGATGTATTCCGAAAGTGATCCACTATCCTGCACGGAGGTGAAAACCTCACGAAGGAGTAGCTTGTCACTCCCACTTAAAAGGTTAAGACTAACAGTCTTTATGCAACATGATGCCAAGGTATAAAACTCAATTTACAGTAATCATACCAACAAATGCAAAGAGAGGATCACAATTTTTCAAATCAAATTTTCAATTTTCGATGATAAGACAAAAAAACAATCAATTTTGCGGCTTGACTCTCTCATGTCCCCAGTGGAGTCGCCAAACTGTTGAAACCATTTTTAAGTTTGAAAAACAAGGATCGACTTTGAAAATAAAATGGGAGTCGCCACCGATCTTTTATTGTGGTGTGATCGGATCACCTTGAAAATAATTTTAGGTCTGCGAATTTTGAGAAAACAGGCTCGGGAGTCGGTTACGCACGAGGAAGGGTTAGCACCCTCGTGACGCCCAAAATTGGTACCGAATTGATTGTTTAATGTCTTAATGTCGAAATTTTGAAAAGATTTTAAAATTCGATCCTTTTATCTTGAATAAAATGAATTGGATGATGAGGTTCACTTATTCCAGAGAAATAAATTATCACACTCAGTAAGTTAAGGTGCAACATTTCAAATCTTCAAAATCAAGTTTATGTTTTGACTTTTAAAACCTATGCATTTTGAGAAGGATATCGGATTATTTGGGTCAAATGAGAAAATCAAAACCCAGTAAGTTAGGGTTCAATTTCACAAAATTCCTAAATATCGTATAGTGCCTTTATTTTCATTTATTAGAAAAATCCTCGTCTCGAGAAAACAACATGTCATATCCAATGCGTTAGGACACAACGTGTCGAATTACCGAGAATGAACTTTTTATTTATGTTTTAATTAAAAGGGATATTCTCGATTATTTGGATTCGACGAGGAAAATTGGAACCCAATACGTTAGGGCTCAATTATTTCGAAGATTCCAAATACCGAACTTTGCGTTATCTTGAAAGTTTTTTTTTTGAATAAATTAGTTTTGATACTTAAATAGAATATAATCTTTTGACGAATAAAACACAATGAGATGACAATATATATTGCGAAAGAAAAATTCGTAAGCTAAATGTAAGCTAATGTGCAACAATGAATCAATAAAATACAAATACACAATACAACATACATAAGAATACGAATCATATATCACCTATTATGTAAATTCTAGCACTAACTTTTGAGAATATTAAAAGAAAAGAAATTAACACAAATAAATGCAAAAGTTTTAAAATAATTCAAAAAGAAATAGTATGGGAGAAAAGAAATTATAATCGAGAAGTTATATGCTAAAATAAAAATAAATAATGATATATACATGTACTAATATTGTAAAAGAATATTATTTTTAAAAAACATCTTTCACATACAAACCTATACAAGTGGATTTTATAAATGAGCATACAATTTACATAAAAACAAAATACATGACAAATTTTAATTACAAAACGTAATAAGTTTAAAAATAACACACATGATAAATTTAAAATTTGTTTATGATAAATCCAAATAATAACATATTATAAATTAAAGTAATATTGATGATAAGTTTAAAAATATATTAAGTTTAAATATAAATTAATGTCAGATTAAAAAATAAATATATTCGAAAATAACAGAAAAATGAAATTTAAACAGAATAAAAAATCAATTACGTTAAATTAAATAAATAGGGACAAAATTGTATCAAATCCGAAACAAAAAGAACAATGAAAATGGAGCAGAATTGAGGACCAAAAAGGCGTGTGCGAATAACATGGGGACTAAAGAGGAAAATATCCCAGCCCCAAAACGCTGTGCTGCGGTGTGGACCAAAATGAGTGGGTTCAAAATGGATAGGGTAAATAAATAAAAAAAAGCAAATGAAATTAAAACAATGGAAAAGAACGAGGGACCAATAGTGCTAATATCCCTCACAGACCCAGAGTACGCAGATCTGGTCCGGCTCGGGTCGGATCATCTGGTCGAGCATGCTTTTGTTGATGCGGTGAAGTTTCTTTCATTTTATAAAAGCCAATATTAACCCTAATATCAACCACCATTTCACTTCCTTAAGTAGACTAAACCCTATGCTCTCAGCGCCATTTTCAACTCAGCCGTTGCCCATCCTATTCCGATTAGAAGCAGAAAGGATGGAGGCTCCGGCGATGTAAAATGCAGGTAAAGTTCTTTTCGAGGAGTTTATTTCTTTCTCTTCATACACGATCTAAATAAAAAATTAAAAAATAAATAAAAAAGACTAAAGAAACAGAGATGAAAAATAATCAAAAGAAGAAGAAGGTGTTTTTGAATCACCTTCAATATCTTTTTTTTTGTATTGATTTCGTGAAAAAACCCCCCGCTTACAATGCATATTTGGCTTTTATATAGCTAGAAAAATGAAAAATACAAAAGAAATCCTTCTATTTTTTGTTGTTATCCTCTGGCCTTTTTTCTGTTATTCTTTTTTTTGCTGCTGCTTGCGTTTGTTGCGTTTGCTGCAGGTGTACGGAGGCCAGCTAGATGCGTACGCGCGTAGAAGCTCAGCACGTGCGGGGGGAGGGTCCTTGTCACTGCGGCGCCTGGATTCTAGAAACCCTAGGGGTTTCTGAAAATTTCGTTTTAGGTTTCAATGTAATTGGGCCGGGGTATCGGGCCACTGTAATTGGGCCATTCAGGTTTAGGCTAGTGGGGCTGTACTGATTTTAGGTTTGTAATTGGACTGTTAGTAGACCATTTAATTTTGATTTTTCATTTGGTTTATTCCACTAGCGGGCCGGGCAAATTGGGACGATTACAACCACCATTGGTACTAAAACTATCAAACAACAACACAAGTGTAAAAAACTCCATTAACCATATTACTAGCTGAAAAACGATTGAATAGATAACATGCAACATCACAAGTTTCTGGCATATCATAATCTCAAAGCTACAACAAAACCAGATCATGAAGGCATGGCACAACCCTCCGGCCATTGTTCTGTATTTCAAATACTTCACCAATACCACAGCTGCCACTTCAAGCGTGTATTCGATCATCCAATGCCATTTCAACCACTCATCATTCTCAACTTCTTATGTAGCAAATCAATTATGTATAAGCTTTTAACTAGTTTTTAATATTGCAAAAGATGCACTCTAGGTCTGTATAATAAAGCTTGGATCTACAATCTCTAAAGTGCTGTCTAGTTTATCTATGAAACATGCAATTTCTTTATTAGTCAATATGCATTATTTCTTTATTAGTCTAGTTTCCAGCATGGGATGCTAAGTCCCATCATCTTTTAATGCAAGCAAACAAGTTCAAGAAAATAATATTACAAGTTCAAAAAAGCAAACATGTTTTATCAACACAAACATGTTTTAGCAAACAAGTTAAAAAAAATATAACACAAACAAAGAATTTTTTGTATGAAATTAGAAGACACCTAAAATTGTTAGAGATTGATCGGCGGCAAAACTTGACGACAATGGCTGGAGAGGAGAAGGTGATGAGCCGACGACAGTGGTGAATGCAACAATGGAAGAAGCATCAACAATATAGAGGAAAAGAAATTAGGGATTAGAAATTAAGGGCAGTCAGCTGAAGAGGAAAAGAAAACTAAGGGCAATTAGGCATTTGGTTCGGGTTAGGCCAGGCCTGGGCTAAAATTTTCTTGGTCGAGGCTCAACCCGTTTAAAAACAGGCCTTATTTTTTGCCCAAGTCTATTTTTCGAGCCTATATTTTTTTCCGAACCCTCTTATTTTTTGGGTGGGCCTTCAGGTCGGGCTAGGTGGCTTGGCCCTTAATCAGGTCTATTCAACACCCTTAATGAACAATATATTAATGCCTTATCACTTACAAGTTAACTACCTAGTATATTACATTTCAAGTCTTAAACATACCTATAAAATCATCTATGCCATAGATAGTTGCAGCTTTTAATGCATTTCAAACTACATTTAGAGCTCATATTCATACCATATCCCATTGACCAATTTCATACACCAAAATTATATTCCAAAAGTGCACATATACATAATCTTGCACCAAAATCGACCCAACCTAATTACATGTCATTTAACTAACGAAAGAAAGTCAAAAAAACATTGTTGAGTTTGGAATTTTTGGCTAGATGCTGAAGTTGATGCTCATAACCTCAAAATTGGACCTAACTTGTGCATGAAAAACAAACCGTACATTGAGCAATAAAGCTTAGTGATATTTTTGTGATTCAAGTCAGTATAAAGAAAAATCCGAGCCAAACATATATATCTAATCTCAAGTTAAAATGTTAACCAATTCACATACAAGTTATGCAAAATCTTCCAACTATTCAACAATTTAACCATTATCTTTTCGTATCGGCCTTCAGGCTCATTTTACCGATTTGCATGCTCTTTCACATGTTATTGATATTCAAATTCTATAAATGAATACCTATAGTGCAACATGTAACATTTGATCATTTCCAATACCAACCAACCAATTAATACATTATATCCCCTATTAACTTGACTCGGACTCGAACGTATACATGAATATTAACCAACATATCAGGTGCACCATCGAAAAGTTTGAACTAAATATATTTGTCCAAACACTCATTGGCATAACCAAAATAAAAGTTGTGCCTAGCACTCACTGACATGTAGTCAAAGAAACCCGTACTCAATCTATCCTATGGCATGTCAATTATATCCGACTCTGCCCGAATAGTTAATAGGGTAATCAATTATCCAATTCATCATATAGCTTGAATTACATTTCATCATTTCATACATAACATAACACGATTCAACCCAATTCAAAGCAAATTTCATAATTTCATCAAGTTTCACTATTTCCAGTTCTATTCAATTTAGTTTTTTTTTCTCAATAATCAATCACAATCATACCAATTCCATTAAATTAACCATATTCAACTCACCTAAATATCATGTCGTGCAAAAGAGTATAAATATGCAATAATTAAAGTGATTCGAATCATAGAAATACAAACTAAAAATCAGAATTACTCGTCATTGGCTTTTGTCTTTTCTTTCCCTCTCGACGTCCCTACACCATTTTTAGCTACGAATAATAATCCAACAATACAAAATATCAAATTGTATATCAAATCACATTCAATTAAAAAAGTCACACATATTTTGTAATTTATTCAATTTAGTCCCTAAAACCAGGAGTAGCATAACTTTCAATTTAAAGCCTCGAATTAAAATTTGATTTCACAATTACTCATTAGGGACCTCTTATTACATATTCCTACTTTTAGTTTTACATTTTATTCAATTTGGTCCCTAATATGCAAAACTATCAATTAAGCTTTACAATGTAACCCTTTTCTTAAACTAAGCTTATTTTCTATCAATTTAACACCTAAAAACTTTCAATTCTCAACAATAGAAACTTTCTAAAACTTTAAAAATCTTGCAAATTAGTATATGGAGTAGTTAAATCAAGCTCCCATGACCTCAAATTTATAAAAAAATACAAGAAAAGGACCTAAGTCTATTTACCTATTGATGGTCGAATGTAAAGACACAAAAAATGGCTTATTTCCTTTGTTTTCTTTCTTTTGGACGGTGGAAATGTTGAAGATGATACTTTTCATCTTTCCATCCACTATTTTCTATTTATATTAGGTTTACTTTTTAATTAAACTTAATTAAACTAGTTAATTAGATTAGTTAACTTAATTAATCTTAATTATAACAATATAAATGGTCATCATCATCATCATAGTCCTCTAACTATAAGAGAAAAATGGTTTAATGACCATTTTAGTCCTTTGGATAATTATTATTTAGATTCTCAAGCCTTTCCTAAATTAAAAATATATAGTGATTAAAATTTTACAATTTAGCCCTTGGACCTTAATTAACTACAATTTTGATTAAATTACTTAACCTAATTCCAATTCATTTATATATTAGCTCTGTAGATATCCCTATTTAATTTTTACAGACTCAGTTTATGGAAACAGGATCCAACAATAATATTTTTTAATTCCACTAGAAATCAAATCATTACAATTCTTCCCCATTAAGAAATTTTGTCCTCGAAAATTACCTGGACAGAGGTGGGGATACTGGGATCTCATTATTTCTCCGGTTCCAAGGTCGCTTGTTCAACTTTATGATTACGCCATATGACCTTTACTAGTGGCACACTCTTATTTTTAGCTCTTTTACTTCGCAAGCTAAGGTTTCTACCGGCTCTTCCTCAAAGATTAAATCAGATCGAACTTCAACTTCTTCCATTGTAATAACATGAGATGGATTGGATCGATATTGCCCGAGCATGGATACATGGAATACGTCATGAATCTTTTTTAATTTTGAAGGTAGAGCTAAGCGATATGCAATCGATCTAATTCTCTCTTCAATCTCATATGGCCAAATAAACCTAAGACTCAACTTTCCTTTGTGTCTAAAATGCAAGATCTTTTCCACAAAGATACCTTCAAAACAACCTTATCACCTATTGTGTAATTGATATCTCTCTATTTTAAATTAACATATGAATTTTTTTTCTATTAGACGTTGCTTTCAATCTATCACTGATTAGCTTTACTATAACACCCCATACTTGGCCTAAAAGTTAAGACTAAGTTTGAAGGCTACATCAATTTATTTTAGAACAACCTATCCTTTAGCTACTTGAAATTCAACAATCAAAAATCATGTAGTTATTTAAATCAAACATAGAAATTCAAACTTTCAATGCGTATTTCAAAATAAACACACGATAGCATAAGTTTATAAAAATAGTAAAATAACTAGAGAGAAATGACTATGCTCCTGCCACGCCGACCCGCCTAAGTTTGTTGGTTACCTGTATTCCAAAAAAATAGACAAAATGAGTTTACAACTTAGTGTGTAACTTACATTCTCAATTAAACAGTATTATAACATATGTGATTTTAGTTCATCTTTAGTTAGTCAATTCTCAGAATTGAATACAAAAACAGTTCAAATACATATAAAGATTCCTACCCCCAACTGCTACACACCATCTTCATCTATCCCCACACACCATATAGGGTATCAAGTACCCATTCATCCCTACACACAACATAGTGACTATGTGTCATGTTTCAAAGAGATTGCAGTCAAGCAGTGAGATCAGGGTGCGGAAACTTTCCAAAGTTAGATATAAGTCCGTGGCTTAGCCACCAAGTTCAGTAGATTATACACTTCCTCCTTTTCATAATGCTAACCCAATGCAGATGTAGATTTAACAGATATCAGATATGCATATATAAAAAAAAATTTAGATCATACTCATGTAAGGCGATCACAGTTATTTATTAGATTTCATGTTAACTGTATACATATAAAGAATAGATTATTCAATTACAGATCATCATATAATAGTCTCATTGCCTACTTCAGATCATACGAACCTTAATGTAGGCTTATGTTCGATTCGAATGGCGATCACAACTATAAGGAAAACTTCTGGTGTTTGGCCCGCACGCTTGTGTAGATTCACACGGTCTAGATGGTTGGCTCGTGTGGTCCACACGGCCTAGCACACGCCTGTGTGGCCCGACTTATTACCACACACTCTTAGCACACAGTATGTGAATCAAATTCCCAAAATAATGAGTTACACAACCTAGACACACGCTTGTGTCTCTGGCCCATGTGACCCTAATTCACCAACAGTGAGATACACGGCCTGGACACACGCTCGTGTCTCTAGCCCATGTGACCTTAAAGGTGATAAATTAATTAGAAGAAATTCCTAAATCTGAACAGCATGATATACAATTAGGAAATGTAATTGGAGAAGAAAAATACTTTTCTGATAAAATTATAGAAAAAATAATAAAAATCGTATTTCTAAAGAAGAAATTTATAAAATATCTAAATATAAAATATGGTGTCAAAGACATATAGAAAAAATAAGTGGTAATACAGTAGCTAAAGATACTAGGGGAGGATTAACAGAAATCCCATTATTTACTAAAGATAAAATTAAGAGGATTAAAAAGAAATATCCTCAAGTTAGATATATACATTTAGGAATAATGATGATAACTATTGGAGCTTTATTTAGAAAAGGTCATGATATACCAATAATTGCAGTTTTGTTAGATAAAAAAATTGAACATCCAATAAAAACACTTGTTGGAGGAATTCAATCAAATTTACGTACAAGTGTAATATGATTTTAAGTTAAACCAAATTACTTTATATCTATTACAGATCCTTTAATAGAAGAATGTTTATGTTTAAGAAATCAGACAAAAAATTCTGAAATTAATGATTTAGCAGAAGATCTAGCAATAAGTTGGACTTCTATTAATGAATATACCTAATAAATTTACTACTGAAATACAACCAAAATTATTACATTTAAGAGATCTATCAATACCAAAAGATTGGATGATAGAAAAAATAAGTAGTGCAAATACTTCTAAACCTGTAAGTACTATAAAATATATGTCATCCGGGGATAAATTATATTTTAAAAATACCGCTATAACAAAATGATAATTTAGTTTTACCCTCAAATACTCAAATAGAGAAAGATGAGGAAAATACAAGTTCTATACCTTCTACACCAATAGGAATAAAAACAGTTCATATTCCTATTTTTCCTACTGAACCAAGTAGAAATTCTAGAAACAATAGAATGAAAGAAATACAAACTTCAACAACTATTCAACAAATGATAATTGGAACAAGTGATGTAATTACATTTTCAAATTTTCAATCCAGGAAATATTGCACATATATTGAAGTTACATTTCAATTTTTTATTTAAATTGTACGTGAGAAATGGATATAGAAAGATTTTTAAACTTTTTTCAATGCCCTTCTTAGGCTTCTTCCTTCCCCCTTTATAGGACAAATCTTGAACTTTATTTAATTTTTTTTAAATCCCGCACAGTTTTCTGATAAAGATCACGTCTCATCATTAACATGGTTGCTTCTATGTTGCTTTTCTTTTGTCTTGTCACATCATTGCTTTGACATGGTTGCCTCCACGTTGCTATCTTTTTTGTTTGCATCTGGATGCCTTTTTCTTTAAGTTACCTCTTTTTGTCCATACTTGAGTATTTGTTTTCTCAAGTTTCTTTCTTGGATGTCATTTTTCCACGTGGCTTTCTTTTTTGGCTTTATCCTTTGAATGTTATCTAGATTCATTTCCTCTATTTCATTTAGATATAATGAATCCATTGAAAATCTTGGTGAGTTCCAAGTCTCCCACGTGTTCTTGATTTCTTCTATTATATGCGACGGAAAGTCATCAATCTCCATGTTAGCTATCATTTTTAAAAGTTGCACGGATTCTTTGTGTCTATCTTCCTGGATGTTTCCAGTTCCAGTATTATAAAACAGACTTAGAAATTATAAAAATTAAAATCTGAAATAAATCACATTCCAAAAGTTTATTTACCTAAACAAGGTGATAAATTAATTTTAGAAATAGATGCGTTACAAAATTATTGGGGTTGTATTTTAAAAGCTAAAACAATAAATAATGAAAAATTAATATGTGGATATAGTTTGGGAAAATTTAAACCAAATGAAATTAATTATGTTATATATGAAAAAAAATTATTAGCAATAAATAAAGGAATAAAAATCTTTCTTATATATTTAGCACCTGAAAAATTTATTATAAAAACTGATAATTAGACAGTTAAACATTTCCTTACTAATAAAAGTTTGGAAACGGTACCTAGAAGAATTAGGTGGTACAATGAATTATGTACTTTTAATTTTGAAGTCTTATATGTAAATGGAGCTAACAATATTATTGCTGATTATCTTAGTAGGCCATATGGATAGAGGTAAAAAACCTCCAGAAAAAGTTGGTGAATGGACTACTATCCATAAAAGACCTAACAAAGGGAAAACAACAAATCTTAATCAAGGATTTGTGATGATACCCGCACAAGCATCTTTTTATCCTAATCAAGGATATTATATTCCATATCCAATGGTAAGACAACCAGTTGGAACTCATTTATCATTTACACCAAAAACGGTAAGTCAATTCCCTTAGTCCCAAGATCCAAACTCAGTATACCAAGCCAGTTATGCTAAAATAATAAAATGAGCAGAAAAATTTTGTTTATCAGAAAATTTATTCAGGAAATAAAAGATTTTTATAATCCAGGATTACCAATAGAATTATATAATTTTATTAATGAAATATGGAAAACTCATATTTTTGAACAAAGAGCTAATTTCAGAAGAGCTCTTACTAAGCTTTCACAATTTTTAGTTGAAAATCCAACTAAAGAAAATGAAGCCCATGATTTATTACTAAAATCTATTTTATATAGAGATTGGGAAGAACTAGAAATAGGTTATTTAGATATTATGAATAAAAATTTTTAGGCTATGTTTATATAATAAAGCTAGAAAAATTTTACCAGTGGAAATATTTACAAAAATAAATGGAGCTATTTGCAAACAACAAGCTTAATTCCAAAAAGCTTTTTCAGAATATATTTTACAAGCATATGTTTTTCCAATATAAGCAGTATTGAATGAGCTTTTGTTAAAGAAATAACAGTTCAAAATTTTTCTTTCCATTTATTAAAAGATTTTCCTGCATCTATTAAATCTATATTATTACCCATGATATACGAAGATGATGATTATTATTATTTTTATCTTGAAATTAGTAGTCTTATTGGTATAGCTGAAAAAGAAAATTTTATCAGCCATATCAAATTTGGATTCTTCAAAAAATGATTGGAGGACCTAAACTTTATGTAGCTAGAGAAGAAAAAAGACATTTGACAAAAAACATTGACAAGTGTTATAATAATCCCAGTTATTATCAAATCCAAGCAGGAATAGATTTAATGATCAAAGCCCACTATTTACTTCAAGAAAAAAACTTATAAATTTTGGACTGATGGAAGAAGAATATTAGCATATTATACTGGAAGTGGAAACATCCAGGAAGATAGAGACAAAGAATACGCGCAACTATTAAAAATGATAGCTGACATGGAGATTGATGATTTTCCATCGCATATAATAGAAAAAATCAAAGAACACGTGGGAGACTTGAACTCACCAAGACTGTCATTGGATTCATTGGATTCAAGAAGGATAAAGCCAAAAAAGAAAGCCACATGGAAAAACGACATCCAAGAAAGGAACTTGAGAAAACAGATACTCAAGTATGGACAAAAGGAGGCAACTTAAAGAAAAAGGCATCCAGATGCAAACAAAAAAGATTGCAATGTGGAGGCAACCATGTCAAATAAATGATGTGACAAGACAAAAGAAAAGCAACGTGGAAGCAACCATGTTAATGATGAGATGTGATCCTTATCAGAAAACTGTGCGGGATTCAAAGAAAAATTAAATAAAGTTCAAGATTTCTCCTGTAAAGGGGAAAGAAAGAAGCCTAAGAAGGGTATCAAAAAAAGTTTAAAAATATTTCTATATCCGTTTCTCACTTACCATCCGCTCTTCCTTTATAAAAAAAGAAACATTTCCTTTACTTCTTCTTTTGAACATATTATCTATTGTCTTCCACATTATCTACCATTTTTGAAATTATATCACAAAAAATGAGTTACACGGCCTAAACACATGCTCGTGTCTCCAGCCTGTGTGACCCTCATTCCCAAACAATGAGTTACACGATTTGGACACATGCCAGTGTCTCTAGCCCGTGTAACCCTAAATCTAAAATAGTAAGTTACACAACTTGCCACACAGCCTGATACACAGCCGTGTGGCGTCGATAGCCATGTTTTTTTGGCGTTCACAATTCGCAGAGAATCGGGTTTTCGTTACACACCTGGTATGATTTTTACATAAAAGCACTCAGAATGAATCCTAAACCTCATATGTAACAACGAATTACTAAACTAGTGCGTTGGAGGAACGTTTCCCGCAAGACCTTCACATAATAACCTTTCAATCGATGCAAGGACCAACGTAGAATTCCCAATTAAACTCGATAACAGTTTATGGGACGAAAGCAAGCAACACGAAAAAGAAAAGAAAAATAAAAGAAAGAAAGAAGAAAATAAGAGCGGTGAAGGGAAAAGAAAAGAAGAAGAAAAAAACGTTAAAGAGGACTTTTAAAACAACAACAACAAAAAAACTAACATGCTTTTACCAAGTAGCATAAAAATATTTCTTAATGCACGCGCAGAGGCTCGAACATAAAGCCTGAAAGTATATAGAAGCTTAACCATTGAACTAGTAGGCTTATTCTTGACAAAGATTAACACGAAAATAAACTTAAGTCAAACGTTCAATGATAAATGTCAACTCAAACAAAATAACAAAATTTCCAAAAGTGAGGTTTGAACTCCTGACTTCTAACACATGAACAAAGCACTTAGCCACAAATATAAAGACTTAAATTATATCAAAATTTAACAAACAACACTAAAATTATTGGGACATTACAACTCTCTCCCCTTAAAAAAATTTTAGTCTCGAAATTTTCCTGACTCAAACAGAAAAGGGTATTGCTGACAAATTAAATCCTCAAGTTCCCAAGTGGCTTCCCTAGTGCTATGATTCTGCCATATAACCTTAACCAGAAGAACGGTTTTCCTTCTAAAGATATTGATGTCTCGATACAGAATCTGAATAGGCTCTTCCTCAAAAGTAAGATCCAATTGTACCTCAATCTCCTCATTAAGAATAATGTAAGACAGATTAGACCGATACCATTTCAACATAGAGACGTGGAACACATCATGAATTTGATCCAACTTAGGAGGTAGTTCTAGCTGATAGGTGACAAGTCTGATGCCTTTTAGAATATAGTAAGGTCTAATGAACCTCGGACTCAACTTACCTTTACGCTCTGATAGGTGACAAGTCTGATGCGTTTTAGAATATAGTAAGGTCTAATGAACCTCGGACTCAACTTACCTTTACGCTCAAACCAGAGAACCGTTTTCTACAGAGAAACTTTTAGAAATACCTGGTCACCCACAGAATATTCAATATTACGCCCTTTTAAGTTTGCATACAATTTCTATCGATTGAAAGTTGCGTTAAGACGATCTCGAATCAGTCTAACAATATTTTCAATATTGGATACTAGTTTGGGACCCAAAACCTGACGTTCACCTAACTTAGTCCAACACAGAGGGGTACGACAGTTATGACCATACAGAGCCTTGTAAGGTGCCACTTGAATGCTAGACTGGAAGCTATTATTTTAAGCGAATTTAACTAGCGGAAAATAATCCTCCCAACTACCCCGTAAGTCAATTACACAACTCCGCAGCATATCCTCTAGAATTTGAATGACTCGCTTAGATTGTCCATCGGTTTGAGGATGGTACACAGTACTGAAATCCAATTGAATGCCCAAAGCCTCGTGAAGTTTCTTCCAGAATCAAAAAGTAAAATGTGGGTCTCTGTCAGAGATGATTAAAACCAGCAGTCCGTGCAATCTTATGATCTCAGATACATAAAATTTAGCCAATTCTTGAAGTGAATAATCAATCTTGATTGGAAGGAAGTGAGGAAACTTAGTCAATTGATCAACGATGACTCAAAGAAAATCCTTTTTAATGGGTGTCAAGGGCAACCCACTAACAAAATCCATAGTCATACGTTTCCACTTCTAAAGGGAAATCTTATCCGGTTGTAGAAGTCTTGAAAGTAGCTCATGCTCAGCCTTAACCTTCTGACACATCAGACAATAAGAGACAAAGACAATTACCTCTCGTTTCAAACTGGGCCACTAGTATAATTCTCGAAAATCCCTATACATCTTATTCCTACTGAGATGCATAGCATAGGGCTACTATGCCTTTCCCGTAGAATCGACTGTGTCAACTCAACATCATTAGGCATATAAATTCGACCTCTGAAACGCAGATCCCCATTGATGTTTAATCCGAAATCAAAAGTCCCACCATCCTTAATTTGACAAAAACGAGAAACCAGAGACTCATCTCTCAATTGTTTAGCTCGAATCTAATCAATCTAAGTCGGTTTAACCTGTAAATTAGTCAGCAGACTACCTTCATCAAACAAACTCAAACGAGCAAACATTGTTATCAGATCAGTCACCACTCTACGACTAAGAGCATCGACCACAACGTTGGCTTTACCAGGACGGTACTTTATTGTGCAGTTGTAGTCTTTAAGCAACTCAACCTATCTATATTGCCTTAGGTTGAAATCCTTCTGAGTTTGTAAATACTTGAGGCTCTTATGGTCGATGTAAATTATACACCTCTAACAACAGATAATGCCTTCTGATTTTTAGAGTGAAGACAATCGCAGCCAATTCAAGGTCGTGCGTGGGATAGTTACCCTCGTGTGACTTAAGTTGTCGAGATGCGTAAGCTACAACCTTACCATCTTGCATCAAAACGTAGCCCAAATCGAGATGCGAAGCATCACTATAAACAGTAAATTCTTTACCAGATTCAGGCTATATAGAATAGGTGGCTGAGTCAAAACGGAGGCTATACTAGAATAGGTGGCTGAGTCAAAACAGACTTTAGTTTTTCAAAGCTTACTTGCTGCTCATAATACCACACAAATGGTGCATTTTTACGCAATAGCATAGTTAAAGGAGCTGCAATAAGGGAAAATTCCTCAACAAATCTCTGATAGTAACATGCTAAGCCTAGGAAACTTCAAATCTCAAACACGTTCCTCGACTGTTTCCACTCGACCACAGCCTCGACTTTCTTAGGTTCTACTTGGATCTCCTCAATTGAGACAACATGCCCTAGAAAGGTAACCTCTTTCAACCAAAACTCACACTTGTTGAACTTAGCATAAAATTGTTTCTCTTGGAGTATCCGCAGAACTATCTGAATATGCTCATCATGCTCACTCTCAATCTTAAAATAAATCAAAATATTTTCTACGAAGACTACGACAAATCGATCCAGATACAACTGAAATACTCAGTTCATCAGATCCATAAATACAGCAGGAGCATTCATTAAACTGAAAGGCATAACCAGGAACTCGTAATTCTTATAACGAGTCCTGAAAGCAGTTTTATACACATCAGTCTCATTAACCTTGAGCTAATGGTACCCATAATGGAGATTGATTTTAAAGAACACGAAGGCTCCCAAAACTGATCAAACAGGTCGTCCATCTTCGAGAACAGATACCTATTCTTTACCGTCAACTTATTAGCTGACGATAATCCACACACATTCCCATCATACCATCATTTTTCTTGACAAATAGAACTGGTGCTCCCCACGGGGACACACTCGGTTGAATGAACCCTCGATCGAGAAGTTCCTAAACCTGGGCTTTTAGTTCCATAAGTTCTTTTGGTGCCATACGATAAGGTGAAATGGACACTGGAGCGGCACTTAGTAGAACTTTAATACCGAACTCAACCTCCCTATCTGAAGGTATCCCTCGAAACTCCCTAGGGAAAATATCTGAAAAATCCTTTAAAGTACGAATGTCTTTAACAGAAAGTTTTGTAGAACCAGAATTAGACACAAGGGCTAGATATGCCTTGCAACCTTTCTTAACTAGCTTTTCAGCAGTAAGAGCGGAGATTACATTAGAGAGGTAATTTTGTCACCCCCCGATCTTAACAATCTCAATATTCTCATCCGATTTTAGAGTAACCCTCTTAGAGGAACAATCCAAATTGACCAGATGATCTACAAGCCAATCCATTCCCAAAATCAAATCAAACTCTTCGAACAACAATTCCATTAGGTTAGCTGAAAACATATCACCCTGAATCTCTAACGGAACCCGTATATACACTTTATCAACTCAAACTAATTGACCCAATGGACTAATTACTGAAATCTCTCTAGCAGTACTCTCAGCAGATATACACAGATTTACAGAAACAGCGCTAGCTACATATGAGTGAGTAGAACCAATATCTATCATAGCAAAATACGGAATAGAATGGATAAAGAACATACCCGTTATCGGCATCATCTCTGTCCTCATGGTGCCTCACCACATGCACAAGGGCAGACTGTTGTGCTTTAGTCTGACCTTGAGTAGAACCATTACCACCCTTAACCATACCACAACCCTTAGGTGGCTGCTGAGCTACCCTCAGAGGCTGAACGAGACCTGGAGTCAGAGTTGGTGCAGGAGCGTTCACCTGGTCAGATCGGAGGAGACAATCCTAAACATGGTGCTCCATCAACCCGCATCGAAGACAAGCCCCTAGTTTTCTCTAAAACTCACTGAGATGGCGTCTCCCACAATCATTAGAGGTTTGAATCTCAGTCGATGCAGTTGGTGCCTCAGTCCTCGAAGGCCTACCTAATTTGGCCTGTTTCTTAGGGCACTGAACAGAACTAAAGGGACTCGAATCCCTCTTGAGCTTACTTTAACCTCTCTCTTGGTCTCTCTTTTCGCGCTCAGTGCGCTTCACTTCTTTTACTATCTTGCCTTGTCAACTAAGACTGTAAATACCCGCTCTCTCTTAGGAGCTATCAAAACTCATAGATTATATCTAAATCCCTCATCAAACTGAATACTCCTTTCATAATCATTTAGAACTAGACCACGAACATACCTACTCAATCTCAAAAACTTAGCCTCATACTTGGCCACAGACCTCTCGCCTTTTGCCAAGCTCAAAAACTCGTGTCTATGAGCTTTCACATAACTCATCCCCACAAAACCTATTTAGAAGGCACTCTTAAAGAATTCTCAAGTAATCTATTCAGGCTGGGTGCCCTACTCAGCAGTCAACCATCACCGGTAAGCCTCATCTCGGAGCAGAGATACAACACCACTCAGTTTCTGTGTAAAAGTGCAATCGATGTCGTTCATAATAAACTCGGTGGCCTCTAACCAATACTAGGCCACTGTAGGGGCGACTCCAGTGACACCCCTAAATAACTCAACTCCATTCAATCAGATTCATTCAGTAATCAACCGTCAGCTCTCGAATCTAGAATAGGTCCTAGCAACCCTCTCTAACACACTTAACATAGCCTAGAATAGTACGTCATCCCTGGTTGTCAGAATTTGAGACCCAGTTTCAGTAGTAGGAGTACCAATGGTCTCACTGGTCTCCAGGTTGGGCATACTACTCATAGAGGATGACTCTTCTTGAGCTCCTCCTTGACGCCGTGCTGAATGATTCGATTTGACTCATAACATATCTTCTAGTACTTGAATGATTCGATCTGACTAGCCATCATATTGAGGATGGAAAGCCGTGCTAAAATTCAACCTCGTGCCCAATAGTACGTACAGCTGCTTCCAGAATCTTGAGGTAAAATGAGGATCTCGATCGGCGATAATAGACACAAGCACAACGTGCAGTCTAGCTATCTCACGAATATAAACTTCAGCCAACTTTAGAAGTGACCAATCAGTTCTCACTGCTAAGAAATGAGTCGACTTTTTCACTTGATCCACTATCACCCAAACTGTATTTCTTTTGCTTAGAGATAAGAGTAGACCAACTACAAAATATATAGCAATTTGTTCCCATTTCCATTCAAGAATTGAGATAGGCTGTAACAACCTAGTGGGAAACATAATGCTCAGCCTTATTCAGTTGACATGTCAAACATTTAGCAACATATTCGATGATCTCCCTTTTCATTTTGGGCCACCAATACGATTCTAGTAGGTCCCAATACATTTTTCACATCCGGGATGCATAGCAAAGGGACTATCGTGAATGATCTGCCACAATTCGATGTGACAAATTAGGCTTTTCCAACACGCTTAAGGAGCTTTTTCTCGACCAAAATAAATTTTTTGGCTTAGTTTTTTTGTTATTGTTATATTTTCATATTTTTTGGGTAATAAGTGTAAATCTCTTGTCTTTGTCTATTTTTTGACCCAAATTGGCCGATAGTGCCATTGGGAGGTCTAATGTCTGTCTAAATGATTTAGGGGCGTGTTAGAGGTTGAAAATGAGTGAACAACATTTAGGGCAAGGGTATCGTGATATCCAACCCCTAAAATTATGATACCCCTGGTAGTATAGAAGACCAATGAGGCTTTTCAGTAGTATCGTGACATCCTCCTTGGGTACCGCAGTATCCACCTCTCAAGGAAGACCCCTAAGTTCAATACTGCCAAAGATATTGCGATATCCTCTTCTGGGTATTGCGATACCACCTTCGGTAGAGGGAGAAACTTGGACAAAAATGATAGCCTTTGTCTACCCGACCCACCAATCATACAAGGCCCATGTAAGGGCAATTTTAGAATCAAAATGTCATTAGAACACCCTTCAAAATAATCAAAAATTGTTGAGGAGGAGAGAAACACATTTAGCTTAGTTTTAGGTTTAGTTTTCTTTAGTTTTTCTTTGCACTATTATAGGGTTTTTATTTTTCTCTTATTCTACCTTAGATTAGAGTTCATTTTTCTACATTTACTTCTTGTTCTTGATGTTCTTTATGTAAGTTAAGTTAGCTAACACTACAGCTAAGTTTTATTTACATTTCCAATCCTTGTACCATACTTTCAAGATTTTTTAAGCTTTAGTTTAATGTATTTCAATGTATGTTACTTCAAATCTGTTAAAGTTTGTTCCTTTTATGCTTATTGCTTTACATTTTTTTGTTAAATGCTTTTGGTTTCATGCTATTTAAGTTTTCTTGCATAAAAATCTCAACTTTTACATTTTTCTTAAACTTTACTTTCATGGCTGCTCTGTTTTCTATTGGTATGTTTATTTTCTTAACTTTGAGTATGTGTAGCTAAATCCTTAAGGAGGTTGGTTGGTGGAGATATGGTTAAACTAAAATCTTTGGACAAATAACTAAATCGTAACAAATTGGACTAATTTGAATAGAACTAAGAACTTAGGTAACGATGCCCCTAAGGGAGTATTAAGATAAAGTGAGACTGCAAGGTAATCTTGTCGCGCACTCCTTCGTTAGTCCCAAATTGATCGGCGAGATTGAAAGATAAACCAGACCTAACCGTCTAAGTCGATAAAATTCAGATCGAAAGATAAAATGGAGCCACTTGGTAATTTACACAATTTGTCCCTAGTCCAAGATGTGGTGAACGACATCGAAGTCAACCAACCTCCATTAGTCATTTGCTAGATAGACTCTCTAGTTTACATTTTTTGCAATTTAGTCCCTAGAGTAGAATATTTAATTTTCTTGCAAACTTATCTTCTATGAATCGTCGTAATATAAAATTGTATTAGTAGCCACTTAGCCTCTATTGTGTATGCTAGTTATTGCTCAATCACCTCTTCCTTTGGGTTCGATCCTTGGAATACTTCAGTGTTTCATTGTAACACTATAAATATTACAACTGACCTATATGCTTGCAGGAAAATCAAACTTTAAAAATTATTTTATAAATTAGTTGTTTAAATGTACACACGTGTAGCCGATCAGTGAGCCTCACGTAGAATCAATTCTTTTTGTCTGAAAACTTTAGGGACACAAATTTGATTACAAAATCTAAGGCAATAATTTCCATCCACATCTAAAATTTTCAACGATGCCTTGATGAACAAACTTAGTTTTCTCAGACAATTTTGCATCGAGAAGTTGCAACTTCTTAATTTTATCAAATAACACGGGTTTAATTATTAATTCAGCTAACAGGCATCCATCATCACTAATCTTGAACTGAACAAACATTGCTTGCAATTCAATCGCTGACTTCCTACTTAAAGGATCAACTACATCATTTTTTTTCTAGAATAATAATCAATTACACAATCGTAGTCTTTCAGTAGCTCGATCCATTGGTGTTGTCTCAAGTTCAACTCCTTTTTGGATAAGAGGTATTTGAGACTTTTGTGATCTGAATAAATATGACACTTTTCACCATATAAGTAATGCCTCCAAATCTTTAGAGCAAAGACCATAAGAGTAAGCTCTAAATTGTGCGTTGGGTAATTGCACTCATGCGGTTTTAGTTATCGAGACGCATACACAATCACCTTACCATCCTGCATCAATTCACAACCCAATCCAATCAATGAGGCATCACTGATTACCACAAACTCTTTTCTCGAATCAGGTAAGGTCAAGATCGGTGCTTCTGTTAACATATCTTTCAACTTCTCGAAATTGGCTTGACACTAATTATCCCAAACAAATGAAACGTTCTTTTCCAATAGCTTCGTCATTGATATGGCTATTTTGGAAAACCTATTCCCAAATCCCCTGTAGTAACCAGCCAAACCAAGGAAACTTCGAATCTTTGACACATTTTTGGATGTTTTCCATTGAAGGATAGCTTCAATCTTTTTAGAATCAACCCAAATTCTCTTTGTTAAAATAACGTGCCCTAAAATTACTATTTCAGATAACAAAAACTCGTACTTATTGAGCTTTTCGAATAATTGCTTCTTTCGCAACACTTGCAATACAATTTTGAGATCCTTACCATGCTCAGCTTCTGACTTTAAATGGATCAAGATATCATCAATGAATAACACCATGAACTAATCCATGAATGTTGTAGGGGCATTTGTCAGTCTGAATGGCATCACCAAAAATTTGTAATGATTGTACCACGTATGAAACGTTGTTTTTGGTATGTCAATATCCTTCAACTTTAATTGATAATATCCCGACCTCAAATCAATCTAGAAAAATACTTAAGTACCTTTCAATTGCTCAAATAAATCATCAATATGCGGCAGAGGATATCAATTTTTGATTGTCAACTTATTTTGTTGTCGATAAACATTGCATAACCACATTAACCCATCATTTTTTTGACAAACAACATTAGAGCTCCCTAGGGCGATATACTAGGATGTATAAAGCCACGATCCAGGAGGTCTTGCAACTAAATTTTCAACTCTTTTAGCTTTGTCGGTGCCATTTAGTACATAGTTCAACCTGAGTACACTTCAATTACATCCAGGTAATCCTGTCAATTCTTCAATAAACATATTAGGGAACTCGGACACTGCTCGAATCTTGCTTATCTGGCTTTTATTCGAATTTGATTTAATAATATAGACTAGAAATGCTTCACGGTATCTGTTTAGGAATTTTTAGCTTGAACTGATAAAGTAATTTAAGTTGAGCTACTTGACCTGATGCCATTCACTTTTATTGTCTCACATTTCGGACTCTAGACTAAAAACTTCTTTCTACAACAGTCCAGAACTACACCATGCTTGGTCAACCAGTCCATACCCAGAATCTCATCGAAGTCACCAAATGACATGATTAACAAATCAACATGGAATGATCTATTTTGGATTTTCAACGGACATCGCCTACACATTTGGTCAACTAGCACGGTTTGTCTCAAAGGACTCGATACAACCATTGCTACTTTTAACATTTCAGATTTCAAGTCCCTCGATTTTACATAGCCATCATTTATATAATAGGGAGAAGAACTAGGATCAATCAAGGCATATACAAGCATCGAATATAAGATAACTATATCTACTATGACATCTGTAGTATCACCCTTTTCATAAGTTTGAACAATGTTAGCTTGCACTGTGGCTCTAGCCTCTGATTGTTAAATAGTTGTATTTGTGCCTTTCTTCTGGCTTCCTTGAGAAACAGAATCACCATTAAGATTTCCCCGACCCCTAATAGTAGAAACGAACCTCTAAGTGGCAATAGCAGAAGTATTATCATTCTTCGAGACTTCTCGAGGAAAGTTCTCCAAGGATCCTCAACGGAAACAAGCCTTTATCAACTTCCAAAGCTCATTTCAGTGTTTTTTCCCAAAATTTTCACAGTTCGGAACATCAGAATCTCTAGCGGGACCCCAAACACTACCCACTAATATTGACGGCTGGTGCTCTTAGGCTTTATCTAATTTAACAAACCTTAAGATCACTCTTCAAGACTCTCTAGCTCTCTTAGGTAACATATACGAACTAGAAGTCTCTACTCGCTTCCCGGAGGCTCGGGAGGGTTCCGTCGTCTTGTCAAGGCCCATGGCCTACTCCACCGTATTGGCTCATTCAGTCAGGTTAAAAATTCTTTTATTCTGTAGGAGACTAACTGAACACTCGGCTCATCACGTAATCTCCGAAGACACCACTTACAACTTTCCTCTTTCGTCGACAAGATCTCCAAAATTGGGCCGTAAAAATTCATGCTCATAATCGACCACAAACATTTTGCCCTGTCTTAACATCATAAATTCTTGCTCTCGATCTTCTAGGTATAATTCGCTGACATATATTTTCTGAAACTCGAACTGAAAGAAATCCCAATTAATCTGGCCAACTAATACATGTTGTGTAATTTTCAACCATAGCTAATACGCATCCTTTTTCATGAGGGAAATGACGCACGTAACACATTCATGCAAAAAACATTCGAGCTGTTGCAGTATTCGATTCATCGATTCCAACCAAGCCTCAGTTGTCGATGGATCAACCCCTTTCAATCCCTTAAATTTAGTGGCACCATACTTCCACAATTCTTTCATCAAAGCTCATCAAATTGCGGGTACTATTACAACCTGTAAAGTAGCTTTTCTTACTCACTGAAGGGCGTCAGTTATAGAACAGAGTAGATTTTCATTTCCTCGACTCTCAAGTCGGGGTCTAGCAACTCTTAACTGATGAGCACCAACCAAGTCAATGCTAGGTGATTCCATTCCAATTCTATTTTCACTTTCAACAAAATGGCCACTACTATAAACATCATTACCAACATCATTTTTTTATTCTACAGACATCATTAGTTATAAAATAGAGAAATTTTATAATCAACATCTAAATCCCCACTTAGACTCGACTTAACTTCAACATCTACCTCTAGGCTCAATTTTGATCTCGATTTAATCTGAGAATCGACAAAACCTATAGCTCTGATACCACTAAATGTAACACCTCGTTACTTGACCTAATCATCGGGTCCAAAGTATTTGAAAATCGGGTTTGGAAAACGTAGCGGAAAATAAATTTAGGAAAAAATCAAAGTTTTTAAAAAAAAATTCAAAACAAGAATTTGGTTGTGATATCTAAAATAATAACAAACATTTAATCAAAATTTTACCTTTTCGATTCATCTAGGATGAACGCTTTGACTAAGTAGTCTTCTCTGCTATCCTCAAGATCATGTCTGTTGAGTGGAGCTCGTTTCGAATCAAAAACAATTTCACAAAAATTACCACTGGGGTAGTTTTGCAAATTCACTAAAATTTTGGGCCAAGTTATAAATAAGAAAAATATCTCTAGAAAATTTTTCAAATAAATTATTTAGTGAATTTTCTCTCTATAACTTTCTCTTGAATTCAAGGGTGTGAAATAATTACCCAAAACTCTCTTTATATAGGGAGAGTTTAAAGAGTCCAACTATAATTAAACTTAATCACTTTAATATTAAATTAATATAATACTTATCAAGATAAATATTAGATTAAATTTAATATTAAATCTTATTAAATTAATAGAATATTTATCTATAAGATAAACATTAAATTAAATTTAATCTTAAGATAATCACTTTAATATTAAATTAATAAAATATTATTAAGATAAGTATTAAATTTAATTTAATATTAAAGATATTAAAATAATATTATTTTTGGAATAATTAATCTGAAATCAAATTCTCTGGTAGAGTCCTAGTATGAGTGTAACTCTTCTATTGCTCAACCATTAAAGACCCACTGCCACCGACCATTTACCGACCACTGAAATATCGTCATCACAGCCGTTGACACCTTGAGCTGGTTCGGTCCGAGCCAGTGATTGTCTGACCGGTTAAGTTTAGCCACTGGTTGGACCGTTGGTTCAGTTTCACATACCAAATCGGTTCAATCAATTTTTGAGTTTTGGTCTCGATTTTAGGCTCCCGAGTCTAATTTACAATTTCAAGTCAAATTTTGAAGTTCAATTACCAATTAGGCCAATTGTTTGACTTGACAATTAATTTCCAAAATATTATTTGGAATAGTTAATCTGAAATAAAATTCTCTAGTTGAGTCCTGGTAGGAATATAACTCTGCCACTATTCAACCACTGAAGACTCACCGCCACCGACCATTTACCGACCACCGAAATGCCATTGTCGCAACTGTCGGCACCCTAAGCTCATTCGGTTGCTTGTCGATTTGGTCTGGACCAGTGACGGCCTAACCTATCCGATCTAGCCACCGATTGGATCATCGGCTCGGTTTCACATATCAGGCTCGATTCGATCAGTTTTTAGGTCTTGATCTAAGTTTTAGACTTTTGAGCCCAATTTATGGTTTCAGGTCCAATTTTCAAGTTCAATTACTCATTGGACCAATTGCCTGACTTGAACATTAATTTCCAAAAATATCATTTGGAATAGTTAATCTGAAAATTCTTTGGTAGAGTCCCAGTAGGAGTGTAACTTTTCCACTACTCAACCACCAAAGATCCACCGCCACTGACCATTTACCTACCACTGGAATGTCACCATCGCAGCCATCAGCACCTTGAGCTGGTTTGGTTGCCGCCGGTTTGATCTTGGCTAATGACGGCACGACCGGTCTGGTCCAACCACCGGTTGGACTGTCGGCCCGATTTCACATACTAGACTCGGTTGGGCTAGTTTTTGGGTCTTGGTCTCGATTTTGGGCTCCCAAGCCCAATTTATGATTTCAGGTCCAATTTTCAAGTTCAATTACCCATTGGGCCAATCATAGTACTTTTTGTAGACTGAATATATGATTAAGTAATTGCAAATTATCGGAACAATGCTTCTGGACATAATTGCAATTACTAGAGCATAATTGTATGTCCTATTATTCCCTTCGCTAGCACAACAAAAGCTCGATCGGACTGCATTTGAATCATAAAAAAATTCTACAACTTCAAAAATAATTTAATTAAGTCAATTTATTCGAAGTGGAATTAAATTGGGCGATCGTAAGAATTGTTTAACTAGAAAATTTGATTAATGAATTTTCTTGAAAAATTAATTTAGAAAATCTAAGTGATTTTTGAAAAAACAAATTTTGATAAAGTAAAATTAAATTAATTAAATTATTAAAATTAATATGATATTTTTGAAAATTAATTTCCAGGTCAGACAATTGGCCTAATGGGTAATTGAACTTGAAAGTTGGACTTGAGATCTTAAATTCGACCCGAGAACCCAAAACTGAGACCAAGACCCAAAAAAACTGGTTAAACCAGACCTGGTATGTAAAATTGGGCTGACTGTCCAACTGATGGTTGTACCAGGTCGGTCGGGCCGTCATTCGCCCGAATTGAATCGGCAGCAACTGAACTAGCTTAGGGTGTCGACGGTTGTGATGACTGCATTTTGATTGCTGACAAATGGTCAATGGCGGTGGTTATTCAGTGGTTGAGCAGTGGAAGATTTACACGTCCAGATATCTATTTCAAAGTAGGAATGGTTAGTTAATATCAGGCTAATCCTGATGTCAAGCATTGGCAAGTTGTAAAGTATATATTTAGGTATCTTAAAAGAACCATGGATTATATTCTTGTGTATTCTACGGAGAACCTTACTTCTATTGGATACACATATTTATACTTCCAAACTTGTAAAGATTCAAGGAAATCAACATCGAGAAATGTATTCGTCCTAAGTCGTGGAGTCATAATATGGAGAACTGTAAAACAAACTTGCACTGCTAACTCTACTATGGCGGCCGAATATGTGGTTGCTTCTAGGGCAAAAGAAAAAGCAATATGGCTTTGAAAGTTCTTAACCAGTTTTGAAGTCATTCCTGGTATGGAAAACACTATAACTCTGTATTGTAATAACACTATTACAATAGCTAATACCAAGGAAATGAGAAGTCACAAGAGAACGAAACACAATGATCAGAAGTATCACTTGATACGAGAGGCAGTAGCCGAATGAATTGTAGATGTGGTGAAAGTAGCTTTTGAAGATATCCTTGTGGATCTGTTTACTAAAACTCTTGTAACTAAGAGTTTTAACAAGCACATTAAGGATATGGGCGCAAAACATGACATATTTATTTCACTAGGGCAAGTGGGAGATTGTTGGAAAATGTGCCCATATTGTAGTAAACATGTAACTATTTTCTATTTATTTGAACGATGAATAAATAAATAAAGTTAATTTCATATTTCACTATTATGTCTTTTGTATTTCTGTATTTCATATTTTGCATGCATAGCAAAATTGTGACAAACAAATATTAGCTTATTGATTGTCTAAGTTCAAACCGATGATAAGTGGCATTGGAAGAATGTTTACATTGCGAGAAAGATAACTTATTTCAGTAGATAATCTAAGCGAGTCCATAATTCCATAAAAGAATCAAAGTGAGCATTTGATTCAAATACTAAGATGGGTTATTATGTCGTCTAAAATTCCAGTTGAGGAGATGACTAGTCTTGGTTATCGAAGCAGCTGACTCCATGGGTAGAGACATAAATGTATTTATTGGTAGAATGATACACTAGATTGGACCCAATATGAGTTAATTCTGAATCCGTTTGTGAATTAATTCACTTGTGACATTCATGGCGTGGTTTACCTAAATCCTGAGTTAATCACTGACCAAGTGTATGTAACGCATGTGCTTTGATATAAGTGGGAGCTTATGCTCTAAAGATGATCGAGCCCATAGCCGGTATGTTGGGTATATGACTTGTGTATGGCATGATTTTACTAGCAACAATGGAATTCATAGTTCAATTAAAGTGTTAACAGTATCCTCTTAGGCATTGTGTCGATTGATAAATATGTAATGTGGTCACGGGTTGCTTGTTCTCGAACGAGAAATTTATCACAGTCATTTGTTGACAGTGATTATATTAATTATTAAGAAGACACAATGATGCCAATGAGATAAAATAGGATTGTATTAAGTGAACAGATTTAACTCAAAGGAATTAATGATATTTTATGAGGGTAACACACATATGACAGGTCATTGGACAAAACAGTTGGATGAATAGCTTTTGTAAAGAGTATACAATAAAAAGTTTTTAATCATAGTACTTTTTATGGACTAACTCCATGATTAAGTAATTGCGAATTATCGAAACAATGCTTTTGGATATAATTGCAATTACTAGAGCCTAATTGTATATGTTTGATTGATCCCTCAGCTAACTCAACAAAAGCTCCGTCGGATTGCATTTGAATTAGAAGAAAATTCTACTTATTTGAAAATGATTTAATTGAGTCAATTTGTTCGATGTGCAATTAAATTGGACAGCTGTAAGAATTGTTCAACTAGAGAATTTGATTAAAGAACTTTCTTGAAAAGTTAATTTGGAAAATCTAAGTGATTTTTGGGAAAATTAATTTTGATAAAGTAAAATTAAATTAATCAAATTAACTAAAATTAATATGATATTTTTGGAAATTAATTTTTAAGTCTGACAATTGGCCAATGGGTAATTGAACTTGAAAGTTGGACTTGAGATTGTAAATTGGGCCCAAGAGCCCAAAACTGGGACCAATACCTAAAAAACTGGTCGAACTGGGCCTGGTATGTGAAACTGGACCAATGGTTCAATCGGTGACTGGACTAGACTGGACTAGACTGGACTGGTCGGGCTACCACTGGTTTGGACCGAACAGATAGCAACCGAACAGTTCGGAGTGTCAACGGTTGAGACGACGACATTCTGGTGGCCGGCAAATGGTTGGCGGCGGTTCTTCTTCGGTGGTTGAGTAGTGAAAGAATTACACTAATATTGAGACTCTATTAGAGAGTTTGATTTTTGATTAACTATTTCAGAAATAATATTATTTTAATAGATTTAATATTAAAATTAAATTAATACTTATCTTAATAGTATTTTATTAATTTAAAATTAAAATGATTATCTTAATATTTAATTTAATTTTTATCTTCTAGATAAATATTTATTAATTTAATAAGATTTAATATTAAATTTAATCTAATGTTCTATTATATTAATTTAACATTAAAGTGATTAAGTTTAATTATAGTTGTACTCTTTAATCTCTCCCTATATAAAGAGAGTTTTGGGTCATTATTTTCACACACTTGAATTCAAGAGAAAGTTGTAGAGAGAATATTTTATAAAGAAATTATTTTAGAAAATTTTTCAGAAAATTTTTAGAGATATTTTTCTTATTTACAACTTGACCCAAAAGTTTAGAGAAATTGTGAAATTACCCCACTAGTAATTTTTATGAAAAATTTCTGATTCGAAGCAAGCCCATACTCGACAGATGTGAGCTTAAGGATAAAGGGGAAGACTACTCAGTTGAAGCGTTCATCCTAGATGAATCGAAAAGGTACAATTTTGATTAAGTGTTTATTACTTAAGATATTACAACCCAGTTCTTATTTTGGAAAAAAAATTTATAACAATGGTTTTTCCCTAAATTTATTTTCTGCTGAGTTTTCCAAACTTGATTTTCCAACATTTGCTTCACTGAAAATGACTTCCAAAAAATGATTTCTAAAAACTAACTTACTTTTCTAGAAAAGATAATATTTTCTAGTGTTTCGATGAATCTGTGTAAAATATTTTTTGTTGTTTGGCAGATTTCCTGAAAATATTTAATAGAAGTTGTTTTCAATGAAACAGACATACATTTGAGATTTTATTATCTTTTCATTGTTTAATTGGGTTTATTTTGTATCTATAAATTTATATTTTACATTGTTTTTGCATATATTACAATGATTTATTTATAAATAAATACATCAAATTAAATATATAATATTACTCAATTATTAAGCTAGAATAGTCATACATTTTCTTTGACATCTTGCAAATCTATTTATAGGATTTTAATTCATAGAATATAATGCAAAAGTTGTGCAATGCATCTTTCACAATGGCTAATGCCATTTCCTACTTTTCCCCAACACCACTCACTAACTAGACTTAACAATCACAACTTCTACTCTATGAAAAATCTCTAGAAATGTGCACTTCAAATCCCACTACTACATTTGCACTCAGCTAGCATTTTGTTTAGGGGGAGCCTGTTTGTTCACAAAGGTCCATTAAATCCAAAGTCTGGGAAAATATGACATAAAACTCATGAGCCACCCTTAAAATAATTTAATTAGGAAAAAGAACTTGCATAAAATAGAATAATCACGATACTTGAGGAACTAAGAGCTCAAGATGGAACTTAGGACCATTGCAATGGTGCAAGACTCGCCTAAATACATCCTCTTCCAATGCGCTTGAAAACTTTCCAAATACAGATTCTCACCTATTTATATGCGGGTAAAAATAGAAGAATTGGAGTTAGTGCTGTCTTCTATGGAAAATAACAATAAGTACAATTCTAACAAATTGTAAACACTAACTTCACTTGATTGTCCTGATCTATTGGCTTCATGTTAATAGCTAATTTAATATCACATCATTTACCAAACCAACCTTTATTCTACCCGTTTCTTTTTCAACTTGCCCTTGGATTAATGTTGCAACAAGCCTTCCATAGACACCAACATGTCAACTTCACCGAAATAGTGGGAAAAATTCTCACCATTAAATTGATTTTAGTCCCGTAAAATATTGATTGAACATCACCCTCTTTGAAAGATGACTACTAACCTCTCCATTTAATTTTGATCCCTATATTAGCATAATAAACCTCATAGAAAGTAGCAATGTTCATACCCTTTTTACAAAAGAATAACTGCATTGTTGCAAATTAATGACATGACCAATTCTTAATGTTTCTTACAAAAGAACAACAATATTTGTAATCTATTTAAAATACTAAATATATTATTCTAAAATTTAAACAAAGGAAAACCTTACCAACATTTATACCCTTTAGGCACAATCCAACCATATTTTCACAGGCGTTTGAAGAAGCCTTGTAATTTGGAGCTGTATTACAGTCTTTCAAAAACATGTTCCCTACCAAGGATGGTTAATAGTCTCAAATAGGAGCTTTCATTTTGTAGACATTTAAATCGTAAAGTTTGTGAAAAAGAGAGATGATTAAATCATTGAATATTCAAAAGAATGAAATAAAAAATTATTTTTTAAAGACACCATGGAAATGAGTGAGCAGGCAACTTCTTGTATACACTAAAAGAGTAACTATTTATCTGATTATAGCAAGAGAATCAAGAAACGACAATAATTCAATTATAGAAACTAAAACATTCAATTCAATCATCAATGACTGATATACAAACATGCCTTAAAGAATGTGATATCCGTTCCTTTATTGCTCTCCAATAATGCAATTTGCTGAAGTTCTTTAACATCCCAGTTAAAGAAGTAGTTCCCCATGTTGCCAATATAAAAAAAGCAACCTCATATATTCAATTTGATAAATTAAGGAAAAAATGGAAACAAGTAGATGATTATTATACCACCAAAATGTTTTAAAATGCTTGAAAAAAGTCAAATTGAAATGAATGAAAGAAAGGAATGAATGAATAATTAATAATAATTTTTCAGAGCATACAAAATGATGGTTTTACTGGTAGTTGGCTAATGCTAGGGAGGATTTTGAACTTCTTTAATAGTTTCAATAGTTAATAGAATTGTCGCTCACTAATAATTTTTGTTGTAGTGGATGAAAGAGAAAGGAATAAATCTTATCAGTAATGTCACCGATGAGAATGAAAAGGTTGGATGGTGCTACCGACGAAAAAAGAGAGATGTTTTCTCAAGAAAGTGAGAAAGTTAAGGTCTATAAAATGTCTTACTGAAAAGGATTTTTCTGCTGGCGGCTGGTGCTGAGAAGCGTTGCTGGCTGGCAGCAAGTACTAGGTCAGGGTCGCAATGAAGGGGAAAAGGAAATAGGGTTTTTTTGCTGGGATGTGAAGAGGAGAAACATTGGAAATGTCTTACAAAATAAAAAAAAAAGGGTAAGACATTTTCTTAAAAAAACTTCATTTTCCCATGTTTTGGAGAATGATTTATGGTGGGAATTCATTTCCACCAAAGAAACATGGGGAAATAAGGAAAATATTTTCTGTAAAACCTTTTACAGGTAAACAAACAGACTAATGAATTTATAAAATTGTTTTAAGGGTTTAATATTTTGAAAACCATATACTCCTTAAGGTTCATCTCTAAGGTTTGCAAGGACCCAATGAATTCATCAATCCTCATCATATCAATATATTTGGCCTCCATTATAGCAGTCACTTTGATTGCAAAACATTCAAGGTGAGACTTCGGCACCTTGCAAACTAGCTTGGGATCGAAATATTCCTCACTAAGAGCAAATGCATGATTAGAGATATCACACAGTCTTGCGTAGACCGTAAATAAAGATTCATCCTTAAGTATTCCAAGATTTTCAAGCACGATTGTTAACATTTAAAGTTTGGATTATTTAATAGTTAAAGTCCCTTCATGTCTTGTCTCAAAGATTGTACAGGCTTCTCGTGTAGTAGTTCATTTGGATATCTTTCTAAACTCTTAACGGTTCGCACCATTCAAGATGTAATTAAAATATTTGAAGTTTTCTATTGGTAAACTTATCCTATTCTATTGTCTAGATGGTTTCAAGCCTAGGAGTTTTTACACCACTAATATCAATAGTAAAAGACTCTCAGCTAAGAAGCATAGCCTTTCTTCATCAAAAGATTTTATAAATGCCCTAATTTTAGCTTTCTAATAGTCATAGTTGAAGCCATAAAATATAAAGGGTTTGGAAATTGAGCTACCTTTCATCCCTAGGAAATTCAATATCAAGATCTTCACCTAATACGTCAAGTGTCTAGCTCTAATACCATTATTAGTGTTGAGTTACTTATTAGTTGTAATTTAAGTTGCAACTAAAGTAACAACTCATAGAGTACAACAACAAAGATGGACACAAGAATTGGGTAAGAAACTTGAAACCCTTTCCTAACTCTATGGGGTCTTACCCATTGAGTAATCCACCATGAATCAATATTAAAAGTTGTTATTTAAGTGAAACTTACTCACTAGGTTGCAACCTCACTCATATACTTCAACCAAGATCACTTTCCCACTAAGAGTTCTCCCTTGAAAGCTTAGTTACAAGCTAAATATGAAAATAACTTGTTTACAATCAAATTACACTGAATACATGTTCCTCTAATCAGCAAATATGTGATCTCTCTAATGCATACAAAAACACAATAAAACTTCTATAATAGACAATTGTAGACTTCTTAACCCAACTAGTATAAACAAAAAGTACCATTAAAATTGTGTTTCAATTGGTCTTCTACATGGCATCAAATAAGTAGTGACCTTTAGCATTTGAACTTTTATAGAAACATGATTTCTTTAAACATGATAAGTTGATCACACTTAAAATCCTCAAATGAATTCTATGCTTGATTAATATTTCACATGATTGCTACTTGAAATCCTCAGAAAAATGTAAGAAAAAATAATCACAAGATTTAAATAAAGACATACCAACATAAACGGCAAGTTGCACAACTGTCCAAGTAGAATGTGCAACTGGCTTGTAACACCCAAATCTCGGCCCGGTTGCCAGATAAAGGATCGAAATGTTATAGAAACAAACAGAACAATTTATCTTAATTCAGAACAAATACTAAATTAAAATATAATAATATAATAATTATTTTAGGTTTACGAGTCCTAAAATTAATTTGGAAGTTCTCAGGGATCAAATTGAATCAAAACATAAAATTTAGGAAAAGCTTGAAAAATTTGAAGGGGTCACACGACAAAACATAAAATTAAGGAAAAACTTAGAAAATTTGGAAAACAGGGGTCGCATGGCCGTGTGACACAATTCAGACCATGTGAGCATTTGAATTAGGGGCACATGACCTTGTACCAGCCCATGTCATAGACTGTGTAACTCACTGACTTGTCTCACACAACTACGTCACAGGTCGTGTGTTAGCTCGTGTAACTCACTGACTTGAGATACACGGTCGTGTCTCAGGACGTGTTCCAAACCGTGTGAAACCTGCACCTGTTTTATAAATTACACATGACCGTGCGGTCAGGCCGTGTGAGGCACACGATCGTACGGCCAGGCCGTGTGAGGCACATGTCCTTGTGATAGCTCATGCCCTAGCCCGTATGTACCAAAATTTACCCCTACAACCAGTTATACCATAACTCATTATTGCTTAAAAAGACACTTCATTTGCTCATTCATTCAATAACTCAAAACACACCTTAAACACTCACCATATACCAAATAAAAACCTATAAATTCTAACCAATATGCCATTAAAAGGCATCTCAATTTATAAGCAATTCAATACCACACTTTATCCAAGATTTTCTTTCATAAAAACAACCATATCTAACTACACATATAAACATCTCTAATCCAAATACACACCATGATATTCACCAATATGTATATATATATAGGTATCTTATTTCAACAATACATAACACATTCAAAGAGTTATCTAGCCTACTATATCATCCATAGTTATTGACACCAGCATTCTTTCAACAAGACCTACATACATGCCACTACCCAAAGTAAGATGCAAAAGCTACCAAGATAGATGTGATAATGTAAGCTTTGTGTTAAGGGTATCAAGGTACGAACAAGAGAATGTATGTGCAATCAGGGATACCGAAGTAAAAACAAAGTCAGCTATGTGCATTCAAAGGTATCGAAGTAGAAACAGGGGCACGTATGTGCATTCAGGGGTACCGAAGTACAAACAAGGGCATGCAAGTGCATTCAGGGTCATTTCTTCATTCCATATAACTTTAACATGATTCTAAAAAAAACGTTACTAATATTCCCTTACCTATTGCATAAATACAAGAACATTTATGACCTTTATTATTATGCAAATATTCAAAGTACTTTCATTATAAATATAAATCCATATAAAAACATAAATTAACTAGTGAATCAGAAATATAAATCACTATCCAAATATTATATTTACATATTGAAATATTATGAACTTACCTGGACTGAATTGTAATAGTTGTAGAAGTTCAATGACTATTCCATAATTTTCCTTTTTCCACGTAAGTCAACAGGGTCTTGATCTAAAATGTAAAATTTTCCTTTTATTAGCTTATATTCATATGCCAATTCATTATACATTTTATACCTTTTTTTTGAAATTACGCAATTGCACCTAACTTTTACAAGTTTTGTATTTTAGTCCCTTAACCCAAAAATCATCAAATTAACCATTTTCTTAAGTTCAAAACTTACAGCTGAATAATCTAGGCCCTTAAATAGTCCCAATTATACCTCCAATTCACCATCAAACCCTAAAATTTTGACATTTTAACAATTTAATCCTTAAATTAAAAACTAATAAAAATTGCTTCATAAAACAACGAAATACCACAGTCAAAGCTTCAAACACATAATTATCTTAAAAACAACCAAGATTCATCAATGGAAACTTCTAAAATTTTTGACAGATTCAAAAATGAAGGTACGAGCTACCTGGACCTAGTTGTAATGATCTCAAGAACATAAAAATTACAAGAAATAAGTGAGAATTGAGCTCACATGCACCAAGGAAATGAAAAACGAAGCTTGGAGCCCTCCTTCAATGGTGTTTCGACAATGGGTTGAAGAAATGGGGAAGAAATTGTTTATTTCTTCAAATTAATTTGTTCTAATTTTTGTAAAATTTACAAAATTGCCATCAATTATAAGCTAAATGTAATTTTTTTTGTTTCTATTACCGTCCACTACTCTTAACAAGGTATAATTGCTTCATAGATCCTCCATCATTTAATAATTAATTTATTTGATCTTCTAAATACAATAATTAACAAGTTTAAAATTTCTTAACCAAATTTTAATACGACTCAAATGACTCCATAAATATTCTATAAATAATATTTACGGGTTGACACGACGAAAATTTGTGGTCCCAAAACCACTGTTTTGTCACCACTGAAAAACAGACTAATTTGTAAGCTACATGACCGATTCTTTCAGTAATCTCATACGGCCCGATAAATATAGGACTCAGCTTTCCTTTCTGCTAAATCGTAATACTTTCTTCCATGGAGAAACTTTTAAGAATACTCGATTGCCAACAACAAATTCTATATCCTTTCTTTTCAAATCTGCATATGGTTTCTGACGATCAAATGCAGCTTTCAAACAATCTCGAATAATTCGAACCTTTTTTTAGTTTCTCGAATTAAATCAATCCCCCACCATTTTGGATTCACTCAACTCAGACCAAGACAACGATGTTTTACACATTCTTCCGTATAAAGCTTCAAACTGTGTCATTGTAATACTAGATTAATAGCTGTTATTATAAGCGATTTCAGCTAATGGTAGATATTTTTCCTAGCTCCCCTCAAACTCGAGTATACAACATCGTAGCATGTCTTCCAGAATCTGCATTACTCGTTCTGATTGCCCTTTAGTCTGAGGATGAAATGTCGTACTGAAATTGAGTTTAGTATCTAAAGCCTCATGAAGTTTACCCCAAAATCTCGATGTAAACCTCGGATCACAATAAGAAATAATAGATGTCGGAACTCCATGTAATCTTACAATCTCAGACACACAATCCTGCTAGCTTCTCAAGTGAGTAATCTGTTCTGACTGGAATAAGTGTGTCAATTTAGTCAATCTGTCAACAATCACCCAGATCGAATCTTTCTTTTTTGGAGTTACATGCAAACTAGATACAAAATCCATCGTGACTCGCTCCCGCTTCCACTCAGGAATCATAACAGGCTGTAATAATCATGACAGTACTTAATGCTCTACTTTTACCTACTGACAAATCAAACATTTTGCTACGAACTCACAAATCTCACATTTCAAACTCAGCCACCAGTATATTTGTTTCAAATCACAATACATTTTCATACTAACAAGATGAATGGAATACATACTACTATACACTTCAGACAAAATATCTTGTTTCAAATCCAGATTATTCAGAACACAAATTCTACTGCGGTAATACAACGTATCATCATCACCAATAATGTATTTAGTAGTCAAATTACCCTGAACCAAATTTCGTTTCATTATCAACTTTGGATCGTCATCTTGTAACTCCCGAATTTGTTGAAGAAACAGGGGTTTAATCCACAACTCTTCCAATATAGAGCCATCGTTTTTTAGAGCTAAATGAGCATTCAACGCTTGAAGTGCAAACAATGATAATTTTTGACTAAATACATCTGCAACCACATTAGCCTTTCTAGGATGATAATCAATAACCAGATCATAATCTTTCAGTAGCTCTAACCAACATCACTATCTTAGATTTAGTTCCTTCTGCGTCATTAAATAATTTAAACTTTTGTGATTAGTATACGCATGACATTTCTCACTGTATAAATAATGCCTCCATATCTTCAAAGCGAAGACAATCACGGCCAATTCGAGATCATGAGTCGGATAATTTCTTACATGTAGCTTTAACTGTCGAGAAGTATAAGCTACAAATTCAACATTTTTTTGTAGTAACCTGTTCATAGGTGAAGCAATGATTGAGAAGTTTTTAACAAAACGACTGTAGTAACCTGCTAAACCTAGAAAACTTGCACTTCTGAAACACTTTTCAGAGTTTTCCAACTCATTACAGCAGAAACTTTACTTGGATCGACTCAAATCCTGTCAGTTGATACAATATGAACCAAAAATTTAACCTCTCGAAGCTAGAATTCACTTTTGCTAAACTTTACATACAATTGTTTTTCTCGCAAAGTATGTAACACGATTCTCAGGTGTTGAGCATGTTCAGATTCTATTTTAAAATTGATCAATATATCATCAAAAAACACAACCACAAATCTATCCAAATGAGGTTGAAAATCCTAATTCATTAAATCCATAAAAGTAGCAAGAGTAATTGTTAATCCAAATGGCATTACCATAAACTCATAGTGGCTGTAACGAGTTTGGAAAGAAATCTTTGGCACATCACAATCTTTAACTCGCAACTGATAATATCTGTATCTGAGATCTATCTTCAAAAACACTATGGCACCATTTAATTGATCAAACAAATCGTCAATATGCGGCAAGCGATACTTATTCTTTATTGTAATTTTCTTCAACTGTTTGTAGTCAATACAAAATATTAAGAAGCCGTCTTTCCTTTTCACAAACAACACATGTACACCTTAGGGAGATACGCTCGATCGAATAAACCCTCTGTCTAGCAATTCTTGCAACTAAGCTTTCAACTCTTTTAGCTCAGCTGGTGTCATACGATACGATGATATCAATATCGGTGCAGTTCTAGGAACCAAATCAATAACAAAATCAACCTTACGCTCAGGTGGCAAACCCAATAACTCTTTGAGAAATACATCAGTAAACTCATTAACAACTGGTAGCTGATCTAACTTCAATTCTGAATCTCGGATATCAAGTATATATGCTAAAAATGCCTCACTACCTTACGTATCAATCTTTGTGTGAAAATAATTGAAATGATTCTAGCGATATTGTTCGGTCTGTCAGATTCAACTGAAAACATTTCTCTTGACTGGAATTTCAAATTAGTCTATTTCTATCTACAATTTACCATGACATCATGTAGTGATAACCAATCCATACCCAGAATAATATAAAATTCCTGATAGGGTAATAACATCAAACTGTAGGGAATTTACAACCTTCATTTTTCAGTGGACATTTACGACAAACTAAGTTAACTATCACACTCTGATACAGTGGATTCGTTACTTTAATAGTGTAATTAGTGAACTCAACAAGAAAATTCTTTTTGTCTACTAATCCAATACATATATAAGAATGAGTTGATCCAAGATCAATCAATTCATATACATTAATATCAAAAAGAGAAAAAGTACCAGCAATAACATCTGGAGCAGTAGCTTCCTCACGAGCTTTGATTGCATAAGTTTTAGCTGGTGCTTTCGCTTTAGATCATTCGTTCATATCGCTAATCTTTCCTCGACTAGAAGTAGTATTTCTATCGTTTTCAGGTCGTCTACCTTTCTATGAAGTTGCTTCCGGCTTGCTAATTTGATTTCCCAAATCATTTTGTCATTTTGGACAATCATGTAGGAAATGATCAGTAGAACCACAACGAAAAAAAGTTCCTATCTTTAATCGACATTCCCCAAAATGTTTCTTACCACAATAATCACAAACAGGAACAATTCTCTCAACATTCCTTACACTTCCAACACTAGTCGCTAGAGAATTTATAGACTTCAGTTGTCGCGTTTTATCTCTACTAGTGAACTCTGTAGGGACTGTTGATCGATATGATTCACCTTTGAACTTCTTCGAGGGGAATGATTGAGCTGACTTAAACGACCCTATTCTAATAAATTCTCAGGATCTTGCATCAAATTGTCTTTTACTTTTACAAATTTCTTCAATTTTATAAGCATGCTGTGAAAGTTCTACAAATTCACGTAACTTTAAAGTTGTCACCGACATTCGTATGTCATCATTCAAGCCATCTTCAAATTTAACACATTTCTTCTTCATTTGACACTATGCTACGACCATACTGCTCAACTGCACAAATTCCTGTTCATACTCTGCAACCGATCAATTCCCTTGTTTTAGTTCAAAAATTCTTTCTTTTTCTTGTCAAGAAACAACCGACTAACATATTTTTTTTTCGAATTCTGCTTGGAAGAAATCCCAATTAATAGGACCACTAGTTGTCATTGTACTCAAAGTATCCTACCATGCATATGCTTCATATTTCAGTAATGAAATAGCACATCTCAGACAATCTTTAGGGGTATACATTAATTACATAAAGACCTTCGTATTCACTAACCAATACTCAGCTTTTGCAGAATCATCATCAATTTTTCCTCTGAATTCTTTAGCTCCACATTTTTGAATTTTGTCTACTGATAGTCGAGTAACTATCACAGGTACAGGATTTTGAGGATGTAGGGGTGCCGGAGAAGGCATAGTAAGGGGTGGAGGTTGTGGAGTTATAGGATTTGTTTATGTAAATTCATTGAACCACTGGTTCATCATCTCGAAAAACACATTTCTCATTTCATCACCAAAGGACTATGGAACCGATGCACTATTACTTGCTTTAGGATTCAAAGCTTGAACATTATTTTTAGCTTCATTAACTATGGCCCGATTTGACTTAACCGACATCTTGAATCTATAAGAAAATACAATATTAGAGCGGATCAAAAGCATCACACTATCACAGGGTATATGTGGCATGTATATACTAAACTCTATACATACTACATTAGTCCTAGAATCAACTAAATTGTAGCTCTGATACCACGAAATGTAACACCCAAATCTCGGCCCGAATGCCGAATAAAGGATCAAAATGTTACAGAAACAAATAGAATAATTTATCTTAATTCAAAACAAATATTCAATTAAAATATAAACATATAGTAATTCATAGAATAGTTATTCACATGGGCTTTATTTCAGGTTTATGGGCCCCAAAATTTATTTGGAAGTAATCAAGGATCAAATTGAATCAAAACATAAAATTTAGGAAAAACATAGAAAATTTGGAAAACAGGGGTCACACAACCGTGTGACACAGCTCAGACTGTGTAAGCATTCGAATTAGAGGCACACGACCGTGTACCAACTCGTGTTATAGATCGTGTAACTCACTGACTTGTCTCACACGACCGTGTCGTAGGCCGTGTGCTAGCCTGTGTAACTCACTTGCACTTATTTTATAAATTACACACAACCGTGCAGTCAGGCCGTGTGCCTCACACGGTCGTGTGACAGCCCGTGCCCCAAGCCGTGTGTACCAAAATTTACCCCTACATCTAGTCATACCATCACTCGTTCTTGCTCAAAAAGACACTTCATTTGCTCACTCACCCATATACCAAATAACAACCTATAAATTCTAACCAATATGCCATTCAAAAGGACCTCAATTTATAAGCAATTCAATAACACATTTTATCCAAGATTTTCTTTCATAAAAACAACCATATCTAACTACACATATAAACATTTCTAATCCAAATACACACCATGATATTCATCAATATGTATATATATAGATATCTTATTTCAACATTGCATGACACATTCAAAGAGTTATTTAACCTTCTATGTCATCTATAGTTATTGACACCAACATTCTTTGAACAAGACTTATATACATGCCACTACCCAAAGTAAGATGCAAAAGCTACCAAGATAGATGTGATAATGTTAGCTTTGTGGTTAATCCTTCCAAACGATCAACAACGATTGTCTACAAAACAACATAAAAGAATATCAAAAGCTTACATAGCTTAGTAAGGACATAATATAACTTTTTCTTTAAGCTAATTGCACTCAAATTATTCAATACATCAATACTCCATTTTCAGGGGCATCAATGTTGCCATACTGAAGCACTGAAATGCATTCAGAGTATGAATGTGTGTTAAGGGTATCAAGGTACAAACAAGAGCACATATGTGCAATCAGGGATACTGAAGTACAAATAAGGGCACTTATGTGCATTTAAGGGTACCAAAGTTCAAACAGGGGCACGTATGTGCATTCAGGGGTACCAATGTACAAATAGGGGCACATGTGTGCATTCAGGGTCATTTTCTTCATTCCATATAACTTTAACATGATTCCAATAAGAATGTTACTAATATTACGTTGTCTATTGCATAAATACAAGAACATTTATAACCTTTATTATTATGCAAATATTCAAAGTACTTCCATTATAAATATAAATCCATATGCAAACATAAATTAACTAGTGAATTAGAAATATAAATCATTATCCAAATATTATATTTACATATTGAAATATTATAAACTTACCTGATTGAATTGTAATAGTTGTAAAAGTTCAGGGACTATTCCATAATTTTTCCTTTTCCACGTAAGTCAACAAGATCTTGATCTAAATTGTAAAATTTTCCCTTTATTAGCTTGTATTTGTATGCCAATTGATTATGCATTTTATACCTTTTTTTGAAATTACACAATTGCACCTAACTTTAACAAGTTTTGCAATTTAATCCCTTAACCTGAAAATCATCAATTAGCCATTTTCTCAAGTTCAAAATTTACAGCCAAATAATCTAAGCCCTTAAACAGTCTCAATTATGCCTCAATTCACCATCAAAACCTACAATTTTGACATTTTAATAATTTAATCATTAAATCAGAAACTAATAAAAATTACTTCACAAAACAACCAAATACCACAATCAAAGCTTCAAACACATAATTATCACACAAAAAAACCAAGATTCATCAATGGCAACTTCTAAAATTTTTGATAGATTCAAAAACGAAGGTATGAGCTAGCTGGACCTAGTTGTAACGATCTCAAGAACATAAAAATTACAAGAAATAGGTGAGAATTGAGCTCACATGCACCAAGGAAATGAAAACTAAAGCTTGTAGCCCTCCTTCATTGGTGTTGCGGCAATGGGTTGAAGAAATGGGGAAGAAAGTGTTTATTTCTTCAAATTAATTTATTTTAATTTTTGTAAAATTTATAAAATTGCCATCAATTATAAGCTAAACTTAATTGTTTTTTTGTTTCTATTACCATCCACTACTCTTAACAAGGTATAATTGCTTCATAGATCCTCCATCATTTAATAATTAAGCTATTTGATTATCTAAATGCAATAATTAACAAGTTTTGCATCTTTTACAATTTAGTCTTTTTTTAATTAATTATCTAAACGTTAAAATATCGTAACCAAATTTTAATACGGCTCAAATGACTCCGTAGATATTCTATAAATAATATTTACAGGCCAACACAATAGAAATTTGTGGTCCCAAAACTACTAAAATACGGGCTGTTACATGGCACTAATAATTTCACTGTGTTTACATTGCTTGGTTTGTGGATGGGATAACCCATTTTGGGCTTAGTTGCCTAAGGTTTGGGATTCGAGTTTTAAGATATGTTACTCTTTCTTTTCTTTTTCTTTTGATTTTTGAAAGGTAAATTCATTAATTCATTGAATGAATGGAACCATACAATTCAAGGAAAAATAGAAAACATTCGTTGTAAATGGTGAAGGACAAGCTCCATCAACACAACAAAGGCTTTAGCCTCAGCATCAATAGAACATTATGACACGTTGACAATTGGCTTTGCCACAACTCAAGCACGACATATTTGGAGTGATTGCAAGCACTTAATACGATAAGAAAATCAACCTTGGATGATCCAAAGCGGCGAGCAAAAATTGACAAAAGAATCGAGCATTCACCAAACTAGAGAGGACAACAACAAAACCATCCTTAAAATCACTTGTAAAACTAAGATTACATGCATAAGCAAGACTAAAAAACGTGCTACAAGAGTAGACAAAATTTTCTAGAATTAAAGACTTATTAAACAATGAAAAACAAACAAAAAACATATAAAACTTAAGACAACATGGGTCCAAATCAACTCGTGAAGACAAGCACCATCATCTGTCCATCACAACTTGTGAAGACAACAAAGATACCTGCAAAATAGATCTGCAAACTGAAAAAGAAAGAAGACATGTGGAGTGAATGAGAAGAAGAAAGAAATAATGGGTTGGTAGGAGAGAGAAAAAGGCAGGCGATTGCCAACCCGGAAGTTGACACTGCCGCTGGACAAAACAAAAGATAAAAAACAAATGGCTTAAAAAAAACATTTTTATGTTTTTTTTTTACCCTTTTTTTCTTCTTATTGTTTCAAGGTGATCATAATTCTATATGTGTTCAAATTGTGTTGAAGCTTTTCTATGAATCAAGTTTCTTGAACAAAAAGAATATATATATATACACTTTTAAGAAAATGTGAAATTCGACTAACATAAATATAAATGTAGCTTTTCTTCCATGTACCAGAAAAGGCAGTTTTGAAGAATATGTTATCGTATTTTCTAATAATATTGATATGATATATTTGATATCATTAGTTAATTTCTTCCATATAGGTTGCATAGAAAATCCATATTTCCGCCATGGAGATTCTATCACTTCAAAAGGAAAATTTATAAACTCCAAGACTACTTTTTGAACAACAGGTTTTGGATGAGATATGAAACTGGCAAATCAAAAAAAAAAAATCACTTAACAAAGCAATGTAAGTATATCTGCATGATTGATGATGATGATTCATACATATAATATATACATATATTGCCAACCCTTTTTCACATGGGATATCTCTTTATAGGGTTCTGTTATAATAATATAGCTACTAGAAATAGAGCGAATATATGAACTGCAGAAGCAACAAAATGAATAACAACATTTTTAGCACTGTGGGTTGAAGCTTATAGCCGACAATCTCTTTTGGAAGATTCAACAAAACATTAAACAGTCCCAAGGAAAAGAAAACAAGATTTAACATATCATTTTCAGTTATAAAAAAAAAAAAAAAGGTGTTGCAGGCATGGAAAGACATATCAGAATGATTAGAAATTACTTTATCTTAGACTTGCCTTTTAATACTGTTCACTTTACTCTACACTTCAGTATTCAAATATTTATATCCGATTATTATCTATACACGGACACAAGGTCGATACGTATAAATATATCTTCATTCGGATATGTTATGATTTCTTGTTTTGACTTTATCCGTGTTTTTTAAATAATTTTCTATATATTTATCATCTAAGTTTAGTTTTTTATTTGTATATAAATGTTTTAATTACATATATATTTGTCTATCTAAACTTGGAGGTCCGTTTAAATTTTGAGAGGATTTAAACAAAAAATTAAATTTGAGTAATGGGCTTGTGCAAAAAAATTATGCCCATTTAAAATATTGGTCAAACTCGAGTTTAAACATTCAAGGTCCTGCTCGACCCTTTTTTTTTTAAGTTCTTAATATTTTATATTACGTTATCTTTATATATTATGTAATTTATAACACATGAAAATTATGGTTAAATATAAAATTGGTACCCGAACTTGTCCACTTATCTAGATTTATACTTATGGTTTTTTTTTGTCTCAGATTGATACCCAAACTTTTTTTTTCTGTTAATTAAATTGGTACCTGAGTTTAACTTCGTTAAATGTAGAACGCATAATGGAATAATATTGTGACGCGTGGCATAAATGACGTCATAATGATGTCATAATCTAAAAAAATATTATTTCTTTTGACTTTTCTCTTCTGTAGTTTCAATTCTTCTTTTGCAGTTTTCAACCAAAAATCAATTTTCATTTTCCAATAGCCAAAACTCAATATCCAAAAATCCCAAATCTTAATCCCCAATCTCGTTTCTTTTCATTCTTCTTTTCCTTTGGGCCTGAAAATGACACCGAAGTTTGTGAGTTAGGGTTTCCAGTTAGGGTCTTAGGAATGCCTGAAAATAAAAGGTGTTGGTGAAGAAGAAAAACAAGAACAAATCTAAATAACAAGATAAATTAGTTCTCGCTCCAATTGCTTCAACCGACGAGTCATAATTGGTTTTTAAGTCACAACCCCTGCGAAAACGCCAATCTTTATCTTCCTTTGTGTTGAATTTTGGGTTCATTACAATTCAAAGAAATGGCTTCAATAAGAAGTAGTGGGATCAAGAAGCCTATAAAGAACCCCACTTTTTTCAACTTCCAAACCCTAATCTCCTCCCTTTCTTCTCCTCAAGTACCCTTTCCCCTCCCCAATTTTTTTCTCTTCAATTCTTTTAAATTTTCTTTTTACTAATTTTAATTTGGTTGATTTTAGGGTCTAAAACTAGAAACAATGGAAGGCTTGTATTTTCTTCTACTTACTTTACGCTGCTTTGATTCTAAATCCAATTTTGAATTTCTCGGAAACCTAATTCAGTTTCAACGAGTTCAAAATCAAGCTCAAAGATGTTCATCAAATATCGGATATCTTGTTCTGCAAATTCAATGCCTGGTTCAATGAATTGTTCTCTGCTTTGAATGATGTTCCTGCCTACCCGGTTCAACACTCGCATTCTATTTTCCATGTCAATGTTAAATTTGCCATTAAATAGCTAACCTTGCTTTTGAAATGTTGCATTGGTGTTTTCAAATTGCTTGTGTTGGATAAGAGGCTTCTTGTCGAAAAAGGTAAAATTCTTTTAGGGATACCAAGGAAATGTGTTTATGTGGAGTGAATAAGAAAAAAAGAAAAAAGAAAATTTGAAGGTATAGGGTTTTGAGAAATGGGTTAAACGACACCAAAGGTCATCTCTTTCACCTTTTTTCTTCTTCTTTCTTCTATTTTCTCTTCTTCATTTTTTTTGTTTTGATTTTCACTTCTTTGCTTGGTCTCTTCCACCAAAGAAAAAGAGCTAGGAAAAATAGGGCTAAAGAGAACGCGTCAGTCAACATTGCCACGTTAGCAAAAAGTAATGGTGTTAGACTCGAGTACCAATATAGTGGATAGAAAAAATGTTCGGATACCAATTTTATATTTAACCCTAAAAATTAAATCTATAATAGTATATACTATAATATAAACATTAAAAAAATGTTAAAATGACTATATATAAAATTTTAGTAAATAAAAAATATAAAAATATTAAATATCAAAATAAAAATAATATAAATAGGCATACATAAAATTGGCTTGAGTTAACCATTTACAAGTATGGGTGGACTTCAGCAAAATTGTAGGCTCATATTTCGGGTCGAGTGGGGCTTTGGTAAGCATAAAATATGTTCATATAATGCCTAGGCTTGCTCTAAACCTAGCTTAGCCAACCCATGAACACCTCTAATCACATAATATGAATATATTATATATAAATATAAAATTATTAACTATTAATTAGATTCAATAACTTAATTTAATAATTATATTTTATTTTTAAATCTAGTTATAAGAAAATAAAAATAGTTAAACAAAAATATTAAAATTTGGTTTAATATATTGAAATCTTGTATTAACCAACAGACATCGGTATGCACTAGTACATGCCATTATGTAGCACCTATACCCAATCTGATCATTGGGTCCAAGCTACAGGATGCCACATTTTGTTGTCAGAGTAACTGTAGTCACAATTTCTATCGATTCAATAGTCTGTATTCACTAGCATGCTCATTTCATCATCAAATTATACTATGTAATCTGGTCTGGGGTCTACTCGAGCTTACGGAAGCTATTCTGATAACCCGAGACCAATGAAGGACTAAATTGCAAGGTTTTAAAACTTTTCAAGCTAGATTCGTAACACCCATGGCACGATGTTGCGACCTTGAAGATAGTAGGTCAGCTTCACAATTTTGAGAACTAAAATGTAAAGTTTCTAAACCTTCATCGAGTTGGCGTTGTGACATTACATAGGGGACTTTGCAATGATAATGACTAGTGTCGCAACATCCATAGGGTGGTGTAGTGACTCCATAGGCAGAATACAACAATCCCAACTCCCTTTGGTTTCTACCTAGCATATAGCAAGACATAATTGATCTTAAGATCCAAAATAACATTTCAACACAACCAACAAATAGAAATACACAAAACAAACTCAAAAAGACCTTTCTCATGCATAGAACATTATCATTTTCATTCATCCACTACTCATTTACACAACATTGACCATTTACAACTTATAACTAGCTTAATCCTAGGTACATTCCATTGATCAAAATAAAAAGAGCTATACAAACTTCGTTGATTTCAGAACTGCAATCTAGATGTTGAATTCACCTCTCGAAACTTTGAGAATCACCTATACTTGCGTATGGAATAAACAAACCATATGTTGAACGATAAAACTCAATGGTACTTTCATGGTTCAAGACAATACAACATTAACATTAGCATATGATTACAATGAATTCAAGCTCAATGACTAACCAATTTACATTCTATCATGCCAAGAATTTCCATTATCATATATATATGGATATACATATGGAAAATTGCAAGTCAATTCATTCAACATTTGAAATAAAATTAACCAAATTATACCATTTGCCAAGTGTCAATTCACATGCCATTTAAAACATTCAATATCGTTTATGCATCAAACATGTATACCTTTAACAATAAGCTACCTAATTTTCATGTTCAATCAATTCTATTTAACCATTCAAATTACAATTTGAATCTCTTTCTAGAGTCTATTGACTCATTCGTATTCAATTCGGCTATCAAGGCTTAATTCTAATTGGATTGCATAATCTTTTATATACTTTCTTTATCTTGAATTACATATATGCAGACATGTAGTTCCCTATCATCAAATCATTTCAGTTTAATATCATTTGACAAACTTATGTTTTATAATCCCTATTAACCTAACTCAAATAGATACACAGATCGTCCAACCAACACACCAATCTAACATCAAAATGCATTATCGGGTAAATTGAAGTAAGGGAAATTGGCACACATAGTGCATACTAGTGCAAGAATTGCATCTTGGCACACGAAGCGCATCCTAGCACACAAACCCGTACAAAGTCTAATCCTATGACATGTCAACTATATGCAATTCATATATAATTTCACATTCAATTCATAATCTCATTTCGATTCATCATCAATACACAAGTATCTCATATGATATAACATATTTCAATCCATTTTTCATATCATATATCATATTCCAACTAAATCACACTACTTTCTATTTTATTTAATTTAGTCCACTATCTTGATATTCAATATCAATATCAGCAAATCAATTCATTGACCATTATAAACTCACTTCGATATTCAATCATGCAATGTAATAGGAATATGCAAATAAATAAATTGATCCTGAATCATAAAAGCACAAACTGAAATCTCGCATCACTTGTCAACGATTCTCGCTTTTCTTTTTCGATAGCTTAATTTCATTTTTAGCTATGTGCAATAATATGACAGATACACAATATCAATTTTCATACAATTCACATTTAGATACAAAGTCAAAAATATTTTGCATTTCACTCAATTTAATCCCTAAACTCAGGATATGTATATCTTTCGGTTTATAACTTCAGATCAAAATCTAATTTCACATTATTTCATTAAGGACCCTATATTTTCAATTTATAACACAATCTCATGATAGGTTTTCAATTTATTCAATTGTTTCCTTAATGTAACAAAGTTAACTACCAAGCTTATTAAGCTTTACAATTAGTCATTGTCATGATCTAAGCTTGATTCTATTAATTTCAAGTCTAATTCTTCAAGTTCTTAATAATGGGAACTTACTAAAATCTCAATGGTTGAACAAATTGATACATGGGCTAGCTAAGTCAATCTCTTATGTTCATAAATCTATAAAAAAAAATCAAAGAAAAATGGCTTAAAGACTTACTTGAATTAATTGCCGAATGATCAAGATCCTAAAATGAAGTTTTCTTTGTTTTTGTTTCAAGGGACGGTAAATAATCTTCCTCCACTTACAGTTGCTTATATACTAGGATTAAGTTATAGTTAATCTAGTTTAATTAATTATGAACTAAAATTTTAGTTTATTATACATTAATAATCAATTAATTAAACTTAATGGCATCCACCATTATCATTATCCACTATCCACCATTTAAAATTGGTTTATTAATCATTTTAGTACTTTGGATAATTGCCATCTACGTCTTGAATCCTTTTCCTAATTAAAACTATATAACGATTGGATTTTTACAATTTAGTCCCTAAGCCTTAATTAACTACTTTTTTGGCTAAATTACATAGTTGAATTTCAATATACTTTTATAAAAACTCTATAAATATTCCTATTTTGTATTTACAGACTTGAGTTTACAAAAATGGGGTTCTGAAATCATAGTTTTCAACATCACTAGAAATCGGGTCATTACACATTACACAACGATATAGACTTGTATTGGACAAAATAGACTAAAATACACCGAAACAATCAAAACTCTTCAAAATTTTAACCAAAATAAAACTTTATTATTTAATACTGGTTTAGAACTAAAATAATACATGTTGTATATAATATTATATATTATTTTCAAATAAAAGTACAGTATGAATTTACATTTGGAGGAAAACTTATTTTTTATCTTCCTCAAACTTTAGGGTTGTGAAAATTTTGAGTTTTTCCAACAATCTCACAATGGATAGATAGTACTTCTAAGCTTATATTTTCTTTTGTAAATTACACAACTCTTTTTTTCAAGCTCCAAGGTTTTTTTTTCATCTAAGAAACACCTTGAATGAGCATATAGTTAAATCTTATGAGCGACTCAATGTGCGTCGAGAAAATAAGAGGGCAACTCATTGCAAAGTATGAGCCTAGAAGTGCCCAAACTAGAGGGAAGATAAAAAAAATATTTTCCCTCCTTCAAGTGTATATAAATTCACATTATGTTTTTATTTGAAAATACTATATAATATATAGATAGTGATTAAGCATCTAGAAAATCACATCCAAGAAATGTCTAGATTTGTCAAATTGACATAGATGCTCTTTTGGAGATTTTAATGGTTTATGTATATATATTTCCCTCTCATTGTTCCCTTCCTATATTGTAATTAATGTAAACATGTTTTCCAATCTAAAGATTTTGGATGTTGTGTTTAATTAACTTCCATTTCCAAGATTAACATTATTACTTGTGCAAGCATATAAAAAGCTGCCTACCAAATTAAATATATGAATTACAACACAAATTATTCCATATTCTCAATAATGATAAAAATAAAATGGAAAATCAAATTGAGAATAGAAGAAGAGGAAAGGATTGCATTCTAAAAGAGATTCCAACATGAACCATGATGTAAGATAGATCTTAAATAATTTGTTTGGATTCTTTAACAAAGATAGTCTAATGGAACAAGAAGGAAGCGATGATTCACTCTCTGTTGCAAATAATGATTCAAAACACAATGGCTAAAGATTTCACTCTCGAGGATGAGGTTGCTAATGAGTCTTTTAATGATGAAGATGTTCATTATCAGAACCATATTTTTTAATTTATGATCAAGCCTAATCATAGGTATGCACTTCACAAGTATTGCTGCATTGCTCGACATTCATCAAGACCATGCCAAGTTAAATAGGTTTGGTGTGGTGAAGAGATCAATGTTCTAACATGGTTATGGAGCCCCAAATATGTTGTGTTAACTTGTGATAAAGTTGGCAAAGTTGGTGATAATAGGAATAGCAAGCGAAGTAATTGTCTTGCAAGGGTCAATGTTGTGTTAAATCATGATGGGCATTGCATGTAACTAAGTTAGTCACAAATCATTCTCATGAACTACTTCTTGATATGTCTAATATTATTTCTACACATAGGTATGTTCTGAATCAATTAAAGAGAAGTCTCGAGAAAAATGATATGGTTGGCCTTCGATTTTGCAAGAACATTAAGGTTGGTCCAATCTCAATTATGTGGATCAGATGAAATGAAGTATTTACTTGAGGATTATAGAATTTTATTCATAGCAATTGGAAGCTAATTCTGCAATAGTGGGATGTTGAGTCATTACGTAAGTTTTTTTTCTCTAAATGCAAAATAAAAGTAAGGACTTTTACCACCAAATGGACATTGATGGTGATGGAAGATTGAAAAATATTATTTAAATCCACTATCACAATAAAATGACTTATGAGGACTTAAGGTTATTAACTTATCTTGTGAACATGTACCAGATGCCATTTGCTTTGTTTGCGAGAGGTAATCACCATGGTCAATCTATCTTCCTCCATTGTGCTCTAGTTTCACACAAAGATGTAGGAACGTTTAGGTGGTTGCTTTCAATGTGGCTCTTTGTAATAGGAGACGTTCACCCTATTGGATCTAATGCCCCTAAGTGTAATATTTTTCTCTATGTATACTTGTATTTATCAAACAAATTGGATTAATAAAATAGTCATTTATTACATTAATATTATTCATATGTTTTCCTCAACGAGTTTTGCATGTAAAGCAAAATGGAAGCAATTATTGGCTCATTAATTATCTAATATTTAACTAATAGTAAGCAGTATTATATGATCGGATCGTAATACGGAAAGACGAATTGTATTAGTAAAAAAAATCTAAACATGTCCTTAGTCTAATTGGAACCGAGCAAACCGATTGAAAGACAACTATGTCGTCTATCAAATCCAATTGGGGAAATGTTTTATCTTGATCATCGAAGTAGATGACTCCTAGAAGATAGATGTGATTGACTAGACTGACATTACATCGAGCAGTATCCAAGTAGAATAGATCCTAGATCCATTTATGGATTTATTCACTTGTGATGTTCATAGTGTGGCATGCCTTAGTCCTAAGTGGATGATGGATTATGTATGCGTGACTCGTATACTTTAATGTAATTAAAAGCCTGAGTTCAAATCGATAAGGAATTGAAATCTGATATGTTGGGTATACAACTTATGTAGTATGTAGCATCATTCACAATAGTGGAATTCATAGTCAACTAAAAGGTAAATGATATTATCTCTGATTTGTCGTAATTTGATATGTCAAATACATTTAAGGAGCTTATTCTTGAGCAATTTAGGTGTCTTTTATATGTTTTTGTTAATTTTTTAATATTATCACTAATAAATTGTTTTTATTAGTTTTATGTTGTTTTTGAGATCTAAATTAGCCAAACGCGTCACGAGAAATTAATGATAGTGGATTTATCTCATTGAGCTAGAATCCACAAATATAAAAAACCGAACTGCATAGACAATTTCGCATACCCTATTTTTGTTGTGTTTATTGCAGTGCCATCTTCAGTGGGCACTGCAGTCATCATTTCCATTCAAGCTCTTTATTTTCTTAGCAATTAACAATAGTCCATTCTCTTAACTCCAATAACCAGAGAAGCACGCTCCTGCCTTAAATGGTAGATGATAGGTTTCTTCTCACAAAAAACGACATATAACTTCTCTATCTTCTTTCTTCAAAAAGAAAAAAAAAACCTTCTCCATTCTTTTGTTGATTCGTTCTTCAATATTTCTAAGAATGGTGGACAACTTAAAGTTTTTGGCAAGAAAAAGGAAGAAGATTAAGGAAAAGGATATCTAAAGGAGAAGCTATACAGTTTATTTGGAAAATGAAAATGTCATAAATTTGGGTTTGTAACAAAAAAAAAGAAGAAGAAGAAGATACGTTAGCTAATTGGTGTAAAGTTAAGTTGGTTGAAAAGGGAATCACAATAAAAAAAAATCTTTAGATGAAAGAGAATTATCATTGCATAATTATAATTTTCAGATCTTCTTTCAAAACACTAAAAAGAGTAGTTTTGATATTTCAATAAGCTAAAATCCGCTTCTGTACAATCTGGACACAAATTTCTATACAAAAGAAACATTTTCCTAAAATATATTATATGCAAACTGATGAATATTGATTCCAACAACCATTATTATAAACTCTTCTACGTAGCCTTTCTAAACCAAAAACTAACAAAAAGGTATTTCCAAACCAAAAACCAAAATTTTCCTATATAGTATAGTAATTATCAAGTTGTGATCCCTTTGTAGATAATGTAGAAAGACAAAACAATTGAATGAGCATTGAGCTGTCCTTTGGAAATTTAGAACAGGAGAATTTGGTTGGGGGAATGACATGGGAAACATATATACAAAAACATGTGAATGATTACAAAGATTCAGAGAATCACATTGATGACACAATTGTTCCATTTTTGTGGTGCAAGCCATGTACATCGTTTACCACTTATTGTCCTTGCTAAATAAGAAAATGACTCTATCATAACACTGGCAATACTCATCACTATATTATAAAATTATACTTGCCAAATTCCCTCACAGGAAGATTAATATATATCCTCAGTAGGTGCATCAACTTTTCATGCAACTTGAGCATCATCATTGAACTCCAAGTAGCAATAGGGTTTAAAATCTAAAACAATTATATATCTATATTTTAGGAACTCAACTTCTACTTTAATTTAGCAACCTAGAATTAATATAGTTTAAATTTTTTTATTAAAATGTGGGTTTTTTAATATAACCAAAATCCTTTTTTTTCCATTTAAAATTTAAAATTTTGGTTGTTAAAATTATTATTTTGGCTAATTTGTCATTAAAAATCCGGCTCAACCTTATAATTGTGAATTCTTGTTTTAAATTTCACATTAGCTAACTAATAGAATCTTTTAATAGTTTCGGTGATTGGACTGCGATTTAACATTAATAATAGTAAGATCAAATCAAATTAAAGTACATAAAATAAATCTTATAAATATAGCTGAAAGCATTTGATATACATATCATTGTACTAAATATTAACTTATACAAAATTTTAGTCAACTTCATTTCAATTTGATGTTATCATCTAATTCACTGACATTGTATAAAATTATACAATATTAATGTATCAGATATTAACCTCATATAAAGGATTAATATTTGATTCACTGACATACAATTCTATATATTTTAGGTAATCAGACATTGATACATAAAGTACGATGCACTAATAGTATATATAAGACTATGCATAAAATATAAATCTATACACAAAGAGAGAGAGAGAGAGAGAGAGAGATGTATGCTATTTGTTCCTAACATATATATTATATAAGAGTGCTCCTTAGCAAAAATATATATATTATATATAAGAGTATATAAGACTGAAAGTGAGGTGATAGTGTGTTGCGGCAATTAGCCTATTCAAGAAAGGTACAGTGACTGAAAACTATTATTTTCCCAACTTAGGGTGAAAGACATCAATGGTTGACAGTATAGGAGATCGAGTTTTGGTTAGAGAATTTGATGATGGAAGGGATATTGAAGTGGTGGGGAAGCTTGAGAAGAGCTCTGAGATAGGGTCTAATAATAAGGGGACCTCCATTTTCACAAATAATACGATTGACCCTTTGTGTAGGATTAGGTTCTTTCCCCTTCATCTCATGCTGGTGAGTGAAAGTCTGATAGTGATTACTCCTTTCCTATATTACATTAATTGTCAACTTCCAAAACATTCAACCTTTAGCTATCCTATTTTTATAGTCATGAAACCCATTGTCCCCATGAGATCATTGTTGATGTACAAATATATAACTGATGCAGAGGCAATTGACATATGCATGGACGACTGATGTGCTTGAAAATGGCCTACAGGTAGCTGAGCTGCAAGAAAATAGGGAGCTTGTCGGTGTGATTAGAGGCTGCATCAAGCATGTGGGGACTAAATATGGAAGAACAAATGTGAAGTTGGGTTGCATTCTAGGCCTCCGAGTATCCCCAACACATCGGTATATATCATGATTAATTATTCACTCCCAGTCCTTTCCCTTTCCAGTACAATTTCAGTGTAAAGTCACTCTGAATTTGTCTTTCAATTACAGTTCTAGGGCAACAATTACCCGTATCATTGTTTAAATCAAGTATTTAGCATAAGAAGAGTTGTTTTAAGTACATATTAACTTAGTCTTTCTATCTCTCATTTCCCTTCGCTTTTGCATGCATTGTATCATTGTTTAAATCAAAGTATTTAGCATAGGGAAAGTTGTTTTAAGTACATATTAAGTTAGTCTTTCTATATATCTCTCTTTACCCTTCCCTTTTGCATGCATTTCAACAGATATTGACATGAAATATAGATTTTAGAGTAGCATGGAATGTTGTTTCTAGCTCAAATGGTAACATTAGATCAAGATCATGCCCGAACTCTTCGGTTTCCATGATTTTTTTTCTATTTAAACATTTTGAGACATTAGATTGAACTCATTAGAACTCTCAACGGGATAAAAAGACAAAACCCTAACCATGGACAATACTTGACCTGAATCTTCAACCTTGTTACTTTTTCTCCTAAATGTATTCCAAAAAAAAAAAAAAAACCCTATACGATCTCTTAGCAACTAACATAGAGTGTATAATTTCCCTTTGAAACAAATGTAGGAGAATGGGGATCGGATTGAAACTTGTCAGAGCAATGGAAGAATGGTTGATAAACAATGGAGCTCACTACACTTTCCTAGCAACAGAAAAGAACAATGTTGCCTCTAAAAATCTCTTCACCGCCAAATGCAATTATAAAAACTTAAGCTCATTAACCATATTCGTTCAACCAATCAGTTTTGCAATGGAGCTGGGTATCTCTCAAGATATCAAAGTAGAGAAGTTGAATATAAGGCAAGCTATTTCCTTGTATGATAACAAGCTCAAAGGCAAAGACTTGTATTTCACAGACATTGATGCAATCCTCAAGGAAAAGCTTAGCCTTGGGACATGGGTTTTTTATTTCAAACAAGATGAATGGATTGGTTTGCATAGTGAAGACGAGGATGAAGATATTATTAGCACAGTCCCACCTTCTTGGGCCATGTTTAGCATATGGAACTCTTGTGAAGCTTACAAGATTGATATTAAAAAACCCCATTATCCTTTGAAGCTTTTTCATGAAATTTTAAGCCATGCAAGGGACAAGATCCTCCCTTGTTTAAAGAATATCATTCCAATTTGTGACTACTCCATTGAGAAACCATTTGGTTTCTTGTTCCTTTATGGGATACATGGAGAAGGAGAGAACGTTGGGGAGCTCATGAAATGTGCATGGAGTTTGGCATCGAGATTAGGTGAAGACATTAAGGACTGCAAGATGATAATCACTGAGTTAGGAGTGTCGGATCCGATGATTAAACATGTGCCCCATGCATCATCCAAGTCAAGGATCGATGATCTCTGGTACTTTAAGAAGGTGAATGGCTCCTCCATCAATGATGAGAATGAGCTTGCGATGATGGGAGAACTTGGAAATGTGGTTGTGGATCCCAGAGACTTTTAGGGTCAATTCCTCTCTGAAATATTTAATTATAGGGGTTTGTGCAAAAGAAATAGAAAATAAACCCCCCCCTTAATTCCTAGTTATTTTGTACCTTTTTATATTACTTTAAGCTTCTCATTTGTATGTTTTTATTCAATTTTTAAGCAGCAAATTTCTTTGTGTAGCTCAAAAGCCTATCAAACTCTTGATTCTTGGGCACCGAAACCCTAGCTATAAATACAAATATATATATAATTTACATTTGATACTTTATTAGTTATTAATTGCAGTATTATGTTGTAGGTAAAAAATCTTAAATTTAATTTTAAATAATTCCATTTCACTTCCCAATTATTCAAAAAAAAAAGAGCGTTAATATCTCATTAAATGTTTTTCTAAATAAAAACATAAATATATTGATAGGTTTGGAATTTTAAAACTTTGAGGGTTGAAATTAGAATTTTAATCCTGTGGTAACTAGTTAATTGATTTAAATTGAGTTCATTTATTGAGTTTAATAGTGAGATACTGTTTTTGATCCTTTTGAAAATTAATAACTTAATTTAGCCATCGCACCATAAAATTTCTGGCTTTGGCGCAAAATTTTATATTTCTTTATACTCCCTCCAACAAAAGGTTCATGATAGTTTGAGTTAGCTCATAGAATCAAAAAAATGGTGAAATTCTGATTTTGGCCCTCTTGAAAATAAATAGTTTTAGCATAAAATTTCTGATTTTAACCCCTAACAAATTATTTTTATCAGGATCCCAACAAAAAATTCCCTGACTTTGGCGCTGATAATGCATAGATGGACAGCTGATATGAACAGCTCACTATCCACTATTTGAGTTCATCTTAAGCCCGCCACAAAAATAGGAACCATAACCGAGAGGAACAGCAGACTTGGTGCTTTGGGAAACAGGAAAGTATCTCCGGTTCAAAGGACAATTTCCTATATCTTTTTTTTAGATTTAATCACCGTTTGATACCCAAAAAGAAATACAAACATACAAGGCTCATGTGTTCAGATTTATATTGTTGGATTATTTTCTTAATGGAAGGTTTTCTTTTTGCCATAGTAAATGCAGTACAAGATATCATTACACTGCTGCAGTTTGATTCAAAAAATATATATACAAATTTGACACTTACAAGATTTGGATTTGATGTCTGTCTCAGTACACTACAATTGGTATACAGATGGGTTTGTAACTTCAAAGCATTTTTTCCAGTTTCATACTGTGTCTAGGAAGCATCCGTCGTCGCATCCGAGATAACAAGTATATATTCGAGCATGCATCAGCAGTAGCAGCTGTAAACTTTATATGCTCGGTCAAGGCAAAGTCATGGTGGTTCGAGTCTGTGATCTCCACATTCTTCTTGGAGAAGTTACTCTCTTAGGAGATGACTTTCCTGAGTTTTCCATCAAAAGGTCCAGCTTAGATGGATCTAATGATAATTTATCTTTGATGAAAGCATTCAAGTCAAATCTGCTTCCGTATCCAATATCATTGCCATCATTTAGTCCCAAAGAAGTAGTAAGAAATGGTTCTTCAGCACCATCTTCAATAGATTCTGCATCTTTCGAAGGCTCTCGTGCCTTGTTGATGAGGCCTTGATCCAAGTTCAGTAGCCTCTTTATGCTGTCAAGCGCTGGATCAATGACATCTAAAAATCCCGTTACCCATGATGCATCGTCCACAACTTCAGTACGCTGTTACAGTCCAATTCAAAGAAAAAAAAATCATTCATAAGTTCTCAACTGCAATTCGGATTTTAAGGAACTAAAAATTAGAAAAAGCATAAGAATTTTCTTGTTTACTTTCCCCAAATACAGACCTGCTGGAAGTAGAGGTTACGGATTTCTTCAGCACGCACAGAATTTCCTTGGTCCTCCTCCAATGCTGCCCATGTCATCCATGTTACATAACTCTGAGAATTTATATTGAGCGACGATCTAAATAACCTTCTAGCTGCAGATAAGTTACCAGCTCTTTGTTCCAAAACACCCCAAGCCTACAACAAATGGCAGTTAAGCTTAAATCTATGCATCAAGCAGGCAGAAGATTATCTAGCATATTTGCAAGGGAGTTTAGGAAATTTGAACTTGGTATCAGTGTGTCTAATGTAATGTATAGTTATTGAACTATTACCTGTAAGCATCGAGCAGCACTTTCAGTTGTTGAGTCAATCGAAAGTGCTCGTTGGTACAACTCCCTCGCCGTTGATATATTCCCTTCCTTCCATTCCATCCATCCCCATGCCTGACAAGCTCAAAATATCAGCAGTGAATCAGTTTTGAAGCGGATTGAAAGATAGTCTATCCAAGCTGAAACCAAACAAACCATTATCTAGAATGAATATAAAGATGATTCTGTTATGCGCCTTGGCGTAGAATCTATTCACAGGTCTAGACGAGAAAGAATTTTTACTTTGACCTATGGTTACTCAAAAGGCAAATTTTTTCTTGACTGAACCCCCTCTCAAAATAATGTTTCTTTTTTATAGAATTATTGCTTATCTCTTTATTTGATATTGACAGCCTTTTATAAACTGTTAATAACAAAGGAAACAGTCCTAATGGAATTACTAACTTAGTTTACGAAGAAAATAAAAACCTAATATAATAGAGAAAATAAGTAAAACTAAAACTCCTATTGCAATAAAAGCGTCCATATCATTACTCCCTTTCTCAGAGTTGAGCTTGTCCTCTCAAATTCAGAATAAACTTCAGAACTTATCCAAAATCATCTACCTCATCATCATCTTGCTTGCCTTCAACATCTGATACTCCTAACCAAAATAACCTTTTACATTTGTGTCCCATGAGATAGGACTCGTCACAATTATAACACAACCCCTTAGCCTTTCTTTCCGTCATTTCTGTCTGTGTCAATCTCTTAATAAATGGTGTAAAAAAACCTATTTTGCCGTTGTTCCCTGTTGTTCTGTTGTTTGTTCCCATTCCTTTGCAATGCTCTTAGTTGTTGGAATGATTGAATTGTTGCCTGTGTTGTGGGAAGTTGGCTAGTTCAGGATGGCTCGAGATGATAGTTTGGAAGAGACATTTTGTTTACGTTCCAATGTTCGAACCATATTCATTGCAATTCCAAGGTTTTCCAGTTGTTGCATCTCGATATCAATTCTAATTTCCTCTACCAACCGGCAGTAAAGAGGTTTACTTGTTGTCGAGGTTTAAGATCATCAATCCTAGCCAATAGTGATTAAAATTTCGTTGATATTCCTTTACAGTCCCAGTTTGTCTCAAGTTGGCAAGTTCCCCAATGGGTTATTACCCATAAGTGACCCAAACCTTACATGACAACACTCTTTGAAGTGCCCCCAATCAAGATTTGCCTCCTCTTTTTCCATTTGATCAAACCACAATTGTGCCTCTCCTAAGAGATGGAATGAAGCTAAGCCTACTTTGTCTTCTTCGTTAGTTTGTTGATTGCCAAAAATTTATTTTCATCTTTTCAGCCACCCTAAAGGATCTCCAACACCCTCATAAATGGGAAATTCCATCTTAGAGAATCGTGGCACCATGCACCCACTGTGTTGTGAGTCTAAATTATTTTTCCTACCTCTGCTGCTGCCCTGTTCTTCATTATTTTTCTCTGAATCCCCTTTCATTATCATTTAGACCGAAAGAGATAATGTCTTCACCTGCTCCTCTAATGCTTGTTACCTTGTAGCCATTTGTTCCATGAAAGCCTCCAGCCTCGCCGTCAAAGTCTTTTCGTCACTCATGACAACTGGCTTTGATACAAAATTGTTATGCGCTTTGGCGTAGGATCTAGTCACAGGTCTAGACAAGAAAGAATTCTTGCTTCGACCTATGGTTACTCAAAAGGCAAATTCATCCTTAACTAAACCCCCTCTCAAAATAACATTTCTTTTTTATAGAATAATTGCTTATCTCTTTATTTCATATTGGCAGCCTATTATAGACTGTTAATAGAATTCCTAACTTAAAGTTTATGAAGGAAATAAAAACCTAATATAATAAAGAAAATAAGTAAAACTAAAACTCTTAATAAAACCTGATATAATAAATAAATAAAACTAAAACTCCTATTGCAATAAAAGCGTCATATCAGATTCCCACCAAGACTTAGCAACTAGTAAATCTAAGGGTTGTAAAATCCTATTAGTCTATAAGCTATATGTCCCACACAGGTATAAAACTAGAATTCAAAGAGCTTAACAGATTTCTTACTATCCACACTGGTTGATGCCTTGGGTCCAGCTCAGAGGCTCTCCTAAACAAAACACGAGCTAGATTTGCCGTTGAGTGTTTGTATTCCAACAAAGCAAGAGACTGAAGTAAAACGGGATCTCTAGGATTGAGTGCATGGCCTATCTTCAAAAGTTTTCTTCCCATGTCGACATTGCCGATATTAGCTTCAAAAACTCCCCAAACATGCCATGCAAACCTGTTCTTGGGGCTTGCTTGGACTGCTTTCTGCAAATTAAATACATATATTTCTATCAGGACAGTAAAATCACAAACTTAGATCAAAGGGACAGAGAGAAACAGTGCATGATTTGATATTTGGCTTTCATAGAAAGGATTACCTCAAATAGGAGCCTCGCAGCGCGATTGTTTTCCTGTTGTACCTCCAATTGCGCCCATGCCTATATTCAACAAATTTGACCAGACTTAATTAAAGCATATTTACAGTAGAAATAAACCAAGGTCTGCCACACTAAAGACTTACAAGCCAACTGGCACAGCTTTTTGGGTTACACTTGGTGGCCTGGCGGAACAAGTACCGGGCCTGCTCATACCTATTCGCTTTAGCTTCAAGCAATGCAAGGGTTTGATAGACATACTCATTTCCACCGCAAAATTTGAGACCTTTAGCAAGCAGATGCCTTGCTTTCTTCACATTCCCCTGTTTTAGCTCCAGAACTGCCCATCCATGCCAAGCAGCGATGTGCCTTTTGTCAGCAACGGTGGCCGCATCAAAAAGTTCTCTAGCCCTTCTTATATTCCCCATCTTATTCTCCAACACAGCCCAGCACTGTTTGAAGAGTATAAAAATGTTGTCAATTCTACATACGAGGACTAATAATAGAAAATGAAACGGTGGTTCTTTATATCAGTTCAAGGATCTCAGCTCAGTGGTGTATCTATGTTTAACAAAATCATTCCATTTGCTAACAGCCGCATAGTAGATTCGTTACATACAAATAAGTAACCACCAACAAGCTTCATCTATGCTTCCATTAGTCGAATCCAACAGGATGGAGTATTAGAAATTCCAAGTACTCGAATGGATAAAAGAGCATACTTCCAAAACCAAATCGAATAACACAATGACCATCATAATGCCAAAGATTTCATTTCAGATATCGGTAGCATGAACTTGAACTCGAAAAGCGCAAACACCAGTAAAATTTGCAAAATTTCAAGTCCCCATCCGCAAGAACCATCTTTCTATCCTCAAATGGACAAAAGTGCAGATTTGCAAAAGCAAGTCCAATAATGCAGTAATGACAATGATCATCACAGTGTTAAAGGTTTCCATTTCAGAACCGGTAGCATGAATTGAACTTGAAAAGCATAAACATCAAAGAATTGAACTCGAGCAATAGGCTCAGTGACAGAAGTGAGTTCATCAGGGTTCGAATCAATGACATTATCAAACAAAAAGGGAAAAGAAAATGCAAAACCTGCCAAATGTAGGGATTTTCTCCTTGGGTAGCTTGGCAACCTCTCTCATATACGGCTCTCGCTTCTGTCCTTTTTGCTTGCTTGCTCAATATCTTCCCCAATGTTACATATGATCTCCCATCTTCAGGCCAATAGCATATACACTACAAGCAAAAATACAAGAAGAAAAAATCCATTAAATAAGCAAACTGAATGCACAATGTAACACTATGAAATTCACTAGAACCAAGTATACCCTTTTACCTTCTCCAGTATATTTTCAGCTTCTTCATATCGATACTTCCTCGCCAAAACCCTGGCTTTATACAATGACAAGTCCAAGTTCACCGCAAGTGGCTTCTCTACTGTGCCACCGGACTCGCCTCTTTCGGGTTCGAATAGAGGCATCTTCTTGGCAAACTCTTCAAGGCCAGCATCTATACCCGACGGCTTCGAAATGACGTCATCTCCTTCCGCTTCACCATCTTCACTCCCATCATCATTTTCTTCACCGGAAACATCCATGACTGGGCGTCGAACAACAAGGACCTTCTTGAAAGTGTCTTGCTTGGGTTCTAAAGAGTCTTCCCGGTCGGCTCCTTGGTCGAGGACGGGGAAAGAGGGGGAGCTGTTGGCAGTGCATGGAGGGAGCGAGAGGAATGAAGGAGAGGGAAGGCGAGTTTTGAAGGGAGGAAGTGTTTTGGAGGTGGATCTTTTGGGGTTTTGAGAAGGCGAAAAGAGAGGAAAGTTGGGTTTTGGTGAAGAAGATGAAGTAGAGAAGAGACGCATGCTTTTGTTCTTTCTTTTTTTTTTTTTTTAAGTTTTTTACTTTTCTTTTGGTTTTAACTGATAAAACTGTCTAATTTTCGTGAAGGATGGAGAAGAAGAGACTACCTCTATTTACTAATATGCCCTTCTGCGTCTTAGTAGCTAATCAAGTTAATTTTATTTGTATTTGATATTTTTTAAAATATATATAATTTTTATTTCAGAATAAAAAATTAATATTATTTTTAAGGTGGCATTTCAATAAAAAAGAATCAACAAAACATTTTCTTTTGGAAATTTATTCTAAATTTTACGTTTATTTGTTTGAAAATTTATCATAGAAAACACTAAAAAATTAATTGTGAAATTTGCTAGGATGTAGGGTGTTTACGTAATTTCAAGTTTCAACATGGCTGGTCTGAGAAAAGCCACGTAGCTCACTCTTTTTCAAATGCTCATCTCACCCTCTTCTACTACAAATCTTAGATGGAAGCCTGCCATTGGTTTAACAGAAACGTCAATATCTTCAAGAGCAGAAATATAAAATATCCTTCTCACCTCAAATTATCTATGAAAAAAATTAACATTTTTTTTAGTCCAAACTAAATTTATGCAAGTAAAATTATTTTGGTATTTAAACTTTGGTGCATTGATGGGAGAGTTTTTAACTTTCCTAATGAAATAACCGACATGGATATTATTTATTTAATTTTTATTTTTAAATATTAATTAAGTAGAAATGACTATTTTTTCATCCCCTTGAATTATAAAATTTCATATTTTTTTTAGAATAATATACATATAATTATTCTTTAACTTAACCCATTTATTTTTATAAGATAATTCAATAAATTAATTAAGCACTTAATTAAAAACAAATAAAAGATAATTAATTAATTAAATCTTTAAATTGCGTATATTTGTAATGATTTGATATTGTCATGATAAATAGATGATGTTGCTTATTATAGATTTTTTAAGCTTCTTTATTTTTTAATTACCTTGTATTATGTGCATGCAACTTTTTAGTAATTATATAATTTTACATTTACAAATAATAATAAATTTGATATTTAGAAAAATAAAATCTTTTTCAATTTTTTTATAACTTATAGTTTTTTAAATTATAAAAAAAGTTATATTTTTTATATTTTGGAGTTTAGAATAAAAGTTTTAAAAACATCAAAAACTAAATGTCCTAGTTTAGAAAATGTTTATAAAATATCATATTTTTAAATTTATCAAAATATATATATAAAAAGTTACTAATAAATATGAATAAATTAAATTGAATAAAAAAATCTTTAAAAACCTGTAACATGTAAAACAATCGATTTGCATATATTAGTTGTCAAGTCATGTGATTTACAATGTGTGGACACTATTTTTTTTGATGGTTGACTTGGGTTTTGAAAAATGAAAACGAAAATAAGAGTCGTCACCGATCTTTTTTGATGAGGTGTAATCGGATTACCTCGAAAAGTGGTTGTTTTTAATAAATCATTTAATTTCATTAAAACAACAATTTTGGCCTACGAAATTCAAAAAAATAGGTTCGGGAGTCGGTTACGTACGAGGAAGGGTTAGCACCTTCATAACGCCCAAAATTGGTACCTAGTTGATTAGTTAATGTCTTAATGTCGAAAATTAAAAATTTTGAAGAGATTTAAAATACGATCCTTATTTTTTAAAAAGAAAATTTATATAAATCAAGTTACTCGTTAAGACTCTCTCATTTCAGAAAGAGAAAATGTCACACCTAATGCGTTAGGGCACGATATTTTACCTCTTCAGAAATGAACTAGTCTAAAAACTTGCATAGTAAAATTTAAAAGGGTGTTCAATTGTTTAAATCATGTGAAAGAATTGCAACCCAACGCGTTGGGTACAATTTTCTCAAAAAAAAATTAAACCTTAAATATTGTATTTACAAAGGAAAATCCTCGCCTCCAGAAAACAACGCGTCATATCCAATACATTAGGACACTACGTGTTGAATGCTCAATAACGAGCTTTTAATTATGTTTTATATAAAAAAGTTTCGATTATTTAGATTCAACGAAGGAAATCGGAACCCAATACGTTAGGGCTTGATTTTCTCAAAGATTCTAAATATCGAGTATTTTTTTATTTTCAAAATTTTCCTTCCTTACGAATTTGAAGAAAAAAATCGATGTAATGTTAAAAATGACAATAATGAATACGATGATGTGAACATATATAATACGAGCAACCACAATAAAGAGAAAAAAAAAGACAAATCGATTACATATAAAATAACAAGTAAATAAACAAATAAAATTTAAACATTCTCTCAAAATAATGATGACAATGTAAATAAATAAATAAATGAATAAAATGAATAAAAATATGAAAATATAAAAAGATACATAAATATGTACATATACGTAAGTGTTTATGAAAATAAAATGGGTATTTAGATATATGTAGATATGTATTAAAATATATATAAATATATATAAAAATATATAAATACACATACAAATATAAATAAGTTACAAAAATATATGTGCGTATATTTATATAGACATATTATAAAAATGCATGTGTATATATAAAAATTATGAAATGTATGAAAATATACGAGTATGTATATGAATGTATTTTGAAGCCACAAAATAGGTAAAACATATGAAATATAAAATATTCACATGAACGTGTATTAAAAATATATGTATACATGTACTTCGAAATTATAAAGAAAGAAAGAAAGAAAAAAAAATGCAAAAGATATATGTATGGATAGTAATATACGGATGTATATAAATATATAAATATAAAACATAAAAAGACAAACATGTTTGTATGTGCATGTATATAAGGATGCTTGGGATCAAAAGTATATATATAAATACATGGTGATAATAATAAATAAGAAATACAATAAATAATCATGCATTAATAAATGAACAATAATATTAAATAGATAAATAAGAATAATAATAATAATAGTAGTAAAAATATATAAAATAAAAAAATAATAGTGATAACAGTATTAAACATAATAATAGTAGTAAAAATAATGATAACATTATTAAAATTAATTAATAGCAACAATATACAAAAAAGGGACTAATTTAAACTGAAAACTGAACTTTGGGGGTCTAAATCGTAAATAAATTAAAAAAGAGTGGCCCGGGACTAAAATAGAACGCGCTGAAGGCACGAGGGACTAATCAGGAAATATTCCCAACCCCAAATGCGCAGCTTTTCAGCGCGGACTGAAATGAAAATATCAGAAAATTACACGGCCAAAATATAAAAACCACAAAGACCCGATTGCGCTACAGCTCAAAAGAGGAGGGGCCTTGGGCGCAAAAATCTCATTTCATGAAAACACGTGGATCCCCTCTGGAGCGGGTCGGATCGCGCGCGGGTCATGGGGGGTTTAAACGGTGCCGTTTAATGAAGTTTTAAAACCCATAGGTGCAAAAATAAATAAATAAAAAAAGGAGCCCCCCATCCCTCATTTTCGGTTCTTTGGAACCGACTGAAGACCAGACCATCTTCCGCCGTTCTCAGCCGAGCCACACCCCCTTTCAACTCCAATTTTGACAGAGCTGGTGGGGGCGACGGCAAGCGCGAGATTCAGGTAAGGTTTCACTCGCCTATTTTCTTCTATTTTAAGATCTCTTGAAACCGATTTGTAAAGGAAATGCATAAATAAATAAATGAAATAGAAAACAGAAAAACAAAGAAAATAGAAAAGATCAGATTTCACCTTTTTAAAATCTTTGTTTTTTTTTGTATTCATTTTTTCCTTTTTTACAACCGAAAGAAAAGAAAAGAAAAATCCCCTTTTATTACAGTGATCAAGCCCTTTTATCCCCGAAAATGATACAATAAAATGTTATTTTCTACTGCTTGGTCTCTGCTTTGCGTGTTCTTTCATCTTGCAGGGAGTCAGAGAATAGGTATGGCAGCAGCGTACGACGCACATGGGAGCAGCAAGGGATGCGGCGCCCTAGGGTTGGGGATTAGGTTTTTTTGCTGAAATGTTTTAGGTGATTGGGCCATTGGGCTTGCTGTTTTTGGGTTTAATTTAGTTTGTTGGGCTGGGGCAAATTTGGGCTTTGTACAGCTGCCCCTCTTTGCTCGTTGTCGTGTAACGAGAACAGAGCAAAGACCAAAAAAGACCAAATTTGCCCGGTCTTGCCGAGTCTTGACTTCTTTTTTACGCTTCTCTTCTTCAAATAACTTCGCTCCAGTCCACTGTGTCTTGTTGCTTCGATCCACTCCACTGCACTTCAGAGAGTTCTAACTTGTAGCTTCAATCTTCTTCGCAGCAACTTCAGGGGGACTAAGTTTGTGGTTTTTTTTGTCTGCTTCACTGCAATGTCAGGGAGATAAGACTTGTTGTTTCAACCCGCTCCACTGCGACCTCAAGGAGATAAGGTTTGATATGATAAGATTCAATCCGACCCTCTTCAACTTCAAAGGTATAGGTTTCATCGTTTTAATCCGCTCCATTACAACTTTAGAGAAATCTGATTTGTATCTTCAACCTGCCCCACTGCAACTTCAGGAGATAAGGCTGGTGCTTTTAATTTGCTTCACTGCCAGTACGGGAAGATAGTATTGGTTTCTTTCGTTTGCTCCACTGTAACTTCAGGGAGATAAGACTGGATGTGATCTGCTCTACTGCAACTTTCAGAGAGATAAGATCTGTGGTTTTAATCCGCTCCACTGTAACTTCAGGGAGATAGGATTTGTAGCTTTTTTTGTCTGCTCTACTGCAACTTCAGGGAGATAAGACGAGATGCGATCTGCTCTACTGCAACTTCAGAGAGATAAGATCTGTGATTTTAATCTGCTCCACTGTAACTTCAGGGAGATAGGGCTAGTAACTTCAATCTGCCACACTACAACTTCAGGGAGATAAAACTTTGGTTTTGGTCTGACGCGATCTATCCTACTGCAACTTTAGAGATATAAGATTTATCGTCTTCAATCCGCTCCACTACTGCTTAGGGAGACATGATCTGTAATCTTTAACCTACTTCGCTACTGCTCAGGGAGATAAGGCCAGTGCTTTCGATCTACTTCACTGCCAGTACAAGAAAGACGAGATCTATTGCTTTTAGTCTGCTCTGCTGCAAACTCAATGAGGTCAGGCTTGTGTCTTCGATCTACTTCGCTATCGGTATAGGAAGATAAGATCTGCTATCTTCGATCTACTCCGCTGCCAAATACAGGAAGACAAGATCTGCTATCTTTGATCTACTCCGCTGCCAAATACAGGAAGACAAAATCTGTTATATCTTTGATCTACTTCGCTGCCAAATACAGGAAGACAAGATCTGCTATATCTTCGATCTAATCCGCTGCCAAATATAGGAAGACAATATTTGCTATCTTTGATCTACTCCGCTGCCAAATATAGGAAGACAAGATCTGCTATCTTTGATCTACTTCACTACCAAATACAGGAAGACAAGATCTGCTATCTTTGATCTACTTCGCTGCCAAATACAGGAAGACAAGATCTGCTATCTTCGATCTAATCCGCTGCCAAATATAATAAGACAATATTTGCTATCTTTGATCTACTCCGCTGCCAAATACAGGAAGACAAGATCTGCTATCTTTGATCTACTTCACTGCCAAATACAGGAAGACAAGATCTGCTATCTTTGATCTACTTCACTGCCAAATACAGGAAGACAAGATCTGCTATCTTCGATCTACTCCGCTGCCAAATACAGGAAGACAAGATCTACTATTTTCGGTCTACTTCACTGCTAAATACAGGAAGACAAGATCTACTATCTTCAATCTACTCCGCTGCCAAATATAGGAAAACAAGATCTGCTATCTTCGATCGACTCCACTGCCAAATACAAGAAGACAAGATCTGACATCTTCGATCTATTTCACTGCCAAATACAGGAAGATAAGATCTGCTATCTTTGATCTACTTCACTGCCAAATATAGGAAGACAAGATCTGCTATCTTCGATCTACTCCGCTGCCAAATACAGGAAGACAAGATCTGCTATTTTCGGTCTACTTCGCTGCTAAATACAAGAAGACAAGATCTGCTATCTTCAATCTACTCCGCTGCCAAATATAGGAAGACAAGATCTACTATCTTCGATCGACTCCACTGCCAAATACAGGAACACAAGATCTGCCATCTTCGATCTACTTCACTGCCAAATACAGGAAGACAAGATCTGCTATCTTCGATCTACTTCGCTGCCAAATACAGGAAGACAAGATCTACTATCTTCGATCTACTCCACTGCCAAATACAGGAAGACAAGATCTGCTATCTTTGATCTATTCCGCTGTAATTTCTAAGAGATAGAACTTGATATAACGACTTCAATTCATCCCACTGCAACTTCAGGGGTATGGGTAACTTCATTGATATGTTCTCTAGGGAACATGACCTGTAAAGTCCATTTTATGAACCTATTTATGCCTAATGATTAGGATGTTATGATCAAAACGAATCAAATGCTCTTAACTAGGTGTGTATGAATTATAATAGCATGAATGCAGAATGTCATGAGAATGATCCCTTTTTAATGTTAGGGTTGACATTGCTCATTATTCAATAAGGTTTTATCACCAACACGTCAGAATGCTATCTTGCTCGGCTTGTAACACTTATATCTTACTTAGCCAGATTACCCCCTACTGTCATCTTTAGAGTTCAATCCGTCGTAATCTTCAAGGTTAAGTCCACGGTAATTTTGAGACATAAAATTCAGGCCATCTTCCTCCCACTGAGTATAAGATCTGGCTCTTTCTCGATCCTATCCCACTGTAATTCGAGGATACATGATCTGAATCTCTTTGGTCTCCCACACCATTCTCAGGATGTCGTACCAAATATTTATGCACAATTGTAGAACTTTCTCTTGCAAGAAACCTCCTTTTATCATTAGATGATCATTGCTCGTTTGTTCATTGAAGCTTTGTCACCAACACGACATTTTTCGTTTTGTTCAATCCATGCTTGGACAATAAAATTCGAAGGATTATCTTGATTTAGACATTTCCTTCTTAGACATTTCGACCTTTAACTTGGTGTGTTCTAAACAATAGTCCTGTTTCAAGTTTCTATATTGTTTAGAAGTTTTCGGAGTAATATGCAAAACTCTTTTTGCTTGAATATTATCAGTCCATTAATCATTATTTCAATGAAAAATGCTTGAAAAAGATTACCAAAATGGACAAGAAAGAATTTTATTGAGAATAAGGCTCAAAATAAATAAATTAATCAAGATATCAAATTTTGTTCAAATACGAACTGAATAAGATGAAAAATATTATTACAATGGATAAGATGAAATTTTATTGAAAACAAAGCTCGAAATGAATAAATTAATCAAGATAGCAAATTTTGCTAAGATAAGATGAAAAAGATTATCACAATGGATAAAATGAAATTTTATTGAGAGCACAGCTCAAAATGAATAAATTAATTAAGATAGCAAATTTTGCTAATATACGAAATGAATAAGATAAAAACAGGTGCCCCAGATATCGCAGCACGAGCTTCTCTGCCCCAAACTTCTTGAGGACCCTTTTGAACTTTATATGTGTTTAGAAATCCTAGAAGACTTTGTTGATGCCTTAAGATGTAGCATCTCCCCTTCTTACTAATTCAGAGAGGACAAGGTCATCGCATGCCCCACATTTGATCAAAATTTGAACTGCCCATTCCTGGGTTTTCAATTCAAAACCCCTTTAGTCTCAAGGTGCCCTTTGTGGGTTTTCACCTTGGCCTCTCCTTTTTCTTTTTCTTCTTTTCTTTTCTTTTTTTTTCTTTTCTTTTTTCCTTTTCTTTTTTCTGTTCTTCTTTTTTTTTTTGGACATTCCTTGATTGAATTCGCACTCGTAGGATCAAGTAAGTTCTTGCTATCATTTCTGGTCAAAATCAACACTTCTCTAGATAAAACCTTCCACATAAGGTTCTTTTCAGTTTGATATCTTCTTTCTTCTAAAGTCTTTTTTGTGTGAAGAGGATTTTCTTCAATGTTAGGTCCTCCTCATGGAACTCTCTAAGGCGACCCTTCTTTGGTGAGCTTACGTCTTTTGTTTTTGATGCATTTGACCCAGAAGGATAACTTTGAACATTTCTCTTCAATTGGGATCTAATTCAACACTCGAAGAGAGTGAATCTTAACCTTAATGAGTAAAACTGCGATAAGGCAAGGTGTTGCCCCAATAACAATTTTTTTCTTCCTTTTTTTGTTTTATTTTTACTCCCACTGCACCGTGCCTTTCGGGGTGAAATGTGTTAACCTTGAACAGACTGCAAATTTCTAACATCGTGCTGTTGTTCAATTTTAGTGCGTTGTCAGATATGCTCATTTTTTGCATTTCATACTAACATGGTTTTTCAAGAATTCGCAGTCTGTTGACTTTGCGACATTGGCATATGAAGCAGCTTCTGCCTACTTAGTGAGGTAATTAATGACAATAAAGATAATCGTAAAAAACCTTAGGTGAGATCGGCCCTATAACATCTGTTCCCCACATAGAGAAAGGCCATGGCTTCTATTGATTCTGCGTAATGTAGGATCTTGTTCTTCCGTCCTTAACAAATCAGGAGATAAGGTACAATCTCAGTTATCTCCAAAGTCCTAAGGTTTAATCCAGACACATATCCTGCTCGAAAGGAGGTTCTGAGTCAATAGTAGTGTCGCTCATATCATTGATATCTGGAGTCCTGTTATAGGATGAAAGTAGATCCAAAAAATAAAAGAATCTACGAATATTTATCTGTATAGTATGATTATGAATGAAATGGAAACAATAAAAGAATATTTGCTCAAAGTGAGAAATAAAGATGCATTTTATTGAAATAAAGATGTTGGACATAAAAGGATTCTTATTGCCCCTAGGCTTAGAGAAATAAGCGTGTTTTGGACATTACTCCGAATTAGCTTCAAAAAATACAGGGATCTCTTCCACAGTCCCGCTATTCAAAACACTTCCAAGTATGTAAGGGTAACTATCTAACAAGGCCCCTTCTTCAGTTGTTTCTTCGCATGGCGTTGATGTGAACGTTTCCTAATATTTCCTCATTCATCACATTCAACCCTGATTATCAATATGATTGGGCAGCAGATTTTCTGTATCGAACTTGATAATGCCCATACTGATGAGCCTTTCAATCACCTTTTTAAAAGTAACGCAATTTTCTATTGAATGCCCCGTAACTCCCACATGATAGTCACATTGCGCATTCATGTCGTACCATTTAGGGTACGGAGGTTGTAAAGGCTTCAAGTAGAAAGGGAAAACTACATGTGCGTCAAATAAATTTTGATACAGCTCCTGGTACGACATTGGGATTAGCGCAAATTGGGGCTTCTCGATGTTTTGCTTTGTGCCAGATCCTTGTCTGTGGAGAACCTGATGGCTAGTGGTTTTTGTCTTTGACTGGTCCACAGTGATTGGTTTTGAATGGCCCCTGTTATACCTGCCTGCATTATCCCATTTATTCCCCTTCTTCCTCGGGGCCTTTGTAGTATCTAGGTACTCCACCCTCGCTTGCTTTGTTTCAGTCGAGTTATTGAGAGCAACAGGAAAATTGTTCCTCACATTGGACCTTGGGTCTGTCAAGCAACCCACTGGTGTTGCTATGCCAATCTGATACTATTGTGATCTAATAGTAAAGAGTGCCCCTTGTGGACGCCCATCTGGCTGGACTTGGACACTTGTCGGAGTATAATCTAGGGAATGGGCAAGATCTTCATTATCAACCCCAAAGTGGACCACTGGGTCCTTCCTTTTTTCTAACTCTCCAGCTAGCAATCGGTTGAACTGGCTCATCATGGTTCTCCGTAATTCTAGCATCTGATCTCTCATCTCTTGTTGAAATTCAGTCAATTGCTCCTGCATCTGCATTTGCATTCGCTCTAATTTTTCCAACCTTTGTTCCATTTCTTTAATCTTTGTTTGGATACCGTAAGGGTGTTGGGTTGGTTGGTTTTTCAGGTTAGTTGAAATAAATTTATTCAATTAGACTCTTTTAATGGATTTTAATGCATGTAATGCAAATGCATGAAATGAATGCTTAAAGAGACGTTGAATCTGATTCAATTACATTTAGAAAACTTTTCTAGAAAGAAAATTCCTTTACATAAAGCAGAGGCATGTACGGCTTCGCCCTTATATTCCAAGAGACAATATCGATTTTTTTCTTTATCTGCACGTTTGAGGTAATCTCGCCAATAGATGCCATTGCCAGCTCCTTTTCTTGATCTTGGTCGCGATCCACCATCTACCCGTCTTCATAAGGCTCGTCAGCTTTTTTAAGGGGTTGGAACGTCGAAGGCTCTTAGACGATCGCCTTGAATCCTTAGGCCACGAAGCAAGGTCACGAACTCTTCCATCGCTCTTCTTGTGTTTCTCAGAATATAGTCAGGCAACCTATTGTCTTCCACTTTATCAAGGAACCTGTATTCTATGACAAGCTTTCTAAGTTAGTAATCAAACTTGAATCAATATTTCCTTCCTAAGATGCAAATGCAATTCAATCTCAGTCAAAACACGACAAGAGGGGTTAGTAGAAAACATAAACAAGCAAGGAAAACAAAAGTACCTAGTCGGGTAACCACTAGGGATTTGGAGTAGCTCTATCTATGGTGGGCTCCTAAGGTCTTCTACATGTAGTTTGGTTCCAAAGCAAAGGTACCCGAACCAACAGATTCCTCAATCCTCACCCATTATAGGCTCATACAGACTGAGTTCAGATCAGGGGAATACATTTCCCTATGGCTGCACGGAGATGAAAATCTCACGAAGACATAGGTACAGATGTATCCCGAAAGCGATCCACTATCCTGTACGGAGGTGAAAACCTCACGGAGGACTAGTTTCTCACTCCCACTTAAAAAGGAATAATCGAGCGATTATGTAATGCAATATGCAGAAATATATCAAAATTAAACCAAGAGAGCAATTACAAACCGAAGTAATGATAATCGTAACAAAAACGGACAGATATACAACAAAATGACCGTAGCTTTGAACCAAGCTTTCGGGTGACCTCTAGGCATTCGATGTGGTTCTACCTAGGGTAGACTCTTAAAGCTCATTATATGTGGTTCGGTTCTAAAGTAAGGGTACCTGAACTAGCAGATTCCTCGATCCTCACCCATTATAGGCTCATACGGACTGAGTTCGGTTCAGGGGAATACATTTCCCTATGGCCATGCGGAGATGAAAATCTCACGAAGATATAGGTACGGATGTATCCCAGAAGCGATTCACTATCCTATGCGGAGGTGAAAACCTCACGAAGGCGTAGTTTCTCACTCCCACTTAAAAGGGTGTGACCAACGGTCATGCAATGCAATGTGCAGAAATATACATCTAAACGCAGTAATTATAAACAAAATGATAAAGATTGAAATAAAGACGAATGAAATGCAACACAAGGATCGTGTCAAGTTTTCAATCTTTGAAAAAAAGACAAAGTAATCAACACATGGCTTGACTTTCTTATTTTTTGTCCCCAGTGGAGTCGCCAAGCTGTGGACACCATTTTTTTGATGGTTGACTTGGGTTTTGAAAAATGAAAACGAGAATCGCCACTTATCCTTTTTGATGAGGTGTAATCGGATCACCTCGAAAAGTGGTTGTTTTTAATAAATCATTTAATTTCATTAAAACAACAATTTTGGCCTACGAAATTCAGAAAAACAGGTTCGAGAGTCGGTTACGTACAAGGAAGGGTTAGCACCCTCATAACGCCCAAAATTGGTACCTAGTTGATTAGTTAATGTCTTAATGTCGAAAATTGAAAATTTTGAAGAGATTTAAAATACGATCCTTATTTTTTTAAAAGAAAATTTATATAAATCAAGTTACTCATTAATACTCTCTCATTTCAGAAAGAGAAAATGTCACACCCAATGCGTTAGGGCACAATATTTTACCTCTTCAGAAATGAACTAGTCTAAAAACTTGCATAGTAAAATTTAAAAGGGTGTTCAATTGTTTAAATCATGTGAAAGAATTGCAACCCAACGCGTTGGGTACAATTTTCTCAAAAAAAAAACCTTGAATATTGTATTTACAAAAGAAAATTCTCGCCTCGAGAAAACAACGCGTCATATCCAATACATTAGGACACTACGTGTTGAATTCCCAATAACGAGCTTTTAATTATGTTTTATATAAAAAAGGTTTCGATTATTTAGATTCAACGAAGGAAATCGGAACCCAATACGTTAGGGCTTGATTTTCTCAAAGATTCTAAATATCGAGTATTTTTTTATTTTCAAAATTTTCCTTCCTTACGAATTTGAAGAAAAAAATCGATGTAATGTTAAAAATGACAATAATGAATACGATGATGTGAACATATATAGTACGAGCAACCACAATAAAGAGAAAAAAAAAGACAAATCGATTACATATAAAATAACAAGTAAATAAACAAATAAAATTTAAACATTCTCTCAAAATAATGATGACAAGTAAATAAATAAATAAATAAATAAAATGAATAAAAATATGAAAATATAAAAAGATATATAAATATGTACATATACGTAAGTGTTTATGAAAATAAAATGGGTATTTAGATATATGTAGATATGTATTAAAATATATATAAATATATATAAAAATATATAAATACACATACAAATATAAATAAGTTACAAAAATATATGTGCGTATATTTATATAGACATATTATAAAAATGCATGTGTATATATAAAAATTATGAAATGTATGAAAATATACGAGTATGTATATGAATGTATTTTGAAGCTACAAAATAGGTAAAACATATGAAATATAAAATATTCACATGAACGTGTATTAAAAATATATGTATACATGTACTTCGAAATTATAAAGAAAGAAAAAAATGCAAAAGATATATGTATGGGTGGTAATATACGTATGTATATATATAAATATAAAACATAAAAAGACAAACATGTTTGTATGTGCATGTATATAAGGATGCTTGGGATCAAAAGTATATATATAAATACATGGTGATAATAATAAATAAGAAATACAATAAATAATCATGCATTAATAAATGAACAATAATATTAAATAGATAAATAAGAATAATAATAATAGTAGTCAAAATATATAAAATAAAAAAATAATAGTGATAACAGTATTAAACATAATAATAGTAGTAAAAATAATGATAACATTATTAAAATTATTTAATAGCAACAATATACAAAAAAGGGACTAATTTAAACTGAAAACTGAACTTTGGGGGTCTAAATCGTAAATAAATTAAAAAAGAGTGGCCCGGGACTGAAATAGAACGCGCTGAAGGCACGAGGGACTAATCAGGAAATATTCCCAACCCCAAATGCGCAGCTTTTCAGCGCGGACTGAAATGAAAATATCAGAAAATTACACGGCCAAAATATAAAAACCACAAAGACCTGATTACGCTACAGCTCAAAAGAGGAGGGGCCTTGGGCGCAAAAATCCCATTTCATGAAAACACGTGGATCCCCCCTGGAGCGGGTCGGATCGCGCGCGGGTCATGGGGGGTTTAAACGGTGCCGTTTAATGAAGTTTTAAAACCCATAGGTGCAAAAATAAATAAATAAAAAAAGGAGCCCCCCATCCCTCATTTTCGGTTCTTTGGAACCGACTGAAGACCAGACCATCTTCCGCCGTTCTCAGTCGAGCCACACCCCCTTTCAACTCCGATTTCGACAGAGCAGGTGGGGGCGACGGCGAGCGCGAGATTCAGGTAAGGTTTCACTCACCTATTTTCTTCTATTTTAAGATCTCTTGAAATCGATTTGTAAAGGAAATGCATAAATAAATAAATGAAATAGAAAATGGAAAAACAAAGAAAACAGAAAAGATCAGATTTCACCTTTTAAAAATCTTTGTTTTTTTTTGTATTCATTTTTTTCCTTTTTTACAACCGAAAGAAAAGAAAAGAAAAAATCCCCTTTTATTACAGTGATCAAGCCCTTTTACCCCCGAAAATGATACAATAAAATGTTATTTTCTACTGCTTGGTCTCTGCTTTGCGTGTTCTTTCATCTTGCTGGGAGTCAGAGAGTAGGTATGGCAGCAGCGTACGGTGCACATGGGAGCAGCAAGGGATGCGGCGCCCTAGGGTTGGTGATTAGGTTTTTTTGCTGAAATGTTGTAGGTGATTAGGCCATTGGGCTTGCTGTTTTTGGGTTTAATTTAGTTTGTTTGGCTGGGGCAAATTTGGGCTTTGTACACAATGTCAGCACAAAATTAAATGGTATCAAGAAGTGTAGAAATTTAGAATACTTTTTATTATATCAAGTCTGTCTAACTCTATAATATAGAGTCGGAATCTTCTAAATGAACTCAAATTTAATAAAGTTGGATTTAATAACTAAAAAATGGCAGTTTTTTGTTATTTGAGACTCGAAGTTTACGTTGAAATTTGTTTATTTGATTATTCAATGCTTTCTTACATAGGCATGTGTTCCCTTATAGACACAAAATAGAAGCCATTTCCAGTAAAACAGATTTAATCAAATCAAATATATATACCCAATAGTTGAATATGAATCAAATCTTCTAAACCATGATTAACCAAAGCCTTTAGACTGGATAAAAATGCCATAAATGTAGCATTGTCAGCAATGAATAAGCTTAAACCTTGAAAACATTAATACTTTCATCATGAGCATAAAAAAATCATATGCAGTTTGCCAAGATGAAGAACTGGAACAAGTACAAAAAAAATTTACCCATTGTAATTTTTGCAGTCAATTTTATTGTATACGGAAGAGACATGATGATTGTGATGTTTAAAGGCATGTACCACGACGGCCGTTACTTGCCTCTTTAGAACGGAGAATGAAAATCCTGTTTCACCTGAAACCTGAGGAGACCATATCATTTTCAGTAAGATGGCATGAAGTAAACTATAGAAAAGCTAACTTACACCCCACTGCCTCTTTCTAGCAGGCTTCTGTCGCTTTGTTTCATTAGTCTGGACAACCAATTCAACTTGGGGAGCAGAGGTCTTGTCCTGTTCCCGTTTTATTGTGATTGGATCCCTAAACCATTCCCTTCTTTTCTCCATCTTTGCTAGTGTCTCCAGTATCCGTTTGTTCTCATATTCACCTACAGCTCCAGTCTTATCAGAAGCACTATCCACGAGCAATGTTCTCATCTTCGCCTTCCCCCTTTGTATCATAGTCTCAGAAGCATTTTCCTTTTTCGGGTTAATATCTTCAACACTTTACTTTTCGTGTATGATCTGACCCTCCTCGATATCCAAATATTTGTTACACTCTGTAACTGAGAACTTACCAAACTGTTTCTCATTGTTATTTCTTCGGCCATTCGTATTACGGTTGTCTTTATCAGCTGCTTTGCTTCCATAAGAGTCATGAAATTCCATAACAGCATTTCGCTCCGTAGGATATTCTGAGCCCATCTTTACGACCCTTGCTTTGCACACTAAGCTTCTACTATCTGAGTGTCTTCCAGAAGACTGCAGAAGGTATTATCATGTTGAAATGTCACAGACTATAATTGACCATGCTCTAGATAATTTACCAGATTTATATATATGGTCAGATGAAATGACAAATCAGATGTTTATGCATGGTACTCGATAACAAAAATCTAGGAAGAAGTCAATATCAATCATGAATAGCCTATGAACGTAACCATGCAAGTAGTGTACATGGAAGTAGAAATGCAAAGAGAAAAGTAAAATTAAAAGAATACGAACTGTCAAATTGTCTGCAAATAGTGGCAAATCATTTTTGTCAAATTCACAAAAATTTAAATTAAAAAAATCAAGTAATTAAACTGACATGAACAAATTACTTAGACCTGTAGTTCTGTCTAGAGAAGTTAAAGTGTATGAATTTTGAAAGTAGAAGCATAGCCTCCATCAGCTAATGAAAAAGGTATTTATTCTAACTTAAATAAATTATCCTGTACTCCAGCACTTCAATTAGTATTAAAGGCCTTTGAAGGTGGAGAATCATAGAAAAGATAAGAAAATAAGAAATATGCAATAAGATCATTAGATGGAAAAGAAAAAAAAAAGGATTTGACCAACACAAATAGAACACTCATATATACAAGTACAAATGATACAAGATTTCCTTGACCTTGGTTTCCCCAGCTTTACCTTTCTTTCCCCAACAATCAAGTCAACAGAGTCCCTGTCCTTCAAGACCTCCTGCTCATTCTCACCTCTATACCTAATAAAAGATTTTCTTTTAAGACAGGCTGCATTACTTCCTTCACTTATCATTTCATATCCATGATGCTCTAACATTGAATCATTATTAAACACCTCATCCTGGAGTGACCCACGCGTAGCATGAATTGAATCATGCTTAGAAGTTTTTTCACAAGAAAAAGACACCCCTTGAGCAAACAATCTATCATTTACAAGTAATTTATCCTCTCTCCAGTGTAGTACTCTAGATCGCTTACTACGACCTCTTCCCCGTGACTGAACTTCATTATCCTTTTGCAAATTATTGTCATTAGTATAATTGTAGGAACTAAACCAAGTACTTTCTCGGTCTTCCTCATTACATACTATTCTCTGATGTCTATGACATCTTTCAATTAGAGAGTCAGATGCCTCATTTTTGGGTGATACTGTATTAAACCATCTTCTTCCATTACGTGCTGACAGTTCTATGTCAATTGCCAATGCCAGAGATCTGCTATATGCATGTCTCTGACACTCAACTTCACTTTCAACGGTCCCTGATCTATTCAAATGGAAAAGGGCAGCATCAACAAATCTACCTTCTCTGCCAGAAACTTTGACTTCTCTCCTGATGGGTGGTATGCATCTCTCATAAGATTTAACCAAACCCCTTTCACAGCGTGTGAATGAAATAGATGAGTCATACTTTTGTTTTAACCACTCATCTTCATGCTTATAATCTAAGGGATGATCACCATGATCAGTTTTCTTCCTAAGTTGGAGTCTTTCACTTCCTCTTCTCCATTGAATATCTCTTTCTGTTGAAGCAGAGGAATACCTTGAGGCTAAACTCCCAGATTCTCTGCAAGTGTGAGGAACCAAACTCTTCTGAGCAGGAAGTCTTTGTCCACGATACCAAAACCCTTCCATGTCATCTTCTTTAGCTATGCCAGCTCGTCGTTCATGATAAAACTCCTTCTCATTCCAGTTTCTTCTAACAAAGTGATCTGAATCTTTTTTAAAGCGCAGATGAGCTTTTCTGGGTGAGCTTTTCTGCCGAGAGCCCAAAGATGGTTGTCAGTAAACCTTTTACTACGGTTAACACAAGGTTCTTTCTCCCTGTAATACGAGGAAGTTTCTTTATCATGATAAACATGATCTTTCAATCTTTCTTTCTGTCTGCCACAGTAAACAGATGAGTAATCTTTATAACAGAGTTCCCTCGCATTTGATAAAGGGGAAGCTTCATAGCAGTTTTCAGGGTATATCTTCTGGTCAATAATACCGTGAGGTCTACCACGGTGATGCTTCCATTCTTCCTCAGTGGGATTTCCATCTCTTCGGTATCTTTTCCAATCACCCTCTAAATCTGATATTTGATAAGGGTCATACTCATCATCACTTTCAACCTCGATCCTCTGTTTCAAGGAATGTTGGTGTCTCCAACTCTCATGCTTTCGCTTGTCTCTCATGGGAGTTGTATGTTCCGAAAAACATTCTCCATCCACTACACCAGAATAGGCTTTTAGCGGCACTTTAGCGGCGTTTGGAACAAAAGCGCCACAAAAAATCGAGCATTAGTGGCGATTTAGCCAAAGCGCCGCTAAAGGTAGACCATCAGCGGCGATTTCCAAGAAGCGCCGCTAAAAATAGGAATTAGCGGCGTTTTATATGAAGCGCCACAAACAACCTAAGACCAACGACGTCGTTTTTTGCGATTTTTAAACCTTTAGTGGCGTTTTTATTTGAGCGCCGCTAATGCTCGGATCTTTAGCAGCGTTTTTAACTGAGCGCCGCTAATCCAATGGCATTTATCGGCGTTTTTGTCTAAGCGCCGCTAATGCTCGGATCTTTAGTGGCGTTTTTATCTGAGCGCCACTAGTTCTTTGGCCTTTAGCAGCGTTTATCTCTAAGCGCCGCTAATGCTCGGATCTTTAGTGGCGTTTTTATCTGAGCGCCACTAATTCTCGGGCCTTTAGCGGCGTTTATAGCTAAGCGCCGCTAATGCATTTACCTTTAGTGGCGTTTTTGCCGAAGCGCCGCTAATAGTAATAAAAATCTTATAAGTTGAAATAATTAATATTTTGTTCTATTTATTATATAGTGGTGCAATTTACATTTAAATTATAATTAACAAATAATATTGATTAATACAAAAAGTTTTTATTAAAGAGAAGTCGTATATATATAACAGCTAACTATTTATTACTAATTTTCAATCACAGTTGATTTAAATTAAACTACTTTATGAGAGAAAATATATTAAATTATGAATAAAATAAAATATAATAAAACTTAAATTTTTGTATTGTAAAAAAATAAATTAAAAATAGAATTAACTTTTATAAGAGTAATAAATTTTGGTAGTACTGTTCGACTAAATAAATCAAAGGAATTAATATAAAACACAAATTTATACAAAATATATTTTAAAAATTAATTATTGTTTAATCGATTTTGACTATATTTTATGATTATATATATTAAAGATTTAGGGAATTTTTTTTATGGACGGTATTTTAAGGAGTACGGGGTATAGATTTAAGGTTTGGGATTTAATAAGGTTAATTTAGGGGTTAGAGGTTTAGGGGTTTGAGATTTAGGGTTTCAACGGTCATGTTAGGGTTGAATTTAGATTAATATTAGTTTTTGATTATTTTTTATGGTAAATATATATGTTCTTATATATTTGTAAAATATAGATCCAGAATAAATTTAATATATTGAATATTAATATAATAGGTAGATCATCATGATGGATTTATGCATGTCGCGATTGATTGGTTAAATTATAATTTGAGACTTGTTAAATGATACAATTAATTATCTTGTATATTTAAAAACATTTAACCCTAACCATTTGATTTTTTTGATATATATGGCTATAGCAATAGCAGATGCAAAAATATCGATACTTAAGTTCAAAAATGATAAAAACTTATATTTAGATCGATCCATACGAAATTTTTTGTCATAAAGATAATTTGCTAGCATATTTCAACTTTGTACAACATTTTTAACTATATATATATAACTTGTTGTTTAATAGATTTTCACTATATTTTGTGATTATTAAAGAATATTAATTTAGGGAATTTTTTGGGTTTGGTCGAGGGGTTTAGATGGTCATGATAGGGTTTATTAAGAGGTTAATATTAGATTGATTAATTTTTACGGTAAATATATGTTCTTATATATTTGTAAAATAAATCTAGATCAATAAATTTAATATATATATTGAAGTTTAGTATAGTTTATATTATAATTAATAGATATATATATATAATAGCCTTTACCGGCGTTTTAGTCAAAGACGCCACAAATATTGCAATATACGACGTCGTTACGTGTTAGGGATTTATCTTTATATTTCATCGAATAATAGTATTCTTTTAATTATTACATAATTTATAGTATTTGAAATATAATTTATAATATTTGAAATTTTGAGTTTTATATTATGAAAATATAAGATTAATAAAAGTTATATTATTTTTAAATATTAAAAGCTCAATCCCTCATATTCTTAGTATTATATAAAATCAGTTCTTAAGGGATCCTTAAGAAATAAATAGGGGTAAATTAGGTATTTAAACTTAAATTTAGGGATAAAAAAGTATGCTCACTCCACTTTAGTTATTTAAAATGAACAGGGTGATGTTTATTAGTAATGTTTTACTCTATAATAATTATTACAATTAATTTTCAGCTTTAAAAAAAAAACTGATCTTTTAAAATTTTGAAAGTTACAAAATTAGCATCATTTAAAAATTGCATTCATTCAAAAATTTAGAGATAAATTTTAAAATTATCCATGAACTTTAATTTAATGTACAATTGTATACACGAATTTTAATTTTGTGTAATTATATACACGAAACTCTAATTGTGGTTCAAATGTATACTTGAAATTTTAATTTTGATTTAATCATATACATTTAAAAAAATAAATACATCAATTTATTTTTATATTGAATAAATATAATTATTTATGTATGCAATACATAAACCTAAAATGATGTTATATCAATAATTTTATTAATAATTTACAAGAATTGAATCAAATCAAAATTTCATATATAAATTACACAAAATCCACAAACTCCATCGATAAAAACTGTAGTGATATCAGAATTTAACTTGCAGCAACTTTTTGCTCTAATGCAGCATAAACTGTACTGATATCGAAAACATGGTTAACGGGTTGACGTTGAGTGAGTTTACAGGTAAGCTACAAGACTAAAATTATAAAATTTAAAAAAAAATAGATTTTTTTGAGTTTTTGGTAATTTTTAATATTTTTTCAATTTTATACTATTTTAATTTTTTATAATTTTTAAAAATTCTATTTTTATTTTTAAAATGATTTTTCTATTATTTTAATATGTTTTTTATAATTTTAAAATTCTATTTTTAAAATTTTTAAATTTTTTATGATTTTTTAAATAAATATAACAAAAATTACTGGATTTCGTGGCGCAGTTAACAGTGTCAAAAGACAATGGCTTGATTGATTGCTTAAATTCGATTGAGGGCTTAATTGAGTGCTTGAACTTGATTGAGGGCTCAATTGAATGTTGTTTTTTTATTGATGCTCAATTGATTATTAAATTGTTTTCAAGAGATTTTTTATATAATAGGCCAAATTATTTATTTTTGGAAAAAGTAGTAGATAGAAATATGACATAGGTATAAGTGCCAATTTACTATTGAGGTTGAAAAATACTTTTAAAATTTTTGATAGTGTTTAATTACCATTATTATTCATAAGTGCTTTTGAAAAGATAAAATATTATTTTAGACATAATATTATTTAGTTGAAGATTTAATTAGGAGATAAAAAGATAATTTAATTAAAAAACACATTCCCATAAGTCAAAAGCTAAAATGTTTTGTTTTTTTGGCTTAGCTTAAAATTTCATATTAAAATCAAGGTTTGGTTTCAAAAAAAAAAAAAGTTTTATTTAAAATCATGATTTGTGTTGAAAAGTATTTTTCAAATTTAATAGTAAATACGCTCTAAATTTTAAATGTTTAAAAATTTAAGTTATTAATAATATTATGTTATAATTAATTTGCAACCTCAAAAAAGATATCATAATTTTCTTATTTGATGGAAGAGATTTTAGACCTGTTTCTAACTTTATTAATAATATAATGTAATCAACTTAAGTAAAAACAGTTTAAAGTAAACCTTCAACTCAATCTTAAACGAATAATAAAAATTAATTTAATAAATTTAAACACAGACTATTAACATAGTGAAAAAAGATCATTCATAAAAGAAAAATAAAATATGAAAAATTAAACTTATATCATTTACCTTTAAAATTAAAATAGTGTTCTAGTTATGTTTCACTAGAAAATTGTTATTATAATTAACTTATATTTAAAAGCAAATAATTATTCTTAGTATATAAAAACACTACTTTTGGTGATATCTTTTTTAGGGATTTGGTAATATTATTCTTAGTTTAATTTTATTATGTATATATATATATATTTATACATAAATTTTAAAAATAAAGATTAAATAGACAAATTAAATCATTTACAAAAATCTAATATGTTGTTTAGAATTAGTATTTGAAGATTTTTTAATGTATATGTATTTATATTTTTCATATCGGTTAATTTTACATCAGTATTCATGATTTGTTGTTGTTCTTCCCGACAATGTTATTTCCATGTTAGAACATGCAATCTTTTTTTTAGGTTAATACACTTTCTCATAGCATCCAACACTTAATAATTAATAATGGATTTGCTGTAAATGAAAATAAGTAAAATTTTCACCAAAAAAATCATTTATCTTGATATTTCACGTAATAATATTATTATTTTAATTATAACATAATTTATAGTATTTAAACTTTTGAATTTGAATAGTAATTATATTATGAAAATATTAAGATGAATAAAAATAATTTTATTTATATTAAAAGCTCAATCTCGCAACGCGATATCATATTTCCAATTATAATAATTTCCATTGGTTTTGAATTTAATCACTTATGAAGAAGGTTGATCAATATTGGACAATGGTTCATATATTTTTATTGCAGGTGATATCAACTTTGATTTTTGTAATTTTTGTAAAACATATGAATATGTGAACTTGTTTTAAATTTTGAATTAGTTATTATATTATCCACATTAAATTGAGTATAATTAATTAAAATTAATTAAATTATTCTTTAAAATTTAGAAAATTTTAAATAACAAATATTCAAATTTGTTATTTGTTATTTGTAAAAAATAATCAAATTATAAATTATTGATCCACTTTCTCATAAATATCCTAATTCAAATCATTATAAAAAAAAATTCTAAAAAGAAAATCGTAGAGTCGAAAGTGGATGCCAAGCCAAGACGGTTTAAGGCGGATGTGAACGAGTGCCGGCAGTCCATCACAAGCATTACGTGCATTTTGTTTGACTCACCCATAGGCGATACTATTCAAAGATTAAAAGTCAAATTTATGAGTGTATTGTGAATTGACGTTGAATTTCAGCATATTTTATTAATTTATTTATAATATTAGCTCTTGAATCTCTTTTGACGGTTTAAGTAATAAAAACTCATTATTACGTAGATTTTGTTGGAGTTTTTGCTCCTTATTACGTCGATTACGTAAATGCCACCTTTCTATTTTATCAAGTTTCACTGTGCTTTTTTTCCATACTACCCAGTATTAACCACTAATTAGTTTTGAATTAAGATATTTTGAGATTATATTATTTTTAGGTTAAATCATTATAAAATTCGAGTTTGACATTCAAAATCAAGATGTTTGTTTTGATCCGTATAGGTTGCAATTTTTTTTATGACAAAATAAAATTCAACCAAATTCAAATTTTAATTTTATTTATAAATATGTGTGTGAAAGTTATTTCTTATAATACTTTTTTCATATATATCTTGAAATTCATGGGCATAGAGTTTAGGGTACATGTCAATGCCTTAAATTTTCGCTCGCCCTTAGAATTAGAGTAATTATTATGATATGTTTACTGTACCTCGACACCCGTCGATGTTGAGTTTACAGTGAAATATTTGAAAATTAAATAGTATCAATAAGGATAATTAAACCCAAGCCACATTGGGAGAGTTACTTACATTCCCATTTGCTCTAATTGAACAATAGAGATCAAAGAACAATACATTTCATCTCCCACATGACAAAACAAAAATGACATTGGAATATGTAGTGTTGCTAAAAAGGTTTCTAGTGGACAAACATTTTGTAATGAATGAATGTTGAAGATAGAAAAGTCTAGCCACTATATGGATTGTCATGCTAGAACGTACATTCTTTGTTTGGTCGAAGGTGTGTTGATGCTAGAAAAGTTTGGCACCTTAGTTCATACCATGTACCTCCTATTGTCATCAAATTTTCGAACAGATGGTACATATAATTAGGGCTCTACCATTTTGGTTTATCTATACAAGGCATTGTGCTAGGGGTGTTGAGGAAACAACGAAGTAAATGATTGCCTTGTGATTTCACTACAACACACCAAAAATTTTCGATAAGACACATGACACTATTCTAGGACTAAATATAGTAAATTTAGGAGAAAGTTGGAATGAGTCAAATAATGAATTTTTATGAAAGGAAAATTTGTATTGGAGGTGGAAACCAATGAAAAGAATTTTAGAAGTTAGAATGTGGAAAAATTGATCAATTGCAAATTTCAAAAAATTGAGGATTAGAGTGAAAAATTTGAGAAAATTGAGTTAGTATTGATTAATTCGAATAAGAATAAGTTGGAAAATGTAATGGTGTGATAGAAATCACTTTTGGGATTGATTTGGAAAGAATGGAAAGTATAAGAAGTAAATCATAAAATTTTCATTTTTGTTCAAAAGAGGGTAAATGTATAATTTTTACCATTCAATGTGTATTATTGAGAGTTATATGTGGGTTATGAGATTTGGGTTTGATAAGTGCCCATTGTTGAGAAGAAATTATACCTTGAGACAAACTAGGCAAAATGATAATTTTACCATGTAAGGGTATTTTAGTCTTTTCTCAAGAATTTTATAATGGAAATATTATTTGGATAATATTTGATGTATGATATAAATTTAAACATTTGGATAATGGATTACCATAGTGGCCACAATCTTTAAAACTTTGGACGTAAAGTTATTGGTTTTGTGCACTTTTTGGGTATTTTAAATGGAAGAAAATAGAGGAAATCTAATCCTCTTTCCCCTATTTTCAACAAAAGCATGGAGAAGGGGATGAAGCTCCTCCCAAGTCTTCTTTTCTAATCTCTAAGCTTTACAAATTCAACCCACATGCCTCTCTAGCTAAAATCACCTAGAAATAAACCTTCTTGCTTGGATTCTTTCATCATCTTCAGTATTTTTCAACTAGGGTTTTTATGGTTTTAGAAAGAGAAACCATGACTAGTGAGAGAAAGCTTCCATAATGTAAGAAATGATGTTTTTCTACTCCCCTAACATGATTTTTGAGCTTAGTTGTTATGAGAAAGTTTAGAAATATATTATATTAATAATTTGATATATTTTTGGTGTATGGAAAATGAGGAATGTTGAGAAATGGGGGCTTTCAAACTAATTTGAGGATGGATTTAAGTTTATGGAGACATGGTTTTGTGTTTTAGAGCATCCAAAAGTAAGTACCCTTGGATACTCATACTTCTCCCATGTTATTATTATGCTTAAGAAATTAGGGTAATAAGGTTAGAAATATGAGTTTGATTATATAAGCAAAATATGTGAATTGTGTGGCTTAAAAGTTATGAAGTAAGTTATTAATGAGTTGTGGTGAAAAGTTCTTGTCCATGAGATACTATTAATTAATTATGGGATATGAAATATTGGTTGCCATGAAAGTGTTAAAAGTATGTTAGGATGTGTGTGAATATGTATAAATCATGTTATTTATGTGAAATATTAATAATGTCAATATGGCCAAGTATGTGATGAATCATTAATTCATGCAAGTTGATAGAGTCAATATAAGGTAAAAACATGAAAATGTCTGCGTAAGTTAATAAATAAATGAAATCAAGACTCTTCACCATTGGGGACCCATTAAATGGAAATGAAAATGTGTATGAAGTATAATCAAAATCATGAGTTTTGATATGCTATAACATAGAAATGAAAAGATGATAAAGACTCTATGAATGAATATCTTGATCATGTGATGTCCAATAACCTTCTATTATGAAATTAAATCAATGAGGCCCTTTCTAGGAATGTTATGGATATAATTAGCTATAAACCTCTGTTAATATTGTTTTAAAGCACATGTAAACTTCATAGAAAGGTGAGGATCCAATTGACATGTCAATTAGGGTCTAATATGTATTTTACTGGAGTTTTGTACTTGGTGTTATGTGGGGTTCTAAAGTTATTTGATTATATCTGGAGTTATGTTACGTGACCTCTTAGTCGAGCATGTTTTATGGACCATTGGGCTTATGTTACCTCTTTGGAGGACTTCATGATACCTTTGGAGTTCTGTTGCTTTAGGCTTAGCACCTCAGTGCTTATTGGTGTATGTGGATTTTTGTGTGTGTTCAAGTCTTGTTTTACTAAGATTACAATGGGTGTTAATAAAAAAATTGATGAAATGTTAATAATGAAATGAAAAATATGGCTATAAGGTGCATGATCAGTAAGTTAATAAGAAATTGTTATGGTAACATGTTATAAATATGTGTGACCTAAGTGAACTTGTCTTTAATGATATTAAGGTAACTGATAATCATGTATGCCCTTAGGGAAGGAAATGGAAGCAAAATTTTTGGTGCATAAAAAGAATGTATGTATAAAAATGTTAGGAAACTATGGTTTAAAGTATGGTGTGTTAGATTAAACATCACACAAACTCTCCATAAGAGTCTCAAACATGAATACCATAATGTAATTGGATAATAAACCATTAAAACGTAAGTTGAGCCCTATAATTCAATTAATTTAAATGAAACAATTAATAGCTCTAAAATGTAGTTTGAGTGAATTCTATATGATATGTTTATAAGGAAGTCAACATTATTAAGGAATATGATAAGTAGGTTTATCCTTGGTTACTTACTAAGGTCATCGATCTCACGCGTTAGTTGTTTAAACACATATGTATTGGGTTCATTGAGAAGTTTGAGGTTTTGGATTGGAAGCCTTGCATTAGCCTTCAAATTGAGATTGTATTGTATATATATGTTTTCAATTGTAATAGAAAAGTTTGACATGGCCTGTACTAAGACTAAGTGTATTGTATACTAAATTTGCAACTTTTATGAAGTTTATTAATGTTTTTAACTCTATCAAAGTAACATTGGGTGTGGTTTTGATTTGATCATGTTTTCAAGTTGATTATGAGCTCAAATATTTTTTGACATTGTTCTAAGATGTATTGAAACTTATTGGTATTTTGTGGATGTTTGGAGTTGATTTAAAGTGTTTTTCGGCTACTTTGCTACGAATCAAGCATTCTCTAAATACCCAGGTAAGCTACTATACAAAATCCATCTTTGGTCTATTAAGAATATTTGATAAACTCAACACTGACCAAACCTCAACAGATACAGGGCAAACACGAAATAAATTATCCGTTGTCTCTACGCCTATTCCACATTGAGGACAAGTCACATTATTTACCCTTTTTCTATGTTGCATGTTGACTAGAATAGGTAAAAAATTCCAAGAAATCCTCCATATTGTAATTTTACGTTTTGAATGAAGGTTTAGGCTCTATAGTTGTTTATAGAAATTTCTATAACTGGCTTGTAAAGCATAAGCATTAGGATTCCCCGGAAAATTTTGTCATAGTTTATAGGCAATACGCACCGAAAACTCCCCTAAGAGTTCACCGCTCCACATGAGCAAATCATTGTGGGCCTTCGTCGCCAAAGGAATACGGAGGATCCTAGCCGCGTCCACCTCCGAGAAGGTATTGACAACTCTTTTTTCCATGTTCTAGAATCATCATCTATTAGATTTGCAACTTTAAAGTTTTGCATGCCATGAGCAATGCGAGATAATCTATAATTATCAGCCCTTGAGATCCAAGTTTCCTCATTAATTGAAATTTCCTCACCCGACCCCACCCTCCAACAAAGCCCCTTGCATAAAATGCCACTTGCAACCCAAATGTTTTTCCATGTATAAGATGGCATATTCCCTAAACGTGCATTAATGAAATTGGTATTATGAAAATATTCCACTTTAAGAGCACGAGAAATTAACGAATTCAGGTAATTAATGAGCCTCCATCCCTTTTTTGTCAATAAAGCAACATTGAATTTTCTCATGCTACGGAAACTCATCCCCCTTCTTTTAAATGACACATGCCTCCTTTCGTACCAATGTATCCTCCTCTTTCCATACCTTTTCTGCCACCAAAACTTAGCCATTATACTTTCAAGTTCCTCATAAAAAGATTTTGGTAACAGAAAACACATCATAGCATGCATTTGTATTGCCTGCAATAAAGATTTTATAAATACCTCTTTACCTCTATGAGACAATAATCTTGTACTCCACCCTTCAATCCACATTTTGACCCAATCTTTAAGATTTTGGAATGATGCATTGTTCCTCCTCCTTACCATATTTGGTAACCCTAATTACTTTTTCGAGTTTAATGAGAAACGCATTCCCAACATTCTCAAAATTCTCACCTTATCCTCATCAAATGTGTTCAAACTAAAAAAGACCATAAACTTGTTAAAATTCACACATTGACCTAAGTAGCTCTCATATTCCTTTAAGACTTCTTTCAAAAATGTTGCTCCTCTATCAATCACCTCCCCAAAAAGGATGCAATCATCTGCGAACAACAAATGTAATATTTAAGGATCCCTCTTATTAATCTTATTACAAATGAGGAAAAGAAAATAGCTAAGTGGTCACATTGTCGAAGCCCTCTTGTCGGATGAAAAATTCTCCCACTATTACCATTAACATTCACAGAGTAAGAAACCGAAGAAATACACTTCATTATGAGATCAACCCATTCTTTTGCAACATCACTTCCTTAGGAAACCCCATATTCAGATCCATCTAACTTTTTTTCCCTGTGTGTGCGCTTTTGACGAAAGGTATGCAAAAGCCTATAGGCTAGTAGCATGTTATCAGATATTAGTCGCCTAAGCACAAACGCACTTTGGGTGTTATCAATGCATTTACCAATACCTTCTTGAAGTCAATTAGCTACTACTTTCGCTACAATTTTATAAATGACTGCACAAGCTAATAAGTTTAAAATTCACTAGGTTCGTAGGATTTAAAGTTTTAGGGAGTAGCACAATATTAGTAATATTTTCCAAATCAAAATCATTACCATCATTCAATATGCCTAAATTGTACTTAGTAACATCACTTCTTACAATGTGCCAGTACCTTTAAAAAAACATAGTCGAAAAACCATTTATCCCCGGTACCTTAGTTGGACCCATTTCTTTCAATGTCACATAAACCTCCTCTACCGTGTATTTTGCCATTATAGTCGAATTAATATCAGAAGAAATACTTGCCTCTATTATGGACAAAATATGTGATAGATCGCCTATCCCATTTGACGAAAACAAAACTTGAAAATATCTAGTAGTTATTTCCCAGATCTCCTTTTCATCGCAAACCTCTCTTCCGTCCTCTTGCTCCAACTTGCTAATAGTATCATACGCCTGCAAGTAGAAGCAAATTTATGAAAGAAAGCTGTATTTTTTCCCCAAATGAAGCCAGTCGGCACGGGCCCTCTGCTTCCACAAAACCTCATCTTTATTGATCTCTAACTTTTGTTGAATCTTGGTGTCTATGAACTTTGCCAATGTGTCATCATCCCTATCCAACTCTATCATGCTTTCCAAATTCTTTGTAAGATCCCGTTTCAGACCATTCCAACTAGCTTTAATTGATTTCGCCCATATCTTTAATCCTTTTTCGCAATTTATCCAATTTATCAAAAATAGACCTAGAGGAGGACTCTCAAGCCCATTTAATTTCCTTTTCTAATGATTCTTCCATCGTCTACCAGGCTTCAAACCTAAATCTCGATTCCCCCAAAATAGCCATTTCATGATCCGTGCTTATGAGTAACGGACAGTGGTCTAAAAAGGAGTGTGGCAAATGACGGATTCAGGTATTTAGAAACAAAGTCAACCATTTATCATTTGCGACCCCTTTGTCTATCTCTCCCTTATGTTTGTCTTCGGCAAATTCCCTCTTTCTAATGTGAACCACTCTTCTAAATATCCCACATCCATTAATTGACACTCTTCAAGGACATCTTGGAAAGCCTCCATTCTTCTCTCATCCCTTGGCATACCTCCAGCCTTCTCAAAGGAATACATGATTTTATTGGAGTCTCCACACACCAACCAAGGAAAATTCCAATTCTACCCTAGTCTCCGAAATAAGTTCCAAGAACCATTTCTATAACTTGCAAAATGTGCTCTATAAAACCCAATGAATCTCTATTCCTTATCATCACTATCCTCTTTAACCAAAGCATTTAAATGATTTTTAGAAAAGCTCCTTAGACTAACAGTAACATCTCCTTAGAAAAGCCCTTTCGTGATCCGTGCTTATGAGTAACAGACAGTGGTCTAAAAAAGAGTGTGGCAAATGACGGATTCAGGTATTTAGAAACAAAATCAACCATTTATCATTTGCGACCCCTTTGTCTATCTCTCCCTTATGTTTGTCTTCGGCAAATTCCCTCTTTCCAATGTGAACCACTCTTCTAAATATCCCACATCCATTAATTGACACTCTTCAAGGACATCTTGGAAGCCTCCATTCTTCTCTCCTCCATTGGCATACCTCCAGCCTTCTCAAAGGAATACATGATTTTATTGGAGTCTCCACACACCAACCAAGGAAAATTCCAATTCTACCCTAGTCTCCGAAATAAGTTCCAAGAACCATTTCTATAACTTGCAAAATGTGCTCTATAAAACCCAGTGAATCTCTATTCCTTATCATCACTATCCTCTTTAACCAAAGCATTTAAATGATTTTTAGAAAAGCTCCTTAGACTAACAGTAACATCTCCTTTCCACACAAAACAAAGCCCACCTTGAGATCCCTCCGCCTCTACTTAATCCCACTCATAAAATCTCACCTCCTCTTAACCTTTTCCATGCGTTTTCCATCAATTTTCATCTTCATAAAAAATACCATTCGGGGATTATACAACTTTAACATATGCCAAAGTCGTTGAACGACCCATGCACTCCCCAAACCATGAATATTCCAACATATGGTTTTCATTGCGCCTGGTCAACTTGCCTTTTGGCAACTGCTGATCTTTGGTGAAGAAGAGCAAAAAATCACTCCAAAGTTGTATCATTGAGTCTTTATATACTAGACTATTGAGGACCTTAACTTCAAGTTTTGCCCTTTTATTTCCTTTGTCACAAAAAGTTGAATTTCCAAACTTATGGGCCTAACTGAATCGATTTTCTTTTTCCCATCACGCTTTCCAACTTGCTTTGGTCTACCATAACGCCTATTGTCGTTCTCTTCTTGCTACTATTTTTGGGCTTTTGAGACTTCCCCTCCATTGGGCTAACAAACCCACTTTGACTACCCCTTCGTTACCAAATTAATCTGCTCATGATCTGTAATTAAGTCATCATGATCCATTTACTTCAAATTAGGGTCCTTAATTGGTGGGAGTCTAGAATCCCCATAATCCCTAAAAATGTGCACTGAATCAATAGTTTCTAATTCTGCCGAAAACTTCTCTGATTCCACTTTCTCTTCCGATTAATGATCCACCGTCAAAACTTGGTTGGATGTACCATCCTCACTAAACTTTCCATACACCCCATTGAACACAACAACATCACCTATATAGGAGCACTGCTTCACCGATTTCTTAATAGAGAAATCAGATTTCAAACTTTCTTTCTCCAACAAACTTGATTCGGGTTTAAGCACTAATGAGTAAGGGAGTTCATCTCCGGCTTATCCCTTTCATCAGTCGGGATCCCATTACACTCCTTAACACCATGACCTATTCGTCCACACCCAAAGCAAAATTTCAGCCAATTCTCTTACTTTAAAGAAAGGCAAAGTTTCTCTTGATTGCCGGCCGAGATAAAAATCCTTCTTCGTAACGGTTTCTACACATACAACTAAACTCTGAGCCGGAAAAAATCCCCTTTGAAATAGTTGAATGACGTGATTGACGGTGATATTATCTTTACAATCATAATTTTTAAGTCTAACGTTTTCAAATAGTTGAATGACACGAGCGAGTAATTCAATGCAATTCGAAAGAGGCAAACGAATGGTATCCAATAGTAAAAGAATATCATCTCAAGTGTAATTACAGAATCTCCAACTGTAGTTAGTGGATGGAAGGAACAAGTGTTAGGAAATTATTTTCAGAAACCGACTTTCAAGTGATAGTTCCATCTTACCTTAATTAATGTATACTTGCTTTCGATGTAAGAAGGGTCTCATAGCATTAATGAAATGCAATTGCTGATATTTGTAAATAAATAATATATTAACATGAGTGATAAACTTTTATCAATTTCTTATTTGACGTTCAAAATTGAAAAATAATAAAAATTAATTAAACAGTGTCCATAATATAAGTGAAGAATTGACATTAATTACCGTGCGTGAAATTCGATTTTAGCTTTGATGATGCTGATATTAGAATAAAGAAAAGCCCGCATCTCTTTTATGACCAAGGAATTATCTTAAGTTTTTAAATAAGATATTGTTTTTAAAATGATCGTACATGGTTAAAATAAAAGAAAGTAAGAAAAGGGCGAAGAGAGTTGTAGTTTGATGCCTTTACAGCTTTGTTTGAATAAGCGGGCAAATCAAATTATAGAATACGCAACTCCTGAAGTTCCACGTTGTTGTAGTCAGCTGCGAGGGCTGTAAAATAGATTTATTTAAAATCTTCAATTACTTGTTTTATTTTTTTTATCATGAAAATATTGAGAAAGGGAGTATATGTTTGTATGCAATTTGTAAAGATAAATTAGTGATAACATTTTTTAGAGTACTACAAGTACAATTAAAATTCATGTATGAGTAATTATTAAGTAAAATCAAACCATTACAACATGATCAGACTAAAAACTAGTATAATTCAAACTAAAATCAGTAAATTGGACTAAACTCATATATGACAGCTGCACATGATGGATTTCGAGACCCATGCATATAATTATTAATGATGGGTCTCGAACTTGAGTAATTAAGACCCAGGGCCTTCGCTTTTGCCAATTGAACCAAAGCCTCATTGGCAAATTAGTGCTAACATTGATAACAATGTTAATAGTATGCAAAAATTGAATTAAAAGATTTCATGTATAGAGTTAATTTTTTGATAAAAAAATGTATAGAGTTACTTGCACTAGACATCTTTAAACTATGACTTTCATTTTAAATTAGTCCTTAAACTTTAAAATATTCAATTGCATTCCTAAACAATAGATATTATATCATTAAGGTTCTTTTGTTACTAAAATCATTAATCTAACAATTAAATTAGATGTCATATCTCACGTGATACAATTTAAAATATTTTAAAAATATTAGTTTTGAGATTTTCTAAGTTGTTTTAGAAGCTTTATCCTTCACTCACTCTCTCTCTCTCTCTCTCTCTTAACTTTATTTTTAGCTTTTACTTTTAACCTTAACTATCTAACGATATAATTCAAATATTTTAAAGTTTAGGAACTAATTCATAAATTGAGATTTTTTTTGATCTTTTTCTTAACACATTTAACATATTTATCAAGTTGGATTGCCATTTATTATTATTATTAAATCTAGGCATAAATAATGATTTATTTGACCCTCCAACTTTAGAAAAAAATCATTTTATCCTTTCATTTAAATAATCATTATTTTTAGCCCTTAAATTTACGTCGTTTGTCAAATCACCCTAAAATAAATGAAAAATATACTTTATTGACATGGAATACATATGGATTGGCATGTCAACAATTAATTAATTTTTAAATTTTAAAAAAATTAAAAAAATTATAAATAATGAAAATGATTTAAAAAGTATAAAAATTATAAAATAATATTTTTAATTTTTAAAAATTTATTAGCAAACGTTAACTTTTTCGCCTATTTTTGAGTAATTTAACAAAAAAAAAATTAAATCGCTAAAAGAGGTAAAAAAAAATTAAATAAAAGGCTAAACTAACGTTGGAAGGCTAAAAAACACATTATGGCTTAAATCTAAAGAAACCAAACAAAAAGATAACTTATTTAAAAAACAAATAAATGTATTAGTTTTATTACAGTTTGGTAGGCTAGGCTTTTTGAATTGTGACATTAGCTAACTTAATCCAATATGTGCAAAGTTTGGACTGACCAACCAATTTTGTTGACTTGGATTTGTTATTTATATTTAGATAGTAAATTGGGGAATATTTTTCCAGTTTTTTCCTACTCATAAATCTTTATTCTTAAAATAACCTACTTTTATTTTTATTTATCAAAATAGAGTGTTTATTGACATGTCAGTAATTAAAAACTTAGCAACTTTTTTTTTTCTTTCACTTCTTTCTTTACACTGAGGATTTTTTTTACTAACCAGTGAAATTTTTTTAATATAATATTTAAAAGATAAAAATTAATTAAAAATCAAAAAATAATTTTTTAAATTTATTTTTATTTTAATCACGATAGTACATCATAATATTTGATTATGATTATAGTTAAAAAGAGGAGGTATCTCAAAAGTGGTTAAAAAATGGACTTGTAATGGTAATTTTACTTCAACGGTTAAAAAAAACAAAAGATTATCACTCGGCAAATCAACCAATCAGAAGCATTACGGTTAGGCCCAATGTCTCGATGTAAGTTAGTTACGGAGCTCCAGCCGGTTGTTACACCAAAAGCTATTTATATATAAACAACATTAATTTTGTCAAAGAGATAACCTATGCTTTTTTTGTTTCCCTTTTAATCTTTAAACTTTATGTTAATCGGTCGCTTTAAGTCCAAATAAGAAAAAAGAATGTACAAATAAAAGCAAGTCAGTACCATCGTCACATCCCAATGCACCACGTGCATTAAATGATGCATTTCTGTTTCCATCTCAATTATTGCATATTGTTATTAAAATAAATAATTTTCTATTATGTCCAAATAAGTCTCTGTCTAAGCTTGAAATAAAATTGTATTTCAATCCATAATTAATTAATATGTTCAAATATGAGCAGAATATAAAAAAATGTTTAAAGTGTGGAATAATTCATTTTTTTTAAATTTAGCCGTCATTTTTTTGTCAAGCCAGCGTCAACATTTACTCACTTAGTTGTCTCGTTTAGAAAAAAAAAAGAAGAAGAAGAAGAAGAAAGAAAACAACCCAAAAATGGACGGCATTCTTTTAAAATTCTATTGTTACCATTTTGTCATATTTTTTTATTGAATTTATTTAATAATTATTTATTTTTATTTATTTTTGGATTTAATTTAATTATCTTTACATAAATGTAAAATAATTTATTATCTATCCTTCCTCGTGACGTTCGTCGTTTTCTTTTGTATTTGAGTAAACTTTCAGTTTTGGTCTCTCTGTTAAACTCGAATTTAAGATTTAAATTTTATATCTATTTTTTTTATTTTTTTCATTTCAATTATAATGGTAAAATTCTAGTTTTGATCCCTCTTTTAGACTCGAATTTAAAATTTAATATTTATATTTTCACGTCCTTTTTTGTTTGACATTTCAATTATAATGGTAAAATTTCAATTTTGATCCCTCTATTAAACTTAAATTTAAGATGCAATCTTGTTATTTTTTATTTGACATAATTTGGTTCTTTACTTTTACAACGATCTTAAGTAGTCCAAATAATTAACATATTTAGTTATTCTGGTTAAAATTTTTAGTGTATTTAAAAATAAATACTATTCAATCAAAAAAATTATTTGGCATAATGGATTGGAATAAGTGTTATTAAAAATTTTTTTTACATCAACTACTAAAAATATTAAAGGTGTTAATTATTTGAACTAATAACACGACTCCTTTTATAAAATTTTAGTTTTGATCTCTTTGTTATACTCACATTTGAGATTTAATTTTTATATTCTAATATGACATAATTTGATTTTCTACTTTTATAATGATATTAGTTAGCCCAAATAATTTACATCCTTAGCTATACCGATTAAAATGATTACAAGAATTTCTCTCAAAAACATCTTTCTAACACTATATATATATGTATATGAAGTTGGAACGGGTATTTTAAGAAAATAATTGACCTCAACAAATTGATCAAAATAATTATGGGGGTCAACTATTTCAACTAATTAATGATATCATGTAGAGGAACCAAAAAATTAAAGAATATATACTAAATTATAAATTTAAACGTTGTAGAGATCATAACCATAATTTGATCTAAAATAATCTATGCCAAATATGATTATATTTTTATTTAATAAAAAGGTAATTATTTGGTACACAAGTAGTGAAAATTTTTAATTTTATAAGCCCATTGATAATTTTTAAAAAAAAGCTTTTTTAAATTTAATTTTATTAGTATAAGTGTTATATTTATTGGAAGTGAATAAGAGATAGCAAACTAATCTTTACTGAAAATAATAATAATAGCCGATTGAGTCTTAGCTCGATTGGCATCAGTATTGTTACAAGGAGGATGTGGGTTCAAGTGCGTAGAAGCGCATCATCTTCCTTTTTAAGGGTTAAGGAGGGGCTGTAGGTAGTTTTAGACATTGTATCAAAAAGAGCAGATATGATAAGACCATGTTGAGATTAATGTTTATATATATATATGTATATGCCTTACAAGTAATAAAATCTGTTGAGATTAATGTTTATATATTTATATATATATGTATATGCCTTACAAGTAATAAAAGAGGTATGCCATATGTCCCTATATTTTTATAAACTTAGAATTTAGTTTCTGTATTTTTATTTTTAAGAATTTAGTCCTACGTTTCAAATTTTAGAATTCAGGTACGATTTTTAACACTATTAAATTGTTGTTGTTGAATTTGTCGATGTGAAATTTTGAAAAAGGAAAACTTACTTAGTAGTAATGTAACTAAAAGAAATGGATTTGTAATAAATTTTAATTTAACAAAATAATTCTAATAGTGTTAAGAGTTTAACTTAAATTTTGAAATTTAGAAAGTGAAAAGATTAAATTTCTAAAAATAAAATTATAGGGGTTAAATTTTAAATTTACCCTAACGTATTTTAACTTAAAAATTTAAGAATAAATTATAAAGAGATTTGGAATTATACTAGTAATTATGATTTCAGTTATAGGTAATAAATAATTACAAAATATTATAATAATTGTGAAATTTTAAGTGATGGCAGTCATAGAAGTTTTCACGTCAACCAAGTGAAACCATAATAAACTTTGTTAGCGTAACATGCACCTGTTGAATTTCTGACCGGCATTCATCCTATAATTTGGCAGAACAACTTTGACTGAAATTAGTAGAAAATTATCTAATATGACATGATTTTTTTTAATATTTTAATTATTTGACTAAGGGGGGAATTATAAGTTGGGAATAAAATAAAAGATGGGTGGATTAAGAACCCCCGACATAATTTAAATTGGAGGCCAAAAAAATTAATCATAGCATAATCCATAATAAGATATTAAAAAATAATAGGAATAAAAATTATAAAAATTGGGGCTGAAGTTAAAAAATTTATGTTAAAAAAAAAAGAGAGCTTAAATTAAACTATTAATTTTTGGGAGAAATTAAAAATGCAGTTTTAATTTAACTAAAAGCTGAAATGACTGAAATTAAATTATTATTATTTTAAATAAATCTAATATGTAATTTGTTTTCATTTAATTAAAGCATTAAAATATCTAAATTAAATTATTAATAAAAGACCAAAAGAGCAATTTTTATTTAATTCATGGGGCAAGGCCTTTGTCCTAACTTTTCCCCTGAATACACGAATGCATATTATTATGAATATATAATATCTTAAAATAAAATAACATCAATATAATGTAAGTAATTCATAAGAATTATCAAATCTAAATTTAATATAATTTTTATTTTTATTTACAAAACATAAAAGTAAAAAATATCAATCAAACATTTAATTAAGTTTAAAATCTTTTCCTTTCATTTATCTTGATTAACTAAAAAATGAAGAAGCACATTTCTCTCTTTTTCCTATGCCAAATTCTTCATTATCTTGATTTTCTTTTCACAGTTCATAATATAATTTTCCCCTTCTTTTCGGTGTTATATGTAGAATTTTATTCAAAGAATAAGGTTTTAGCAGCCTTAAAAGGATGACAAAATCAGCCATATATATATACACATATATTATATATTATATCCCATCAGGTTGCATTTTTTCTTCAACTTCAAAAATATTATTGAAAACTACAGCTTTTTATATATTTATATAATATCCCATCGACAGCCGCCACCTATGAATATTCTATTAATTAACTATTTGTATACTCACCTAATCTTTAATTAAGTTATGTTTGGTTAAAATATGTTCAAGTCCCTAAACTTTCGGTGCAGTTAAAATCTAGCACCTTTCCTTTTATTTCCAATAATTTAGTATTTTTACTTTTCTAAAATTTTTCTAATGAATTCACTAGTATAACATCTCAAAATAAAATAAAAATAAAAAAGACACTCACTCGATAACCATGTAAAAAAATTTTGTAATAAACCTGAATTTAATACAAGAATTTGAATGAGATTAGTGATTGAACTTTTATTTTAAACTCCGATTGTAAAGAGCCTAAATTCCTTTAATTAAAGTAAAAATGACTAAATTTCAAATATATGAAAAATACAAAAATTTAATAATATTTTTAACTTTTTTCATATTTCTTAAACTATTTTTTTGTCCCTTGAGATGCATGTGTTGATTATGTATATAAATTAAAATGTATTTAATCATCTTATAATTTTTTAAATAAAATTTTTAAAAAATTCAATACACAATTTTTTTTATTAAAACTTGTTTTGAACTTTTAAAGTTTTAATTGAAAACACTTGAAACATATTTTAAATTTTTTTATATTTTTTAAACTAATTTTTCATCTCGTGAGATGCATGCGTTGGTTATGCATATCAATTAAAATGCATTTAATCATTTTAAAGTTTTCTAAATAAATTTGTAAAAAATTAAATACAAAAAATTTCAAATTTTTATTAGAACTTTTATTGAACTAACATATTTTAAAAATTTTTTATATTTCTTAAATGTTATTTGACCATTTAGAATCTAAATGCCACCTTTTTTGAATTGTGGCATATAATAATAAAAAAGAAGAGTATGACAAATACCTTAGACTACAGTTTCATGTGGATACAGTCAACCTCTGACTGCAAAGAAATTCAGCTTTAGTCCGATGTTCACTTCAAATTTTCTAATTCAGCACTTACCTATTCAAACTCAAAAATGATTTTAAGCTTTTAATTCTACTCGTGGCATTTTAAATAAGTTGAATAATGAAATTAGAAAATATGGAATGTAACTATAAAATTTGCTTTTAATATATAAAAATAAAAGCATAAATCTCTGACAAGAATATATAATATAACTATTTTAAATTTATTAGTGACCCGACATTAAATAAATTCATAATTTTTAAAAGTAACTATAAACCTTTTTTAAAATATTTATATTAAACACGGAAACATATCCATAAGACTTAAATAAAAATAAATATAGAATGAAAATTCACACATGCTTTATATAGTTGAGCATAGAATTTAAGTCTAAAGGTGACAACGGACTTAAAAATGAAAAAAAATATTATTTATTTATTTAATTTCTTTATCATTTAACGATATAGTTTACAATTTTATTTTCTGGCTAACCAAATTAATAAAAATACCTAAAATTTTAAATATAGTTTACAATTTTTAATTAAAAATATATATGGCAAGGTGGTAAATAAAGTGAGCAGGAGGGCTATTTATCGCATTCCATTTGAAAATTTTAATGTCAGTAGTATTTTTTAACTAAATATTCAGGTCAAGCCAACCTCTACCGTGGCTTTCACCTAACCCCGACCATACCTCCACATTTCTTGTAGATGTGAACCAAATTTGTTTCATATATGGTATTACAAAGGGGAAAAAAAAAGACAATTATTTTAACAAATTTAATCTTTTAAAGATACAATTAAGTTTTTATCTAATTCCAAATTTTATTAAAAAATTATAATCTAAATTAATTTTTATTATCATCATATTTTATAAAAATTAAAAAATTGATCAAATTAAGAAATATTGTTAACATTATCTTTAATCGATTACTTGAAACTAACATTTAATTTTTATAAAGTATTAACATCAAATTCTAATAAATTAAAATAGAAAGATTAATTTATCAGTTTTTATAAAATAGAGAGGTGAAATTAGCATTAGATATATTTTTTTCTCAAAAAGGAAAAAGAGAAAAAAAATGATTACTCAGGAAATAACAAAAAAGAAAAAAAGAAAGAAGAAGAAGAAGAAAAATGAAGATTATTCAGTGGGCTAACTACCAAAGGCCACGTGACCATCTCTCTCCTGTTACTCCCTCCGGTGTGGTGAGCTACTCCCAATTCCCTCCATTCCATTTTCCCTCTCTTTCTATATAAATCCGCACCTACCCTTTTCATTCCTCATTTCCAGCTTTTCTTTTCTATCCTTTTCTCGTCTCGTCTTTTCTTTTCCTTTCGCGAGGCGAGCGAGCCACTGTAATCTTTTCCTTTCCTCACAACTTACTCATCAGGTAAACATTTCATTTCCTCCCTAAACCTTTTTTTTTCTCTCTCAGATCTGTTTCTTTTTTCTTAATTCCAATTTCTGTCGCTTTTTGAATTCCGATGCTTTCGAGGAAATTTTAAGATACTTTGATTTGTAATTTTTTGCTGATGAATCAACTATATGAAGCTCGAGAGCTAGAGATCTCGCATTTCATTTTTATCATACTGCTTTTTTAACTGCATTCCGGTGATTTGATTTGCTCGTCTTCTTTGTATCGAGATCTGATTCGGTTTAGGTTCGAGTTAGGTGTAGTGTTGGATCCGGCTCTTTCATTTGCTTAATTAACAGCTTCAGTTAACTAGTTAGCGACGTCTTTGTTGAACAGGTCTCTTTGAGTCGAAGCCATGGCCACCGGACAGTTGTTTTCTCGAACAACTCAAGCCTTATTCTATAACTACAAACAACTTCCTATTCAACGCATGCTTGATTTCGATTTCCTTTGCGGTACGGGTCCCTTGCTGATTTCATCTTATATTTAGCTGATCGGCACTCGTATTACGGAATTGTTCGAATTATGTTGTTTTTATCCTTAATTCTTGATCCATACTATCTTTTATTATTAATTTCCCCTTCTGTTATCTTTTTTGAATTTGTAGGGAGGGAAACACCGTCCGTCGCTGGTATCATTAATCCTGGTGCCGAGGGATTTCAGAAACTCTTCTTTGGTCAAGAGGAAATAGCGATCCCAGTGCATTCAACGTAAGATGCTCTTATCTCCTGTTTCTATTTTTAGATAAACTTTTTTCCCCTGTAGTTATTAATCCGTATATTGAAAGTGTTATAGGGTAAATGAACTTTCTACCATGTTACCTTAAAATCCAATAAACCAGCCTGCAAAGTTTAAATCTCTACTAATAGGCTTATGCGATCACCATGTGTAACATTCGATTATGATAAGGAATCCATCAATGATTCATTTATTTAACATAATTTAGTTAGAGGAACACATGACCAGCATATAATCTGCTTGCGAAACTTTAAATTCTTCTATTATGGGATGATGATCCATTACTATGTATATATTTGCTTTTTTCGGAAAATTCTATCCATCTACTATTGAGAGATCAGAAAATAATTGGTCTATGATGCTATAACTTTGTTTAGTTTTGATCAAAGGGAATTGACATTGGCTTTTGTGTTAGTTGTATCTCCTACATGGCGATCATTTTTGCATTTAACGGGTAGTTCTTGCTAATAAATAGCTAATTGTGTCTTGAGAGAGGATGTTCAATTAATACTATAGTGTGATTTTACATCCTTTACAGATTAGAATAATCCTGTAAGGCTTACTTTGCTGTTTGATTGATGAATTTGTATTCTCCTAGCTTTATTTTCTCTAACCTAGTAATTGATAAATTTTGCAGCATTGAGGCAGCATGTGCTGCACATCCAACTGCCGATGTTTTTATTAACTTTGCATCATATCGAAGGTTAGCCTTTGTTGCATTCATGCTATTTTTGTGAGCTAGAATCTTTATATGCATAACTTAAATCATTTTTTTTTTATTTTCTTACAGTGCTGCTGCTTCGTCCATGTCTGCTCTGAAACAACCTACCATTCGAGTTGTTGCTATAATTGCTGAAGGTGTTCCTGAATCAGACACCAAACAGTTGATTGCATATGCACGTTCCAACAACAAGGTAAGCAAGATGATTAGAACAGAACTAGGCAATGGAAATGGTTAACCAATATAAAATGCATCTCCTTGTGACCTTGCAGTTGCAAAGATCTGATTTAACAATTTTTACTAGCATTCTTTGATTCTGTATTTGATTTCAATACTTATGCTATTTCAGGTTGTTATTGGCCCAGCTACTGTTGGAGGAATTCAAGCTGGAGCTTTTAAGATAGGTGACACTGCTGGAACAATTGACAATATTGTTCACTGCAAGCTGTACAGGCCTGGATCTGTTGGCTTTGTCTCCAAATCTGTATGTTATCTTTCATAGTTTTTTCTTATGCATGTGCACATGTGTCTGAGTAACTATGCCTCTTTCTCTTCTGCTTAAGCAATTACACCTCGACACATTGTGCACCAATTTCCTATCACTAATTTGCCATTTGGTATCATGGCTTTGGCCAGAATGTGACCCATACATATGGCATTAGTTTTAACTTATATCTTTTTAAAAATATTGCAGGGTGGCATGTCGAATGAAATGTACAACACTATTGCCCGTGTTACAGATGGAATCTATGAAGGTAACTATAAGCTACCTTTAACGTGTACAAATATATTCATATTTGCCAAATTGAATTTCATATGAAATATTAATTTTTGGGTACATATTGCAAAATAATGTAGGCATAGCTATTGGAGGAGATGTCTTCCCAGGATCCACCTTATCCGACCATATTTTGAGATTTAACAACATTCCACAGGTATATTATAGTTTTCATTCAAATCATTGTGATTTCCTTCCTACAATTTTTTCTACAAGCAAAGCACTCATGGTTAGGGTAGCACAAAACTAGCCCTCCTAACTTCCATTTGATTGATTTTTGCATTTTAAAATTCATAATTCTCATAGAAGCATCTTCTACATTGCAAAAGAAGTTCCTGACCCTTTTTTCCCCATCAACAGGTCAAGATGATGGTTGTCCTTGGAGAACTTGGTGGACGAGATGAGTATTCCTTAGTTGAAGCCCTGAAACAGGGAAAAGTGAACAAGCCAGTGGTTGCTTGGGTCAGTGGAACTTGTGCACGACTCTTCAAATCAGAAGTACAGTTTGGTCATGCTGTAAGTTATCACCTTAATTTTCCCGGAATTCATCTTTCCGTCCTTTGTGTTCAAGCTTTGGGGTTCCTGCAATGAATGAGACATTATCTTTACCTTATAATTAATTCAGGGAGCTAAGAGTGGTGGTGAGATGGAGTCTGCACAGGCAAAGAATCAAGCACTAAGGGAAGCTGGAGCTGTTGTTCCCACTTCATATGAAGCTCTGGAAGCTACAATCAAGGAAACATTTGAGCAACTGGTGAGTTTCTGTTTTGGCCAAATGTTGGGCAATTTTAAGCTTTTAGCCATATTTACAAATTTGATTGGTGTGTTTAGGTTGAAGAAGGGAAGATTACACCGGTCAAGGAAGTTAAGCCTCCACAAATCCCAGAAGATCTTAACAGTGCTATTAAGAGCGGGAAAGTTCGTGCTCCAACTCATATTATTTCGACCATCTCTGATGACAGAGGTATCTTAACTAATATATGTTTGACAATTAAATTAGATGTTTGATGAAATGGAGACTAAGGCGTGTTAAATTCTTTCTTTGAACCAAATTTGCAGGGGAGGAACCATGCTATGCTGGTGTGCCCATGTCTTCCATTGTTGAGCAAGGTCTTGGTGTTGGTGATGTCATTTCTCTCTTGTGGTTCAAACGTAGCCTTCCACGATACTGTACTAAATTTATCGAGGTAGGCTGCTGAAATTTATGATAACCTTTTATGAGTTATGAGCCCTTGCTCCCTAGTGACCCATATCTACCATCACCTTTCACAAGTGTTACCCTCCTATGATAGCATCCTTGTTGAAGTTAAAATTGGCCTAATCCTTTTCTTTTTATTTTACTATTGTCTTCATCTCTAGAAAGCATCATTCTTTTTTGTTTTGACTAATATGTTTGATCTGACCAGATATGCATCATGCTCTGTGCTGACCACGGTCCCTGTGTCTCTGGTGCGCACAACACTATAGTGACTGCAAGAGCTGGGAAGGACCTTGTGTCCAGTCTTGTGTCAGGTTTGCTTACAATTGGTCCTCGCTTTGGTGGTGCAATTGATGATGCTGCACGATACTTTAAAGATGCTTACGATAGGGTAAGTTTCAATATTGTTATTTGTAGCGACTTTGATGATTTTTTTTTTCTTAATACAGTCTAAGATGTTGCCTCTTTACTGTCCTTTTACAGGGTCTTACACCTTATGAATTTGTTGAAAGCATGAAAAAGAAGGGCATCCGTGTGCCTGGAATTGGTCACAGGTACAAATGGTTTTTAATAGTCATGATAGTTTTAACCATGCAAAAGCTACTAAACATGGGATCTGCTTTTCTATTGTTTTGTCCTAGATCATGTTACATGTCTAATGGTTACAAATGCTTTCTTTCCTGTGAAAAGGATCAAGAGAGGGGACAACAGAGATAAGAGAGTAGAGCTTCTCCAACTGTTTGCTCGCACAAATTTCCCATCTGTGAAGTACATGGAATATGCCGTTCAAGTTGAAACCTACACTCTCTCAAAGGCTAACAACCTTGTCCTCAACGTGGATGGTGCCATCGGGTCACTTTTCTTGGATCTTCTTGCTGGTAGTGGAATGTTCACAAAGCAAGAGATTGATGAGATTGTTGAGATTGGCTACCTAAATGGGCTCTTTGTGCTAGCACGATCCATTGGTTTGATTGGGTAAGTTTAGATAAACTTTCCAATCTTAACATTTGGTGTTTTGCTTGAAATTGCTGACCTTTTTGCACTCAAAACCATTGGATTTGGATGTTGGCAAGAATATTTTACTGTGTTATTGACATTCAATTGTTTGATATTTCAGGCACACTTTCGATCAGAAGAGACTGAAGCAGCCACTATATCGTCACCCATGGGAAGATGTTCTCTACACTAAGTGAGAGAACATTACGAGCAGCAGGTGCAATCTCCTCGAGCATTGTTGTTACAGGAGTCCTTGTTTGTGTCTGCATTTTTATGGGGTATGGTGGTTTGGTTCTTAGATTATTGTTTGTAAGGTAAGGCTAAATGGTAGATCACCTTCATTTCTAAGTTGTATTCAAGGTCCACATAGGAGAGAAGAAATCTCAAAAATGTTGCGTGATTCGTTTTTAGTTTTTTACCAGTTTCACGGATAAATAAGACATGTCGTGCACATTGTATTGTAATATTTTATGAGAAATTTCGAAATTAGGAATCATCTATTCTCGGATTATACAATAAGGTGGTTCAAGTTAAGCTTTTCCCCCTCTAAAGTTGGATCATTAGGTCCACAATATTATGTGGCTTCAATTTTCTATTTGAAGAATAGGGCGCTCTACATAATATATACAATGTACCGACCAGAATTATCCTATTCCTTTTATTGATGTGCTTTCTCTGGAATCAATTAAAAGGATGTTAGGAGGCACTTGGCGTAGGCGTAGGTTTTAGTAATGATGTGTTTTCAAGGCAATTGATGCACGTTGGATTACGTTTGCAACGTGGTATTGTTCGTTTCAGCGATGACCATTGTTTTTGCTGCTTTGGTATTTTTGGAATAGACATTACATAATGATAAAGTCATCCTTGCTATATATAGCTACAACCAAATGCAGTCCAACAATCCGTCTACCAACAATAGTGCGGTTAGTGGAAACCTGTTTTGGGTCTGTTCAGCCTTCTAACAAAAATATTGTTCACACCTTATGGATTAGCCTTTTAAAGGGAAAAATGATCTCATATTGATGGTCTAAGGGTGGACTAGACTTGATATACCATGGGTTTCTTTCCTCTCTCGACAGGCTTATTCTCAAACGACACATGACGTAAGAATAGGATTCACCTTTAAAAACAATATATCATTTTAAAAGCACATAACTGTGAGAATAGTTTTCGCCTTCTAATTGTGGGAATGGTTCCCAAATCATTTGGGTTTTGGCTTCATCTTATGGGGCAATTTTCTTTCTTGAAAATAAAGCTTGAGGGTGAGACGGAATTTCAACTAAAATTTTGGAGTTCAGGCTGAATTGGGTTTAGATCTCAGCCACATCGCTCTATCTCGAAAAATTTACCCACATATATTTCTTTTAATTTTATATCTATATTTTTATATGCTTTAATTATAATATTTTTAAAACTTTTAAAACACTTTAAACATTTTAATTATTTTTATATTAGAAATCCTATCACATGTGTATGTACGTGAAAATCACATATTTAAAATACAAATATATCTTTAAAAATAACATAAAATAAATAATAAAATGTATAGTTTGAAACTAATTAATAATAACACATTAAATATCTACGTTATTAAAATGAAAAAAATTAAATTAATTTGTTTATCATGGTGTTGTCATCAATCTTGAGTTGATGTCGAGTTAACTTGTGACACAAACTCAATCAAATGTATTATTAATTATTAATATATACAACTAATATAGGTAATAAGGCGTGCTTAATAAAATTAAAATGTAAAAAAATATCAAAATAAAACTTTAGCTTAGTGGTGAATTGATGGTTTTACCTATGCTATTGGTGTGCATTTAAATCTCATTATATGCATATTTTGGTTTTTTAAGTGAAAAAAAAAACTAAAATACTCTTAAATAATATTACTTATTTTAATTCGGAAGAGTATTCTTGTAACTTCCTAATTGAGTTAGTGACCCGGATGAGGGTGATACCAACTCAGTCAGGGATTTTATTAATAGTAAGTATAAGTATATACAACTGATGGGGTTAATAATGTGTGCATAATGAAATCAAAATGTATTAAAATATTAAAATACTGTTTTAGTTGAGAGGTAAATTAAATCTTTTACTGAAGTAATTAACGTGGATTCTAATATCATTATATACATATTTTTATTATTTTTTAAAGTGAAAAATTAAAATGCCCTCGAATAATACCTACCTATTTTAATGATAGAAGAGCATTATCATAATTTTCTAACTGAATTGATGACCTGGTTGAGGATGACAACAACTCATTCAAGGGTTTTATTAATGATAAAGATATTCGAATTAGATAATTTAATTTTTTTTAAATATTTTATAATGTGTATTTTAGTTAAACTTGTAAAAATTAATATGATATGAAAAATTATGATCAAATTATGAGATCATTATGTATAAATTGTGTTTAGGCTTTAAGTACGACTATATTTCAATTTCAATTTATTTTTGTAATGATTGATTATGATTATAGTTATTAAAACATCTATTATTTATAATCATAACTATATTTATCACTTAAAAAAGGCTGTAATTGGACCCAATTGACCCAATAACCAAATTACAGACCCAACAACAGATACAGGCCCAAACCATTAAACCAAAATCCCAAAATAACCCTGGCCCAAAGCAAAGTTAAACCAAAAAACCCTAGAGTAGTAAGCAACGCCGCAGCAAGCCCCGTTTCCAGCATACTCTCCAGGCGCCGTAGGACTCGGAGTCGACCACCTCCACGCGCGCCAAACTCTCCACGAACACCTGAAAAACGGACTCAAGGAGTCCAAAGAGAAAAAAACAGCAAGCAAGATTGTTTTTTTGTTTTTCCCCTCGATTTATTTTATTTTTGGCCTATAAAAGGCCCTTTGAAATCTGTAAAAGGGACGGAGGGTATTAACAGAGAAAGAGGCAAAGAAATCGAAAAGAAATTCTTTTTAAGGTGAAATCGAGTTTCTTTTTTTTCTTCGGGTGTTTGTCTATTCTATTTATTTCTATTTTTATTTTATTTTTTTTAAAAAAAGGAATACAACAAAAGAAAAGGGAAGAGGATGATCCATTACTATGTATATATTTGCTTTTTTCGGAAAATTCTATCCATCTACTATTGAGAGATCAGAAAATAATTGGTCTATGATGCTATAACTTTGTTTAGTTTTGATCAAAGGGAATTGACATTGGCTTTTGTGTTAGTTGTATCTCCTACATGGCGATCATTTTTGCATTTAACGGGTAGTTCTTGCTAATAAATAGCTAATTGTGTCTTGAGAGAGGATGTTCAATTAATACTATAGTGTGATTTTACATCCTTTACAGATTAGAATAATCCTGTAAGGCTTACTTTGCTGTTTGATTGATGAATTTGTATTCTCCTAGCTTTATTTTCTCTAACCTAGTAATTGATAAATTTTGCAGCATTGAGGCAGCATGTGCTGCACATCCAACTGCCGATGTTTTTATTAACTTTGCATCATATCGAAGGTTAGCCTTTGTTGCATTCATGCTATTTTTGTGAGCTAGAATCTTTATATGCATAACTTAAATCATTTTTTTTTTATTTTCTTACAGTGCTGCTGCTTCGTCCATGTCTGCTCTGAAACAACCTACCATTCGAGTTGTTGCTATAATTGCTGAAGGTGTTCCTGAATCAGACACCAAACAGTTGATTGCATATGCACGTTCCAACAACAAGGTAAGCAAGATGATTAGAACAGAACTAGGCAATGGAAATGGTTAACCAATATAAAATGCATCTCCTTGTGACCTTGCAGTTGCAAAGATCTGATTTAACAATTTTTACTAGCATTCTTTGATTCTGTATTTGATTTCAATACTTATGCTATTTCAGGTTGTTATTGGCCCAGCTACTGTTGGAGGAATTCAAGCTGGAGCTTTTAAGATAGGTGACACTGCTGGAACAATTGACAATATTGTTCACTGCAAGCTGTACAGGCCTGGATCTGTTGGCTTTGTCTCCAAATCTGTATGTTATCTTTCATAGTTTTTTCTTATGCATGTGCACATGTGTCTGAGTAACTATGCCTCTTTCTCTTCTGCTTAAGCAATTACACCTCGACACATTGTGCACCAATTTCCTATCACTAATTTGCCATTTGGTATCATGGCTTTGGCCAGAATGTGACCCATACATATGGCATTAGTTTTAACTTATATCTTTTTAAAAATATTGCAGGGTGGCATGTCGAATGAAATGTACAACACTATTGCCCGTGTTACAGATGGAATCTATGAAGGTAACTATAAGCTACCTTTAACGTGTACAAATATATTCATATTTGCCAAATTGAATTTCATATGAAATATTAATTTTTGGGTACATATTGCAAAATAATGTAGGCATAGCTATTGGAGGAGATGTCTTCCCAGGATCCACCTTATCCGACCATATTTTGAGATTTAACAACATTCCACAGGTATATTATAGTTTTCATTCAAATCATTGTGATTTCCTTCCTACAATTTTTTCTACAAGCAAAGCACTCATGGTTAGGGTAGCACAAAACTAGCCCTCCTAACTTCCATTTGATTGATTTTTGCATTTTAAAATTCATAATTCTCATAGAAGCATCTTCTACATTGCAAAAGAAGTTCCTGACCCTTTTTTCCCCATCAACAGGTCAAGATGATGGTTGTCCTTGGAGAACTTGGTGGACGAGATGAGTATTCCTTAGTTGAAGCCCTGAAACAGGGAAAAGTGAACAAGCCAGTGGTTGCTTGGGTCAGTGGAACTTGTGCACGACTCTTCAAATCAGAAGTACAGTTTGGTCATGCTGTAAGTTATCACCTTAATTTTCCCGGAATTCATCTTTCCGTCCTTTGTGTTCAAGCTTTGGGGTTCCTGCAATGAATGAGACATTATCTTTACCTTATAATTAATTCAGGGAGCTAAGAGTGGTGGTGAGATGGAGTCTGCACAGGCAAAGAATCAAGCACTAAGGGAAGCTGGAGCTGTTGTTCCCACTTCATATGAAGCTCTGGAAGCTACAATCAAGGAAACATTTGAGCAACTGGTGAGTTTCTGTTTTGGCCAAATGTTGGGCAATTTTAAGCTTTTAGCCATATTTACAAATTTGATTGGTGTGTTTAGGTTGAAGAAGGGAAGATTACACCGGTCAAGGAAGTTAAGCCTCCACAAATCCCAGAAGATCTTAACAGTGCTATTAAGAGCGGGAAAGTTCGTGCTCCAACTCATATTATTTCGACCATCTCTGATGACAGAGGTATCTTAACTAATATATGTTTGACAATTAAATTAGATGTTTGATGAAATGGAGACTAAGGCGTGTTAAATTCTTTCTTTGAACCAAATTTGCAGGGGAGGAACCATGCTATGCTGGTGTGCCCATGTCTTCCATTGTTGAGCAAGGTCTTGGTGTTGGTGATGTCATTTCTCTCTTGTGGTTCAAACGTAGCCTTCCACGATACTGTACTAAATTTATCGAGGTAGGCTGCTGAAATTTATGATAACCTTTTATGAGTTATGAGCCCTTGCTCCCTAGTGACCCATATCTACCATCACCTTTCACAAGTGTTACCCCTCCTATGATAGCATCCTTGTTGAAGTTAAAATTGGCCTAATCCTTTTCTTTTTATTTTACTATTGTCTTCATCTCTAGAAAGCATCATTCTTTTTTGTTTTGACTAATATGTTTGATCTGACCAGATATGCATCATGCTCTGTGCTGACCACGGTCCCTGTGTCTCTGGTGCGCACAACACTATAGTGACTGCAAGAGCTGGGAAGGACCTTGTGTCCAGTCTTGTGTCAGGTTTGCTTACAATTGGTCCTCGCTTTGGTGGTGCAATTGATGATGCTGCACGATACTTTAAAGATGCTTACGATAGGGTAAGTTTCAATATTGTTATTTGTAGCGACTTTGATGATTTTTTTTTCTTAATACAGTCTAAGATGTTGCCTCTTTACTGTCCTTTTACAGGGTCTTACACCTTATGAATTTGTTGAAAGCATGAAAAAGAAGGGCATCCGTGTGCCTGGAATTGGTCACAGGTACAAATGGTTTTTAATAGTCATGATAGTTTTAACCATGCAAAAGCTACTAAACATGGGATCTGCTTTTCTATTGTTTTGTCCTAGATCATGTTACATGTCTAATGGTTACAAATGCTTTCTTTCCTGTGAAAAGGATCAAGAGAGGGGACAACAGAGATAAGAGAGTAGAGCTTCTCCAACTGTTTGCTCGCACAAATTTCCCATCTGTGAAGTACATGGAATATGCCGTTCAAGTTGAAACCTACACTCTCTCAAAGGCTAACAACCTTGTCCTCAACGTGGATGGTGCCATCGGGTCACTTTTCTTGGATCTTCTTGCTGGTAGTGGAATGTTCACAAAGCAAGAGATTGATGAGATTGTTGAGATTGGCTACCTAAATGGGCTCTTTGTGCTAGCACGATCCATTGGTTTGATTGGGTAAGTTTAGATAAACTTTCCAATCTTAACATTTGGTGTTTTGCTTGAAATTGCTGACCTTTTTGCACTCAAAACCATTGGATTTGGATGTTGGCAAGAATATTTTACTGTGTTATTGACATTCAATTGTTTGATATTTCAGGCACACTTTCGATCAGAAGAGACTGAAGCAGCCACTATATCGTCACCCATGGGAAGATGTTCTCTACACTAAGTGAGAGAACATTACGAGCAGCAGGTGCAATCTCCTCGAGCATTGTTGTTACAGGAGTCCTTGTTTGTGTCTGCATTTTTATGGGGTATGGTGGTTTGGTTCTTAGATTATTGTTTGTAAGGTAAGGCTAAATGGTAGATCACCTTCATTTCTAAGTTGTATTCAAGGTCCACATAGGAGAGAAGAAATCTCAAAAATGTTGCGTGATTCGTTTTTAGTTTTTTACCAGTTTCACGGATAAATAAGACATGTCGTGCACATTGTATTGTAATATTTTATGAGAAATTTCGAAATTAGGAATCATCTATTCTCGGATTATACAATAAGGTGGTTCAAGTTAAGCTTTTCCCCCTCTAAAGTTGGATCATTAGGTCCACAATATTATGTGGCTTCAATTTTCTATTTGAAGAATAGGGCGCTCTACATAATATATACAATGTACCGACCAGAATTATCCTATTCCTTTTATTGATGTGCTTTCTCTGGAATCAATTAAAAGGATGTTAGGAGGCACTTGGCGTAGGCGTAGGTTTTAGTAATGATGTGTTTTCAAGGCAATTGATGCACGTTGGATTACGTTTGCAACGTGGTATTGTTCGTTTCAGCGATGACCATTGTTTTTGCTGCTTTGGTATTTTTGGAATAGACATTACATAATGATAAAGTCATCCTTGCTATATATAGCTACAACCAAATGCAGTCCAACAATCCGTCTACCAACAATAGTGCGGTTAGTGGAAACCTGTTTTGGGTCTGTTCAGCCTTCTAACAAAATATTGTTCACACCTTATGGATTAGCCTTTTAAAGGGAAAAATGATCTCATATTGATGGTCTAAGGGTGGACTAGACTTGATATACCATGGGTTTCTTTCCTCTCTCGACAGGCTTATTCTCAAACGACACATGACGTAAGAATAGGATTCACCTTTAAAAACAATATATCATTTTAAAAGCACATAACTGTGAGAATAGTTTTCGCCTTCTAATTGTGGGAATGGTTCCCAAATCATTTGGGTTTTGGCTTCATCTTATGGGGCAATTTTCTTTCTTGAAAATAAAGCTTGAGGGTGAGACGGAATTTCAACTAAAATTTTGGAGTTCAGGCTGAATTGGGTTTAGATCTCAGCCACATCGCTCTATCTCGAAAAATTTACCCACATATATTTCTTTTAATTTTATATCTATATTTTTATATGCTTTAATTATAATATTTTTAAAACTTTTAAAACACTTTAAACATTTTAATTATTTTTATATTAGAAATCCTATCACATGTGTATGTACGTGAAAATCACATATTTAAAATACAAATATATCTTTAAAAATAACATAAAATAAATAATAAAATGTATAGTTTGAAACTAATTAATAATAACACATTAAATATCTACGTTATTAAAATGAAAAAAATTAAATTAATTTGTTTATCATGGTGTTGTCATCAATCTTGAGTTGATGTCGAGTTAACTTGTGACACAAACTCAATCAAATGTATTATTAATTATTAATATATACAACTAATATAGGTAATAAGGCGTGCTTAATAAAATTAAAATGTAAAAAAATATCAAAATAAAACTTTAGCTTAGTGGTGAATTGATGGTTTTACCTATGCTATTGGTGTGCATTTAAATCTCATTATATGCATATTTTGGTTTTTTAAGTGAAAAAAAAACTAAAATACTCTTAAATAATATTACTTATTTTAATTCGGAAGAGTATTCTTGTAACTTCCTAATTGAGTTAGTGACCCGGATGAGGGTGATACCAACTCAGTCAGGGATTTTATTAATAGTAAGTATAAGTATATACAACTGATGGGGTTAATAATGTGTGCATAATGAAATCAAAATGTATTAAAATATTAAAATACTGTTTTAGTTGAGAGGTAAATTAAATCTTTTACTGAAGTAATTAACGTGGATTCTAATATCATTATATACATATTTTTATTATTTTTTAAAGTGAAAAATTAAAATGCCCTCGAATAATACCTACCTATTTTAATGATAGAAGAGCATTATCATAATTTTCTAACTGAATTGATGACCTGGTTGAGGATGACAACAACTCATTCAAGGGTTTTATTAATGATAAAGATATTCGAATTAGATAATTTAATTTTTTTAAATATTTTATAATGTGTATTTTAGTTAAACTTGTAAAATTAATATGATATGAAAAATTATGATCAAATTATGAGATCATTATGTATAAATTGTGTTTAGGCTTTAAGTACGACTATATTTCAATTTCAATTTATTTTTGTAATGATTGATTATGATTATAGTTATTAAAACATCTATTATTTATAATCATAACTATATTTATCACTTAAAAAAGGCTGTAATTGGACCCAATTGACCCAATAACCAAATTACAGACCCAACAACAGATACAGGCCCAAACCATTAAACCAAAAATCCCAAAATAACCCTGGCCCAAAGCAAAGTTAAACCAAAAAACCCTAGAGTAGTAAGCAACGCCGCAGCAAGCCCCGTTTCCAGCATACTCTCCAGGCGCCGTAGGACTCGGAGTCGACCACCTCCACGCGCGCCAAACTCTCCACGAACACCTGAAAAACGGACTCAAGGAGTCCAAAGAGAAAAAACAGCAAGCAAGATTGTTTTTTTGTTTTTCCCCTCGATTTATTTTATTTTTGGCCTATAAAAGGCCCTTTGAAATCTGTAAAAGGGACGGAGGGTATTAACAGAGAAAGAGGCAAAGAAATCGAAAAGAAATTCTTTTTAAGGTGAAATCGAGTTTCTTTTTTTTCTTCGGGTGTTTGTCTATTCTATTTATTTCTATTTTTATTTTATTTTTTTTTAAAAAAAGGAATACAACAAAAGAAAAGGGAAGAGGCTTACCTGCGTGGTCTTGCCGATGAAACCCGAAGCTCGCTTCGTCTTGGACGGCCGGGATTTGGATCGGCCGTTTGCTTGAGAACGGCGGCGGTGCGAGAAAGCTAGGGATAAAACCCTAGCAGAGCACCTGTTGAGTTTTTATTTTTATTTATTTTTATTTTTTTTCTCATTCGGTTCCAAATGATTTTGAAAGGAAAAAAATTGTTTTAATTAACAATCAAAACGGCGCCGTTTTCATTAAAGCAGACCTGCGCGGTGACCCGACCTGAAGGGGAGGATCCGCGCGCTCTGACGTCACATGGTATATTTGCGCATTGAGTCCCTCCTATTCGTGGCGCGTTGCAATTAAACCTGCTTTGTTTCTTTTTAAATTGGGCCGCAGTTTTTATTTTTTTTTAATTTAACCCACTGCTGCGCAGCGTTTTTGGAAGGCGGGAATAATTTCCCCTTTGGTCCTCCGCCGTCATGTGCGCATTCAATTCGGTCCTATCTTCAAATTAATTTCAAATTTGCCCCATTTTTTCCGTTTTATTTCAATTTAGTCCATTCTTATTATTATTTTATTATCATTATATCATTATTATTATACTGTTTGCTATCATTACACAGAATTTACTATACATTTACATGCATATTTTTATATATAATACATTTGTTTTTTAATATATACTTTTAAGTTTTTTAAATTTGTATATATATATTTCGCATACACATTTTTTTTGTTTACTCTTTTTTGTTCATACTTTATACTTTATACATTTATATATGTTTTATACCATGTGCGTTTTAATATGTTTATAAACCCATTTTTCTAAAAATCATTATAAATGCATACCTGCACACATTTAATACATTTTTTTATTTTTCATTTTATTTCTTAACCTCTATATACATATATATACATTTTCATAATTTCTTAATATTTTTTTTTAATTTTATAAATACATGTTTTTTTTTACAAAACATATATATCTTTTATATTTTACTTTTGAAAACATTTGTTTTACTTTACTTTTGTAATTATATATGCATTTTTTAATATATACGATTTTAAGCTCTTATGAATACATGCATATCTTTTATTCATACGTTTTTTCATATATATATATATTTATATTTTAAAAAACTTTTACATACTTTATATTATATATATATATACTTATACATTTTTTATTTTTGTAAATTTATACACACATACATTTTTTATGTTTATTTTATTTTCACGATTTCCAAATACATACATGCATTTTTATTATATTTTGATTGATATATCCCATTTCATCTTTTATGTGTATCTTTGTACATATGCGTTAAATATATGTGTACACCTATTTGTAAATTTAATTATATAGTGTACTTGTACATATACTTGTAAATATTTATTCATATTTGTCTTAAACTAGAGTATTTGTTTCATGTTATGCCTTAACCCTTTTTTTGACATCTCTTTAAAATATATATTTTGATTTTCTCAAAGTATTTAAATCATCCTATTTTATAAATTCCAAAATATTCAGCATTCATGATTCTCGTGAAAGATCGTGTCCTAACTTACTGGAGCGCGATTATTTTTCGATGAATTTAGAAAGCCAAGTATTTGTTTTGCAACAAATTCACGAATTTTAAATAAAAGCTTATTCTCGGGAATTCAAAATGTTGGGTCCTAACTTACTGGTCATGACATTTTTTTCTCGAAATAAGAATTTTCACAAACAAAAGGCAATATTCGGGTATTTTGAAGATTTAAAAACATTGTGCCATAACTTACTGGGTGTGGTGTTTTATTTCTTTGAAATAAGAATTGTTTTATTATTTAAATCCATTCATGAAATAAAAAGTTTCCTTTTAAAATATTTTCAAATTTTCAACACCAAGGCATTTTAAAAAAATCAATTTGGTACCAATTTTGGGCGTTACGAGGGTGTTAATCCTTCCTCGTGCGTAACTGACTCCCGAGCCCATTTTCTCAAATTTCGTAGACCAAAGTCATTTTTAAGGTGAGCCGATCACACCTTAATCAAGGATTGGTGGCGACTCCAGTTTTGTTTTTATTTTTAAGTCGAAACTAAAATTTTTATTTAAAAAAAAAACGTTTTCGACAAAGGCAATTATAAAAAAAAATATAGATGGAGTTTTTTTTTTTCAAGATGAGGCTTGGGTATTAAAACATTAAAATAAATCCAGATGGGGATGTGATGAAAGCAGGAAGTATAAAAAACTGAAAACGAATCAAGCGAGTGAAAAACCGCGCCTTCACGACCCACAGCCACCGAAATTGAATAGTCCTTTGTTGCACCAACCAAAAGATGTAAAGAAGTTAGAAAGGTAATAATTCTGAGCCAAGTTTTGTTCTTTTGGAAAAAAGGTTGTGTAGAACAAACTGCTTTTAACTGAAATTTTTTACTTTTCTGACTTAAGATATTTTTTCTTTTTTGCGATGGGGCGATACTTAACAGTTAAGATATTTTTTTAAAAACCTGACGATACTTTGACACTTTTGGCAAATGTTGAGATCTCCAACTTTAAAAGTTTGGGTTTGAATCCCCCAATTTGTAAATACAACTTGAAATTATTTCTTATTATGTGCGAATTTTGTCTAGTCCTTTTTGAAACAGTTAAACTTTTGTCTGATTCTTTATTGACTGATTGAATTCTGGGAGATATATTTATATGTTCAAAACAAAAAGTTATATTTTATTTGTTTATTGGTATATTTATGTGATGGAAATAAGAAAGCAAAGGACGAAAAAGGGTCCTGCATATGAAAAAATTATTCAACATTCAAAAACTTTGCTTTTTTATTTCCAACCGCAGAAAACGAAATTGGATTTTCTTTTTTCAAATTTGTTTAACACTATTTTCTTGATGTATAAGATTCAAATATACAATTTATTTAATAGTCATCGAGTTTCAATTAGGGTATTATACTAAAATAATATATATATATTTTTTTTACATTTTTAGGTATAATAAATTTAACTATTAATATTTTTTATCAAGTAATTCTTTTTTTTTATCACTTTAAATTTTAACCTTCAAATTTTAATTAAATTATTTTAATGAAAAATTGAATAAATTATTAAATTTCAACAACACTAACAGGCTACATAAAGTCTGCATCTACTTCTTTTTCCACATGAACGATTGTTTTAAAATTTTGGGTAAACTTCTTTGTGGTTACCCAACTTCAATAACTTTCAATTTCATCATCAGCGTTTTTAAATTTTAAAATTTTAGTCATTCACGGTTAAATGCTAAACGGAAAGTTGACGTGAGCCTATTTTTATTGGCCTAATAACAAATTTAACCCTCCAATATTTACAAGTTTTATCAATTTATTCATAGATCTAAAAATTCAACAAATTTAACCCTCAATGTCACGTCCCAAAATATAGGAGGTCAATTATAATGGATAGATAAGAAAATTTAATAAGCTTGATGGTTAAGTGCTACTCCCTTATCTCGGAGGTCTTAAGTTCAAGCTTCCTTTCTCTTATTTCTTTTAAAACCTAAACAAGAAATAAGTTTTAGGCCTAATGGTTAAAAGATAACTTCCCTCCCCATTGACCTGAGTTTGAGCCACTCTCCTCCCTTCCATTCCTTTTATTTTCGGTAGCAATGGATAAATTGCCATGCCGCCCTGGGTTTTCAAACCCGAGGTATTTAGTCCATCCTTTCCCAAGTAGACTAGGCATATTGTTTTCTTTTCAATTTCTATTAGGATTTTGCCTTTTTCTCTCTATTTCTTCTCATTTTTCTTTTCTTTCCTCTTCTTTGCATAATAATTTTCATCTTTTTGCTGCTGAATATTTTGCTTTCTTGGATTAAAACGTCCTTCATTCAATCATTTTTCTACTAGTTTCGTAATTGCCATCAATAGTATCCCGATATTTTCCAATAAACGGTAAGTACATCTTGTTCCAAAGTTTAGATCCCGAATTTTCGTAGTATTTCTATTCAAAACTAATCCTAATTTCAATTAAACAATCTTTTAATGGTTCTTGCCAAATCTTTTGTTAATATTGACGAATCTTGAAATCAATCATTAACTCATGTATAAATATCGTTGAAGGATCGGATTTAGGCGAATCAAATCATATTTGATCGTGAGGAACGTTGATCAAACTCTTGGTGAAAGGTATGTGTCCCTTCCCAAATGAATCGGTAGTGATCGTGTGTAGGATTAAGGCCATAAATCGAGCCTAAGGGGCTCTAAAAAGAGTTTACTAACAATCATGGATTTATTCGAAGCAAATTAGAAATTTCAGGCCAAACTTGAAAATTTGCAAAACAGAGGTCACATGGCTGTGTGACATAGCCTAGGTTATGTAGGCTTTCGAACAATGGGACACACGATCATGTCCCAGCCCGTATGTCAAACCGTGTAACTCACTAACTTGGGTCACACGGTCGTGTGAAACCTATACTTGAAAATCATATGACACACGACCATGTGGGGAGACCGTGTGTGGCACACGGCCGTGTGACAGCCCGTGCCTCAAGCCGTATACTCTAAATTTATCCCCTAAAACAAGACAACTTAAGGCCTATACTTGTACACCAAGCCATACCTTCCTCCCACACATTCACATAACCTAACACACCTTAAACACACACAAACATACCATTTCAATCATCCTATATATTCTAACCAATGTGCCATTCAAAGCACCACAATTTATTCAACGAGACCATTCATAAATAAGACTTCAATATCACATTTTAACTATATAACATAGATACATCATAAACACTTCCTTTTTAAATCCATACCACCACAACTTACCAAATTAGCTAGGTATAACCAAATGACCGCATTCAAAAGTGCCTAAACACAAACCAACCAAATCAAACTACATATATACAAATGGTACTAACAAATCCAAAAATACCAAATTAACATATAACCTTATACATGTCATTTATAACCATTTCAATATATATTCAAAAGTTACCAAAATGGATCGATGGATAGTGTGTTCTTACTTCAACTTTGATTCCAACCATTCAAACTTTTCGATAATCTTCAAAATAGAAAAAGCACATACGTAAGCAACTAGTAGTAAGCTCATATTAGGAACTTAAACTTATATATTAAATAAAACAATCAAAGATAGTTTCATTTTATTATAGACCAAAAATCCTTTCCTATACACAAAAATTCATAAGGTTTGTTGGTGAAATAATGCACTTATAAGATCAACCAAGACATGGCATAAAACATATCAACATTTCAATTTCACCATCCAAAACTTGTACATATATCATGTAACCTCATTCTCTTTACATTATGCATATCATTATAATCCATTTGTAACACCCCAAAACCCGGCCTAAAAGTTTAGATCGAATCTCGGAGGTTACATTGGCTATTAAAAGTGGCCGAAACAAAAACTTTAATTCAAACCAAGAAAAACCTTTTTATTCATTAAGTTTGAAACAATATTAAACCGGCATCAAACATTTAGAAATAAAATCCACAGTTTCTTAAGTTCAGTCCAAATAACACCTTACGAAAGCCCAGCATAAAAACTTGTACCACAGTTTATATAATCGTTTTACAAACTGACTTAAAATTAACCGTATAAAACTTATGAGATTTTACTTAAACTGAATCAAACCATATCTTTCTGAGACCTCCGGTATGCCTAGTCCAACTCCAAAACACGGAATGTACCTGAAAGGAAAAACACTACAGAGATGAGTTATGCGAGCTCAGTGTGAGTCCGAAACATGAACAGATGGCAAAAGACGGAGTGACACAATAAATATTTCAGACAAGCATATGTATAAAAATATCACTTACGAAAGTTTCAGTCGGTATGTCAAATACAATATCAAACCACAGAAAATGTTCCAGTCATAAGCAATAATCAGAACATATTACATGACATTAACTATATTGTCAGTAACCAAATGTTCACACAAATAGACAAAATGTTTTGACAAACAGACGTATATTCAGATGCGAACGGATGTACAAGTAAAAAATCCCACCCCACTAACCAAACAGCACTTCGTCCATCTAGTACACTACATAAGGGCTATGGTAGGCCCATCCACCCTACATACCACAATGTGGAACTATTCCACTTGAGTAACTATATACAACTAAGCTGATATACGTATAGGATAGTGCGGTAAATCACTATACAAAAGTATCACAGTTAAAACTGCTAAGTCTGTCTTCCTTCTCTTCATAACTAGATCCCAAAATTTTCATACTATGCAACAATACACACATTACGCAGAAAACATACAGAAACGGACATTAACATTTCCAGTTGAACAGATTCAGATTTGATTACACTTGTATTCTAATATTTACAACAACAATAATAAATTCATACTTATTCGCCACATAAACGAACAATAAAATTAAAGACCATAAATGTACATATATACACGAACCAAACTAAATCGAGTCTCAAACACACTTACCGAGGCTTGACCGAGGGTCGGATTACAAGAAACATAAAACAGACAGTTTATACTCAAAATAAAAATTCTGTAAAATAGGGCCACAAGGCCATATGCCCCAGCCATGTAGAAGTGTCTAGGCCGTTTAGAGGCCTACACGCCCATGTGGAGGAGACACACGGCTATGTGACCAAGTTACACGGCCGTGTGAGTAGCCTGTGTAACTCACTGTCCAAAAGTGCCAAAAAATAAAGAGCAGAGGAGACAGGACACACCCTCGTAGGGCCAGGTCGTGTAGAACTAAAAACCATCAAAAACCCTAATTTCTCAATTGCACATGACTGTGTGGACCACTCGTGTGCAACACATGCCCGTGTGACCACCCGTGTGGTCACGAAACTACACCAAAATAGACTAAAATTTGTGTTTTTGACATCGAAAAGATCCCCACCCATTGGTAACCCAGAAATATACCGAAATATGCAGAATATCATGCAATCCATCAATAACTCAACACTTAAAATCAACAGTTTCGAAGACACACGTTAAATCAGAATTACAAACAACAAGGATTAACCGCTTCGCCTCCACATGACTATTCTAACACACATCCGATTACACGAAACATACAAGAGCAATCACATTTGATGGAACGATAGATAACAAACACGTAAAATAGAAGAAGCAAGAAACAAATGAAATTGAAATTTGGAAAGAACAGAAAAAAAGAGGAACAATGGGGAAGAAGAAGAAAAAATGAACTAGAACGTGAAACTTTGTTTTTTTTATTTTAAAAATAACTTTCCCTTTTAAAATAAAATAAAATAACATAAAAAATAAATATAAAAAACACTCATAAGGATTTGAACACGAAACCCAGAGATAAGTTAACACGCTCACAACCACTGAACTAGTAGGCTCATTTTGACATTAAAACGTGAAACTGAACCCAAACGTTCAACCCACTCACTGACCTTAACCACAAATCTTAAAACTTCTAACTTCAGATTCTGGGATGTTACACTATTTCATTATCTAAAATTATGATTCATTTCATATTTTCATATACCCATTTAAGCTTTATTTACCCATCCATATCATGGAAATAATTTCACTATATAAGTCATTCATTCACATAATTCAAATGTTACCTTTTCAATCCAAATACTTACATTACATTTTCCATTCTGTATTCCCAATAACATAGTTCATTTATATATATACCTTTTCATTTTAACCTTTAGTTGCTCATTAAACCAAATAGAATAACATCAGATAATAGAAATAATATTTTCAGTACAACTTACCTGATAGAATACACTAGTATGAAGCCTGCTAGGCTCAAAGCCTGATGTAACACATCGACACGAAGCTTGTTAGGCACAAAGCTTGATATAATACATCGACATGCAACCCGCTAGGCACAAAGTCTGATATAATACACCAGCACGAAGCCTGCTAGGCACAACACCTGATATAATACACAGGCACGAAGCCTACTAGGCACAACGTCTGATATAATACACGAAATCTAAAATAACAGGCAGAAGATTAACTCGCTTCAATATTTGTAATTAACTTCAAAATTAGGGCTTTAGTGAATTAGTTAATAACTAACTAGTTATTATCTTTCGACTACGAACTGTTAATTAATCGATAAAATCCCACTTATCTTTCGACCTTGTAGTTTAAAATCGGGATAAATTGTGAGGTGTTCGGTAGACTTATCTTTTTGGCCTATCTACCTAGATTACTTCCTAGGGTATTAAATCCTAGAGTTTAAGCATGAAAAATTTAAGCAAACTAATTCTAAGATAAACCTCATTTTTTAGTTAATTACTCACACATCTGTTCGTTAATCTCATGAATCTAAATATTATTTTCCATAGAAATAATTTAACATGCAAAGCACGTAAATTAAACTAAAATAAGAGGAGAATAAAAATTGATCTGTTTGAGATGTTGGATGTGGTCGATCGCATAAAATCCTTTAACAACTAGCGATGTCGATGATTGCAAGAGAAAAGTCCAATAAATATATCGAGTAACAAAATAATGAAAGCTTGGACTCCAATCGAATCCAAGTCTAAAAACAAGAAAAAAATTATTTAGAAAATAAAATAAAACCTAATTAAAAATCCTAATCAACACTAAGTCTACTAACTAAAACCCTAAGGAGGGCCTTCTAACGGCCTCTCATATATTAGCCTAAGCTTTGCTATTTATAGGCAAAGTTAGTTGCTCAATTATATCAATCACAAGCCTTAATTATACTAAATATGGATTATGCGGATGAAAACACCCTTAATTAATTTTTGCCCTCTGTCAGACCTGTACCGCGACACAGGCTTATGCGTGTCGTGACATATAACTCTGAATATCACATCTAGAGCTTGTTCCACTGTGCTGCGACCCGATTGTCGTTCCTGATGCTTTTGGGCCTACAAAAGGTGTCCTACACATTCAATTAACTTGTTAAAACTACCTTAAGGGTCGTATTGGCCCAAGAGGCAACTAATTCAAATTTATTGCATAAAAAACTTATTTTACAAGAAATTAATCTAAGCTAATAAAATTGAAAGTGCATAAAAACTATGTAAAATGACTTAAAAACAAGCTCGTTAAGTGCCTGAAAGTACATAATTTGCCATTACAAATTGTGACAGGTCACTTGCCTTCTATAGTAGCCATCATACCCCCAGCTAGGCGTTGAAGTACCATCTACATCAGACACGAACAGTCCTTCGGGCTACTTATAGTCGTCATTAAACAAAACTATTAGTCAATTACCAACAAGACAAAAACAACAAAATCATTAAAATAAAAACAAAGTGTTATATCTATAAAATTAACTTTTGCTAATTATCTCCCTAACAAGAATGCAACAATCACATAAAAATCACTAAATCTTGTGCCGACTCCTTGGCAATGGTGCCAACAACTTGATTGCGCCCCGATATGTGTGCACTAGGGCTGAGAATCAACATTACAAAAATCAATAATATAGCAGTATCTATAGACATTTAAATTTTTTAAGAACAAGCTCATTAAGCAAAACGGGGATCCTAATTTGACATATCAAATTACAGTAGATCAATATGATGTTCGCAAATTTTGGTAACAAAATCCTTGGGCTGTGAACTTTTCTAATACCTAGGTCGTGTTTAAACCAATATGTGATATCCAAACATGTTATAGGAACATATCTTGGAGATTGGTTTTGATTGGATCAAGTAAACTGACTTTCCTATTTTGAGGAGATTAGATCCGATCGGGTAAGCTTGGTAACATATCCTAAAGATTTAAGACTTATCCTGGACTTATTGAAAACATTTCCAGAGCTTATTATCCTAATATTTTGATGGGAAGATTGGTTGCAATTGGTCTAGTATGTCTTGATTGCTTATAAATTGAAGAGACTTGTATAAGTGATGTATTATTTTGAGAGCATTTATTTTGTTCATTTAGAAATGTTTAATTGTGGGTGCATTGATTATGAAAAACAAGTGCATTACTTGGTTTTCAGCCTAAGTTTTTAGGGGGAAAACATAAAGGAGAGTGATCTAGATCTTAGGTGCAAAAGTGAGGTTGCTAATCTAGTAAGTATTAGAGCTTGTAATCACTTGTTGTACAAGGTGTTAACATAGTGGATTATCTCTCTAGGTAATACTCCATAGACATAGGGAAACCAAACTGCATAATCACATTATCTATTCATCTTTGTTCCTCATCAATGCTTGAAGCAGTTGACATTGATCGTATCATTACTTCTGCCACTGGTCATTTTTCTTGCAAATATCGTTCTAAGTTCTTTCAACTTGTACAAATGCTTTAATAACAATTAATTTTTTATTAGTACATCTAAATGATTAATATAATTTATATATGTTAATTATATTTATTAGTTATTATCTTGAATAATATTACTTTTGTCACATCCCGAATTTCTAATTAAAAATGTTGTAAAATTATAGCAAAATTGGGTAATTGGCCTAATGGTAGAGAATTAGTGAAATTATCCTTGAGACCTGAGTTTGATTACCCTTACTCGTATAATTTTATTACTGATTTTTTGCCTAGAAAACCCTAGGTGCCGCCCCTAGTTTTAACCTTGCTATAAATATTATTTTTAGCTACCATCTGTTAAAATTTTTCCACTTTCTACTTCCCTTATCGTCCCTTCCCTCTTCACTCATTATTTTTTTGAATTTTTTTTCCTTTTCTTCCTCTTTGTGCCACCCAATTGAACATCAACTCCCCTTGTCTCCTATTTTATTTTGCTATTTTTTATACTGTCATTGTCGCACCTTTGCAACCCCTTTTTTTCTCCATTGTCGTCGTCCCTATGAGCCACCATATTTTTTGTCGCCACTCTTTTGATACTCTTCCTTTATTCTTCGTTATTTTTCTGTCGTCACAGATCTGAGCAAGTAGAGTAAGTGCAGAATTTGTACTTTAATTTTTTCAAATCTAATTTTTTTCTCTTCTTTTCATATTATGTTATGGCCGATTGATTTTTTCCGTGGTCGAATCTTACAAGTTACCTTTTCTTTGGTGCTTGAATGTTTAAGATCTAGATCTAAACCATATGGATCATCCATAGTATTGGGAAATCTGTTTGCAAAGCCGTCATAAGTCAGTTAGGTAAGCATTAATTTTTAACTTCAGATTTGAAGTTTTTGGTTAACATTTGCTACTTGGTCGAACCCTATAAGGGCATTAGGGGGCTGAAATTAATGATTAAAACTCTACTGGGTACATATCTGAGTTGGAGCTATCTAGATCTCAAGCGTAAGAGTTGTGGGAAAATGATAAAGTTCAGGTTAGCGCTAACAAGTGTGGGTCTTCCCCTATGTCTAATTAACTTGAAAATCATATAATATATACTTAAATAATAAATTTTCTTGTTGGTTTTGGTTTGGCTGAATGACCTAAGTACAAATAAGTGAAGTGTTGAGCAATGTACGTAATCAATTAGAAAGCCTGTTTGTTGAAGGTCCTGTTTGGGTGATGAAATTGTGTATTGAATGCATGTATAACAGTTACTGAAAGCATGATATGCTACATGATTGATAAGCCATATTGCATTGCATGAGTTTGGGTATTTGAGGTTGACAGAGGAGTTATGTGGAGTACTGACGACATGTAAAGCCCGCAATATTGTTGTCAGTGCACTGCACTGGAGTATCAAGGAGATTGGGAGATTTATCGCATTTTACTGGTAGCTTGTTTGCATTTTTACTAGAAGTCTTATCTGCATACTATTACTGGTGGTTTTAACCACATCAAGCTTTGGCTTTTACTGTTTTGGAGTTCGGATGACGAGTTCTGGGGAACTCAAGGTGTGTAGTAGACGGATAGGTAGGACCATTGCACTGTATTATTGAGCATGCCATATTCATATGTTGTAATGCCATGATAACTTATTTGAGCTGTAATAATAATTGTGTGTCTATTTGAGTGATTGAATGCTTATATTGCTTAGACTCACATTGGGCTTTTAAAGCTCGCTCCCTAGTTTACTTCTTACAGATAACCTTCAGGATTAGGCTCGGGCTCAGCATACAGAGGTCTCATTTCGAATTTTCTAGCAATAAATTATTTTTTAATTACTCTATTTATTTTGGTATTATTATTTTGGGACTATAATTTTTATTTAAGTATGGATTGTGGTACGTGATATTTTTAAACTAGGTTTTTGCATGCATGAGTTCTTGATGAAAACTGAAAAAGTTAAAAATAGGCCTAATATGACTTAAAAATATGGACTTTTCTACGAAAATCAAATACAATGCTTTTCCATCGCATAACGGTAAAACAAAGGTTTTAAAAGGGTTTTCCAACGAAATCAACTGAGTTTAATTTTCAAATGATGCATCTTTTAAATGAAACTGGATTTAAATTACAGTCAATTTAAAAACTTGTGTTTTTAACAAACCTAATGCAAATCACGCTAAGTTTTCTAAAAATTGAACAAAATAACGATTTTTCAACCGAACATTTTTACTTAGCCATTTTGGTGGTTAATGTAGCCTTCGGGATACGGTCATAACATCTAGGCTGGGTTTGAGAGATTACAACTTTGTATTAATTATATGAAGTAAACTATATTGTACACTAAATATGATAAAACATTTTAATTAGGATTAAAAAATTTTGTTATTACAATATTTAAATTATTAAATAAATTAATATGTTTTAATTGTACTCAACAATTTGAGTAATAAATAGTACTTTATACTAAATTAAAAACACATTATTTAAAAATATAATTAAAAAAATAAATGCGTAAAATCACGTACAACCATTAAACATTAAAATTTAGTATATATAAAGTTATTAATTAATTTAAAGTTAAAAATGACATTCAATATCAAACACAATATAGAAAACTAGGTTAGGCAACCATGAGCAAAGGAAAGGCCTTACTAATACCAGATTTAGCTAACTTGTCAACTTCCACATTGGACTAACATAACATAACACTGTATTTTATATCATACTTTAATTATTATCTAAAACTATCAAAAAGTATTGTCATGACAATTTAAATTTTAATATTGAATTATTATCTATATTATATATAAAGCTTTGAATTGAACTGGTGTCATAAGTTAACTATATATTCTTATTTAATTTTTTTTAAATATCATTATTTAACAAACAAAAAAAATATTATCACAATGTATTTATGTTTTTCATAATTTATATAAAATCTATTTAAAAATATAATACTAAAGTTTCAACCTTAAACCTTAAAAAGTAAAAAAGCCTTAACCATCATCCTAAGAAGATATTTATTTTATTTTATTTTAAAGATAAAATTATAAATAAATTTATTTTTAAATAAATATTCTTTCATCACATTAAGAGCACGACATAATCTACTTTTTATTAATTGCCTTTATATTTTTAGTTAGCATGCTAAGTAACTCCCTAAGTAGAGCAATTGGTAGTTCTATTTGATTGTGAATTAAAAAAAAAAAAATAGTAGTTTTTTATTTTATTCCCATAACTACCCCTACAATCATTACATACAACATGTGTTAGGTGGCAACAAAACGATACTTCAAAATATCATAGTCTACCTTCATCAAGCTTGAGAACTATTTTTATTGTAGGACTATACGTGGAGCAATGATTAAACTGTTAAATTAATGATAAATTTTAAAATTGAAATTTCAAATTAAAAAAATTAAACATTTGATATTCATCGAATTCCAAAATTAATAAAAATTTATAATTCCATAAAAGAATAAAATAATATTGGAAATTGGCTTATTTTTAACTACATCTTTCATTTGTCCACAAAACAAAAATTACATTATCTATAGAATTGTTTTCACTTTCTCCTATCAAAAAAATATTTTATGAATTTTATTGGATATATTATCTATAAAATTAACTCAAACTAATATATATATATATATTCTAAAGTAAATCGATTCAAAATTAAAAGATATAGAGTTACTACGAGTTACCACCACTTATGAACAACCACCTCACTTTCTCTTAGAGAAGTAAGTAGTTCCAAGCAATGGCCGTAATGCTTCTCATATTTTTTACTCATTTGACCAAGGCAACCTTTTTTGCCACCTATTATAATGGTATTCAAGGAAAATCTCATCAATTAGACAAATTACTCCCATTTCAAACATCCTTGGAATCAAGTCGAATTTAGTTCCTTCAACATCCATCTTCATCACCACGAAATTCCTCTTTGTAATAGTTGTCTTCAACCATTCTACAAAATCAAACACATGAATCTCATTCAACCCGTTATTAAATTCACCTCTACTTAGATTTCACAGGTTGAATTTTGCAAATTCCTATGTTGGATTTGGTGTCTTAAGTATAGTATATTTGTTTGTATACTTATATTTTTTTCAAACATATTAGTTTAATAAAATTATCCATGAATTAAATAATACCCTTTGTATATTTTCCTCAATGGTTTTTACAAACAAAGCAAAATTTAAGCAAATATTAGCGCACTAGTTATCTAATGTTTAACTAATACTAAACAGCATTACATGGTCGGATCATAATAGAGAAAGACAACTTTTATTAGTAGATGAACTTAAACATGTCATTAGTTTAATAAAAAAATGAGTAAACCAATTGAAAGACTAATATGTCATCTATCAAATCCAATTAGGGGAATGTTTTATCTTGACCATTGGAACGAATGACTCCTAGAACATAAAGACATAGGTGTGACTGATTGGATTGATAGTATATCGGGCAGGACCCAAGTAGAATAGATCTTGAATCCATTTATGAATTTATTTACTTGTGGCGTTCAAAGTGTGACTTACCTTAATCCTGAGTGGATGGTGGACTATGTATACGTGACTTGTATACTTTTATATAAGTAAAAGCCTGAGTTCAAATAGATAAGAAATCGAAAGTTGGTGCGTTGGATATATGACTTCTGCAGTATGTTGTACCATTCAAAATAGTGGAATTCATAGCCCAAAAAATAGGTAAATGATATCCTCTTATTGTAATTACATGATAGATGAAAAGTAAACGTGGTCAATGGTCGTTTGTCTTTGTGATAAATGACTTAATTACTATTAGATAGTAATTGACTTTTCATGAAGAAATATTTAATGATTACCATAAGATAAAATAGGATCATATTGAGAGAATGAATTTATTTAAAAGAGATTAAGGATATTGAGGGTAACACACTTATGACAAAGTTATTAGATGAGCACTTATTGAGTAGTTATTGTAATGGTATGTAATTGGGGAGAGGTCAGTCACGATACTATAGTGGAATGACTTTGTGACTAAATGAGTTTATAATTAATAGGCAAAAATTTATAACTTAATTATAAATCATTTGAGCTATAATTACATATGTTCAACCAGTTCCTCCGCTAGCTCATCGAAACCAAAAACAAATTGCATTTAGAATCAAATGAACAGAAATGGATAGAATGATAAAGTTAGATAAATGAGTTACATTCGGAGATGAATTTAGTTTCTCACTAAGTATGGAAATGACCTAAGAATTAATTTAACTTTTTCTAATTATTATTTAATTAAATAATTGAAGTTCGAAAATGGAATTAAATTAATTGGTCATTGTGAATAAGGAAATTGAATATATTTTTCATATATTCATTTATGGTAATGTTGCCATGACTTTAATAGAATTAGAATTGGGTTGAGAAAATTATTTAATTAGAAAATTAATTAATTAAAATTAATTTCATAAATAATATTTATTTTAGAAAATAGAAAAACATGTTCAAGAAGCACATATAATTGGATTCAATACAGGAGAGGCCAAAAACCCTCATAATATGTATGAAGGGCATCTAACCCTAGTTTATTAAACTAGAGTTAGTTGCCTCTCTCTCCTAGTAGAACTAGGAGACTTATTTTTTCTATCAGATAATTATTATTTCTATTCTATTAATTCAACTAGGATTCTTTTATCTCTCCCTATAAATAGATGACATTGGTAGAGCTATATACATATAAGTTTTTAATATTTTTATCCTGCCAAAAAATGGTCAGAATTTATTTCTAAGTGTAAATTCTATTTTCGAGAATAACAATTCTACTGGTTTCTATAAAGAGAATTTACTTTTCTATTTAAAATAAGAAAATTATTTACGATTATGTATTTAATTTGTGATTGTTCGAGCCTACACTCAAAGCGATTCACGGTACAAGAATAACAGGAAAGGCCGCTTGGTTGAAAGTCGAGAACATTTAGGATCCATCTCGCATGAAGCACAAGTAGTTTTTGGGAAAAATTTATTTCTATAAATATCAAGTATGGTTATGAAAGTCCTTGTGTGTGCCCTTTGGCACATTGTCTCATGTTGTAGAGGATTTGGTCCCTCACTTTGATTTTTCAACCCTGCAAAATAGCATACAAGAGAAGTGCATGATCACGAGTAATTTCCGTGACATGCTATGCAGGAAAAAAATTGGCACAAATAAAATATATTCACGTTTTAGCCACTGGAGTTATTATTGATTGTTGAAATCGTTGGGGTTCTCTGGTTACTGGCTTCTAGACCCAACTACCTTGACCCTCAATTAAAAAGTTAATAATTTCATCATATTCCACATCCTCCTTAAATAAATTTTTATAAAAATCGAAGGCACGGCGAGGTGTTTTATGAACAGCCTCGATTGCAATTGGAGAGGCGTCCACAAAAATGCCTCTCACAAAAGAGTTTATGGTTTTATGCCTTAGGAAAGTTTGTGTAAAATTCCTGAACGATCGATATAACTGTGGGTTTGAGAAGTTGTCGGCAAAAAGTATCCCATTTCTAGCGCTCAACCTTCATAACTATAGGATCATGGAATAATTGCATGGCAAAGTCGAAGCCACGTTCTGAGATAAGTGTTTTATCGAAGTTGCCAAATCTTTTAGTCACTTTGTTTAAGATGAATCATCTTCTCAAGTCATTGGGAACATCACATTTCGCAATTCTCCAAGATGTTGTTTGCTTTCGAGAAGACATGCTAACTAAATTCTTGAGACAATTGCAACAATCAATAAGCACAATAGAATTTATTCCAACAAAATCTGGATTATCTAATCTATTGTTCAAAATCCAACACAAATATATAAAGATTAGAGAGAGATTGAATATCATCGGTATTTTTTTCGAAACTTCTGGATTACAATGCTTCACCATTGGCCACCGTCGTTCTTTGTTGAAGAAGAAATTTGTTGAGACTTAATGAGGGATTTAGTGTTTTAAACTTGAAAATCAAAAGGAACGAAGAAGAGAATAGCAAAATATAAAATACTAATGATAAAAGGGAAACAAAAATTGAAAGGATTCAGTATGCTTGGGCTATGGAGGTGGAGAGTGACAAAAAAGAGAGAAGAATAAACTATTTAGGGCGGCTGGGTTAAGGCTCGTTGTGACGAGACCCTTTTATAATCGTCGTCTCGTCGCAACATGGAGCTTCGGCTCGTCATGACGTCGCTTAGCCATTACAAGTTCCAAGGCCATTATGTCATGGCTCTTTGTGACGTCCCCTATCCTTCATTATGATGTTGAGCGTCTCGTTAGGATGACGCGACATCCCTTGTCACAACATCACCCTCTATTTTAAAATTTATTGGGTTCGCTCATCATGACGTTGCGAGGCCACGTTAGGAAGTGGGTGTGCTCATCTGGATGACGCGATGTCCCTCATCAGGACATTACTCACATTTCAGTCTTTCTTGTACACAAAATTTTAACTTTTTCGATTCCTTGATTCTTTTACTTCCTAATTTTAGTGACCACTGTAGAAAATATGTAAATACATCTAAACTAAATCTTTAAATAAAAAACTACAATTAAAATTTAAAATTAAAATAAATTTAAACAAGAAGCCTTTTTTCAGACTCAGGACGATCTGTATCGCCATTAAAGAAGAACTTTCAATTAGTCCTCGACACTTTGATCCATCATTTGTTCCACTGTTGATGCATCAGAACTAGCAATTTTGGTCAATTCCAATGATATTGCCTTATTTTCAACAGTTGCGGCATCCACATTATGAGCCATTTGGTATTGAATCTGAGCAACCCTGATTTGCTTTTTGGGCTATTATTACCTTGAGCCTTTTGACATCCATGTCGCATAAGGCTCTATTAATTCGAGCTTTATTTTCATCATCAAATGAGAACGAGATGAACTTGTTGGTTTTTTTAGTTGGCACCTCCTCAATTTTGGCCAGAAAGTGTATTAGCTCAAGTACACTTTCGTTTAGGAACGATTTAAGCTTAATGTTAGTTGTTAATGCTATCTTTATGTCTACCGCTACATCTACCACTATGTCAATTGGATCAGAGACATTTTTAATAATTTGTAATTCGTCTTCATGGTCTCTGGATCCAAAATTTTGCTGACTTTCGCCATTGAAGTCAGGATAGTTCATGACTATACAGTGGTCCTTAGGATTAGAGTTGGGAACATTATGTCCGACATTGGGAACAACATGTCTGACATTTTCCAATAGAGTATTTGCCTCGTATCTTCGTTGGAGTAGCTCTATCATAAAAGACAGTTGATCCGACATATCCTCTAATCGATCTTCCAAGGCTGATAACTACTCAGAAAGGGATGGCAGAGTTTTGTTGCACGAGGCGAGTTCTTCATCATAACTCCACTGGTTCGTTGAAGCTCCGTTCAACCAACCTATTATGTAGTTCTATTCGTCGTCCCAAGAAGTCCTCTCATCATTAAATCACTTGTAATCAAATTCATCCATGATTAAATCTACTAGTCAACAAGGTAAATAAAAATAACACAATTAACGAATGTAAGAAAGAAAAAAACTTAGTACACTATTTAGCTCGTTTGTCTTTCGATCAGTATTACTTTACAAAGTAATTAAATCAAAAATAATTTTCACCATCGCAATCCCCGGCAACGGCGCCAACAACTTGATCCCCTCCAAACGTGCAAACGTTTAGACTCAAAATCGTGTAAATAATATATATAATTAAAGTGTTGTATCTACAAGCAAATAGGTCAAATTGCAATATAGAAGTGTTACAACAGAACACGGGTAAGTATTCCGAGGATCGTACCCAAGGTATTGTCAATTGGAGAATTTTATTATTAAATTAATTACCGAAAATAATTACTAATCTAATCGAATTATGAATTAGTAGTGTGAATCTAAATTAAAGTATTTATTAAACTAATTAAATTAATTAACCTAATGGAATTTCCTATTCCTAGTGTCAACGATGTGAGCTCCCCACCTATAATCGATTAACAGGTAGAATATCAACTTGCTTCAGTGGTTGTAATTAACTTCAAAAGTCGGGTTTTTTTTAATGAATTAATTATTAATTAACCAGTATTATCTCTCGACCTCTACTGATTAATTAATCGACCAACACTCACTTATCTCTCGACCTCGCTTTCTTGACCAGGATAAATTACAATTTACTCGGCAACCTTACCTCTCGACCTCTTTTACCTAGATTACTTCTTAGGGTCATCAATCTTAGAGTTAAAGTACACATAATTTAAGCTAATTAATTCTATGGGAAACCCTCATTCCTCCGTTAATTACTCCTTAATCAGTTAATTAGTTCCATAATTGAATCATACAAGATATAAATAAAGCACAAGAATTTATCATAATATTCATACAAACATTAATTAATCAAGTTAACAAAAATATAAATAAAAGAATAAAGAGAAAGGTCATAAATAATTAGAAGTGCGATTTTGGAGCAATCTCCGCTTGCAATCGTCTACACATTGGAACTGGAAGAATTCCAACTACGGAAGCATAAAACTAAAAACTAAAGAAAACTAAAGAAAATAAAACTGTTTAGCTAAATCGATTCTGTGTATAATGGGGTTACAATAACCTCCTTATATAGGCTAAACTTGAGGTGTTATATGTCTAAAATACCCCTGATACTATTAAAGTCTAATTAATAAACGATATCTTAAAAAATCTATTAAACGCGACTGATGATGTCAGTACATCGTTAGGATGACGTTACAACGTTAGGTTCCTCCATCGCAACGTCAACCCTATTTTAGCCTTGGAAGCTTTGAAGTTCTATGTCGCGACCCCGAATGCCTGAGTTGCATCGTTCTTTGTATTCTTTGGCTTGAAATGGCACCCTGCACACTCAAATAGCCCATTAGTCATTCCTGAGACCCGAGTTGGACTAACGAGTTGTCGAAACACTAAAAACTATGTAAAAACACTTATTTTGTTAATATTTAGATTTAAGCTACTAATACTGAAAATATAATAAATAAACATAAAACGACTAGAAAACAAGCTCTTTAAGTGCCGAAAAGTGTCTAACTTATCACTATAATTTTTGGCAGGTCAACAAATGTAATGACCCAAAATTCACGGGCATCGAAAAAATGAAATATCGGGCCTCCGTCTTAGTGAACTGAGTTCGTAAATAATTATTAGAAATATTTATGAGACTAGTGGTGTGCCTAATTAGGTTCTAATTAGGTGAATTTAACTTAATTAAGAGTAATTAGGAAAAATGACTAAAGTGAATAAAGGGTAAAAGTTGAATTATAGATTAAAAAAATAAAAAGGACCAAAATGACAAATAAGCCATTTAGTATAAGTTGAGGCTGCTAAATTTAATTATGTTAAATTATAATAATTATATTATAATTAATAAAATAAGGACAAGTGTATGGTGATGATAAAACACATGTGTAATAAATATATGTAAACATTTGTAGTATAATTATTTATTTACTTATATTTTAAATTAATGATATTTATTATTAAATTAATTTATTATAAATATCATATTATGAATTGAATTAAATTAAAGCAAAGTGTATGGTGATAAAAATATACAAATGTAATAATAGTAGTCGTATATTTGTAATATATTTATTTAATTACTTTTTAAGTAAATAGATATTTATTATATTATATTATTATATTATTATTGTTAACTAATATATATAATGAAGTAAAAAAAGAAGAAGAAGAAAGAAACAAAACAAATAAGAAAAGAAACAGAGAAATTCGAAACAGGGGAAAAGAAAGAAGAAAAGAAAAAGAAAAGGAAAAACTAGGGTTTTGAAGCTTAAAGCTTTAATTGGCGAGTCAATTAAGTCCTTTTTACTTAATTTTGATGTTTTAAAAGCTTTGGAACAAAGTTTTGTTGAAATTAAGTTGAAGTTTTGGAAATTCTTAGGTTTTGAATATAGTTCATGTTGAACAAATTGATGAATTAGGGGTTTAATTGATAGAAATTTTAGTTAGAATTGATTAAAGGATTAAATTGTAAAGTAAGCTATAAGTTTTGCATAGTAGGAACTAAATTGCAAGAATTTTGAAATTAGATATTTATGATGAAATTTAGATAGTTATGTCCAAGTTTGGTTGCAATTTGAGTAGAAATAAAGTATGAATTAAGATAGGAAAGTAAGTGAATTTAATTAGGACAAAAGTGAATTTACGGTAGAAATTGAATAGAAATGGAATAGGAAAATTTAAATATTAGACATAAATTAATATTGTATTAAAGATTATGAAAATTATCCTAATTTTTCGTAGCTAATATCGCACCCGAGGCATCCACGAATAAAGGAAAAGAAAAAGTGGACGAGGAGTAGACACGAGAATCACGGTTTGTATTACTATAATTCAAATTTAATTATTATTAATTATTGTGTTTTAATTGAAATGTATGGTAAATAAACAAGGTAAGAAAATTGGTATGATACTATTGTTTTGAATGGAGTTGATTTCAAGTGAATATGATTATTGAAATTAAGTATTGATATTGAATTGAATGAAATTAGATTGAATTGTGATTATATGTGAGTAACTGAGATGAATATTGAATTAAGAAAGTGAAATTGAAATGTGATTATTGAATAGAAATTGAAATGGTTTGAATTGAATTATTGAACTATTGTGGTATTGAATTGGAATATTAAAATTGGTGATTGATATGGATTTTATTGGAATTGAATTGAGAAAGTGGAAATTGATATGTGATACTAATGCTGGAAGTGAATTTGCTTATCGAAATTGAATGAAATATCGATTGAAATGTGAAATTGAATCAAATGGAAAATATGAGATATTGTGATTGAAATGGCATTAATTGAAATTGAATTAAGAAATATATATATTGAATACCCTATTAACTAGTTGGGCTGAGTCGGATATAGTTGGCATGCCATAGGATTTGGAAGAGTACGGGATTTATCGGCTTTGCCAATCAGGCACTTTATGTATCGTATATCAGGCACTTTATGTGTCGTATTTCAGGCACCTCGTATGTCGTATCAAGCACCTGGTGTGTCATTTCAGGCACTTATGTGTCGTATACTGATCAGGTGCTATGTACCGTTTTAGGCACAATGTGTCGTATTGGTGTGTTTGGTTGGATCCGTATATCCGCCAAAGTCCGAGTCATGTTAATAGGGGAAAATAAAAGAATTGAAGTAAGAAATGATATTGAATTATGAATTATGTGAATATTTAAAGGCATATTGATTGGAAATTAAAAGCGATTTGAATTGAACTAAATTGATTTGAAATGAGACATTGAATTGAGATTTGAAATTGAAATATATGAAATGGTTATTAATGAAATGCATGAAATGGATATTGATATAATAAGAAGATATATAAGTTAAAATGAAGAGAAGCTATTTAAAATACATATTATTAAAATAAAAGTAAAGTTTAAATGCATGAATGATTTATTAAAGGTAAAATAGTGGTAAGATTTAATGTGTATATATATTGTTTTTACCTTAAGTATTTGAATTATAGTAATACCACTGGGTGTATACTCAGCGTACGGCTTGTTTCTGTGCGTAGATTAGATACAAAATTTTTTTTGAAGAGTTGAATTTGAGATTGCAAGCTTTCATCTCAACATATCTTCAAGCAACAACAGGGTATGTTTTCAAATTTTGAATAGAATGACATGTACTTAGGAAAAATATTAAGTATTTTCAAGTATCCGTTTTTATGTTCAAATATATTAGTAATTAGCCAAGAATTAATTTCGCACCAAATGTAATATTCCTATATCAGGTTCCTTGAGTCGAACATGGTATAGGGGGTTACAACAAACCAAAGGCGTCTTCATCCATTTTATGGTCTAAGTATATTCCTATTTGGGTCGAGGGTAGTATTCAGGTAAAACCCTCCCAATAAGGTCGACTTCAAGATTCAAACTTGGTTCAAAGGCCTAGGGTCCACTTCCATTTCTTTCAACTACTTGTTGGTAAAAAAAATGATTAAAATTATAATTTTTTTAAATTGTAAATTATAAAAATTATAAAATATTATTATTTTTTAAATTATAGAAATATTTTAAATGTTATAAATTTTTTACAAAATACATAAAATCTATTCCAATTTATTCAAATATTATAGAAAATCATGAAACTATAAATAAATAAATATTAGAAAAATTAAAAAAGACTACATCTTTTTATTTTCTCTCACACACTATCGTTCCGTTCTTGTCAAATTTCCTTGCATCATCCTTCCTCAACTAAAACACTAGCCATCATTAGAGGGGTTCATGGGGCAAGTCAAGCTTAGGTTTGATTTCAACAAAATTTTCAGGCCCGAACTCAATGGACATGGCCCTTGAGATGATTCATGTCACTATTCAAAAAAATAAAAATATATTTTTTATATTTTTTTTATTTTTGAAAAGTAAATCGGATTCACCTATGAATACATCTACCCATCACTCACCTTAAATCATCAAGCATTAAACACATCCTTCCTCAAACCCCTCAATTGACACCCTCCACTAGTCCGATTATCATCAGACTTCAATCAACCCATTTCCTTATTATCTAAACTAAAGATTCCAAATAACAATTTTTTTCTATAAATTTTATAACTTATTAATTTTTTAAGAGTTTTTTATTTTATAAACATTTATTACTTTTTTTTTGTAGTTTTAATATTTTTTATAACTTATTTATAGTTTTTTTATAATTCTTAATAATTTCTAAAATTTTATAATATTTTTATTATAATTTATAATATTTGATGATGTTTGAATATTTTTTTTATAATTATAATAGTTTAATAATTTTTTAACAAAAAATAGGATTAAAATTAGATAATAAATTAAGCCATTGTAAAATAATAGAAAAAATAATTAAACCCCCCATGTTATAATTTTTCTATGTCAATTGTCATGTTCAACGGTCACGTCAGCACTTAACGGTTCATTGAGAGTTTTAACAAAAAAATGAATTCAGTTTTCGACAATAAACTTAATTAAAATTTTAATTATTTAACATTTTTAACAGAAAAAAACATACAAAAGAAAACAAAATCTTTAACCAAATAAAAAGACATTCATTTAAGGAGATTTTAGATGAGAAAAGATTTGTGTGAGTTAGAAGAGAGGAGAATAAAAGATAAAAGGGAAGAAATAATGATAAAAGAAATAAATAAAAGGTATACTTTTTTGTAGAATTAGAATCAAATTGAAATAATTTGTAAATGTTAAGTGTTAATTTTCTTTAAAAGCACAATGTAATAGATATTATTATTATATTAATTTTTGAACTCTCACATTATTTTTCGATGCAAAATAAACAATAATTAACGAAATCTAATAATAATAAAACAAACACCATTAAATTATAATTTAAGTAACAGAAAACAAGCTTAATATGGTGACTTATTTTTCTTAAATTACACTTTATTATAAATGATTATTACTTTATTGACTTTACGGGGTATGAACACCAACCTTAAAACAAAGCCACCAATAACACAACACTAACTCCTATACTCCTATTCTCATTACTCTTTAAAGGTCAATGCACTAAAATAAATTTATTATTATTTATTTTTAAAAAAACTAAAAATATTGGTCAGAGCAAAACCATTCCTAAAGTCAAAATGTATTTTTTTAAAAGTTGTGGTTACTTTGTTTTATCTGAGATAAAAAGGATTAATTATACTCCATGTCTCTTAACTATGACTTTAAATATTTTAGGTCCCAATTGAGTAATTGTTCCAATCGGTTTTCATATTAACTATGAGACTGCAGCTGCATCCAAGAGCCTTGTTCCTTTCTACTAAAAAAAATTACATATTAGTAAAATTGCAATTTGACCCTGAAAAACTATTGGTCTAAAGATTTTATAATTCAATTTAGTGCTTCTATCAAAAGAAATCTAACTTCATTCTTACTAGATTTGATTTTTTTAAATGTACAGATTAATAAATATTTTTAAACAAGACGGATTTAATATGACATTTAATACCAAATATTTTTTTGATAGAATTTAATATCAAAGTTAACAATAGAATTGAGTGAAACCAATTACTCATAATTTGAAACATTTAGGTAATTAATCTGATAATAATAAATCTAAGGGTAAACTATAAGTTTAGTAATTTATATCTACTTAAAATTATGTTTTGATCATTAAAATTTAATCATTAACATTATCGATACAATATGATATGATCATTGAGCCATTAACTCTTGTTAACGGTGTGGTGGTGTGGCACATTAATACCATCATTTCAAACAAAAAAATTAGGTTGAATTCTATAGCTAGTCATTGTACTCTTTTTAGCAATTTGATACTTTCCTTTATTTTTTTGAACTTTCCCTTTTCTTTAACATGCTAGATCAACTTTCCATTACAGTATTAATGATAGCTAACAGCTACGTGACCATAACATAACTAATCAATAACATTAATGATAATATAGTATTTTTAAAAAAATTCAGTGACCAAAATATAATTTAAGTAAATATAAATGACTAAAATTGGAGTTTACCCTAAATCTAAAAAATACTGGCGACCGAATGCAATCCCACTGCAAAAACACAGATAGTAGATGACAGCAGCATCTTCTTGCCCACGTGGGTCTGTCACTACTTTGCCCCCAAAACCTATCCCTTACAATTTACACTACATTTACACTACGGACAGAATTTCCTCCCAAAAATATCATCATCCCCCCATCCCCAACAAACCACCACTTAACAAAGTCATGTCTTCAGGCAGCAGAGCAGTTCACTCCCATCAGCGACGCCAACAACAGCAGCAGCAGCAGCAAGCTCAGTCCTCAGGCACAAGTAACATGAGAGCATCCCATACCCACCACCAGGCTGACTCTATAAGCAAAGCCATTGCTCAGTACACAGTCGATGCTCGCCTCCACGCTGTTTTCGAGCAGTCGGGGGAATCGGGTAAGTCATTTGATTACTCCCAATCCGTTAAAACTACTACCCAGTCGGTTCCCGAGCAGCAAATCACTGCTTACTTGTCTAAAATCCAAAGAGGGGGCCACATCCAGCCATTTGGCTGCATGATTGCGGTTGACGAACCCAGTTTCCGTATCATCGCCTACAGCGAAAACGCACGCGAGATGCTTGGGATTACCCCTCAATCCGTTCCCAATTTGGAGAGGATCGAAGTTCTTGCAATTGGGACCGATGTTCGAACCCTTTTCACTCCTTCCAGCGCTGTTTTGTTGGAAAAAGCCTTCGCCGCCCGCGAGATCACGTTGCTGAATCCGGTTTGGATTCACTCTAAGAATTCGGGGAAGCCCTTTTACGCTATTTTACATAGGATTGATGTTGGAATTGTGATTGATTTAGAACCTGCTAGAACTGAGGATCCTGCCTTGTCTATTGCCGGGGCTGTCCAATCGCAGAAATTAGCTGTCCGTGCTATTTCTGAGTTACAGTCCCTCCCTGGAGGCGATATTAAGCTTTTGTGTGACACGGTTGTGGAAAGTGTGAGACAGCTTACTGGATATCATAGGGTAATGGTTTATAAATTTCATGAGGATGAGCATGGGGAGGTCGTGGCCGAGAGTAAAAGGCCTGACTTGGACCCTTACATAGGTTTACATTATCCGGCAACGGATATTCCCCAGGCTTCAAGGTTTTTGTTTAAGCAGAATAGAGTTAGGATGATAGTGGACTGTCATGCCACGCCAGTGCGTGTGGTTCAGGATGATGGGTTAATGCAACCTCTGTGTTTGGTTGGATCCACTCTTCGGGCCCCTCATGGTTGCCATGCTCAGTATATGGCTAACATGGGGTCAATTGCTTCTTTGGCGATGGCAGTTATTATCAATGGAAATGACGATGAAGCTACTGGGGGAAGAAATACAATGAGGCTTTGGGGTCTTGTTGTTTGTCATCATACTTCTGCACGTTGTATTCCATTTCCACTTCGATATGCTTGTGAGTTCCTAATGCAAGCATTTGCACTTCAACTGAATATGGAATTGCAATTGGCGGCTCAAATGTCGGAGAAACGTGTTTTGAGGACTCAAACTCTTTTGTGTGATATGCTTCTTCGTGACTCTCCATCTGGCATTGTCATGCAAAGTCCCAGCATTATGGATCTTGTGAAATGTGATGGGGCTGCCCTTTATTACCAAGGTAAGTATTACCCATTAGGTGTGACGCCATCTGAGGCCCAGATAAAAGATATTGTCGAGTGGTTGTTGGCATTCCATGGAGATTCGACTGGTTTAAGCACCGATAGTTTGTCTGATGCTGGTTACCCTGCGGCAACCTCACTTGGGGATGCAGTTTGTGGGATGGCTGTTGCTTGTATTACTAAAAGGGATTTTCTATTCTGGTTCCGGTCACACACAGCAAAAGAGATCAAATGGGGTGGTGCAAAGCATCATCCAGAGGACAAAGATGATGGTCAAAGAATGCATCCACGATCTTCATTCAAGGCATTTTTGGAAGTGGTCAAGAGTCGGAGTTTGCCATGGGATAATGCTGAAATGGATGCAATTCACTCACTGCAGCTTATTCTTCGTGACTCATTCAAGGATGCTGAAGCAAGTAATTCTAAAGCCGTTGCACATGCTCAGCTTGGGGGACTAGAGCTACAAGGGGTGGATGAGCTTAGTTCAGTTGCAAGGGAAATGGTGAGGTTAATAGAGACTGCAACTGCTCCCATATTGGCCGTAGATGTTGAAGGTCATATTAATGGGTGGAATGCAAAAGCTGCAGAATTAACAGGACTCTCAGTTGAGGAAGCCATGGGGAAGTCTTTGGTTCATGACCTTGTTTATGAGGAATATCAAGAAACGGTTGACAGGCTTCTTAGTCATGCTTTGCAAGGTGATTCTTACTTATGTCATCTTTTTCCTTACAACCTCAAAATCTGATGAAGTAAACTGATATCTTTTTCATTTTATTTTGTATAAACATGCAACTATACTGATCAGATAGACTTAGCGAATAGAAGTAAGGATCAATTCAGAAAGAGTTATGGTTTTAGCAGTTCTGAGTTTTGATAGTACCTTCATGCAAGTTGAAAGCTATACCAAATTCTACAATATATAAGCACTAAATTTTCATAGTTATGGTTTCACTTGCAAATGTTTCATTTATGGGAATATAAACTCTCTTTTCCTATACCATTCTTCAAAGAAATGATGTGATATTTCCAAAATGCTTAATGCTTGCTTTGATACTTTGTTTATGTTGCTTCAATTGATGCAGGCGAAGAAGATAAAAACGTAGAGATAAAAATGAGGACTTTTGGCTTAGAAGATCATAAAAAGGCTATATACGTGGTGGTGAACGCTTGCTCTAGTAAGGATTATATGAATAATATTGTTGGAGTTTGCTTTGTTGGTCAGGATGTTACAGGCCAAAAGGTGGTGATGGACAAATTCATCCACATACAAGGTGATTACAAGGCCATTGTTCATAGTCCCAATCCTTTGATTCCACCAATATTTGTTTCGGATGAAAACACGTGTTGCTTGGAGTGGAACACTGCCATGGAAAAGCTCACTGGGTGGCCTCGGGGGGAAATCATAGGGAAAATGTTAGTTGGTGAGGTTTTTGGCAGTTGCTGTCGCCTCAAGGGTCCAGATGCTTTGACAAAATTCATGATTGTTTTACATAATGCAATTGGAGGGCAGGAGGCAGATAAGTTCCCTTTTGCCTTCTTTGACCGCAATGGGAAATTTGTTCAGGCACTGTTGACAGCAAACAAAAGGGTGAATATGGAAGGCCAGATTGTAGGAGCGTTTTGTTTCCTGCAGATTGCAACTCCAGAGTTGCAGCAAGCACTGAGAGTCCAGAGGCAACAGGAGAAAAAATGCTTTGCTAGAATGAAAGAGTTAACCTACATTTGCCAGGAAATAAAGAGTCCTTTGAATGGGATCCGCTTTACCACCTCACTTTTAGAAGCTACAGAGCTGACTGAAAACCAAAAGCAATTTCTTGAGACTAGTGTTGCTTGTGAGAAGCAAATGTTGAAGATCATAAGAGATGTTGATTTGGAGAGCATTGAGGATGGGTAGGTCTCCTTGCCTAATTATACTAAAACCAAATATTAATTTCTTTGGACATGCATTTTCATCAGGAATTATATTGGTCTCGATTGTTTGGTTTCTAGAACTTTGAAGGAACACACATCTGACGCTAGACTATTTGAACTCTATTTCATCTCTGGCAATTGAATCTGTTAGATATATTTCTTGATTATGGATGCAATTGCCTTGGAATCTGACTTCGTGCGTTTAGAGTGGAATGCTAAATACTGCATCATAGTTTCCTTTTAACTATGTTTGAAATATTCTTTTTATGGATGAACGGTAATCTTAAGTGCACGAGAAAATTATCCTCTAGTGCTGTATCCATTTTAGTTTCCTTTAAGATTATTGTCACTACTTCTCATTTAGGAAATGTTTATATGACTAATATTGGTTGGTTTGAAAGTTAACCATAGCAATTTTGGGGAAATTAAACCAAAAACACATTTGTTCATTTCATTTGACTGTGAGGCATCAACCATGGATCTCTTCTAAGTTTGTATCTGTATTTTCTCTTGTAAATATGGCTTCAGGAAACTTAAGACAAACCACAAGGTTCAATTGCTGAATCTTTGGACCAAAATGAAATTTCTATGTTGCCTTGTGTTTTAGCGATATCTACTTTATTAAAGATCAAGCATGCATTAGTATTTCTATCAAAATCCCTCTTCCTGATTTTAGTAATTAGGAAGACATGATCTAATTCTTCGCTTGATGTGTTGGAACTAGTTCTATGGAGCTTGAAAAGGCTGAATTTTTCCTTGGGAGTGTCATAAATGCTGTTGTTAGCCAAGTAATGCTACTGCTGAGGGAAAGAAATCTACAGTTAATTCGGGATATACCAGAGGAGATCAAAACATTGGCTGTTTATGGCGATCAAGCAAGAATTCAACAGGTATTGGCTGATTTTTTGTTGAATATGGTTCGTTATGCACCAACTGGTGAAGGTTGGGTAGAGATTCATGTTCGTCCATCTTTGAAACAAATATCCGAAGGAGTCACCATTGTTCATACAGAATTCAGGTATTTTTGCTTTTGCTCTTCTATGCGTTCGTAAGATAAATATCAATGTATGCTACACTATCATTTTATGGGATCTATGGAAAACTTGGTTCTGCCAATTAATTTAAGTTCCTGTGGATTGGAACCTGTAGAAGTCCTGTCACAATGTACTTAATAATATATTATATATGGATTTTATTTTTAGTTTCTTTACATTTTGTTCTTTTTTCTTAGACTATTGATAATGTGAATCCTATTTATATCGTGGTGCTAATTTCACAAACAATGGTGTATTTCTGAAGGATGGTATGCCCCGGTGAAGGCCTTCCTCCTGAGTTGGTTCAAGACATGTTCCATAGCAGTCGATGGATGACACAGGAGGGCTTAGGGTTGAGCATGTGCCGGAAAATCTTAAAGCTCATGAATGGTGAGGTCCAATATATCAGAGAGTCGGAAAGATGTTATTTCTTAATTACTCTAGAACTTCCTGTACCTCAGAGTGGCTCAAAAAATGAAGACTAGGTTAGCTGCCCCTGATCAGATTTAACCCAAGTTCTTTTTCTGTCATTTACAAACCGTTTCTTATCCCGGTCGCATGGCTTATACATGAACATCATCACCTAGATCCACCTAATGGTGCTCAACAGACTGAAGAATCCTGGTACGTTCCACATCTAATAACCTTATCATATAAGCCAGCTGATCGAATGCCATGAGTGTAGTTCTTAAAAACCACAATGTTGCCCAGCGTAACTGTCATGTGTTGTTTAACAGGCAGTACTAAATGAGGGTAAGTATAGAATGTAATATATGTAATATCCCCTTCCACAACAAAAGGCCGTCGTGGTGTGAATTTGCTGTTGGATTGTAAAGCTATCTCCTGTTATCTATCATAATCCATAAGAGTTAGATTAGAACTTGTCATGATCCAAAGATGATTGTAACGTATTCACCTACATTAGCTTATCCCTATGCCACTTCTGCTTTGGTATAGAATGATATAGGCTTCTCCTTGTAATTAGTAAGGGATTATTTTGTAGAGAGGATAACTTAAGCATAATTTACTGTTTTCATACATTTATCCTTATATTGGCATGGATTGTTAAAAGGTTAAACTAGCTCTCAGGTCCCTGTACTATAGGCTTAGGAAAAAAGTAGTCCCTCTACTATAGAAGTCGAACTTTCTTGCAAAATAGGTAAAATGAGTAATTTGGTACTTATCATGTTTTAAAAAAATGTTGAATTTTAGTGTTCGTTTCCATCCTTTTTTAACGTTACTTTAAATCACGACAAGTCAGTAGTATTTAACGTTCAAAGATGATTTCAGTTTAAGATCTTCTGTTTGCTCCAAAATTAAATGCACATGGTAAAAGGACTAATTTGCTTTTCAGCCTATAGTGCAGGGTCTTGTTAGAGAATTAAACCTTTGTTAAGCAGTTATAGTCGTTTTATACGGTGTATATTTAGAAAGCTGATACTTCAATTAGTTGGTAAAGTATTGATCAAAGTTACCATTAAAGAAGTGTAGTGCAAGACATAAGTTTGCCTGTATTTAAAAGATTATTAAAGTATAATATTTTAATATTCATGTCTGAAAACGCAAGCAATATAGTATTCTTTTCCTTTTGTCCATTTGTGGTGGGAGCCTCTAGTATCTAATACCCGGTTGGATTGTTGCATCTCCTAAGCCATAAAGAATAAAGGTAGAAAGATTATTAGTTATAAAGCTTTTAACATTCCTTAAACATCATACCTATACTAATTTAATGACTTTAATTTGGATAAATTACATTAAGTTTATTTTTGGTAATTTATTTTTAAAAAGTTATAAAATAATCACTAAATTATTTGAAAGTTTTTATTGAAGTCGTTGGGTATTTGAAATAGCTGTTGTATGGTTTTTACCAATTAAAAGCTCTCATTCTCCTTTTATTCTACAGTTTAATTTTTTCATGAAACAATTTTGATTGTCACAATTTATAAATCAAAATCTAAACAACTTTCTTTTACAATATTTAGCATTGACCGTCAGATCGATTTAAATCTAAAGTATATTTTTTTACTTGATGGGTATTGATACACCATGTCAATCATCAAACCGTCACTTGAAACTCGTTAGTTGGATTTTTTAAAAAAAAAGAAAAATCTTAACAATTCAATGATAATTTTCGAATGGTTTAATGATTTAAATGAAAACTTTTGAGTAATTCAATGATCATTTTGTAACCTTTTGAAATTGAATGACCAAGACGTAAACTCGTTAACAATTTAATGATTTTGAGTGTAGTTTACTATATTAAAATATTTGTCTTTTAAAATTTTCTTAATTTCTTCAAAGAATGCGTATGTTAAATTTCATTATATCAATATTATTATAAAAAATTTTATTTAGTTGGTAGAGTGAGTTAAACAGAAAGTATTTAAAAGTTATTATAAGAGTATTTTAATATTTTTTAAGAATCTTTAAAATATTTTGTAATTATATTTTTATGTAACTTTTTTACTCGTAGGCCTAACAAAATCAATTTATTTATTTAGTTGAGAGAGAGGGTTTGAACTATGCTCTTTAGAAAAAAAAAAGACCACCAAGGGGGGTTCCATTAAACATTAAAATCAAGAACATCCGCAAGTACAAAGTCATGCAAGTCGATAAGATAATCAACACCTAAACGAACCTCATTCAAATAATCAAGGCCCATGCTACTCAAAGAGTCGGCCAATCTATTTGCCGCTCTAGGAGAATAAACAAAAACTGAAACAAAGTACAAGCCTCCAAAATTAAATGGCCCAATAATGTTAAGACAAATGTATCATGGGCAAACTTAGAAATTACAGAATAATTATCAAATTCTAAAGTGATTATTAGTTTTTGAATTGAAATATAACTACAAAGGTAATTAGTAAATTTATATTTTAGCCACTCAATTTTAAAAAGTTATAAAATGGTTATTAAACTATTTGAAAGTTTTCATTTAAGTTATTGGGTTGTTAAAATAGTTGTATGGACTTCTCTGTTCGTACTGTCTACACCAATTGAAGTTCTCCTTCCCCTTCTCTTCTATAGTTCAATTTTTTTTTCAAGAAACAACTTTGAACATCATGAATGTGCGAACCAAAATCTAAACAACTTTTTTTCTTCGATATTCGACATTGACTATTAGATAGATTTAAATCTAAGATTTGTTCTCTACTTGTTAATAGGTATTGATCTACTGTATGAACCGCCGAATTGTCACTTGGATCTCGCTAGCCAGACTAAAAAAAAAAGCAACAACCTAGTGACTTAATAGTTTAGTGATTTCAATAAAAACTTCTGAATAATTCAATAATCATCTTTTAACTTTTTGAAATTGGATGATCAAAATGTAAATTTATTAATAAATTAGTAACTTTGGATGTAGTTTACCCTTGTAACAATTTTTATTTATTTATTTGATAACCTACCATTTTAATTATAGATAAAAGAAACATAAATAAAAGAGTTGATTTCTATTTAATAGGATTCTAAACTATTGATATCATACCTCTGAAAAAAAAAAGAATACTCAAAGGAGCCATTTTATATATGAGGTTTGGGCTTTGAGTTAGATAAAACTTAGGTTTTGGTTAAGATTATATATTTAAATATTGTAAATATACATATTATGTTTAGATAATATACTTGAGTTAGATTGGGTTTGGGCTTACAAAATTTTGCTCAATGCCTGACACAAATAATAAAATGGGCTTACACTTTTGTCCAAACTCATTTTTCAAGTTTTGTATTTTTGTCCAAGTCATCTTATGTTTCAAATGAGCTTTAGAATTTAGGCGGATAATTGAACTCTTAGACAACTCTGCTCTTCACACAGCCTCCCAAACCATCCCATCCGCGTTAGGCACCTCCACACCAATGCTTACAAATTTATGCATTCACATCCAATGTCACATCTACATTTACCTTGGTTAGGCCTTCCAAAGGTGGCCGCCATTTCACTTCAACTAGCAAAATAAGGTGATTTAAGAGGTTGTAAACTCGAAAATCATGATCCAATCCCTTAGCATAGTTAAGTGCGAGATGTGGGGGGAGTAAGTTTACCATGCACAAACTCACTGTTCTTCAATTCCAAAGTTCCTCAAGCAAAATGATCAAATTGGTTAGAGCGTCCCTGTCTAGCTTACACATAACAAACTCAAGCCAGTCAATACAATAAAAAACTTAAAAAGTAATATATGGTCATCAATACCTACCAATCTTAAGGTGGCATTTGAAACCTGACAATCTTTGAGTGTAGGTAAGGTCAATTTTTTGTCAAACTTGCATCTATGATATCTTGGATTTGGAAGATTTCTCATATTAACAATCTTAGTGTCAATTCACAAGATACCATATCTAGTCGCGATGTAAAAATCTTCGAAAGCATTTTGGACTTCCAAGTTTTTCTCGAAAAGACATTGCGAGGACCATTACCCAAAAATCGTAAAAGGAGCTAAGAATACCCCACTTTTGTCAAATATATACCTGCCGAAAAATGTCCCCCATTGAGTGTATCTCTCAATCCACGCCTTAAAAGATTCGATTGATAAGATCAAATCTGGTTCAGATTGAGTGAAAGCCTATTGAACAAACTGCTCATCTCACCCTATTTCTCCCTCATGTATTAACTGACTATTCGTAGCATCTCCTATTAAAGTTCCTTTGTAAGTTAACTCCGGTCCAATAATGTCTTTGTTTCCCCATCTATACTCCCATATATGCAATTCTTTGCCATCCCTGATCTGCCAAAACATGCCCAGTGCGAGCCTATTTGCAGCTGTGCTCAAGCTTGTCAATATGAAAAATAGTTTGCCAACATGTTTATAGTTAAGAATATCATCATCCAAGAACTATCATTAAGAACCTTGAAAGCAAGAAAGTCTCTATGTTTTAAGAGACAACAAACTTGTCTACCTAATAAAGCCAAATTAAAAAGTCTGACATTTCGAAAACCCAAGCCTCCTATACTGTTAACATAGCCCATCCTTGATCCTCATTTCAACCTTGCCACCGGAACTTGTGTATTACACTCACAATTGCATCAGTTATCAAGTTAGGCATAAAAAATAAAACCATAGCATAAGTGGGGAGTGACTGCAAAATCGATTTTACAAAGACCTCATTGCCTCAATGAGATAAAAGGCATTTGGACCGAATATAAATGTGCAAATAAACCCTGTCAGTCATCCTTTTAAAAGCATTTGGTTTGTTAAGATCCACAACCAAAGGCAACCTCAAATACAGTTTAGGATCCGCCATGACCTTTACTTCTAATATACGACTCAATACTTAGCGTCAAGAGTATTCAAACTGAAGTAAAGTAGATGTTTCTCAAGATTAACCTTTTGGTCAAAGCTACTTTCATAAATCATTAGCAAGTCCCTCGCTTTTCTTGCTTCAGTCTATTTATTTTTGACAAACAACAGGTTATCATTACCAAAGAGAAAGTGATTCACATTAGGACCATTCTGACTAGTCCAAATACCTTTCAAAGAACCATCCAATTGAGCCTAGTTTAACAAAATTGAGAGTTCTTCCATACATAAAAAAAAAGAAAAAGAAAAAATATGGGGACAAAAGATCCCCAATCTTTGATCGTTACCTGTTTCAAAAAAGTCTGCCAGTCTACCATTGATCCTAACTACATACCTGACGGTGGAGACACAACACATCACTCTTTCAATCCACCCATTGCTAAAACCCAATCTGCACATAATCCCTTGCAAGAAACCCCCATTCTACTCTGTTTTGTATTTTGCTTATGTCGAGCTTCAAAGCACACTATTTATTTGGACCTATTTTTTTACTCTTGTAAGTAGTGCATGAGCTTTTTAAAGTGTAACATAATCATGAATCATACAGCTGGACACAAAAGCATATTGAGACATACTGATACAATGTGGAAAAATTCACTTTTAAGTATACTAGCTAACATCTTCGAAACAATCTTATAAGTGACATTGTAAAGGGCAATAGGCCTAAAGTGCACTATTCTAGTATATGATCATCAATCTTAGTGTTGGGGGTAAATCCGGTTAAGTAACGATAAAGTAAAATAATGAAGAAATTGAAAAGATCGAATTCAAATATTTTACATGAAAAAATCCCTCCGAAGAGGAATAAAAACCATGGGTAAAGATAAATTCATTAAAATGGAAAAAATGAAGAGTATAAAAGATGGAGATAAAACTAAATCCCGAAACCCAAAATAATATCACTCAAAATGTGAACACAAAATTCTCTAAAAGCTTGTAAAAGCTAATACCTAAATGTGTAATGGGTTATTTTTCTAAAATGAAAAAAAGGTCTATTTATAGGCTAAATTTGTAGGTCAAATAATATTAAAGTAACCTACACTAATAAGAGTTTAAGTGGAAAACTAATATTAAAGTAACCTATATTAATCAGAGTTTAAGCTGGAAACTAAAAGTAGAATTTAACGAGAAGAAGAAAAGTCAAAAAATGCGAGACATAACTCCACAAATCTCCACATTGACTTGTATTTCTATTAAGCCTTCTTTGCCAAAACCCACCACGGGCATATCTCAAACTATGCAGGATAATAACTGAGTCGAAGTTGTGGTTAGAAGATGGAAGTCTTCTAGTCTTCGGCTTGTGCATTGCCAAATAAAAAACTGACCCGGGTCTGTTTTCCACAAATGTAGTGCCCTATCTTTTCAAAACCTGCATTCAAAAGAAAACCTTTCTTATATGAAACAATCATACCTTATTCCCTCCTATGACCAAATTGTCTTCACTTCAAACGAGTTAACTTCGACTTCTTAACAAACGAGGGACGTCCTGTTTTACCGGTCACCGTTGATCTTTCTAGAATATAAAGACTGTCAATCTTTTTACTTTTCATCAAAATGAGAGCCCCATGGGAAACATTAATGTCGCTTGACTTGATGTTAATTCTACAACTCTTCGAGTCCAAAATTCCCAAGGAGATGAGATTTTTCTTTAAGTCAGGTACATGCTTGACTTTTGAAAGTGCTCTAATTGTCCCGTCGTGCATCCTAATCTGAACAGTGCCAATATAGGTTACCAAACTGGGTGAACCAATCCCCATGCACACAACTCCACCTTCAACTGTACTGTATGTGGAGAACCAGTCCCTGTTGGGACACATATGGAAAGAACACCTTGAATCTAGGATCTACTCGATGTAAGTTCGGAGCTTTCACTTATTGACACCAACAAGAAATAATCACCCTTGTCATTGGCCAAATTAGCATCAGCTAAATCTTCCTTCTTGCTTTCAACAGTCCTTTTATTTCGTAGTTTGTAACAAACTGCCTTGACGTGACCTAACCTTTTACAATAACGACATCTCTTGTCTTGCTTTCTTGATGCTATCAAAACTAAGGCTTGCCTATCTAACTTGCTATCTGAACCAAACTCATTGTTGAGTTTGTCTTTGCTCAACAGATGACCCTTCACATTCTCAAATGAGAGGTTATCTTTGCCATAAATTAGGGTCTCCCTAAAAGACTTGTATGAAGGGTGTAAAGAGCACAATAATAGCATAGCCTAATCTTCATCGTTAATCTGAACCTCAAAATTCTTTAAATCATTTAAAAGATTAATAAATTGACTGATGTGATCTCTAAGGTGCTCAGTTTTGTCCATGTGAAATGTGTATAGATGTTGTTTTAACACCAATTGTTTAGCCAAAGACTTTGTCTTGTAGAGAGTTTATAATATTTTCCATAAGGTGAATATCATTTTCTCTATCAAAACCTCCTACAACACATTATTTGTTAGACATAATTGAATCATGGATAGATCTTTTTCATCTAACTTATCCTATTCTAATTTATCCATGTCTTCAGGCTTCTTATTTGTAAGGACCTTCTTAAGATCACTTTGAACCAGAATTGTTGTAATCCAAACTTACCATAGATTGAAAATTTTAATGCCATCGAACTTATCAATATCAAACCTTATTCCTACCATATTTGAACGGGTTGATTGTGAAAATCAAACTAGCTCTTGATACCAGTTTATTAAGGGATAAATCTGGTTAAGCAACTAGTAAGTAAAATAACGAAGAAATTGAAAAGATCGAAAACAAATATTTTACATGAAAAACCCCTCCGAAAAGAATAAAAAACCACGGGCAAAGACAATTTCACTAAAACGGCAAAAACGAATGGTACAAAAGATGGAGATAAAACTAAACCTGAAACTCGAAATAAGAACCCTCAAGTAAACACAAAATTCGTTGAAAGCTTGTAAAAGCTAATACCTAAATGTATAATTGGTTATCTTTCTAGGGTGAAAAAATGGCCTATTTATAGGCTAAATTTGTAGGTCAAATAATATTAAAATAACCTACACTAATCAGAGTTTAAGTGGAAAAATAATATTAAAGTAATCTACACTAATCAGAGTTTAAGTGGGGAACTAAAAATAGAATTTAACTAGGAGAGGAAAAGTAAAAAAATACGAGGCATAACTCCACACTTAGGAATAAGAACAATGATAGTTTCATTAAAGAGCACAATATCAATAGTATCATTCAAAAAATCAAGGAATAACTAAATTAATTCATTGCCAACTACACCCTAGAATCTCTTATAAAACATATCAGGAAGATTATCATTCCTAAGAGCTTTATTGAGATCCATTTACTTAAAGGTTTGGTGCACCTCTTGGGCAATAAAGTCGGCCATCAACATTTAGTTTCGTTAAAAAAAATTTATAGGTTGCATAATGGTAATTTAAAATTTTTCATGCATTTAGGATCAACTTAGATAGTTAAGAATAATAGAACATCAATAATATAGTACCTGGTTGTGGTTTGATCCACTTTGACAAGTTGGTGAAATTGATTTGCAGTTTAATTCAAATGCCCTGCAGGGAATTATACCCCTTTTATGGAAAAGGCTATATCTCAGGTGACAAAATTTAAAATAATGTGATTTAAAAACTATTTTGAAGAGGATTCGAAGATTTACAATCTGGGCATAAGAGTCGCCCAAGAAGGTGGTGGATCTAGTGCCTTAGTTAGACTAGAAGACCGTTTTTCTATTAAATAAATATTATTTGTGTTTTACTAATTCAACTAGGATTCTACTATCTCTCATTATAAATAGATGGCACTGATAGAGCTATTACACAAGTTCTATACAGGTTTGAGATATTATTATTCATACAAGTTTGGGAATCACAATTTACTAGTTTTTATTGAGAGTGAATTACTTTCCTATCGAAAGTAATAAATTGTTTCTAGCTCTGTGTTTGGTTCGTGATTGTTCGAACCCACACCCAAAGCAATTTGTGGTACGAGAATAACAGAGAAGGCTGTTCAATTGAAAGCCGAGAATGTCTAGGATTTATTTTGCTTAAAGCACAAGTATTTTTTGAAAAAAAAAATATTGTTATAAATATCACAAACCGACTCGATTTTCAAAATTTTAAGTTTCCGCTGTGACAAAATCATTTTTAAACCAAATTTTTCCAAGAAAAGGTTATTAGAAAGACTTGAAAAGTCAAGTCGAAGTTACCCCTATGAAATCTAATGATCAATCTCATACTTCTCATAGAAACCTGCATTAATTTACAAAAACAACCATATCTCGAGCTATAAACCTTGAATCTAGGTTATTCAAAAATCGTTTCAAATAGAACTCAAAGATCTACAATTTGGAAACGAGAATCACTATAACAGCTCAATTTTTAGTGGTACTGAGAAATCAAGCTCGTAATTATTAAATATTAATATTTATGAGGATGTTATATTAGCAAATTAAAGTTTGGTCTGATAATTGTGTTGCATTAGTAGTTAATTAAGGTGTAAGGACTAAATTGTAAAAGTCCAATCGCTATAGGTTTTTAATTGGCCAAAGATTTAGAGAATTAATGAAATTTTGGTATAAATAGAAAGTAGAATGTCCCTATTAAATGTATGTGAAGTCAGATTTTAAACCGATACTAAAAATTAAAAGTTATGGCTATTTCGAGTTTAGGGACTATATTGAATAAAATGTAAAACTTTAAGGGTATCAAAAAATTAGATTACATAGGTTCATTCATGTCATGACATAATATAAAAATTTTTGGTGTTAATGGATTGTATAAAATAATTGTTTAGATTAAGAATCGGATCAAAGTGAAGATAATAAAGGAAAAACTAAAATTGTTTATTAGTCCCTGAAGAATCGACTTGCTTAGTATTTTGATCAAGTAAGTTCATATGGTATTGATTTACTTAGGTTTTATCTATTTGATTTGTATATATATGTTTGGTTGTGAATTAATTGGTTGTGAATTGGGATGAAAGGTAAGAATTGAACTAAATTGAAAAGTGATGTTTATATGTGTAATAAATGCTCGTATGAACTTAGTAAATGTTAGAATACGTTTGATACGCCAATAGGGTCTTGTGCATTCTTATACTAGATTGATTACAGATGTTACCAAGGTCCATAACTTGTTGCGAATTCTCAAATATATGTGAGACGAGTATAGCTCGAATGAGAAACTAGATGTGTCATTATAAAGGTTTAGCCAAGACGGGTAGCCTAATATGTATAAATTTAGCTCGAATGAGCAACTGGTGTGGTGTAGATACTTGTGCCTCTGAGTCCTTTACTAGGGTTCATCAGGCGAAACATATTATATGGAATGAGAAATTCAAATGGGATGAAATGAAGTTGATGTTCAAATGGAAAAATATTGGATGAATTGAATATGAAAAATGGATTAGAGTAATGCCTTTGACATGCATGTGATTTTATTACCCTTTGATTGAATGAGTTTTTGAGATTAGTTATCTAAATTGACATGAATTGGCATGTTAAGTAATTGTGGTATCATATGGTTTTGATTATAAGTTAATGCTCACCTTGTTGATGTTTTGATTTGTCATGTTTAGCCAAACTATGCCAAGTTAAGGTAGCTTGTAGCATCTAGACAAAAGGATAAGGTATGTCTTGTATTATACATACGAACTTACTAAGTATCCTATATGCTTAACTTGTTTGTTTTTCCTTTTCCTTATAGATTGTCACCTTGCGGTGCTGGTCAAGCTAAATCATCTCAAAGCTCACACTATCACTGAATCAGTAGTTATCTAATCATTTTGAGTCTAGGGTTGTGGCATGTATATAAGTGCCTTAGTGTAATCTTTAATGTATAAAAGTCTTGATGAGTTGAAAATTATGATGACTATGGTATATGATGATTTTGAATGTTCGTCATGGCATGTGATTTAGTTCATGCATAACAGTTTCAGGAGTTAAAGATGCACATCGGGTTGAAACTGTTGCCCATGTCACTACACCAAGACATCAATGTCGCAACATCGAAGACAGAAGCTAAAAACAAGTCCTAAAATGAAACTGCCTGCTTTGTCAAGACATGCCTCCTTTTGTGTTTTGACATCGATATATGTTGCAACACGGCTTCGTCACAGCCAAAAATCCCTGTGTGTGTCGATTGAGACTTTTAGGGGCAATTAGGGGTCTTTTTACAACTTAAAATCCTAATTGCCATTATAAACAAAGGGGAACTTTAGTATTTTGATTTTTTTTCTATATAAACAACATTATAACCAGATTAAGTGGGAGCCACCACAAATTACATAGATTAGATTTGAGATTTCATTTGCTGTTCGTTTTTACTTGAGTTTCTTTTATGTTTGTGTAATCGGAAGATCCTATTTTGAAGAGAGACTTTCGTGAGCTGAGATTTTTTTGAAGCCGCGCTTTTGCATTGATTAATCCATGAGCTTTCTCCAACTTTTCTTCGATTGCATTATTTATATCTATTTTTTTAACTTGGTTAATTGATTATTTGTGTAAATATTAGAATAAGTTTATGCTTTATAAAAGATCTCATATGTTTCAAATATTTAACCTAATTATTGATTAAGTAATTAATAACCTAAAATTGGGTATTTATTTAATAGTACTTAGTATACTAGGAAGTGACGACCCTAGTAGAAGATCTAGACAGATGAGACTGAGAGAGTATCCGTGTGCCTAGGTGAGACCGAGAGGCTATCTTAGGTGGTAATCCTTAGTGAAAATGAGACTGAGAAGGTATTCGTAAATAAGGGTGGCAAGTTCATAATTAAGGGTAATTATTGACTTAATTAATAACTAGGAAATGCGATTGATTTTAGGCTAAGTATCTCACGTAGTCGAAACAAGGAATAGGAAAAATTTGAATAACTTAACCTAAGGTTAGATTTAGTGTTAGTTTACTGTAATTAGTTTAATTATCTTAACTTGGAATTGACATTACTAATGTAACTCAATTAGATTAATAATTATTTACTGTAATTGATTTAATAGCAATTTTCTCCAATCTGCAATTCCTTGGGTACGATCCTTAAAATACTTACCAAGTGTTCTGTTGGAACACATCTATATTACAATTTGACTTGTACGCTTGCAGAAATCACACTTAATTCTTAACTTTATATTTTTTCACGATTTTACACTCTCGACATTTGCATGTCAGGAGGCGGTCAATGACCACCCGCCTGTTGGATTTGGTGCCCTGAGTGTAGCATATTCATTTTTAAACTTGTAATTTTTTCGATCAGATTGGTTAATAAAAGAATTCATGGATTACATTAATATACTTAGTATAATTGTCCCCATGTGGTTTTTGCATGCAAAGCAAAATAGAAGCAAATATTGGCTCACTAGTTGTCTAATGTTTAAACTAATACTAAGTGGTATTACGTAGTCAGATCGTAACACGAAAATATAGCTTATATTAGTAGTTGAACCTAAATATGACTTTAGCCTAATCGAAAATGAACAAACTGATTGAAAGACTAATATACCGTTTATCAAGTCCAATTGGGGAGATGCTTTGTCTTAGGCATCGGAGTGGATGACTCCCAGATGATAGAGACATAGATGTGATTGATTGGACTGACAGTGCATTGGAATGGACCCAAGAAGAATAGATCCTGAATTCGTTTATGGATTTATTCACTTGTGACGTTCATAGTGTGGCATACCTAAATCCTAAGTGGGTGACAGACTATACATGCATGACTCGTATACTTTGATGTAAGTAAAAGCTTGAGTTCAAAAAGATAAGGAACTGAAAGCTACTGCATTGGGTATACGACTTTTGCAGCATGTAGCGTCATTCACAACAGTGGAATTCATATCCCAAAACATGGGTAAATGATATCCTCTCATTGGCGCTACATGTTTGATGAAAAGTAAACGTGACCATGGGTCGTTCGTCTTTGAGATAAATGACTTGATTACTATTTGGTAGTAATTGACTTTTCATCATGGGTCGTTCGTCTTTGAGATAAATGACTTGATTACTATTTGGTAGTAATTGACTTTTCATGAAGGAAGATGTAATGGTTACCATGAGATAAAATAGAACCATTTTGAGAGAATGAATATTATCCTAAAGATATTAAGGATATTCTATGAGGGTAACACACTTATGACAAGGTCATTGGACGAGCACTGATCGAGCTGATTTTGTAATGGTATGCTGTTGGAGAGAGCTTAGTCTCGATACTATAGTCGAAAAGCTGGAACTTAATTATAAATAGTTTGATCCCTAATTGGGTATGTCCAATTTGTCCCTCCACTAGCTCGTTGAAATAAAAAAAATGAATTGCACGTTGAATCAAATGAACAGAAATGGATAGAAATGGTGAAAATGGAGAAATGAGAAACATTTGGAAATGAATGTGGTTTGCTCCAAAATGAAAATGACCTGGAAATGAATTTATGATTTTGAATGAAGTTTAAAAATGGAAATAAATCATTTGGTCATAGTGAACCTATTGACTGTTGAAATAGTAAATATATTTTCTCATAAATTCTTTTATGGTAAAGTTGTTATTATTTTAACGAAATTAGAATTGGGTTGAAAAGATTATTTAATTGGAAAATTAATTGAGATGTGTATTTTGGGAATTGGAAAAACAAATATCGGGTTGGATCTAATTATAAAGCACTGGGTTAAAATTTAATGAAGTACTTGTAATTAGACCCGATATGGGAGAGGCCCAAAAGCCCCTCATGTTAAAAGGAAGGATGGCAAACTCTATTATTATTAACTAGGGTTGTCGCCCCTATACTTCTAGTTAGACTAGGGGTTTATTTTCTATTTGAAATAGACTTCTACAATTTAACAAGGGTTTTACTTCTTTTCGCTTGGTTTAGTCGCTCATACGACTGAAATGTAGTGCATGTGACTCTAGAAATACATGCCATAATAGCCCGTGATAATATGATGCTTTCCAATTTGAATTTACGTTTTTTTCCAATATAGATAAACCATTTCGACCGAATCCAATCAAGCCGTATTCAATGAGGTTGAAAATAATACCTCCGCTTCTGATTAGAGAGCTGCCTAAAAATTGCCTGTTTCGCAAGGGCTAAGGAATGAGTCAAGACATGCCTTTTTACAAATGAAGAACTAGTGGTTCATGCAATATATGGGAGCTACCCCTTCAGCTCCTAAGCAACAAATACCCCTCCTCCCCAGTGATGCCTCCAATGGCACCCCATTGTCCTCAAGGTCCTAACCTAATACATGTAAGTCGTCCTTCGATTGATAAAATCTAAAAATACAGGGAGGAGGAGTTTAAAGGTATGAAAGATGATGATCTCGAGAAAGCTGAGTATTGGTTAAAAACACATTGAGATTCATCAACGAACTAATGTGTACCTATTAGCTCGAAAGGATCAACCTAAGAACACAAATAGGGAAGTTGAATAAGCCTTTGTGATGTTGTGGTAGAAGCAATAAAAATTGTACAAGAACACAATGATTTATAGTGGTTCGGCCCCAATTGCCTACTCCATTACCTTAGCTTACCACAACTAAGGATTTTCCCAAATTCACTAATTTGGCATCCTTTGAGGACAAGGTTTAACCTTACATCTCTCCTAAGATTTATGCCCAAAAATCTTAAGATACAACTCCCTTAAGGTTTCTACCCAAACATTAAGAATTAACCATTTCTCAAAGAGAAACAAATAAGCAAACAAAGAAACAATCTTTACAAGATTAGGATGTTTGCCAATTAAGCACAAATACAAAGAACACTTGAGCTAAATGAATACAATGAAAGCTCACAAGTGTTTACAAGAAAAAGGTATGAAAGAATTAAGATCTAAGTTGTTTTGATTGATCTTTAAGCTTGAAAGTGCTTTCTTGTTGTTATAGGTATTTGAAGATGGTATTTATACCCCCTAATTGATTTCCAACTGTTGTGGTTGTTGTAGAAGTGAATATAGCCATTTGGGATGAAATACTAGGTCATTAAATTTACCTACAACAACGTGTATCGATACCTATTCAGAAGGTATCGATAATTTTTTTATAATTAATACTGATTCCAGTGATCGTTGGAGTAGGAATATCAATACCTAAGGGATTTATCAATAATTTTCATAAACTTATCGATACCAGATTGATACCCATCAGAGGTTACAAATTCAAGAATGTCAATTTGGTATCAATTAATAGTGAAGGTATTAGTATCTTGTAGAATATCAATACTTTGACAACAATTATTGATAGTTTTTGTCCTAGAGCAATTATAATATGTTTGAAAATGATTAAAACATATTTGAAAATGTTTTACTCAATTAAAACCATTTCAACTTAATTATATGAAATTGCTTAACTTTAATTGTATTCAAAAACAGTTTAATGTGTTGTATCAAAACATATTATCCAATAAAGCTTAGTTTAATAGTACCTCAAAAGATTGCTTGAAGTGCTAGGTATCTTTGCTTAAAGAATAAGCATATTAGTGGTGGATAACTCTGACATCTGTAACCCCAAGAGATTGGGTAAATTTGGGATTCTTCCAAACTGAGTTTAAAAAGAATATGTCAACCGATTATACCTAGAAAAGAAGAAAAGAGACTTCATGGAACTGAGATAGGGAGACATATTAGTAGCTGAATATGAGTGAGTTTATTCGCCTTAGTAAGTATTCCAGAGAGCTCTTAACTACTGAAGCAAAAATATGTACTCGTTTCCAGTAGGGATTGAATGAAGACATTCATATACTTGTGTGGGCATTAAAACTGAAAGAGTTTGCTGTTCTGTCTGAGCGGGCCTAGAAAATGGAAGATATGAGAAATGAAAAGAAACAAGCTAAGTCTAAAATTAGAGATATCGAAAAGCGCAGTATGACCAGATCTTTTCCAACACCTCCATCCAAAAAGACGAGAAACTTTCAAATTCATTTTTCCACTCCTACAAGAATTGCAAGAAGAGAAATGTTAAGATAGAGTCATCAGCCTGTTGGATCTAGTGCTCGGAGTGCAGTATGTTTGTTTGTAAACTTACAATTCTTTTTCAAATAAATTGATTAATAAAACAAGTTCATTAATTAAATTAATATACTTTGTATGATTGTCCTGACATGGTTTTTGCACGCAAAGCAAAATCAAAGCAAATTTTGCTAAGTGGTATTACATGGTTAGATCATAATACAAAAAGACAACTTATATTAGCAGATGAACCTAAATATACCCTTAGTCTAATTAGAAATGAGCAAACCAATTGAAAGACTAATATGCCATCTATCAATTCCAATTCGGGAGATGCTTTGTCTTTGGCATTGGAGCGGGTATCTCCCAAAAGACAGAGACATAAAAATGATTGACTAGATTGACAGTACATCAGACTGGACCCAAGAAGAATAGATCCTAAATCTTTTTATGGATTTATTCACTTGTGATGTTCATAGTGTGGCATACCTAAATTTTGAGTGGATAACAACCTATGTTTACGTTATTCATACACTTTAATGTAAGTAAAAGCTTCAGTTCGAATTGATAAGAAACCAAAAGCTGGTGCGTAGAGCGTACAACTTTTGCAGCATGTAGTGTCATTCAGAATAGTGGATGTCATAGCCTAAAACATGGGTAAATGATATCCTTTCATTGGCATTATATGGTTGATGAAAAGTAAACGTGGCCACGGGTGGTTCGTCTTTGTGATGGATGACTTGATCACTATATGATATTGGTTGAGTTTTCATGAAGAAGGATGTAATGGTTACTATGAGATAAAATAGGACCATGATGGGAGAATGGATATTATCCCAAAGAGAACAAGGATATCCTATTAGGGTAACACACTTATGGCAAGGTCTTTGGATGAGCACTAAGTAGTTGCTTTCATAATGGTATGCTGTTGGAGAGAGCTTAGTCGCAATACTATAGTGGAATTAATTTGTGACTAAATGAGTTTATAATTAATAGGCAAAAAGCTGGAACTTATTTATAAATCATTTAAGCCTCAATTGCATATGTCCAATTAGTCCATCCGCTAGCTTATTAAAACTAGAATTGAATTGTGTGTTTGAATCAAAATGAACGGAATGAATAGAAATAAAGAAATGGAAAACATTCAGAAATGATTATAATTTTCTCTAAAATGGAGAAATGAAATCATTTAAAAATGAATGTGGTTTTCTCAAAATGGAAATGGAATTGAAAATGAGAAATGATTCATTTGCAAATGTACACGGGTTACTCAAAAGTGATCGTAAGAATCAGTTTATGTTTTTGAGCTATTTCAAAGCTCAAAAATGAAAATAAACTATCATGTCATAGTGAACAAGTTGAATTGTGAAGTATTAAATATATTTTTTTGAAAATTTTACTAGGGGTAAAATTGTCATAATTGTAATGGAGATAAAATTGGGATGAGAAAATTATTTAAATATAAAATATTAAAGTTTATTTTGAGAAATAGAAAAATAGAATTAGTTGGATCAAATTACAAACTACTGGGTCGAAAAGTTCGAGAAGTACTTGTAATTGGATCCAATGTGAGAGAGGCCCAAAATCCCCTCATGGAACATGTAAGGGTGGAAACCCTAGTTGGAATACTAAGGGGTGTCATCCACCCTACTCATACTTTAAGTAGGAAGTTATTTTTTTTATTTAAAATAATTCTCTCTAATTCAACAAGGGTTCTACCTTCTCTCCTAATAAATAGATGACACTGGTAAGGTTATAAAATAGAACTTTAAGATATTGTTACTCTACCGAAAAATAGAGAGAATTTATTCTCAACTGTTAAATATATTTTTCCAGAATAACATTTTTATTTGTTTCTATTTTGAATAAAGAATTTTCCTTTTCATCCAAAAAAAAAGGAAAACATTTTCTAGTTCTGTGTTTTGATTTAATTGGTTTGAACCCACACTCGAAGTAGTTCGTGGTATGAGAATAGCAGAGAAGGTCATTTGGTTGAAAGTTGAAAAATGTCAAGGATCCGCGTATTCAAAAACACAAGTGTGATTTTTGTTTAGGGTTTATTGTTATAAATATCACAAACTGAGTCAGTTTTCAAAATTTTAATATTCCATTGTGCAAGTAAATTATTTTTAAATCAAAATTTTTGTAACACAGCGATATCAAGCGACGTTAGTAGCTAGTATAAGGAGTGTTAGGAATGTGAGTAAACCAGTTTGCGATCACTATTGTAAAATAATTTCTGAGAGTGTAGTCTGAAAAAGGGAGCCTGTTTCAAATGTGGTTCCACTGATCATTTCATGAAAAGCTATTCGAGGAATATTGAGACTGGTATAGATCATGCTTCAAAGCCAGTGTCAACTCCACAGAGGGGTCGAAGACCAAGAATTGGTGATAGTCTGGTATCAATCGAGGTGGAACAAGAGATACATCAGTGAGATCCGAGGCTCGAGTGCCTACTAGTACTTTCTCCTTATTTGATATATCTATGAATGCATTGATTGAGCCTGGATGAAATCATTTATGCATTTGTAGCTCATTAGTAGCGGAAAGAAACATGCCTGTAGAAATGAAAAAATTTGATGTTCGGATAACTAACCCTTTAGGCCAAAGTGTAATTGTCAATAAAATTTGTAATAACTGACCACTAAAATTCTAGGGCCGAGAGTATCTAGCTAATCTGATGTTGTTTCCATTTGATGAATTTGATATAATAGTCGATATGGATTAGTTAACTCTTCACAATATTGTGGTCAACTGTAAACAAAAGAGAATATTGCTGCAAAGTGTGGATGGTGAAATAATAAATGTAGAGGCCGACAGACAGATTTAAATGTTCAACTAACATAATATCGAGAATGTCAGCTCGAGAATTGATTAGAAATGGGTGGAAGTGTATGTAGCCTATATTTTGGATATTAGATTTTTGAAATCCAAAATAGATCAAGTTCCAAAAATTTAAGAATTTATAGACTTATTTCCTGAAGATTTTTCAGGTATACCACCTGAGAGAGAAGTTGAATTTGCTATTGAAGTAGCACTCAATACTACAATGATTTCTTTCGCATCGTGTAGAATGGATCTGACTGAATTGAAAGATAAATTGAGATAACTTTTAGATTAGGAATTTATCCAACCGAGTGTGTCACTATATGGAGCTCCAGTGTTATTTGTGAAAAAGAAAGACGAAACCCTGAGATTGTGTATCGACTATCGCTAGTTGAATAAAGTAACCATAAATAACAAGTATCCATGTCCCCGATTTAATGATCTGTTTGATCAACTGAAATGAGCAACCTTGTTGTCTAAGATATTATCAACTTAGAGTCAAAGAGTCAGATGTGCCAAAAATAGCATTTCAAACTTGATACGGACATTATAAGTTTTTGGTAATGCCATTTGGGCTTACTAATACCTCTGCCGCTTTATGGATTTGATGAACAGAATCTTTCAGTTGTATCTGGACCGGTTTGTCGTTGTGTTTATAGATGATATATTGATTTATTCGAAGAATAAAAAAGATCATGATCAACATCTGAGGGTTGTGTTACAAAATTTGAGGGAAAAACAATTATATGCTAAGTTTAGCAAATATGAATTATGGTTGCGAAAAGTGAGATTTCTAGGCCAGCTGATATCAGCTCGATGTATTCGAGTTGATCTGAGTAAAATCTCAGCTATCATTAATTGGAAACCTCCAAAGAATTTCACCGAAGTAAGAAGTTTTTTTTAGGTTTGGCAGGATACTATTGACAATTCCTCAAAAGATTCTCGATGATAATCCTTCCGTTAACAAAATTTCTATAGAAGAATGTTAGTTTTGTTTGGTCAAAAAATTATCAGCAAAAATTTTAAAAGTTGAAAACAATGTTAACTAAAACTCCGGTTCTATCCTAGCCTGAATTCGAAAAAGAATTTGTTGTGTTTAGCGATGTGTCACTCAACGATTTAGGCTATGTACTAATTCAAGAAGAGAAGTAATTGCTTATGCTTCTCGACAACTTAAGTCGTATGAAAAGAATTATGCTACTTACAATTTGGATTTTGCAACCGTAGTTTTTGCTTTAAAGATATGAAGATACTATTTGGACGGCGAAAAATGTCACATTTTCACTTATCATAAATGTCTAAAGTACTTGTTGATGCAGAAAGAATTGAATTTGAGATAATTCAGGGGGCTTGAGTTGCTTAAAGACTATGATTTCATCATTGACTATCATTTGAGAAAAGCCAATGTTGTAAAAGCCATGAATACCTGTTCGACTTTGGATTGAGGTGACTCTATTTTAGTTGAATTGTGAGCTATACTTGTATTTCTTCAATGGATTTGGGAATTGCAAAAAGATGACACTATGTTGCAAGTGAAACGAAAACGTGTTGAAAGCAACCAAACTAATGAGTTCAGTTTAGGTGATAATGAGAGTCTATACTTTCGAAACCATTTGTGTGTACCAAAAGATTCAGAATTGAAGCAAGACATTCTATATGAAGGCCAATTTAGTACTTATGCGATGCATCTAGGTGACAATAAGATGTATAATACTTGAAATCATTGTACTAGTGGCCGGGATTGAAAAAGGAGATCATTGAATACGTAGAAAAATGTTTGCTATGTCAGCAAGTTAAAGCAGAAGATTAGGTCCCATCAGGATTATTGCAACCTATAGTGATTCTTGAGTGGAAATAGGAGCAAATCACTATGGACTATGTATTGGGATTTTCGTTAACGCCAAAAAAGAAAGATGTAATTTAGGTAATAGTTAACAAGATGAAAAAATTGACTCACTTTATTCCTGTGAGAATAGATTAATCATTTAAAAAATTGGCTGAAATTTATATTTATGATATTACAAGATTGCATGGAGTGTATTTATCTATCATTTTAGATTGAGATCTGAGATTTGAGATTTACCTCTATATTTTGGGGTAAACTACATAGAGCTTTGAGCACTAAATTAAATTTCAATACAACATTTCACCCTTAGATTGACAATCAGAGTGAGTAATTCAAATATTCAAGGATATGCTACGTTGTTGTGTGATTGAATTTGAAGGCAGCTGGGAAAGATTCCTACCATTAGCAAAGTTTGCTTACAATAATAACTATCAGTCGAGCATCAAAATGAAACCTTATGAAGATTTATATGGTTGTAATTTTTGAAGTCCTCTAAGTTGGTCAGAGTTGAATGAAACGAAGTTAGCAAGAACTGATTTGACGTGAGGGACAAAAGAGAAAGTCAGATTTATTCAAGATTATTTTAAAGTTGCTTTTGACCAACAAAAGTCCTATGCTGATTTGGAAAGAAAAGACATTGAATTCGAGATTGGGGATAAAATCTTCCTGACAGTTTCATCTTGGAAAAAGGTTCTACATTTCAGTAGGAAAGGGAAGCTCAATCTGAGGTTTATTGGGCCATATGAAATTCTCGAGATAATTGGGCTTGTAGCTTATCGACTAGCTCTACCTTTAGAACTAAATAGGATTAAAAAAATTCATGTATCGATGCTATAAAGATATAGATCTGATCCCTCTCATGTGTTAACTCTCGGCGAAATTGAATGGTAGCTGAGAAATAAAAGCTTGGCATTAGTGAAAGGAATGCGATGTCGTCATGGTACAGAAGAGGCTACTTAGGAGCAGGAGGAAACTATGAAATCTCAATACCTTCATCTTTTCTCAGGTAAATTTCAAGGATGAAATTTTTTACGGGGAGAGTTGTAATAGTCTGATTTTCATTGGTATTGAGAAATACAGTTTTGGAGCCCTCTTTTTGTAAATTGAGCTCGTAATTATTAAATATTAATATTTATGAGGATTTTATATTATCAAATTAAAGTTTGATTCGATAATTTTGTCGAATTAGTAGTTAATTAAGACTTAGAACTAAATTGTAAAAGTCCAATTGCAATAGATTTTTAATTGGCCAAAGACTTAAGGACTTAAATAGCAATAGCCAAAGGTCCAAAATGGTAAAGAAACCATTTTAATTTATAAGATAGTGGATGATGATGTTGTCTTCCATTAATAATGTTAATGGTAATTAGAATAAATTAATTAAATATTTAGTTAATTAACTAAGGCTAATTAAGATTTAATTACTGTATAAAAGAAAAAATTAATGGAAAAAAGATGTCATCTTCTTCATTCTTTGTTTCCTTATTGCCATCAATGGAAGGAAAAACTTAAAGGATTCTAAAACTTTTGGCCATTAATTGGTAAGCTCAATTAAGTCATTTTATTGTAATTTTTATGTTTTTGAGGTCATGGGAGCTTGATTTCTTGAACAATTAGGCTTGAAATTTTTAGATTTTAAGTTTGGATGGTGAAAAGGACTATATTACAAATTTTAATTATTAGTTTTGTACATAGGGATTGAATTGAATAAAATGTGATTTTTTGTGAAATTGTGGTATAAATAGATAGTAGAGGGTCCCTACTGAATATATGTGAAGTCGAATTTTAAAGAAAGACTAAAAATTGGAAGTTATGTCTATTTTGAATTCAGAAACTAAATTGACTAAAATGTAAAATTTTAGGGTATCGAAAAATGAAATTATATAGGTTTATTCGTGTCATGGCATAATATGAAAATGTTTGGTATTGATGGATTGTATAAGATAATTGTTTAGATTAAGAACTAGATCAAAGCGTAGATAATCGAGGAAAAACTAAAATTGTTGATTAATCCCTAAAGAATAAACTTGTTTAGTATTTTGATTAGGTAAGTTCATATGGTATTGATTTACTTAGGTTGTTATGTATTTGATGTGTATATATATGTTCTATTTGAATTGGTATCAAAGGTAAGAAATAGATTAAATCGAAAAGTGACGTTTATATGTGTAATAGATGTCTGTGTGAACTTAGTAAATGTTAACATATGTTTGGCATGCTAATAGGGTCTTGTGTGCACTTATACGAGATTGATTACAGATGTTACCAAGGTCCAACATTTGTTACGAGTTCTCAAATATATGTGACATAGGTTTAGCTCAGATAAATGTGTCGTTATAAAGGTTTAGCTTGGATGGGTTACATGATATGTATAAATTTAGCTCAGACGAGCAACTAGTGTGGTGTAGATACCTGTGTATTTGAGTTCGTTTACTAGGGTTCATTGGGCAAGTATATGAAATGAGAAATTGAAATGGGATGAAATGAACTTGATGTTCAAATGGAAAAATATTGAATGAATTGAATATGAAAAATGGTTTAGAGTAATTCCTTTCACATGTATGTGATTGTATTACCCATTGATTGAACGAGTTTTTAAGATTAGTTATCTAAAGTGACATGAATTGGCATGTTAAGTAATTGTGGTATCATACTGTTTTGATTATAAGTTAATGTTCACCTTGTTGATGTTTTGATTTGTCATGTCTAGCCAAACTATGCCAACTTAAGGTAGCTTGTAGTATCTAGATAAAAAGATAAAGTATGTCTTGTACTATACATATGAACATACTAAGAGTCCCATATGCTTACCTTGTTTGTTTTCCTTTTTCCTTATAGATCGTCACCTTGCAGAACTTGTTAAACTAGATCATCTCAAAGCTCACACTATGACCGAATCGGTAGTTATATGATCATTTTGAGTCTAGGGTTGTGACATATAAATAAGTGTCTTGGTGTCATCTTTAATGTTTAAAAGTCTTAATGATTTGAAAACTGTGACGACTATAGTATATAATGATTTTGAATGTTGGCCATGGCATAATTTGGCAATGTTTGATGCTTTTGGGAAGGAAAGATATGAATCTATTTAAACTTGGTATGTTATTGTTGGTAGGATGAGATAAATAAAAATGGCTAAGTTGGTGCCTAGTTAAAAATGGTAAGTTTGATTGTCGTGCTTGAAATATGTGTTGGTGTATGGTTGATTTGGTTCACTTTAAGGTAAGGAGAAGTATGTATTAATATTTTTTGTTATGCTTTAGTGTGCTTTGGCATAGGTTCATTTGGCATTTGATTGAATGCATTGAAATGAATAGTTTCTATTTTTATAATAGGTTGGATTCAATCGGAATTGGTCTTGATTAGAAATGACTTATTTTGGTATGAAATGTCATGAGTTTGGAATGTTTTAGGTGAACATTTTAACACCACAAAATTGGACCTAGAAGTTTCGAGGGTATTTAAGAATTTTAGCCTATGTGCTCAAACTTTCATAAGTTTGGTAACCGATAATGTTTTTGACAAAAGGATATTAGGATATTAAATCAATTTTTGAAAATGAGGTTTAAATGTCTTTAATTTTGAAAATAGGAATGATTTTTAAAAAAGTCAAAACTGAGAGTTTTTATGTAGAATTTGCCCAAAATTTTAAAATTGAACCTAATAAACCCCCATTCCTAGTATTATTTCACAATAGTATTTCCTCTTTGCTTGTTGTGTCCTCCCTTGATCTTCTCTTGTTTTTCCAATTGCTTTTGCTTTCTAATCCCTAAACCCTCTTGATTTTCAACATCCTTGGTACTATAAATCTCCATTAAAACCAAGAAAACACCCAAAAACTTCATTAATTTCATCATATTCTTCAAGAGTGGATTTGCCAAAATTTCTTCAAAGTTTATTTTTCTTGCATTCAAGGTAACCAATCATCTTCCTATTAGTTTTAAATGTTATATAGGCTTTTAAATTTAATTTTTAGCCATTAAATTAATGGTGGATTTCGGGTTTGTGGATTAAAACTTGGTTTTAAAGTCTTTTTCAAAATTTTTTAACTTAATTAGAAGGTTTCTAAAGTTACTTTAAAGTTTCGTTAAGGAATTCTCGAGTTTTAATAAATTTTCGTCATAATGGCTAAAATTTGTCGAAAAGTATCAATACCTTGAAATGTGTAGTTTTGTGTAGTTTAGAGGTTGAGAATTAGATGTAGATGAATATGTAGATGAACATAATTTGTTTCGTGCTAAAATATTAAGTGTAGGCTGACATATTTGAATTTAAATCTTCCTCTGTTGAAGGTTTCGGCTAATAGTGAACGTAGCTTAGGCTATTATTTTTTATTGTATAAGGTGAGTCAATAAATGATTGCTGATTGTTTGTCTGTGTGGTTTGTCTTGTTTAAGTGTCGAAGTCAATAAGAACTTCAATGAATAGAGAGAAATGCAAAGAAAAGCTTGCCTAAGCTTTTCGCTCTTTGACGAAAGCATATTTCGGGTAAGTGTTTTGAAATTACTGCTTGTAGATGATTCATTGTGTAATTGGAAATTTAGAGGTAGCCAAAACCCCTACTCTAAATTTCGAGTGTAAGTGTTCTCACGCCCGTGACTAAATGTGATATATGTATGCTTGTGAAATTATGAATATGAGATGCTATAATATATGCTAGAAGTTTATGATGACTGATGTCAAGATGAATATGAGGGTGTGTTGTTCATGCCATGTGATAGCAAATATGAGGGTATGTTATTCATGCCATGTGATAGTGATTATAATGTGCTAATGATGTGAATATGCGGTGAATATGTGCAAAAAATTGGTAAGTAAATATGTGATAATAATGTGGTTATTTTGGCCTTATGATATTATGAAATCGTTGGATATAGTCTGCATGCTATAGGATTGTGAGTACTCACCTTTATGATGTGATTTTTGGGGCGTTGAGGCCCAAGGACTATTTTCAGAGAGATAAGGGAATGTGAGCTAGGGATATGTGTGTTTGGTATGTTGGAGAGGCTAGCTATATGATTCACTTATGGGATATGTTCAACTCTATGAGTCATTTCGGTGTGTTGGAGATCTGTGTATTCGATGAGTGGTGAGAGTCCACTTTATGTTTCATGACCTCAAGAGCCAAACTATCTTAACATGTGACTGAAAGTGATTAAATACGATTAATGTGTGTTGTAATATATGTTTAAATATTCATGTAATTAATGTGTAAATATTCATGAAAGTTGATTAAATGTGTAAAATATGAAGTAAGAGTAGAAGCTATTATGGTTATGTTGCATGTTTACTTTGTTATTGCATAATAACCTGTTTACATAGTCGTTATTCTGAGCATTCACTGAGCTTGTTAAGCTCACCCACTCTTTTTTAACCATTGCAGATAAGTAGTGCCAGTGTGAGCGATGTAGTCTCGAGGGGTGATCCAAGCCAGAGTTTTAGTTGCTATTAGTAAGTGTTCTTTTATTATTTGTGTTTTTAGGAATAAAACGCTATGTGGTAGATTTTATATCGATTTTGCTATGGTTTTTAGTTGATTGCATACTTATTAAGCCTGATGATTTGTGGACTTAAAATATGATGTTTGGGACTACTATTTGGAACATTTTGATGTTAAGTTTATGAGGTAATTGATGCATGACTTATATAACTATTTTGGTATGATTTATATGTTAATATATGCTATGTTCTTATGGTCTAGAACAGAGGTATTGATATTCGGGTTTTAAAAATGATACATCTACGATTTTCAAAAGTGTAGTATACAATTTTGTAAATTGGTATCAATATTTTATCATGAGTATTGATACCCGAGGTAAAATCATCTATACTTTTCAGTGGTACCGATATTTTTTGAAAGTTGGGATTTTAAGTCAAGAAACAGTAAGCTTGTTTGGTGTTGATTGTCCAAGTGGTATCAATACCACTTGAGAGAATTATCGATACTTCTTTTCCAGTATCGATACCTGCGTAATAGCTTTGAGAAATTTTGTTAAGTGGTCCTAATGTAAGTTTAGTACTTATTTTATGTTTATGTAACGAATGCTTGACGTGTTTTATTGATAAAAATTAAATGTATAACTTACAATTCATGTGAATGCTATGTTAAATAAAACAAAAAAAGATGCATGCGTAAAAAACGTGACGATTTAGAATGAACATAATGCAAGACGATGGTGTAGCGTCCTAGTATTCCGGCTTGATGACCGGACCGGGTATAGGGTGTTACATTTGATGGTATCAGAGCCTATGTTCAATAACACTTGGACCTAGGTGATTGTTGTTGGTATGTTGATTGGGGTTTCGCAACCCATGGATTTAGAAATCCAAGTAATTGAATTATACTCAATGTTTGAATTGCATGAGATATCTTTTGGTGTGATGCATGTGGGGTAGGAACGGAAACACATTGCCTTTAATCCTAAAATTTGCTTGCAAGAATGAGACTTGGATCATTTCCTTCGCCACTCACACCTTTTTTTTATTTGTTTGTGTATGTTAGATTAGTTCGATATGCCTCATAAAAGTGTGAATATGAGAGCTAGTGCTCAGGAGGAGGGTACATCCTCTGCACCTCCTATGCCACTACGTAGGGTGAACATACCTAATGAAGGTGTAGGCCCTCTGATGGAAGCAATAATTGGAGCATTTCAATGGGTTGTTGGTGCTAACCCTACTCTTGCACCTGCCAATCCTGCGTCTGTGAATCGAGGTTTGCTGCTTAAACGTATTCGAGTGTTAGGTGGCAAAGAGTTTTTTAGAGTTAAAGGGACTGATCCGACCATAGCTGAGTACTGGTTGGAAGGAGTTGAAAGGATCTTATAGTAGATATCCTGTTCTGACGAGGAGAAATTGGGTTGTATAGTGTCCTTACTTGACGGTAAAGCTTATCGTTGGTGGAATACTATCAAGAGAGGTACAACTGTTGACCCTCTGACTTGAGATTACTTCATTAAGGTTTTTAGGAGAAAGTTCATGGCGACTAGTATATGGAAGCTCGTAAACGGGAATTTTTAGACCTTTTGCAAGGTGGTTTGTCTGTGGCTAATTATGAGGTAGAGTTTGTGCGCCATAGTCAGTATGCTCTTGAAATGGTTTTGACTAAGAAGGATCATTGTAAGAGGTTTCATTTTGGGTTCAATCAAGAGATTCGGGTTTACTTGGTGGCCTAAAATGTTGAGTTGTTTGGTGAGCTTGTGGAAAAAGCCAAAGTTGTTAAGGAGACTTTGGCTAAGCCAACTCGTTTTGTAGTGGCTGAGACTGGTAAGAGGGCTTCTGATGGTGCTTCTAGATGATTGCCCAAGAGGGTGAGATAATTATAGTTTTTGTAGGAGGTGAGATATGGGTTTCGACCGAGTCAGTCTAAACAATAAAGTAACATTGTGGCTAACACTAGTGGTTCGACTGGTGTTCTGGATGACCGCTCTGTGCTCATTGTGACTGTAGACATCTTAGAGACAGGTTAGACTACGAATTGTTGCTCACACTGTTGCTTCGCAAGTTGAGTTTTGAGGTCCCGCTCTGGTTTATGTTGTTAGGGAACCTGAGGATCAAGATCTGACTGATGTTATTATAGGTACTTTCACTTTGCAATCTATTCTATTATTTTCCTTGGTTGATTTTGGTTCTACGCATTCGTATATTTTGAGTGAATTAGCTTGTAAGTTAGGGATTCCTATGGAGGTGATTGGTTTGGGTATGACTGTAATTAGTTCCTTTGGAGATAGTGTTATGGTAAATAAGGTTTATCATAGTTGCCCCATCATGATACAAGGGTATGTTTTCTTTATTGGCCTCATGGAATTTCCATTTTATGGTTTTGATGTTATTCTTGGGATAGAATGGTTGATTGAACATAAGGCTAAGGTAGAGTTTGATACGAAGCGAATTACCTTGAGGAATTATAATGGGTTGGAAATTGTTGTAGAGGGTGAAAGACTGAGATTCCTGTCTAAAGTGGTTTTGGCTTTGAAAGCTGAAAATTTGAGAGGAAAAGGCTGTGAGGCTTACTGAGCTTATGTGATGAACTTGATTAGTAAGGAGTTAAGAGTTCAGGATATCCGAACCGTTAGGGAGTTTTCTGACGTGTTTCCTGAAGAGTTGCCTAGCTTACAACTGGAATGAAAAGTGGAGTTTGGAATTGAGATTTATATTGGTACTGCACCGATGTCCATTGCATCCAATCACACGGCACAAAAAGAGCTCAAGGAGTTAAAATTTTAGTTGTACGAGTTGTTGGATAGAGGGTTCATTCGATTGAGGGTATTACCGTGGGGTGCTTCAGCTTTCTTTGCGAAGAAGAAGGATGGCACGATGCGAATGTGCATAGATTATAGGCAGTTGAATAAGTTGACATTAAGAATAAGTATCCTTTGCCTTGGATTAATGGCTTGTTTGATCAATTTCGAGGTGCGACGATGTTCTCGAAGATGGACTTAAGATCTAGGTATTATTAATTGAAGGTGAATGAGTCTGATGTGTTGAAAACTGCTTTTAGGACCTGATATGGGAATTATGAGTTTTTGGTGACACCGTTTGGATTAACTAATGTCCCTGCTATGTTCATGGGTTTGATGAATCGAGTGTTCCACTTGTGCTTGAATCAGTTTGTGGTGGTATTCATAGATGATATTTTGTTGTATTCTCATTCTGAGGAAGATCATGATGAGCACCTAACAGTTGTTTTGCAGATTTTGAGGGATAAATAGTTATATGAAAAAATAAGTAAGTGTGAATTCGGGCTTAAGGAAGTTGCATTTTTAGGACACATGGTATCAACGAAGGGATTTGAGTGGATCTTAAGAAGATGAAGGCAATTTTGGAATGAAAGCTGCCTAGGAGTGTTACAGTAGTTCGAAGTTTCCTAGGTTTGGCCAGTTATTATCGTAGATTCAACCTGACTAAGGTACCAGTGTTGATTCAACCTAAACCTAGAAAATATTTTATGGTTGATAGTGATGCTTCGTATTTGGGTCTTGTTTGTGTTTTGATGCAATAGGGTAAAGTTGTGGCTTATGCTTCGAGATAGTTGAAAACGCATAAGTGCAACTATCCTACCCATGATTTGGAATTAACACTTAAGATTTGGCATCATTATTTGTATGGAGAAAAGTGTGTGATTTATATAAATAATAAGAGCCTTCAGTACCTCATTGCCCAAAAGGAGTTGAATTTAAGGCAATGGCATTGGATTGACCTTTTGAAGGATTATGATTGTGTGGTTGAGTATCATTCTGGTAAAGCAAATGTTGTTGTTGATGCATTGAGTAATGACAGATTTGCGGGCTATGTTTGTGCACTAGAGTTTGGCTAGTGATGGTGCTTTGTTAGTTGAACTTCAAGTGAGGCCGACTTTGTCTCAATATATTAAGGAGAAATAGTTGTTCGATGGAGATTTGTTGAAAAGGGTTCGTCAAGTTGAGCAAGGTGTTACGGGAGACTTTGATTTTGATGCAGAAAGTATATTGAATTTTCGAGGTAGATTATGTAACACCCCGAACCCGAAACCGACACCGGAGTCGAACACGAGGTGTTAACTGGCTTTAGCCCCTTACAAAATTTATTTTCCAGACACTGCCCAATCTGTGTACTAGCCGCTTTAAAAATCATATCTTGAGTTTCGTAACTCAAAAATCAGTTTCGTAATTTTTCCCAGAAACTAGACTCATGTGCCCATCTATGTATTTTTTTCTAGAATTTTGGTTGGGCCAATTAGTACAGTTTATTAGTCAAAGTCCCCCAAGTTGCAGGGGTCGACTACACTGACCTTTGTCCATTACGACTGGGATATCTCCCTGCACGGGGCTTAAATACTGTTTCCGTTTGTTTCTATGAAAACTAGACTCAGAGAGGAATCTGCACATATTTGGTACGACCCCTAATTATCTCTGGTTAATTTATAATGAATTTCCAAAGTCGGAGCAGGGAATCCAGGAACCGTTCTGGCCCTGTCCCACTACAATCTGATTATCTCTTAATATACTGCCCATATGATCTTTTCGTTACTTCCTCATGAAAGCAGACTCATCGAGCTTCGATTACATAATTTATTCATCAATTAATTCCACTCCCACTATTTTTAGTGATTTTTCAATCTCATGACACTGCTGCTGCCAGCATCTGTTACGAAAGTAACTAGGTCCATTTCATGCCTACCCTTGATCCAATTCAATCGAACATTCGTGCCATTTTCGCATGGCTTAAAGTTTACATGCCATAATTCAAACACAACGTACTAGCTTATACATGCCAAAATGATCTTCTAAACACACTAAGAAGAAAGTACCAAAACTTGCTATCCGGTGTGATGACTTCAATGACGGCCCGACCCCGCAAAAATAGATGAGACCAAGCAACCTATAGTGGGTGACAAGGAAACATCGAGTGAGTTTATAACTCAGTAAGTCATAAGCAATGCACTACCATCTATCAACAACATTATCACAAGAGGAAACAAAATGGAACGAGACAATTTACTCTATCCATACCGAACCATACCATAGTTCCTCCAACTTATCAATTCAATTTCATATCAATTCATGCATTCACATTCTATATACTCATCAATAGGACATTGAAGCAATTTCATAAATCGATTTATTTTCGTTACAATCAAACGACTATACGACCTTTCACCCATCCTACGATAAAACTTATGTACGTGACTTCAAGTATATTTGTCACATAGGTTCGAACTTACCGAGCTCAACACCAAGTATAAGCATAGCACCTATTAGCCACGTGCTCAAGACACTTACCCGACCCGCTGTCCGCGATCGACTCAATAGTGTCGCACACATAGTGTCCATAATGATTCACGAATGTATATTGAGCCCGCACACTCAGTGCTATACAATCAAATCGCACACTTAGTGCTACATAGTTAGACTCGCACACTTAGTGCCGCATGGTCAATTCGCACACTTAGTGCATCATATTCATTTCGCACACTTAGTGCAACATAGTCGAATCGCACACTTAGTGCTGTACAATTTAATCCCGCGCACCTAGCGCCAATCTCATGGTCATAAATGGTTATCCCGCACGTTTAGTGCCGAGATCAACAACTCATTACATCTTACCTCTTTTCATTCATTCAACAATTTCATCATCACATACGTACATGCATATATATATGTATATTTATTCATTCCAATCAGCATCAATACATACACATTATGACCATTTGAAATAATACCCACTACATGCTTAATGACTTACTTTATGTTGGGTAAAATAATTCCGAGTGGGCTACTCGATGACCTTCGATTTCCCCTTGTTGGACGCCTCTCCTTTAGGTTCTTGAGCTTAAATAATACAAATAAGAGTATTCAATATTTAACTCAATAACATGAATTTATTTATCACATTCGGCAATCACACATCATTAAATTTTCAAACCAAGATGTCATTATATGACCACATATACACATATCCATATACTCAAGCTCAATAATTATAATGTAATATCATGTACCCACTTTAAGTATATTGCCGAATATACTTAATCATACATACACCTAACCAAAACAATTTCCTAAAATCTTCATATCATTTATACACTAGGCCGATTGCCCTCACCAAGTTCACCTATGTTCTTCAACAATTCCTTCATTGATCAAGCACATATTCGGCTAAGAAATGGCAATTTTAGCAACCTTCGATTTAGTACTTAACTTTTACCACATATCAAATAACTCATTTCCTTACTCATGTGACCACGTATATTCGGTCATGCATACACACATAAAATCAATTTGGAGACTCTATCAATCCCACATACATTCGGCACCTTCATCCACCATTCTACCAAGCATGTAACATTCAAACACAACCAAACTCACATTCGGCCCTAGCTCATAACAAGGTAGCCGATTCTTTTTATAGTTCAAACATTCCTCTATCATCATTCACCTAACTTTAACATGAAACCACAAAACTCACCATTTCTCATCCAACTAACATGAACAACAACCATTCCTTGAACACTTTCTCATGACCGATTGCTCATGTTATCAACAAGATTCAAGGTTTGAACATGGGCTATTTAAAACATGCATGCATCTCAAAGACAACATCAAACATACCTTAGTCTAGCAAACCACCATAGCCGATTTTCTCAAGCTCTTCCCCCTTCCTTTTTGCATTTTCGGCCAAGGATGATAAAAGATGAACAAATTTTTTTCTTTCTTCTTTAGAACATTCGGCCAAGGGGAAATGAAGAAAGATGGACACTTTTTTTTTGTTTTTCCTTCTTACTTTCACGGCAAAAGGGGAGGAAAGAAACAATTACCACCCATCCTTTCCTTTTTCCATTTCTTTATTTCCCCATACTTCTTATTATATTTCATCCTACATACCTCACTAGGCCAACATGTTCCCAACATGTTTCCACCCATAGCATGGCCGGCCACTACATATTAGGGAGGGGGAATTTGACATGCAAGTCCCCTTTTTCTTCCACATGCACTAATAGGTCCTCATGCATTGACCTATCACATTTTAAAATTTTCTCATATAAGTCCTATTGACTAAATTCACATGCAATCGACCAAATCGAAGCTTGAAATTTTCACACATTCATTATTACATATTCTAGATAATAAACATCACATTCAAACCTTTCGGTGACTCGGTTTAGCGGTCCCGAAACCACTTCCCGACTAGGGTCAATTTTGGGCTGTCACAACTCTCCCCACTTAAGAAATTTTCGTCCTCGAAAATCTTACCAGTAAATAGGTTTGGATATCGTTCTTTCATCGAGCTCTCGGGTTCCCAAGTTGCTTCCTCGATCCCGTGTTTGAGCCACAACACCTTAACCAACGGAACCCTTTTGTTTCGCAACTCTTTCACCTCACGAGCTAGGATACGTATCGGTTCTTCTTCATAACTCATATCGGCTTGAATTTCAATCTCTGATGGGCTAATTATATGCGACGGATCAGATCGATAGCGTCGAAGCATCGAAACATGAAAGACATCGTGAATCTTTTCAAGCTCAGGGGGCAAAATCAATCTATACGCAACTGGCCCCACTCGTTCGGAGATTTCGTACGGCCCAATGAATCTTGGGCTCAACTTGCCCTTACGGCCAAACCTAAGTACCTTTTTCCAAGGCGAAACTTTAAGGAACACTTTATCTCCCACCTGATATTCAATGTCCTTCCGTTTCAGATCCGCATACGATTTCTGACGATCTGTGGCTGCCTTCAAACTTTCACGGATTACTTTTACTTTCTGTTCGGCATCTTTAATCAAATCAACTCCGAAAATTTTACTTTCACCGAGCTCGGTCCAAAACAATGGTGTACGGCATTTACGACCGTACAAAGCCTCGTAAGGTGCCATCTTAACACTTGATTGAAAACTATTGTTGTAAGCGAATTCAATCAAAGGTACATACCGTTCCCATGAACCACTAAACTCAAGGATGCAACATCTCAGCATGTCCTCGAGTATCTGAATTATCCGCTCGGATTGACCATCGGTTTGGGGATGAAAAGCGGTGCTAAAATGCAGCTTGGTACCCAGAGCTTCTTGCAATTTCTTCCAAAATCGAGAGGTGAATCTCGGATCTCTATCCGACACGATAGAAATAGGTACTCCATGTAATCTCACAATCTGAGTAACATACAATTCGGCTAGTTTATCCAATGAAAAATCCGTACGCACGGGGATAAAGTGAGCCGACTTAGTCAGCCTATCAACAACAACCCAAATCGCATCCTTCTTACTTGCGGACAATGGCAGTCCGGACACAAAGTCCATTGTGACTCGGTCCCATTTCCACTCGGGTATCATGATCGGCTGAAGTAACCCTGAAGGCACTTGATGTTCCGCTTTCACTTGTTGACATATTAAACATCTCGAAACAAAGTCGGAGATGTCTCGCTTCATACCATGCCACCAAAACCGACGTTTCAAGTCGTTGTACATTTTCGTGCTCCCCGGGTGAATTGACATTCGGCTACAATGGGCTTCGTTCAGGATCATCGGAATGAGTTCCGAATTCCTTGGAACGCACAAACGACTTCTAAACCTCAAACAACCATCATCATCAATCTGAAACTCCGATTCCTTGTTCGGAACACACTCAGCTCGTTTTGCAACCAATTCATCATCGACTTTCTGAGCTTCACGAATTTGATGAGTCAATAATGGTTTGGCTTTTAATTCAGCTACTAACACATTGTCAGGTAGAACAGACAAGTGTACATTCATCGCTCGCAAAGCAAACAGTGATTTCCGGCTTAAGGCGTCCGCAACCACATTAGCCTTTCCCGGGTGGTAATCAATGACAAGCTCGTAATCTTTCAACAACTCAAGCCAACGTCTTTGTCGCAGATTCAAGTCTCGTTGAGTCATCAAATATTTGAGACTTTTGTGATCCGAAAACACATGGCACTTCTCACCAAACAAATAATGTCGCCATATTTTCAATGCAAACACAATGGCGGCTAGTTCGAGATCATGGGTCGGATAATTCCTCTCGTGTGGCTTCAATTGTCTTGACGCATAGGCCACAACTCGACCTTCTTGCATCAATACGCAACCCAACCCAAGTAGGGATGCGTCACTATAAACAACAAACTCTTTACCCGATTCGGGTTGTACCAAAATTGGAGCTTCAGTCAGATGAGTTTTCAGTTGATCGAAGCTTTTCTGACATTTCTCCGTCCATTCGAACTTAACATCCTTCTGAAGTAGCTTCGTCATTGGTGTGGCTATCATCGAGAAACCTTTGACAAATCGTCGGTAATAACCAGCGAGCCTTAGAAAGCTCCGGACTTCGGTAACATTTCTCGGAGGCTTCCAGTTAAGTATGGCTGAAATTTTGCTCGGGTCAACTCGAATACCCGATGCGGATACCACATGACCCAAGAAGCTAACCTCTCTTAACCAGAACTCACACTTACTGAACTTAGCATATAACTGCTTATCCCGCAAAATTTGCAACACTTGCCTCAGATGCTCAGCATGTTCGGTCTCATCTCTTGAATAGACCAAGATGTCATCAATAAACACAACTACGAACCGATCCAAATACGGCCTAAAGATCCGATTCATCAAATCCATAAACACCGCAGGGGCATTAGTGAGCCCAAACGGCATCACTAAGAACTCATAGTGACCGTACCTCATTCTGAAAGCAGTTTTGGGTACGTCCGAATCTCGAATCCGCAACTGATAATAACCCGATCTCAAATCTATCTTTGAAAACACCGATGCCCCCTTTAATTGATCGAACAGATCATCAATACGCGGCAACGAATATTTATTCTTTATCGTCACTTTATTCAGTTGACGATAGTCAATGCACAACCTCATGGTTCCGTCCTTTTTCACGAACAATACTGGTGCACCCCAAGGTGAGAAACTCGGTCGAGCGAAGCCTCTATCCGTCAATTCTTGCAACTGAGCTTTCAACTCTTTTAACTCGGTTAGTGCCATACGATACGGAGCGATCGAAATAGACGTAGTTCCAGGTACAAGCTCAATACCAAACTCTACCTCCCGAACAGGTGGCAAACCCGATAACTCTTCAGGAAAAACATCCGGGTATTCACAGACCACCGGCACCGATTCGGGTTTCTTTTCTAACTCCTTGTCATCAAGTACATACGCGAGGTATGCTTCGCACCCTTTCCTTACATATTTCTGGGCCAACATTGCTGATATTACAGCTGGCAACCCCCTTAAGTCCGCAGACTCAACTCGGATTATTTCGTTATTTGCGCACCTCAAATCGATAGTCTTGCTTTTGCAATTCACAACCGCATCATGCGCGGTTAACCAATCCAAACCAAGAATAACATCAAACTCGTTGAACGGCAAAAGCATCAAATCAGCCGGAAAACAGGATTCTCGGATTATTAGAGGGCATCTCTTACACACTTTATCAACAAGTACGCATTGACCCAAAGGGTTTGATACTCGAATTACGAGCTTAGTAGACTCAACAGGTAGAGTCTTACTGGTTGCTAAGGTTTCGCATACATATGAATGAGTAGAACCAGGGTCAATCAATGCAATCACATTAGTATCAAAGAGAGTGAAGGTACCAGTGATGACGTCGGGGGAGGTTGCCTCCTCTCGTGCGCGAATGGCATATGCTCTAGCAGGAGTACGGTTCTCGGCGCGATCGGCCGTATCAGAGGCCCCCCTCTGACTACCACCCCTGCCTCCTAATATTCTCGGTGGTCTACCTCTAGATGTCACTCCACTAGGTCTTGCACCTTGAATCTTATTCTTCTCATCCAGCTCCGTGCAATCTCTAATGAAGTGGTCCTTCGAACCGCATCCGTAACAGGCCCTGTTAGTAGACTTGCCCCAACATTCACCTAGGTGTCGTCTTCCACATTGGGGACATTCAGGTTTCTCGTGACGATTATTGCCCACACTAGCTACCGAAGTAGCTCGGGAGCCCATCGATGGTCTTGCCCTGATGGAAATTCCCGCAGTCGCCCTCGACTTATTAATGTCCTCCCTGAACTTCTTCACAGCTGAGAACGGAGCTTTACTCGTCGATCTTTTACGATAATCTCTAGCTTCAAATTCAGCCTTCCTCTTCTCCTTTCCAAGTTCCTCCGCCTTGCAGGCTCGTTCGACTAGTGTTACGAATTCCTTTATTTCCAAAATACCCGTTAGTAGCTTTAAATCTTCATTCAATCCTTCCTCGAATCTTTTGCACATAGCAACCTCATCAGCTACACACTCCCGGGCATACCTACTAAGTCTTACGAATTCATGTTCGTATTCAGATACAGTCATACGGCCTTGCTTGAGTTCCAAGAACTCCTTACGCTTCTGGTCAATGAACCGTTGGCTAATAAATTTCTTCCGGAATTCCGTTTGAAAGAAGTCCCAAGTTACTCGCTCGTTCGGGACTATGGAAATCAAGGTCCTCCACCAATAGTAGGCTGAGTCTCGCAGCAAAGATACAGCACATTTTAGACATTCATCGGGTGTGCATGACAATTCATCGAACACCCGAATGGTGTTATCAAGCCAGAACTCGGCCCTTTCGGCGTCATCAGTTACTATGGCCTTGAACTCCTCGGCCCCACGCTTCCTAATCAAGTCTACAGGTGGCTTACTCAGCCTCACAGGATCAGCGACTGATGGCCTTACAGGCTCTTGGGGTGGATTATTCAAATTTGGGAATTGTTGGACAGCCGGGTTGGCTCGGGCATATTGCGCGACCCACTCATTCATCATGGTAAAGAAGGCTTGTTTAGCCCCCTCACCTTGATTATTCGCAGATGACTGAGGTTCAACAGGCGGCGTCCCTTGTGCAGGAGCAGCCGCTACGCTCTCAACGTCATCCGCTAGGGTTCTTTCTTCATCAGGATCCATTTACTAATCAAGACAAAAACATTTCAACCGTCAGAAGTCATCACCCTTTTAAACATTAACATTATGGCATGTATAGCTAGACTCATACGTGCTATGGTAGTCCTAGAACCGACTAAACCATAGCTCTGATACCAATAAAATGTAACACCCCGAACCCGAAACCGACACCGGAGTCGAACACGAGGTGTTAACTGGCTTTAGCCCCTTACAAAATTTATTTTCCAGACACTGCCCAATCTGTGTACTAGCCGCTTTAAAAATCATATCTTGAGTTTCGTAACTCAAAAATCAGTTTCGTAATTTTTCCCAGAAACTAGACTCATGTGCCCATCTATGTATTTTTTTCTAGAATTTTTGGTTGGGCCAATTAGTACAGTTTATTAGTCAAAGTCCCCCAAGTTGCAGGGGTCGACTACACTGACCTTTGTCCATTACGACTGGGATATCTCCCTGCACGGGGCTTAAATACTGTTGCCGTTTGTTTCTATGAAAACTAGACTCAGAGAGGAATCTGCACATATTTGGTACGACCCCTAATTATCTCTGGTTAATTTATAATGAATTTCCAAAGTCGGAGCAGGGAATCCAGGAACCGTTCTGGCCCTGTCCCACTAAAATCTGATTATCTCTTAATATACTGCCCATATGATCTTTTCGTTACTTCCTCATGAAAGCAGACTCATCGAGCTTCGATTACATAATTTATTCATCAATTAATTCCACTCCCACTATTTTTAGTGATTTTTCAATCTCATGACACTGCTGCTGCCAGCATCTGTTACGAAAGTAACTAGGTCCATTTCATGCCTACCCTTGATCCAATTCAATCGAACATTCGTGCCATTTTCGCATGGCTTAAAGTTTACATGCCATAATTCAAACACAACGTACTAGCTTATACATGCCAAAATGATCTTCTAAACACACTAAGAAGAAAGTACCAAAACTTGCTATCCGGTGTGATGACTTCAATGACGGCCCGACCCCGCAAAAATAGATGAGACCAAGCAACCTATAGTGGGTGACAAGGAAACATCGAGTGAGTTTATAACTCAGTAAGTCATAAGCAATGCACTACCATCTATCAACAACATTATCACAAGAGGAAACAAAATGGAACGAGACAATTTACTCTATCCATACCGAACCATACCATAGTTCCTCCAACTTATCAATTCAATTTCATATCAATTCATGCATTCACATTCTATATACTCATCAATAGGACATTGAAGCAATTTCATAAATCGATTTATTTTCGTTACAATCAAACGACTATACGACCTTTCACCCATCCTACGATAAAACTTATGTACGTGACTTCAAGTATATTTGTCACATAGGTTCGAACTTACCGAGCTCAACACCAAGTATAAGCATAGCACCTATTAGCCACGTGCTCAAGACACTTACCCGACCCGCTGTCCGCGATCGACTCAATAGTGTCGCACACATAGTGTCCATAATGATTCACGAATGTATATTGAGCCCGCACACTCAGTGCTATACAATCAAATCGCACACTTAGTGCTACATAGTTAGACTCGCACACTTAGTGCCGCATGGTCAATTCGCACACTTAGTGCATCATATTCATTTCGCACACTTAGTGCAACATAGTCGAATCGCACACTTAGTGCTGTACAATTTAATCCCGCGCACCTAGCGCCAATCTCATGGTCATAAATGGTTATCCCGCACGTTTAGTGCCGAGATCAACAACTCATTACATCTTACCTCTTTTCATTCATTCAACAATTTCATCATCACATACGTACATGCATATATATATGTATATTTATTCATTCCAATCAGCATCAATACATACACATTATGACCATTTGAAATAATACCCACTACATGCTTAATGACTTACTTTATGTTGGGTAAAATAATTCCGAGTGGGCTACTCGATGACCTTCGATTTCCCCTTGTTGGACGCCTCTCCTTTAGGTTCTTGAGCTTAAATAATACAAATAAGAGTATTCAATATTTAACTCAATAACATGAATTTATTTATCACATTCGGCAATCACACATCATTAAATTTTCAAACCAAGATGTCATTATATGACCACATATACACATATCCATATACTCAAGCTCAATAATTATAATGTAATATCATGTACCCACTTTAAGTATATTGCCGAATATACTTAATCATACATACACCTAACCAAAACAATTTCCTAAAATCTTCATATCATTTATACACTAGGCCGATTGCCCTCACCAAGTTCACCTATGTTCTTCAACAATTCCTTCATTGATCAAGCACATATTCGGCTAAGAAATGGCAATTTTAGCAACCTTCGATTTAGTACTTAACTTTTACCACATATCAAATAACTCATTTCCTTACTCATGTGACCACGTATATTCGGTCATGCATACACACATAAAATCAATTTGGAGACTCTATCAATCCCACATACATTCGGCACCTTCATCCACCATTCTACCAAGCATGTAACATTCAAACACAACCAAACTCACATTCGGCCCTAGCTCATAACAAGGTAGCCGATTCTTTTTATAGTTCAAACATTCCTCTATCATCATTCACCTAACTTTAACATGAAACCACAAAACTCACCATTTCTCATCCAACTAACATGAACAACAACCATTCCTTGAACACTTTCTCATGACCGATTGCTCATGTTATCAACAAGATTCAAGGTTTGAACATGGGCTATTTAAAACATGCATGCATCTCAAAGACAACATCAAACATACCTTAGTCTAGCAAACCACCATAGCCGATTTTCTCAAGCTCTTCCCCCTTCCTTTTTGCATTTTCGGCCAAGGATGATAAAAGATGAACAAATTTTTTTCTTTCTTCTTTAGAACATTCGGCCAAGGGGAAATGAAGAAAGATGGACACTTTTTTTTTGTTTTTCCTTCTTACTTTCACGGCAAAAGGGGAGGAAAGAAACAATTACCACCCATCCTTTCCTTTTTCCATTTCTTTATTTCCCCATACTTCTTATTATATTTCATCCTACATACCTCACTAGGCCAACATGTTCCCAACATGTTTCCACCCATAGCATGGCCGGCCACTACATATTAGGGAGGGGGAATTTGACATGCAAGTCCCCTTTTTCTTCCACATGCACTAATAGGTCCTCATGCATTGACCTATCACATTTTAAAATTTTCTCATATAAGTCCTATTGACTAAATTCACATGCAATCGACCAAATCGAAGCTTGAAATTTTCACACATTCATTATTACATATTCTAGATAATAAACATCACATTCAAACCTTTCGGTGACTCGGTTTAGCGGTCCCGAAACCACTTCCCGACTAGGGTCAATTTTGGGCTGTCACAGATTATGTGTACCGCAAGATGTACATTTAAGAAAAACAATCCTTACAGAGGCACATGGTACCCCTTACGCTATGCATCTCGATAGTGGTAAAATGTATCATGATCTCTATGAGAATTATTGGTGGCCTAGATTGAAGCGTAATGTTGATGTTATGAATTTTGTGGCTCGATGTTTAGTTTGTCAAAAGGTGAAAGCTAAACATCAATTTCCTTCAAGTTTGTTGCAACCAATTACGATCCCTGAATGGAAGAGGGAAAGGATTACTATGGATTTCATTTTGGGTTTGCCTTTGATACCGTTAGAGAAGGATTCAGTTTGGGTTATAGAAGATCAGTTTTCAAAGAGTGCATATTGCTTGGCAGTGCGTAGCAATTATTCTTTGTAGAAGTTGACAGAGTTGTACATTGCGGAGATTGTACTTCTTCATGGTGTTTTGATTTCTATCGACTCTAATAGAGATCCTCGTTTTACTTTAAGGTTTTGAAAGAGTTTGCAAGAGGCTTTGGGATCAAAACTTACTTTCAGTACGGCTTATCACCTCCAAACTGATGGCCAGTCTGAGAGGGTAATTCAAGTGCTAGAAAATATGTTGCGAAGTTGTGTAATCAAGTTTAGTGGTAGTTGGGAGTAATATCTTTCTTTAGCAGAGTTTGCTTACATCAATAGTTTCCTAGCGAGTATTCGCATGGCACTGTTTGAGGCATTGTATGGTAGGAAGTGTAGGACTCCTTTGTGTCAGACGGAGTTAGATGAAAAGAGGTTCATTAGACCAGAATTAGTTTGAGAGACCGAAGAGAAATTGAAGTTGATATGTAAGAGATTGAAAGCAATAGAAAATTGGCAGAAATCTTATGCGAATTTGAAACATCTAGACATCGAGTTTCAAGTTGGCAATAAGGTGTTCTTGAATTTTTCTCCATGGAAAAAGGTTTTAAGATTTGGAAGAAAGGGTAAATTAAGTCAAAGATATGTTGGGCCTTATGAAGTTGTTGAGAGGATTGGACTAGTAGCGTATCAACTCAAGCTGTCGCTAGAACTTGAGCGAATTCATGATGTTTTCCATGTGTTTATGCTTCAAAATAAACGTTCAGATCCGTTGCATATTGTGCCAGTAGAGGAGATTGAGGTTTGATCTGATCTCACTTATAATGAGGAGCCGATGGAGATTTTAGCTCGTGAAGAGAAGGTTTTCCAAAACAAAAGGGTTCCATTGGTTAAGGATTTGTGGACCAACCACAAAAATGAAGAGGCTACTTGGGAAACCGAGGAAGCGATAAGACGTTAATATCCTTATTTGTTCAGCTTAGGTAAATTTCGAGGATAAAATTCTTTTTAGAGGGGGAGAATTGTAACACCCCAAAATTAGGCCTAGAATTTTCAAGGGTATTTTAGAAATTTTAGCTTATGTGCTCAAAATTTCATAAGTTTGGTAACCAATAATATTTTCGACAAAGGCTATTAGATATTAAACCAATTTCTGAAAATGTGATATATGAATGCTTGTGAAATTGTGAAATTATGAACATATATGAGATGCTATGATATATGCTATAAGTTTATGATGACTGATGTGAAAGTGAATATGAGCGTGTGTTGTTCATGCGATGTGACAGTAAATATATGGGTATGTTATTCATGCCATATGACAGTGATTATAATGTGCTAATGATGTTGATATGCAGTGAATATGTGCGAAAAATTGTTCAGTAAATATGTGACAATAATGTGGATATTTTAGTCTTGTGATATTATGAAATCGTTGGATATAGTTGGCATGCCATAGGATTGTGAGTACTCACCTTTGCGATATGATTTTTGGGGCGTTGAGGCCTAGGGAAAGTTTTCGGAGAGATAAGAGAATGTGAGCTAGGTTTCATTCACCGGGATATGTGTGTTTGGTGTTTTGGAGAGTGCTAGTTATATGATTCACTTATGGGACATGTTCAACTCTATGAGTCATTTTGGTGTGTTGGAGACCCGTGTATCCGATGAGTGGTGATAGAGTCCACTTTATGTTTCATGACCTCAAGAGCCAAACTATCATAACATCTGAATGAAAGTGATTAAATACGATTAATGTGTGCTATAATATATGCTTAAATATTCATGTAATTAATGTGTAAATATTCATGAAAGATGATTACATGTGTAAAATATGATGTAATAGCAGAAGATGTTATGGTTATGTTGCATGTCTGCTTTGTTGTTGCATAATGACCTGTTTACATAGTCGTTATTCTGAGCATTCACTAAGCTTGTTAAGCTCACCAATTCCTTTTTAACCATTGCAAATAAGTAATGCCGGTGTGAGGGGTGTAGTCTGGAGGGGTGATCCAAGTCAGAGTTTTAGTTGCTATAAGTAAGTGTTCTTTTATTATGTGTTTTTTGGAATAAAATGCAACGTAGTAGATTTTATATCGGTTTTGCTATGGTTTTTAGTTGATTGCATGCCTATTAAGCTTGATGATTTGTGGACTTAAAATATGATGTTTGGGACTACTATTTGGAACATTTTGATGTTTAGTGTATGAGGTAATTGATGCATGACTTATAGAACTATTTTGGTATGATTTATATGTTGATATATGCTATGTTTTTATGGTCTGGAATAGAGCTATCGATATTAGAGTTTTAAAAATGATAGCTCTGCGATTTTTGAAAGTGCAGTATACAGTTTTGTAAATTGGTATTGATATTTTATCATGAGTATTGATACTCGAGGGAAAATCATCTATACTTTTTAATGATACCGGTATTTTTTGAAAATTGGGTTTTTAATTCGAGAAACAGTAAGCTAGTTTGGTATCAATTTTCCAAGCGGTATCGATACCACTTGAGATAATTATCGATACCTCCTTTCTAGTATCGGTACCTACGTTACAGTTTTGGGAAATTTTGTTAATTGGTCCTAAAGCAATTTTAGTACTTATTTTATGTTTATTTGATGAATGCTTGGCATGTTTTATCGATAAAAAGTAAATGTATAACTTACAATTCATGTGAATGTTGTGTTAAAAAAAAAGATGCATGCATAAAAAACGTGATAATTTGATATGAACATGATGCTAGCCGATGGTGTAGCATCCTAGTATTCAGGCTCGACGGCCGGGCTAGGTATAGGATGTTACAAACTTATTGAAAGGTTTGATTGGAAACTTTTGATTAGGTACCAAATTGTGCATTTTTGCCAAAACTATGGTCCACCTCGCAAAGACCACCCTCCCTCTTCACTATATCTCCCGACAGTGAGGTCGCGACATCAAACGACATAAAGTCGTGACGTGACTTACTGTTTTGGTGACATCACAATGTAGAAGTGATGAAGTTACGATGTCGCTCCTAAATTTTTAAAACTTTTCAATTTGGTTCTATTTCATGCTCGGGTTAACAAAAGAGCTTTTTTAAGCTCGAATGAGACCCTAAAATCATTGTTTAACATAAATTGAATGTGATTGAGGCTTAATTGTACATGTTGAATGATTAAATCCTACATAATTTTCTATTGTTGTTCCGATAATCAATGTTGTATTCCGTAGCTCGAACTTGGCGATCAGATCGGGCTAGCGGTGTTACAATCACCCAAAAAATTGGTCGAAGCATCTTAAAAATTCCTTTCAAATGTTACCTTATACAATCTATGATATTGATTTTGAATTCTCACGTAAGTTCAATCTTTTCTTTCAACCAATTGAATTTTCTCCACTATTCTTTAACTTACGAATCATACAATGAGTTTACATCATTCCAAACACAAACACATGGATTGAATTGGAACTTTCTCAAGAAAAAATGATTCCTGAACAAACTCTCTCTTTTAGCTGTATAAGTAAATTGAAATCTAAGGATTTTTAGTTCTCATCAATTCATTATTTTTCATCAATCATCAACCTTTTCTCTTCAGCCATTATGAGATATTTATAAAGAGATGACCTGAGTTGTAATTATTTGGAATTACTAATAAAGTAAAAAAGAATATTAGTTTGAGTATTGTTAGAGTATACCCAAAGACCAATCATGAGATGGTTGTAATTACATACTCATTTTACCTCGTTATTAATATAAGGCATTGGCATTATTATTCTAGTTTCTCTTGAAGTGTGCTAGGGAGTCTAATTCGACATATCAAATTACGATAGATCATGCACTTTATATTACCTTCGAGTGCTACATTTTCATGCATCTTAGTGTGGTGTAGTTTATTCTCTTATGAGCTTTTTGGTGTGGTGGATGGATATTTTAGCTACCTTACAAGTTTAGAACTTCGGTGCTAATTGGTGTAGTGGAGGAATCCTGTGTATCTGAGTCAGTTTTACCAGAGTTTACTATGGGTGAAAATGAGTTAAATGTTGTAAACTTTAAATGTTACTATAAATAAATAAAAGCAAGAGTACTTGTCATAAAGTAAAAGTCTTGTAACTAAAAGAGATGAAAATAAGGTAAATGAGTCTGTGAGACAAAGAGAATTTCACATGATAATGAGCTTTAATAGTATGCAGCCTAGCGAACTTACCTTAAATGATATTAAAGAAATTGATGATTTAAGAATGCTACAGTTGAAAAAGATGAAAATAATGTATATGAATCACTTAAAGAGCAACAAATATAAACAGGAAATGTAAAAGAACATGACAAGATACTATGGACTCTACTTAAGAGTCTTAAAAAGATATTTTCATTAAATGAATTGGTTAACAAATTGTTAATTTGTAAGTTAATCCCTTACACTTTGGTAAAATAAAATGAAACAACGAATAGTACTAAAATGTGGCTTGAATGAAACTAGCATGAAATCCAAAGGATGGGCTCAACACTAATAAGGACTAAGATAAGCAAGTTTATTGTAACACCCTAAACCCAGCCTAGGAGTTATGGCCGAATCTGGCGGTGTCACATTGAGGTGTTTAGCGTAAAACTTGTTGTCGTTGAAATCTTAAAAAATCAATTAATCATTTTGTTATTAAACGGTGATTCCAAAACGGGTTGTTTAGTTCCAAGTGTGCATCATTAAAAGCTAATCACTTTTAAAACGTTATAAATTTTCCAAAATCTCATTTATTGCGAAAGTGTTTATTTTTTTTAGAAATGTTGCAAAAACGTGGTGTCTTTGAAAATAGTTACCTTTTGAAAACCCGTATTTTTCTACAACTAGCAGTCTATATCAAACTAAATAAATAAAAATCCCAATTTAAAGTTTATAACTTTAAAGAGGCCTTTTTATGTAAAAATACCCAAATTCAGTTACCTATAAATCAAAGGGTAAAAATGAAAGCTGATGCGATTGTGTGGCGATCATCGAGTCCCTTGCAGCACCGACCTGCCTACAACTGAGGGTTACTTGTACAATTAAATAGAGGGGTGAGTTTAGGAAAACTCAGTGTATAATCCCCTAACAAGCAAACAGTCAATTAAACAATAGATAGATGCAGTTTGGGCTTGAGCCCGTTATAGTAACAGTCCAGTTCAGTGTGGGCCTAAGCCTTTTCCCGTAACAGTAAACAATTGGGGCTGATCCTATCACAATGCTAGTAATCAGTAGGGCCTTTGCCTAATTTCAGTAATAGTATCAATCGGGCCTTGGCCCATAACAGTAATAGATACCAGTCATGCAGTGAACAGTATGTAATATCATTAATCGATGCAGTACAGTACAAAATCATTAATTAGTACAAATATGCAGTTAGAAATCCTACCCAATCTAGCCTCTACACACCACTCCGTCTCGCCAAACACACCATGTGGGGATAAAATCGACCCACCCAGCCAGACACACCAAGATTAGCATCGGTTGTGGCACTAAACAATATTATAGCAAAGTTGCCAGTAAAATAAACGGCATATAGCCATCAGTAGGTCCACAGTCGTCTTGGGTGACCCGTGCAACCTTATCAGTACGATACACTTCCTCCAAATATAACAACCCATCCCCATGCAATATATCATGACATAATATCATACGTGTATGCAAAATGTTATGCTTAATCATAGTCATACATATCATAGAGCAAATCAGTCATACATAATATAAGGCCACAACAATCATTTCATCTCTTAAGGGTATAACGGTCATTTTACCCTATGGGGGTATTTCAGTCATTCTATCCTATGGGGGTATTTTGGTCATTCTACCCTATGGGGGTATTTCGACCATTTTACCTTATGGGGGTATTTTGGTTATTTTAGGGTATTTCGGTCATTTTACCCTATGGGGGTATTTCGGTCATTTTACCTATTTTGGAGTCTCGGTGCAAATATTAACCTCTCGAAAGGTCCACAGTCGCCTCGAGCGACTTAGGTAACCTAAATAGCCATAACAGTATAAATGGGCCCAAGGCCCATTACTTGGCCCAAGTGGGCCCACATGCTCATGCGGCCCGTTTAGCCCAGATTTCGCCACGGCTATGAGATCTACATAGCCCAGTCCATTATTTGCCACAAATCGTAAATTTCATCTGTGTGGGGCCCACGAGCCCATTGAGCCCACACGGCCCATTTCGGCCCAACGTGGCCTATTACGACCTAAGCCCATGAAAATGCTCATGGAGGCCTCCATAGTCTATCGCCCATGATTCGTGGGTTTTACTTACCACACGAGCAATCGCACGCTCGTGTGGTCTCAAATGTCGTATTTTCGGCTTTTCAGCTTTTGTCGTTCTACAGTTACAATGGGGTGTTTACACACCTGATGCGATTTCTAGATTCCCTTCGTTCTGAACACTCTTATTCTGAAAATCAATGATCATCGCACCATTGGTTCCCAGACAATGTGCATATCAACCTCGACCACCACCTATACAAAAGTCACCATCTTTATATTAGACTCATACTTGACAAACCATCTCAATTGCACCCCACTTACCACTCAATATTGTTTCTCAAAAAGTAACAGATGACTCCTTATCATACCATAACCACTTACCAACAAAGATAAAACAGATTTTAGATCCGAGATGTAGCATACAAAGAACCGAGAATCGGGATTAATCTATCAGTATTCAGCCAATAGAGAGCACTTGAGGGAGAGGAAGAGAAAAATCGTGCGCTCCCAATTGATCAACGAACCCTTGCTAAAGCTGAGAGCTATTCGGCATGGCTTAAAAAAAGAAGAAGGGAGAATCGACTAGGAGAGAAAACCGAAAAGAAAAATGGTGAGGGAGGAGAGAAGATGTATTTGGCCAAGGTTGAAAAAAAAGGAATGAAACCCGAATTCTAACTCTCACCAAAACGGTAAAAACCCCAAATCCCAAAAATCCCTCCAATTCGGCTACACACTCTCCATCCGCTTCCTGTCCCTTAATTTTCTACTATTATCTCTCCACAACAAAAACCTCCCCAAATCCCAATATTCTCTCCTTAAATCTCTCCAAATATCCCTCCTCAATTCTCTCCATGACCAGTTTAAACTCCATTTAGCAGTATTTCAATCTAGCTCTACCACCTACACAAATTAGGCAACAAAATAAATACTCCTTTTTTGATACACCACCACTCGAACCTTAAACCCCATGTACACTCCACATGCCCCTTACCACTAGACCAACAACTCCTTTGTATCATATTTTAACCACAATAATTTAAGAACCTACTATTTAGATCCAAAGATTTTATTCACTTAAAATAAAAATTTTACATAAGCCAAGGCTTGAACCCCTGGCTTCTCAGACACTTCCAAACACTCCTAAATCACTTAACCATTGAAGCAGACATTCATTTATGTCATTTCCTTGCACAACTAAATATTTATGTGTAGTCTCCTAACTGTTCCCTTGTTCAAAACCTATTTCTTCTAAGCCCAAAATTCGGGGTGTTACATTTATCCCTGGCTACTTATTGAGCTTTTTAAGCTCACGCATTATTTGTTTAAAACACGTAGGTTTAGACTTACCAAGAAGTGGTGTTGTTGTCTTGGGAGCACTGCATCATCCATCGAGCTTCTAAGGTTTTAATTTAAGTGTTTAAATACCATTTGTATTTGATTATTGACAAGTATACAAATTCTTAGATTACTCAAGCAATTGTAAAGTTAAATGATGAACTTGAGCCTCTTTTGTATTTCTTTTAAACAATTATGTGTCTTTTGTTTTTGATGTGTTCATGCTAGGGTTTTAAGCTTAAATGAGTTTAAGTTTTGAGTTATAACATGATTTATGTTGGAATGATATGGTGATGTTTGGGATATGTTTTAGAGTGATTTTAAGTGTTTTGGGTGAACTAAGTGAGTCACGCCGCGACCTCGATGCTCGACGTCGAGACTTCTCTTTTCCCACGCCGTGACCTTATTAAGTTAGTCATGTCGTGACGTCAAATTTTCCTCTTCAAGACGTTGTACCTATTTTGGCATTGCTCTATTTTAATTGGTTTTGAGTTCCAACCACCTCCGGTTAACTCTGAATAAATCCTAAATGATTTTAAATTGTTTTTAAAACTTTAAATCTTGTCTAAAACATATTTTAATTATTTTATAAAAAAATTTAAACTTTTAATTCTTAAATAAACCCAAGATTTCTTAATCATTAATTCTTAAATAAACCCAAGATTTCTTAATCATACATGATTCGGTGACATCTGCCATCTGTAACGGTCGTTTGAAATGGGTGAGGGGTCTTACACCTAATCTAGTTCCTCCTATGTCTATGATTGGCTCGAGCATGGAAGAATCTAGAGTTGAGGTTTCCATACTTGAGCCAAGCCACTCTAGATCTTTGTCACCAATACTACTCATCTTTATCAAGCAAATTACCCAGACCTTGTTGCACTTCAATTAGCATATCCGAATTACGACCACTTTGTGGAGGAATAATGAATTGATTCAACTGATTTTTTAAGATAAAGCATTCTCCCCCTCGAATCATTATAACTCATTTGTTGTCATGCTGCTACGTTAGATCCCACAACGTTTAGTCGATTTATAACCTCCCCAACCTGGCTTGAAAGTTATAACTGAATCTTGGAAATCACATTAGCCATCGAAATGGCCCAGTAAAACATTCAATTTTCAATAAAGCCAGAAATGCCCATTAAGTAAAAGATTCAAACCTTACAATTCTCAATTTTAGTTCAAAATAGTCTAAAACAATCGTTAAGGAACAATTTAAATAAACCGAGCATAAAACAGGTTTAAAATGGAAAACTTTCAAATATCCACGAAAGTATCGATACCAAATAGAAAAGTATCAGTACTTATTTAAGTAACAATACGATTTGGGCATTCTGCCAATTTGAAATTCTAAAACACGATCAATCGGTATCGATAAATTTTATAACTATCGATACCAATTTGGTATTCTGTTTGTTTTGAAAACTGTTTATTTAGTCAAGTATCGATACCAAATGCTAAGGCATCGATACCTTTTCTCAGTATTGTCGAAAAATCAATTTTAGAAAATAGTTTTGGTTTAATCTCAAAAATACTTATTAATTTAACCCATCTTAGGAAAAACATTAGTTTAAATAAGTTTAGAAATTGTAGAAAAATCATATTTGAACCGTTTTTTAAAATAAATTGTCATTCTTTATGTTTTTAACTTGGTTCAAATTTAATGTAAAAAATGTATAATGCCAAATCCCCAAAACTTATGAATAATAGAGTCCATGCCACAATCTGTTAAATAAATCAAAACCAAATAGTTTATAAATGGTTTAAAAAGCACATTTAATTAAAACCGATGACCGTGCTCCAAATGTCGAGACTGAGCCTTAACCTCACAAGTTATCTAGAAAGTTGGGAAACAAAAGGGTGAGCTATGAAGCTCAGTGTGGTATTAACACACAAGCAATAAGTATATAAAATAGTAGATAACAACATACAGGTTCGCAGAATTCAATACATATATTAGATTATCAGTCTCATAGTGATGCCAGTAAGTATGTATGAATAACAGTAAAATTTTCCCTACCCATCCATCCGCTACACTCCACAGTAAAATTTCTCATAACTCCTCCATCCATACACACCATAATAGGTGTGGGTAAACCGCCAATAGATTATAGATGAAATGCCGGTAAATTTATGGATAAACCACCAGTATTATTGCAGGTGAACCGCTAGAACTCCATACTGGCATTAAATGCCTACAAAACTCCACGTTCACCCAACCCCATGCAATAGATTGGCATATCATGTGAATGATAGAATTAGTAACAGTATTAGCATGCTCTTAATCATGTGATCATTTTCAATTCAGTGTTCAAGCAACATTAGTAAGCATTTATCCCTATAATTTTCAAAATCAACACCAAAATATCATCAAACACATACTCATCAATAACAAAACAGAAAAATGGCAGCAAATTCAATCAAACTTACGACACTCAATTGAGTTTTCAACCAAATAGAACTCACAGTTTTTCAGAATCTTAACAGTGAATGTACCCTTTTTAGATCCGTTGCTACTTGTTGCAACTAAAACTGTTAGAATATTATACTAACTCAAATAGATAAATTCAACATTTGTAACTCAAAAATAGGTAGTTATACACTTGGTCAAACCATACACACACAAAAAAAAAACACGATTTAGACATACACATGAAAACACATATGATCAGATTTGGCATAAAAGTATCAAAAAGATCCCAAAAGAATCCGCTTATGTAAAATAGAAGAGAGCGATTCATAACTCTGTTGCGCATTCAGAAATGAAATCTAACCAATAAAAGAAATCTCAGTTACCAACCTACCGCAATTGGGAACTAAATTAGAACTAAGTGATCAAGATGATTCAGCCAAGAGAGTGAAAAAATTGGCGACAACAAGGATTTTAAACGAATGTGGTAGGTATGGTGTTCGAAATAGAAAGAAAAGAAAAAGGAGATGAGAAAAAAAGAGAGAAGAGGATGACACAAGGAAGTAGAAGGGAAAAGAGAAGAGAAGAAAGGGAGAACGACTAGGGAAAGTGTAAAAGAAAACAGAAGGGGTCGGTCAAAGAAAAACGAGGTTTAAATACCTAGGGTTGGATGGCACACTAGGGTTTACTACACTAAAAATTACAAAGGGATCGATACTCGTGGGTAACGTATCAATACTTATCGATAAAATTTTCGACATTTGACAAACCAAGCCCAAACAGATACCCAAAAAGAAAATTAAAAATAATCTGATAGTTACAGATTTAATTCTAAAAATTTTAACCCACATTTCGAGGTGTGACACGATCAACCATTGTTCTCTCGGCCTTGTGTGCCCAACACATTGCCAAGCTTTCCCTGTCGGCTTCTTCATTTTCCCAACACTCTTCAAGTAAAAAATCTCAAAAATAATCAATAATAATTGCCTTAGTTCTTAACTTGCTGCTTACCTTAGAACCACTGCCATAATAAAGACTCTTAATCTAGTTCCTCCTCGATCTACGTTTTAAGAATGAAGTTGCAGTCTCTATACTTGAGTCAATCAACTTTGGATCTTTACTGCTAGTACCAACTGTCTTTATCAATCAAATTAGCCAACTCTTGTTGCAATTTACGTAGCATATAAAAATAAGGTCCCGTTGTGGGGCATTCAAGAATCTATTTAACTGATTTGTAAGATAAAAAATTCTCCCCCTCGACTCATTGTAATGCATTCTCTACCATGATGCTAAGTTTTGACCCATATCGTCTAATCAATCAGTCATTGGTTTCTTTGCTTCGTGTGCTCAACTTATAGCCATGGTTTCCCTATAGTCTTCTTCCTTTTCCCAACACTCCTCAAACCAAAAACTCCCCCTCTACCTATACTGAATAGCCATGTGCCCTATGGATTTTCTATCCAACCATATAGTATGATGATTTGATACAACCTAATAAAGAACCTCAACCCTTGAAATAACCAATCCATAGATTTTATAAATCTATCTAAAGTTTGTTTTACCAATGTGATCTCCTTACGATAATTTGTCAAAGTGAACCAACCCACATCATATTTATTTTCCACTAGACATGCTTCTTCTAAAGCATTATTGAATTTTCCAATACCACTCTCACTTTTTGGTGTCCTTCTTGTTTTTTACAATTAGAAAGAATCTCATTGAAGTCACCACAAGTCACCCAAGGGAGAGAAGAATGCCCCTTAAGTGATCTAACTAGCTACCAAGATTCCTCACGATTGTTAGCATCACAATTGTAACACACCTTACCCAATTCAACAATCGTCATGGATAACTAATCTCACATTAATAAAATTTTTACTTTAATAAAAATTTCATTTTATCAGAATCAAAATGTGCGTCTTAATAAAATCCCATAAAATAAATTTCAATATTTTCAAAGCTTTAAACACATTTTAAAATCATGTGAAATCATTATCGGAGTGCTAGGACAAAGTGAAGACATAAAGCGAAATTTCAATAGCTCAAAATGACCAAAAATGTAAAATTTTCAGGTGTAGTGGCCTATATATCGAGACAAGTCATGCATGTCTCAAGACTTAGGCTATATGTCTTGAGACATGATCTTGGGGCTGTAGCATTCAAGCTACTGACTTGTATGTCTCAAGACCTATTAGTAGGAGACTAATTTTTTTAGACTGCAAACGACATCCAGATCATATCAAAACTTAGATATATCGTTCCAACTTATTGCATATCAAAGTAGGCACTAAAAGGCCAATAAGTTTGCATGTTCATTAAATGATTATCACATAGGCAACCATGTGACATATCATATCATCTCTAAATCAAGTCATGCAAGAAACAACAATGCGTTAAGCAAATTTGCTTTGTAAGAACTCATGAAATTTACTCAACTTATTCGGTGTGTGATATTCAAACTTATACATGAGAATAAAAATTCAAATAATATCATGAACACAATTATAATAGCTTAGCTACACTATACCAAATAAACACTTTAAAAATAGCCATGGTTGTTAGTTACACTTAGCACCTACAATAGCTCGTTTTCACTGGTGTCAGAAACAGTGGTTTTGGAACCCCATTTCTGACATATGAGACAATAAATATTATTATTTAATATTTAAAAAATTAGTATGAATTTTAATTAGATTTTGTTCCTTTAAATTTTTTTATTGGATAAATAATTTAGGTACAAGTGTAACAACCCTAAAGTTAGTAATATTGGAAAATAAGGTATCGAGGCCTCATTTTCATAAACCGAGCCCATAATTATTTTTATTATATATTTAATAAGTTATTATATAGGTGAATTGAAATTTGGATAGGTAATTTTGCCAAATTAGTGACTAATTAAGTACAATGGACTAAATTGTAAAAGTGGTAAAAGGTTCATCACTATAGATTTTTAATTGCTTAAGGACTTAAATAAAAATTAGACCTATGAATAAAATCGAAAATAAGCCATTTTAGACATTAGTGGATAGTAGGTGATGATTTTTAGTTAAAAATGTGTTAAATTATATTAAAATAAAATATTATAATAAGTATAATAAATAAAATAAAAGAAAGAAAAAGAAATTATTCATCCTACCTTTTTCATTAGAAATTCTATGGATAAAAAAAATAGGGTTCTTCAGTCAAGCTTTAGGTCCCTAATTCTTAAGGTAATTTTAGTCATTTTCTTGTAAATTTTATGTTTTTAGTGTCCTAGGAGCTTGATTTAGCTAACCCGTTGATTAATTTGTGAAACTGTTAAAGTCTTCAAAAGTTTCCATTGATGATTTCTTGAAGTTCTGGATGTTATTTGGTTATATTTGAAGCTTATATATGAAAAATGACTAGTTTGTAAAGTAAAAACTTTTAATTTTGAGCATAGGGACTAAAGTGTAATTATTTCAAAATTTACATGAAATTTCTATAATTATTGAGATTAGAGGGCTCTAGAAGGATTAAATTGAGATTGGTTTAAAAATCAAAGCTCAAATTTGAAAGTTATGGCAATTTCAATTTTAGGGACTGAACTGAATAAATTGCAAAACTTGAGGAAATATCCAATAGAAGAAATTGAACTGATACATAACTATAGTAGGTTGTTAATTGATGTTTGAAATTGATATCTAATTGAATTATGATATAGATCGAGATTTAAACTAATCGGAGGATAATAATGAAAAGAGGAAAATTACGGACTAGTACCTGACACCTTATCGGTTGTTGTTTTTGCCAAGTAAGTTCATATGGTATAATTATGTTTAAATACTTATGTATTTAATATTTTGAATATAAGTATGTTTTATTGAACTTTGAGGATTAAATTGAAAAGGAATTAATATGAACTTGTATGATGGAAATTACCCTAACTGAACTTCGTAAATGTATCTTACACATGGTTACAGGTTGATTTTCGATGATTTCGATCTCCAGCATTTGTTGCAAACTCGAAGATACATGTGACATAGGTTTAGCTCGAACGAGTTACTTGATTTCATTTTAAAGGTTTAGCCTGAGCGGGTAACCTTACATGTATATTTACAGGTTTGGCCAAGCTATTTGATATGTTGATAAAGGTTTAACCCCAAACAAATAATCTGACACTAATATATGTATAGCTTGGATGAGCAACCTAAGTTCGTTTTAAAGGTTCAGCCCAGATAGGTAACCTAACCTGTATATTACAACTTTAGCCAAGCTATTTGGTGTCAGTGAAGGTTTAGCCCAGATGGGTAACCTGACACAATTATATGTTTAACTCAGACGAGCAATTGATATATCGAAGATACTTGGGACACAGATTTAGCTCGGATGAGTAATTTGGTGTCGTTTAAAAGGTTTAGTCCGAATGGATAACTTGACGTATGTTCATATATTCATACAACTTAGATAACTAGGGTAATAGGGTAATTGTGCATGATATGAATTTGATATTTTAAAGCGGCTAAATGTTGACTTGATTATGCATATAGTATCAAAAAGTTGATATTTGATTGAATTAAATTGAACTATTTAAAATACATTGTTTGGAATGTGTTTGGACATGTTTTGTGTAGGTTTGGAAGTGTACAAATGCACTAAAGGTGCAAACTGTCAGAAACAGTGATTATGAACGTAGTAGATATGTTTATATTAAATAATAATATTTACGAATTTACTCGTCAGATTTGGTGGCCTCGAAACCACTATTTTTGACACCACTGAAAAACGGGTTGTTACAACTCTTCCCCTTATAAAAATTTCATCCTTAAAATTTCTTACCTAGTACAAGCTATTAAGTTAAGCCTCTCTTCCACCTTTTCAATCGAAGTCCATAAAAATAAATCATAACTCATATTATTTCCAAACTCATATCCGAAATCATTTTAGAACTTGATGCTATACCTGAACTTAACTAAGTAGCTCTGATGTTCTCCTGACATCACTCTATCATTAGTAGTATAACTACCGAGAAATTCCCAGTAATCGTCTGTCGAAATATAACCGAGAAACCCGAGTTATCCAAACTATGACTGATGTTTTGATGTGGTTGCATCTATAACTTTCAATTGATATTTGTTCCCCTTTTTCCAGGAAAGCGTCAAGCAATATCATTTTACACAAGTGCGATAACTTCAACAATCGGGACGAATTTAACCCATAATAACATTTCCTTATTAGAATTGACCTGATAGATATATTTCTGTATCAAGTCTTCTAGAATCTGAATTCCTCATTTTGATTGTCTGTCTATATACCCATGAATGCACAAAATTTATTCCCGGACCTGAGGATAGACTCAAATGCGTATAACTCAATTAACTTTTCAATGAATAACCCACTTTGATTAAAACAACTGAGTCGATTTTATCTATCAGATAATAACATCTCAAAATAATCCCTTCTTCTTGTTGTCAAGACAACCCAGACATACAGTCAATCACAATTCCCTCAGAGTACTAATCAATGATCCTTAAAAACTGTATTAACTTAAACGAAAATAACATCTCGTTTTAACTTGTTGACATTAATCAAGATTACCTGAAGAATGAAAACCAATATACAAGTTTGAGCTCAATCTTCCACTGTAACACCCCAAACTCGGCCTAGGCGTTATGGTCGAATCTGGTGTGCCACATTGAAGTGTCTTGCGAAAAATTAAACTCGTTGGTAAAAATTTATTTCTAAGTTTAAAATAAACCCCTTTATTATTACTAATTAACAAACCAACCAGTCAAAATGTTTGTCTCGTTATCTGTTATTGATTTAATAAGTTGGTCTAAAATCGCGGAAGCTTCTTAAATTCTTATTGTTTAAAGCCCGTGTATTTGAAAATAGTAATTATTTAAAAAAAACTCATATTCTTCTAAACTAGCAGCTTAAAATATGTAAGCAAAAACCCAATTAAAATTTTAAACCAATTTAAAGTCCTTATACAAAAACAAAACCCAACTTATGATTTAATTTAAAATAAAAGCAATTGTGAATAACAACAATTGTGTGGCCACCTGTGAGTCCCTCGCAGCACCGAATCTCCTAAGCCTGAGGATTACCTGCACAGTTAAAGGAGAGGGTGAGTTACGAAACTCAGTGTGTAATCTCCTATCAGTCAATCAATATACGACATGCAATGACAGTCTGGGCCTGAGCCCTAAGCAGTAACAGTCTGGGCCTTAGCCCTAAGCAGTAATAGTGTAATGTGGGCCTTAGCCTATTTCAGTAACAGTGTGGGCCTTAACCCAATATAGAAACAGTACAGTGCAATAATGCAACCCAACCCAATCTATCCAACACACCACTCCGTACCACCAACACACCATGTGGGGATAAAATCGACCCATCCAGCCAACACACCAATATCACAGCAGAGCTGCCAGTAATAGAATCGCAGCGAAGCTGCCAGTAACAGTATATGTGGCAAAGCCACCAGTACAGTATACTTCCTATATATCAGAATCCCAACCCTATGCAGTATGTCATGTCATAAATCTTACGTGTATGCAGTATGTTATACTCAGTAACAGTCATATATATATCATAGAGCAAGTTGGTCATACACACATTTTGATTCCCAGGGGTATAACAGTTATTTTACCCTATGGGGGTATTTCGGTCATTCTATCCTTCGGGGGTATTTCAGTCATTTTACCCTTTGGGGGCATTTTGGTTATTTTACCCTTCGGGGGTATTTCGTTCATTTTACCCTTTGGGGGTATTTCGGTCATTTTATCCTTCGAGGGTATTTCGGTCATTTGCCCATGAATCGCAAGTTGGGCTTGCCACTCGAGCGATCGTACGCTCGTGTGGTCTCAAACACCGTGTTTACGACTTTTCGACTTTTTGTCGATCAACGGTTGTAGTAGGTGATTACACACCTGATTGTGAAGACACACCTAGATCCACGAACACCCAAAATTTGCATTCAAACACGCTTCCCATTATTCGCTAAACAATAGGGCTAATCTCCTTCTTTTACATCCTTAACCAAACTTAAACTAATACTTGCCTCGACTAACAAAAATGGCTTAGCCCACTTTTACAACCGATGAAGATTGAATTCAAACTTTTTGACGGATATCTGCAATACAACTTCATTAAAAGTATTGTTTAATAATGTGATTGAAATCCATACATGATCATATAGAACCATAGGAATATTCGGCCTTCACTTAAAAGAAGACTAGCCTACTTACCTTGATCGAGGGATGAGAGAGTGGTTTCGACGACTTTAACAACGCTTACACTGTACCACTCCTCGAGGAAAACTCTAAAATCGCAACAAGCAGCACATCGAGAGAAAAGCATCAGCAGTTGGTAATCAAAGATTATGAAAGAGGGTATTCGGCTTTAGGAAAAGAGAAAGAAAAGAACAGAGTGAAGAGCATAACACTTACCAGTAGTCGACAACTCTTGTAGCACTAGAATGAAGAGGAAAAGAAGAGAAAAGAAGAGAAGAGATAAGAAGAGAGGATTTGGAAACAAGAGAAGGAAGAGGGAAATGCAATGGACAGAGGAAACCACCAATATTCGGCCAACACCTAAGAGGAAAAATAGATGGGCACAAACGTAAAGGCAAAAACAAATATTCGGCACCCAAAAACGAAAAGGAAAAAATGCAAAATTGACCGAAACCAAACTGATAGAAGAAAAAACAACTTCAGAAACCGATTCCCCTAGTGCCTACTGATCAAATTCGGCACAAGCACACCCCCCAGACGAAACTTCTAGCTAGAGTTTTCCCCAAATAGCACAACTCTCCTCACACAACAACTCCTTGAATTTCTCTTAAAATCTCTCCCCTTATCTCTCCTTGATTCACTCCACCCAATCACAATCCCACTATTCTCTCCATGATTCACTCCTCCATTCAAATTCCACGGCATTTCAGTCAAACTCCACCACCTCACAGCACAAGTAATAAAAATAAACACTCCACAATGTAGCACAAGACTCAAACCTTAGACCTTAAGGGTACTCCACACGCCACCTACCACTAGACCAACAAGCTCTTTTTGTCATAAAACAAGCACTAATATTTATAAAGCCTATATACCAGCGTCAAGATTCATTTAAGTGAAAAACTAAATATTCTGCAAATGCCAAGACTTGAACCTAGACTTCTCAAATACTCCCATACACACCCAAATCACTTAGCCAATAAAGCAAACAAGCAATTTATATAAAAACATGCAAATATTAACGACTTAGATTTTTGAGGCGTTACATCCACCGTCTACTCTTTTTTTCCAATGTTAACCCTTTCACAAAAACTAGAAAGGGATTATATATAAAAAAGCTATTTGAATTATTGACATTGAAGCTTTGAACTATACCGAAGCCACATCCATCAGATAGATTAAAAACCATAGTGCTATAATAGGACCGACGTTTCAACCATATAGATAGAACAATACTTCAACATCAATAGTGCACTCCAAAATAGAAGAGGAAAATTGAAAGTAGTCCCAATAAAAACCAGTGCAGTAATACAACTTCTATAATCTGAGATCCATATCAGCGAGATCCCATGATCGAACTAGGATATATAACAATAATAAATATAATTACCTAAACTAATAAATATCTTCTACAGATGAACCATGTTTGATAAATTAAACAATAAGAATGATAAGAAAATCGAGATAATGAAATCCAAGATGTGAAGCTATATTGAATTTTTGAGAATAAAAACCACATTGAATGATAAAGAGATCGATGATATCCCAGAGAAAGTCCAGAAGAAGAATAAAGCTCATATGCACTAGAAACAATTGTGACAGAGATAATGTAAATTGCATATATGTAATTCAGAACATCAACCAGTAGAAGTAGAAAATAGCTTCATATGAGTCTTATCATCAAATCTTCTATCTAACATAATGGATTAGAAAACTAAAGAAAGAGTAATGTCGATCATGAATCAACCAGACTAATAATAATTTCGTCTAACATTATGATTAGCTAACCTTTCTATATGATAAGAATCACATCTGAAAATGAACAGTTACATATATCTCTGAGAATAAAAGAACATATAGAATACCTAGAAGAGATCACTATAAGATACTCAACTATAATAGCTGCATTCAAATATCTTTGCAATTTCACTGACTACTATATTCGTCAATGATCCCACATTATCTCAATCACTAAAGAAATCAATTTAGAAGAAATTTTGGTTAACCCGTTCTTTAAATACCATACCTGAATAAGTTGATTACTCGTGAATAACTTCTTCCTTAATAGCGACATTATGTATCCCGAATAATCTTTCGAAAAATATAATATCTCTTCTAAAACTCTCTTTACTTGCTAACCCATCCTCGGCTCTGGCCACATTATTATTCATTCAGCTATTGAACTCTTCAGTTTCACACTTGTAAGTTTAATGAATATAAATCTTGTAAATTCCATTGTGTAAGACTGTACAGATGAGGGGGTGAAGGTCGTAAAACCTCAAAATTTGACTCTTATATATACACACGTATAACATAACATCTATCATCAACATAATCATTATAACAATTCGACATTTTCAACTATAAAATAAAAATAAATATATCAACATCCAAATCCCGACTCAATTCGACTCAATTATGGCATGTACCTCTAGACTCAATTCTGAGCTCGATTTAGTTTGAGAATCGGGTAAACCTGTAAAGCTCTGATACCACTAAATGTAACATCCCCAACCCATATCCCTCGCAGGAACTGAGTTACGGAGCATTACTGGAGTTTATAAATCAAATAGACAAAATTTAAACATTTCATATCATCAAAACAAGTCATCAAAGCATCATTTTAATCCAAATTATAAACATACCAAATTCAAATCAATTTGTCTAGTTCATGAACACTTAAACATAGAATTAGATTCACATGCGCCTATCTAGATTTAGTTCAATTTACCATGCCATAATATAATTTCAAAAACAAACTCATATTTATATGTATAAAACCAACCAAAATTAAACTTATAACCTCATTTACAATCAAACCACAAAATACCTATTATTTAGACACCCTAAGTACATGCCGACACAAAGGATAAACATCACCACATTTGAGTTCAGGATTGTTGTTGGATGCTGAATCGGTAATCAAAAGTTAAGTACCTAACCTGCGCACGAAAAACAAAACAGTACGCTGAGTAAAACTTAATGGTATTTCTATAATTCGAATATTTAAAGATAAAACAATATAATATGTATAATAAAATGTTAAGCACAACTGAGTATTTAAAAACCATACAATACTCAATTTCCATCACTTGCTATAGAAATAGCTTTTTACAATTTAACTCACAATTCATTTATACAATTGCTTTATTCATTCCATACTCAATTCACTATTTCATTTTCATTTCTCATACCATACCATTTTAATATCAATTATAGAACTTATTGATTCATTTACCCCTATTAACATGACTCGGACTTGGACGGATACACAGATCCAACCAACACAACAATTTGGCACCCAATGCCTCGTCAGATAATTCAAAGTAATAATTTGACACCCAATGTCTCATCGGCTAAATTGAAGTAAATTGGCACCCAGTTCCTCGTCGAATTAATCTAAAGTAGTAAATTGACACCCAGTGTCCCATCGACTCGAAGTCGAAGAAATCCCTGAACTCTTCCAATCCTATGGCATGCCATCTATATCCGACTCAGCCCGATACATTTAATAGGGTTTAATTTCACTTTCCAAATCCAACCAATATTCAATTATCATATTTGCACATATATATTTATTTCAATTCAAATAATTAATTCAATGTCAAAGTGTCAAATACTCACCTCAACCACTTACCATAAGCATTAAATCAAAATATAACAATTAATAACGAGATTTAGATTATAGAAATACAAACCAAGAATTCCGAGCTATTCGACATCGACTTTATCTTTCCCCTTTTTAGTCGAGGATTCCGGTACGATGTTAGCTATGGAATTAAAACAATTAAAATTCATGAATATAACGCAATTCAATTTCATATTGCATATTTCAATTTTTGCTCAATATTTGTCTAATTTTCAATTTAGTCCCTAAACCGATACTAACTTTATTTCTTTACAATTAATCCTATATTTTCACACAAATTTCACTTTAAACTAAATTTAACTCCCTATGTTCACTTAAATCCCTAAATTTTGAATTTTTCACAATTTAGTCCCTATTACTCAAAATTTACAATTTATTCTACAATTTAATATTTTTTCATTTCTAGCTTAAAAATCTATCAATTTAATCCTTAATACTAAAATTATTCAACATTAACAACATCTAAAAACTCAATAGTTTCTAAAATTTTGACATGGGTTGGATAGTATTTAATACCGGGATTCCAAAAACATAAAAAGTACAAGAAAAATAAATTAAATTGACTAACCAATTGAACTTTGAACCCAAGAAGTCCCTAGCCTTGCGTCTTTCTTTCTCTTTTTTCTTTCTCTTTCTTTGTTTTCGTTTGGTTTTGGCTTTGGCTTTCTTTTCTTTCTTTCTTTTTATTTGTTTTATTATAATATAATATATATACTTATTAATTAAGTAAACATATTTTATTATAATATATATATTAAATTTATAAATATCTTACCTTATGTCGCCTCATTAAAGAACAATGGCATAGTTGCTTCTTTAGTCCATTTATTTTTTTAATCTATAATTCAACTTTCACCCTATATGCAATTTAGTCCTTATACCTTATTACTTTTAATTCAAGCAAATTCACTTAACCGAAACTTAATTAACTACACAACTAGCTTCGTAAATAATTTTAAAAAATATTTATGAGTCTGATTTATGGGAACAGAGTCCCGAGAATAATATTTACAAGTATGATTTATGGGAACGGAGTCCCAGGAACGCATTTTTTTTAATTTGGTCCTGTTTAATTAATTAATTATCGAAACGTTAAAATTTCTTAACGAAAATTTAATACCACCTTAATGACACTTCGTAAATATTTATAAAAATATTTATGGCTCAATTTATAAAATTAAGGTCCCGATACCTCATCTTCTAAAACCACTTGAACTTAATAAATCACTTATATAATATAAATTATCAAATCAAAAACTTTTTTAAAAATCGCATTTGACTCGTAAATATTAAATAATAATATTTACAAACTTGTCGAATTTGGTGGCCCCGAAACCACTGTTTCTGACACTATTGAAAAACAGGCTGTTACAGTATCGATACTTTGTAATAGAGGTATTGGTACCAAATTCTAAGTATCGATACTTGTGCATTTTCATCTTAAATTTCAAACATCGAATTTGAAAATGGTATCAGTACCTGAAGTGGGTATCGATACATGTTTCCAGATTTTGAAAATTTTTCAGATTGGTTCATATTCATGCTTGAGTCAATCTAAGAGATTTCATAAGCTCGTTTGAGACTTGGTTTTGTTTATATTTCATATTATATATGGAGTCATAACATGAATGGGTGTTTAGATTAATTAATTGCTATAAATTGTAAGTAATTTGCTCTGATAACGGTGGTAGCATCTCGTGGCTTGGGTCCGACGAACGGACCAGGCGAGGGGTGTTACAGTACCAATAATTCAAATACAATTCAATAAAAATCATAACTCTTTATCTAATACACATTCAATGAGCATGCAAAAAACAAAGCCATGTTATTAACAATTTTCAATGTGCAATTAATTAAATGAAGTTATTATTACAATTTAAGATCGTAACCATTAGTAACCTTAATAAAATAAGAGTTAAACACTCATTATTATTTAGTTGAGTTTCTTACATATAACACTAATAGTGCATCCATTCTTAACACCAACCAATTACACATATAAAAGGGCCAACACATTGCACATCAATGCTATGCCATAAGGCATCATATCACATTGTCATTCCAATACCATAGACTGGTCCTAATCACACAATTAATTTCTATTGGTATACCAATTGTATCCTAGTCATTTTACTAAGTTTGCTAAGGCAATGCACATGATCTTTCCATGATGTGCATAACATTTCTCATATATTAGTATGTGCATAACATTTCTCATATATTAGTGCACACATATGTGCATTTGATAAACAAATCACATAATCATTTCACATTAATTGTCATATATCATATTTCACATATATGTGATGATGAGCATTTGAATATTTTCATTTGAAGCATTAACTTATTCTTTAGACGCTCAGATCACCATTACTCACATTTCAGTTTTTTTTTTCAATCTTATATTCACATATTCACATTCTTTACTCTTATCAATGTTTCAATTGTTTGTCAAATAATATGATTTTCATAGTTCAATACACACTATCTCTCATCTCAATTCACATATACAATTTAATATTTATGTTATTCAATTCAAAATTATACAATCAATTTAAACAACTTAACATGGTTGTCTAATTGTATACCAGTCACTAAATCATTTATATCTCAATCTACAAAATTTAAAATTAAGATCAATTGATGTTTTGGAAACTATATTTAAATATTCAATAGCAATTTTCCCATAAAAAATTTAAAATTTATTACCAAGTACATAAGTACCATTAAATTTTAAAATCGACTCAAAAGTTGTTGTGTGGTAGCTTGAGTCTTCTTCACTGAAATTTGATTTTTTCTTAACTTATAAATTAGGCTCCTCCTTCGTTTTCTCCATTTGAAACTACTAATTAATTTTTTTGAGCATATAAAGGTCTCCTAATTCAATTTCTATAGTTTTTGACAAATTTTTAAAAATGTACCATTGTTGTTGTTATATTTTCTTTTAATGAAATTTGTTTCACAACTAAAGTTTAAGTTATTACAATTTTCATTCAATTGTTTTTAAACTAAATCAAATATCAGTTTATATAACTTAAGTTTCACACAACATAACTTAGTTTACAAAGTATCAATTTTTACAATTTTGTTCAATTCACTTTGCTTTATTGCTTTATATTAGCAGTTTATTTTTAACATTTTACATATTAATATAGTTATCTAAAGTCTGATAGTCATTTCCACCTAGCCATTTCTATTAATTGAAGCTAATTAATAATACCTATTATAAGGTAGGGAAATTTCCATGAGTACTTACCTATTTGGATGAACAAAATAAGACAAAGTTCTATTTTTCCTTCTCAAATCTATAACTTTTCCTTTTTCTTTGCTTGAAGCTTTCTTTGCCATTACTTTCTCTGTAACACCCATGCCCAACCCGAACCGCTGAGCCCGGATCTTGGGTATTATATCACGATACTTAAATTTTCAAAACAGACAACGCTTACTCTTGATTTTAAAGCATATTTCTTATTTATTTTGTAAAAGGTCTCATTATTAAAGAAAAGTATTTAAAAATACGTCAAACTTATCATAATTTAATTACAACACAAAGTTTTACTAAAGGCTAACTCTAAAAAGTGTAATCATACTATACGCTACTTTTCCAAATTGGCCACTATATGCATAATAACCCAATTTGCCCCTTCCTTGGTGCATCCCTGGCGTCGTCCTCTTAGCGTAATCATTCATAACAATACCTGAAACATAAACATAACACTTGTAAGTTATACAAACTTAGTGAGTTTAAGTACAAAATACCTTTAAACTTTTCTTGCTGAATTCTACAGTCTGACTCTTTGGATTACCATTTTTGTCTTTGGCGGATACCTTCACAGCTTCAGATATATATATATTATACTTACACCCCACTTACCGTTCTTTACTTATTATCTTTCACTTGACTCTTTGGTTATCTCTAGATCTTACCAGACGGTACAATCTCTTCTATTATCATCAAACAACTTTCAATGTTTATTCCATTGGTACTATTCTCTTGGCAAAACTACTTACAGATCTTTCATTTGGTGAATACCCTTACTAAGTCTGATAATCATATCATATCCTGTCTTAGACTAATGCATACTCATACCGATGAAAATTATTCCAGATTATTTAGAAGAATTCCAACACATCCTTGTTACAGAATACCAGAATAAACCAATATGAAAAACAACTCAAATTCCATAAGATTTCAGAAAGAGCCATGATACCATTCAGATACGACGAATACCAAATACTTAAGTTTTAGCACTACGTAACACAGATGAACTCAGGTTGACAAATGTTTATATCTTTCATGACTAAAAATACGCCCATATTCTAGACTAATAAATTACCATACAGATACAAACTTCTTTTCAAAAGACTTCCTTTAAGACTTATTCGATTACATCATGAAACTAATTACCAAATTAACTTCAGACGTATCATACACTTACCATATACTTATCTATCAAAGAATTCTCAGAATTATCCAGAACTTACCATAAGGGTGGATAATCACATTCTATCACACATATATCATCGAATACTCCATTATGATGATATAGGACTTGCCTCAAAGGCTTAGCAGATCATGCCATACAGTCAAACATACGGAATCATGTGTTTATTGTCCCAGCAGACTTTCATAAAAGGTGCCATGGGTTTCTCCCTCATGGACTTAAAATTAACTTCATGTTTTGATCTGCCAGTTCGATCTATACATTACCAAAGGTATCACCATGAATATTTATACAGTCATATATTTCCATAGATCTCAGCCACATGGACTTACACATTCTCATGTTGTGATCTATCAGCCTAGCCTTCATCTTATTGGAGGTTACACCATGAGTGTTTTCATATCATACATTGCCATAGGTCTCAACCGCATAGTCTTACAATTTTTTTGTATTGTGATCTGCCAGTCTAGTTAACAATATACCTGCCCTACCAAAGGCATCACAAGGGACGCTTTGTCCAGAATTTACTTACCCAAATTTTTTCACACGTAGCTAATCAATTTGTATATTCCTATATTAGACTTTACCTGCATACTTACCAATCACTGTCTATTCATGCAATAGTTCTTACATAATATCATTACACACACATAGCATCTTTACTATGCTTCACCCACTTACCTGTTATTTACGATACTATCATTATATATAAGTTTTTACCTGAACAATTAACATGTAGGAGTCAAAATAGAGACTCGCCTAAATTGCTATTCAAAGCTCTAAACTTTGACATCCATCTCGACCTAGTAGCAACAACTACTTAAAGAACACAGATTCACCATAAAAACCCTTTTAATGCAAATTGCTACTATCCCAATCATAGATAACCTCCATGCAAGACCTTGTATTAATAACTTACTGTTCTTATAATTCTTAACATCTTTAGTCCTTCAAAAACTTGACATGTAGAGATATAATACTTACCAAGAGGTAGAACAACCATTGATTAAATCAAGAACCTTAGCTTCCAACTTCATGAGAAAAATATAACATTTAGATTTAAGAAAAAGGAAGTAGAGAGTAATACTGAAAGAAGAAGAAAACTTCCTCACAAACCCTCCCCACCCACATATATATAACCAACTTCTCTTGTTGGAACTTGACAAGAGTCGACTGCATCTAGAATTTGTCATTCTTAATGGCCTACACATTCCAAGAGAAATATAAATGAGCATATTATATAATTGATATTTGAATAGTCAATCTAGTTGACTCCTAACCAGATCTCATTACAAAACCTAACTAACACAGTACTCAGGCAACTAAGCATACCATGCATATGGCGGTAACTCACTCAGCTTATACTTCACCTGCATACTTGGTTTGTTGGCTTGATTTGACGAGAGTGAAGTAAAAAAGCAATAGAGAAATCCCTCTTACAAATGGAGCTACTGCGTATGGGGGAAGATGAGAAATTTTCATATTTTGCCTTCTTTTATTTCATTAAAACGAGTTAAAGTCAATCCTAATAATTCGGCCCAAAATGCACCCTTGTTTCTAATACTAATCCAATTGCTCAAATTGCTTCCTAATGCTCAACACATCTTAATTTTAAAATTCAAAATATAATCTTACGTGAAAAGTCCAAAATACCCCTTTTAATAATCCTCACACTCATTTTACCACTAAAATCTTTTTATGGCAAAATTACAACTAAATTTCATGAACTTTTCACTTTTTTCCAATTTAGCTCATACCTAAAATTTTCAATTCCACATTCCAATATATTCTCCATTTCTGATTTATGCAAAAATAATAATTATAGAACTACCTTTTCCTTCATATGGTCAATTTGCATTTTAATCCTCATATTTTCGCCAAATCTTTATTCAATTCCTTTTCTGAATATCTAATTAATTCTTTTAAAGGAAATCATTTAATAGCCTCATTTCAATTTCTTAGGAATGTTACTGTATACATTCTTGGAACAGTATCATTTATTGTATTGAAAATTTGAGCAATTGTGCCTATATAATCTTGTAAACTGCATGTTATATACTCCATTGCAACCCACTCTCGTATCTATATGATTCTCAAAGTAGCTTAGAAAATCAAGCATCTACCTGCTCTTCCACATGACAGTTAAACCACCACATTTTTAACACAGTCAACCACAAAGCAACCAATCATATCACATTACCTTCAGATGCGCTTCATTTCATTATTCACCAACCACGTCTCACAAGGGAATACAATATAGGGATCTTTAGCGAAGATCATTCTCCTTAAGGCCTGAACTATTTAGGGACTCCCAAGCCACTAGCATCTCTAACTTAAGAGTCCCATGACGATCAGACAACCTCCATCTCTTCATCACTAGAGCTGGACATTTCAAGTCTTCTTTTCACAACACTACCCCTTTGCTCAGCTTCTACATTATCATGCCCAACCTTTTATCGTTCTCTCTATGCCCATCCCATTTAAACTTTAAGGTGACCTTGCGGTTGCTCTTCTAATTCCTAAATGGAGCCATGTTCCTATAAAACTAACATGTTCCATTCTGAACTCATTTACCCAAACGAATCCCAGAAGCTTTTCCCTTTCCCACCTTAGGTTGCCTATTAATCAAATGAGAAGTTTCAACACCCTCTTAGGTAACTAACTTACCTTTGGTCTTCAACCTTGAGGCGAATAAGGAATTAGTACCAAAGTCAGCTTTCGACCTCACTTGTCTTGCATTAAGCACTTCAATGCCCCTGCTAACTGTAGGCTTATCCTCTCTACTCCGCCTCTAAACCAAAATAGCCGTCAACTAGTTCTTAAAGTGTAATTCATCCTCAGGTGTTTGCACATGGACTTCAACTATAGAGCAATAACCCACTAAATACCCATAACAGAAATTGAGAAGCCTTTCATAATTAAATAGAGCTAATCATTCAACTCAACCAAAATCAGTAAGCCTAACTACTCTACGCAAATGCTTTGAAATATCCATTCTAACTCTGACCCAAATATACTCTCCCCATCCCCTTTTACTTTCTCTCCAGTCAATTGCCAAAGCCTCACCAATAGATCCCTAAAGTTGAAGGGCAATGGCTCGACTCATCCTAGTGAGAGGGACATTGTAGAACCACAACAAAAAGGCACCTTAGCAGGTCATATTCAGCCATAGAGAGACCATCACTATATTTAGTCATCACAAACAATGATTTATCAAAAATCCAAGGGCCTAGATGGAAAAATTTCTTCCTATCCTCCATAGAATCGAACTTGACTAGAATCAAAGAGGGAGATAAAAAGGAAAATTACACCACATGCTCTTGAAAACACAAAAGAGAGCCTTTTTTATTATAAGCATTATTAGTGACCAACTTGCCTACCGTCTAAGCCTTAGAACCCATGTAAATAATGCATCATTTTCTGAGACCGCGACCCCTATATCCTTTTTTTTAGTAAATTTCATCTGTCACATCAATAATATCTTAAGCAAGAAGGAAACATAAAAGTTTTACGCAAGAGGATAAGACAAGATGATCATACAACAGAGCAAGAATAAGGAAAGAGATCAAATTTACAAACACTTGGTTCTAGTTCGAACTTAGGGTCTCACGACACAATATTTAATTTAGGCCTCACGACACTATTTAGTTTAGACCCTTATTTTCTCTCAATTGGGCCACCCAAACACGCACAAGATCGATCCTGCAGTGCCTATATCCGACATTAATTTTTAAATTAAAAGAAAATGGATGTAAATTAAGAGAATTTAACAAAACCGCTTTATAAAAGTATTGCCTAGATTTATGCTAGCCATGCAAGTATTCAAATAGCACACCATACTTGCAATCATATTAAATTATGAATTATCCAGGCTATGGTTGAAAATAACAAAACCGGATGGGTCAGTTTAATTCATTGATTTATATATTACTTGCTTTTATTATTCAATAGTAAAATGGGAGAATTGTCCCAACCCAATCAAAATCTGAAAGCTACAAATCAATTAAAAATCCGCAAAACCGATTGTTTAAAAACAAATTTCTTTTTCTTCATTGTGTTTCTTCTTTTTATTGAGTTTTCACCTTTTATTATTTTATACTTTAATTTTTCAATATATTTTAATCATTTGACCCATTTGGTTGAATTGGAAATATAATATCCATTGATTTGGTTTTTCAGTCTTTAACACAGTTAATAAATATTAGTTTTAACTACATTTAATTTAAAAAATTTTAATTTAAGCACCCATATTATATAGTTCGATCATTTTGGTCACTCTTATTAAAATAAGAAACGGTAAGCTGATATGACAGTTAAAAAATCGATATAATAAAAAATTTAGCTCTCAACTTTTACATATTATATTGATTTAGTCATAATTTTAATAAATTAACTCTCAAAGTTTACAAATATTTTCAATTTGATCCTAATTTTAAAAAATTCAAAAAAATATAAATATACATAAATATTTTCAATTTTTTTTTAAATTTTATATTAATGTTTATATTAATATGAAATAAAAACAGTTATATTAACATTAAATAGAAAGAAAAAAAAAACCCCTCCCCTCCCCTCCCCTCCCCTCCCCACCCTGTCCCTTTCCCACTCCCACTCCCACTCCCCCTCGCTCAACACCATCCCTCTCCCTCTTTGCTGTTGCTGCAATTTACTCAAAGCTATTAGTTGGAAATTGTAGGAAACAGTGAACAAAATAATATCAATCTTTAGTCTGAAAAAGAAAAGAAAAGAAAAGAAAAAACATAAGTAGGAAAGGCAATACAAGTCATGAAACATAGTCGAATGTTTATATAGGAGAATGAGGACGCACAAAGACGAATGTTGGTTGATTTTTCATGAAAGGATAACTATTTTTAAATTGTCAAATGTTTGAATGCCCAAAAATCAAATAAAGTAAAATAACCATAGTTACAACCAATTGGGTCTCACTTTGTTTTTTCAGAACAAATATAGAGAAAATCTAGTGAGAAAGCTTTGGGACCACATGTGCCATTGGATAACATAATCTTCATCTTATATGGAAATGCCCATATTTAAATTGGGTATGTTAGGGAATTTGAGGCAAAGAGATATAGGAAGAAAAAATTTTCCATGACAGGGCGGGTAAACCAAGGATAAACATAATGTAGACACAATTCCTTAATTTGCAGTAGCACACAACGTGAGAGAGGGGGATGGTAGTGGGGGAGGTCCGGTGGGGGAAGAGGGGGAGGGACCCGGTGAGGGAGGTTATTTTATTTTATTTAATATTAATATAAAATTCAAATTTATTATTATATTTTTTAATTTATGTATTTATATATTTCTTTAATTTTTTTAGAATTAGGATCAAATTAAAATCATTTATAAATTTTAAGGATTAATTTTAAAAATTATGACTAAATTGATTTAATATCTTGAGGGTTAAATTCATTATTATAGTGACTTTTTAAATTGTCACATTAATTTACTATTTGTGGTTTTGACGAGAGTAAACTATGTAACATGAGTGTTTAAAATGTAAATTTTTTATTTTAAATGTTAAAAATGTAAATTTTTAATACTTAGATGTTTAATTATATAGTTTACCCTAGATAATAAATTATGTGACACTTATAACAACACAAAAGATTAAAGTGGTAAACAAATCTTAAATTTTCAAATTTATCATTAATCCATTTTAAATTTTTTTAAAAAATTGTAATTTAAATTATTTAGTGCAAAAAAATTATAAAATTAATGAATGACATAAATACTCTTTATTATTTTAACTTTAAAATATTTTAATGTGAACAAACCGTGGCTGAATGGATGGGTGTGGGGATGAGATGAGGTTAGGTTAGGTTAGGTATTCCGTATTCCATGTCAATCTCTCATTATATTTTTGTCAAAATCATGCGGGTTTTTCATTTATTAGATGACGACAATGACAATGGTTTCCCAAAGCTTTGGACTTTACCCTTTTTGACATTCATGGAATAACCCATTCCCATCCTTTTTAGATTAATTCCACAAACATCCATATATTATCCTCAAAATTATAAATTCATCCTTCAAGTTCAAAATAGTTTGATTAAATATTTAAACTATTAATATTATATCAATCATATCCTTCTACCAACTTAATCATTTATTTGGGTTTTAGATAGTAGTATCATATCTATCAAAGCCTTCCAACAACTTAATCCTCTATTTAGGCATTAAATGGTAGTTTAGACTTGACGTGGAACATATTTAACTTATGGGGATCAAATTATAAACTTGTCTGCAACTATCAAATAAACGGTTTGGATTTAATGTGTTGATAAAATAAAATTTAAGAGAGCAAGTTTTTTAAAATATCAAATTCAAACTATACATACAGTAATTGTGTACATGTTCTCAATTTAATCTACATGTTAAATGTTTCATGAGCGTTAACATCAAAGTTAATACTAGGCTTGAAGAACGATCTAGTTGATATTGATATTGATGTTGATATTGATATTGTGAGGATGTTTTAAAGTTGGAGACCAATTTAAAATTAGATCATAGTTTAAGGATGGTCACGTGAATTAACCCCTTTTTATTAAAGAAAACTATAGCATTAAAAATATCTTCTGAATAATGAAAATATCTAACATAAAAAAGTTAGCCGCTAACCAACCGAAACAGAGAAACCGCCCGGAAAGAAAATATTCGGTCTTTTAAGTCTTAGAGTTTGACCTGTTGAAGAGGAAAGTTTGTAACACGCACAGAGAGAGGTTGAGAAATCTTTATATGTTATGAAAGATTCGAAGATCCATGCTTTGAATTCGATTATTTGAAGGGAATATGGAAACCCCTTCAGCAGAGGAGCTTTTGAAGAAGATCCAAATACTTGAAGCGGGACATGCCGATCTCGAGCAAGAAATTTCTATTTTAAAACAATCCGGTGGCGATTCCAAGGCCAATTCAACTCATCAAAGATCTCACTCTACTTCCCCTCGACGTCCGCGCTTCCCGGGGAACGCGGCGAAGCTTGCTGCTTGGAAGAAAGATTCAGCTTCGTTTCGGCACTCCTCGCCGTTGCGAAGAGAGAGCAGAAACAATGACACTGTCAATGGCGACAGCGGCACCGGAGGAGATTTAGGAGTAGGAGGAAGAGGAGGAGCTATCGAAAGAACCGGGAACGTCGGGCCAGCAGCCGTCAATTTCACTAACAGCCAGTATTTGAATATATTTCAGTCTATGGGGCAATCTGTTCATATATTTGATCTTAGTGGCCGTATAATTTATTGGTAAGCGAAAAGGGTTTCGCTTTTAAGATCATTCAGTTGCAAACACCAAGTTTTTATGTTCTAAATTAGTAATTAGTGATGTGGTTTAACATTGTTTATTAACTACTTAGTAGCATTATAGAGAATGGGGCCTTTGGCTTAATGGCAAGGAGGTTAGGGAACTTTGAGCTCCAAAGTTCAAATTTCACTGGGTTTGATCTTATATTTATTCTGATGAGTTAGTTTGAGTTGATTTAGTTACTTTTTGCTTTTAACTATTAATTATGGTTGTAATTTGAAGTAAATTGTAACTTAAATAGAAAAAAAGTATTAAGTAAGCGTTATCATTTGAGCATAGTTTTTCATTTAAAAAAAAAAATTATGCTTTTCTTTTTTGCAGGAATAAAGCTGCCGAAAAACTTTATGGTTATTCAGCAGCAGAGGCTTTAGAGCAAGATGCCATTCAACTTCTTGTTGATCATAGGGATTTCGCTGTTGCACTTAATATTGTTCATTGTGTTATGACGGGGGATAGCTGGACTGGACAATTTCCTTTCAAGAATAAAATGGGGGAGAGGTTTTTGGCTGTTGCAACGTATACTCTTTTTTATGATGAGGATGATGACGATGATAGTTCATTAGTTGGAATCATTTGTGTATCCAGTGATACTCAGCCTTTGCAAGAAAGGAGAGCTGCAGTGTTGGCTGGAAAGCAACCTGAAGGAGATTCAACCTTTAGCCGGTCTAAAAATGCTGTCTCAGCTAAACTTGGTCTGGATCCTCAACAACCTATGCAAACAGCAATTGCATCAGAACTAACAAATTTGGTATTAGTTCCTTAATTTTAATGTGTTGGAAGTTGGATTTTAGTGTTACTATATATATTTGTAGTTTGGCTTGGATTGATTGTTAAGAGTTATGCAGGCGCTTAAGGTGAGCAACAAAATGAAGTCCAAATTTAAGATGGGAGAGTATTGTGTCGATCGTGAAGGAGAAAGTGGAGATGGTCATTATTTGGAGCATGGTTGCTCCATTGCAGCTCATTCTGATCTTAAAGAAGATGCAGTTTCCAGTGGAGCTTGTACACCTAGGGGAAGTATTTACCCATCTGCCTTTAGTGTATTTTATCCGTTGGATGAAAAGTCCCCCATGAACACCTCTCACAATTCTGGTGATGAGAGTGAAGGAAAACCTGCAATCCAAAAGATTATGACCTTAGTGGGTAAAAAGGGGATATCGTGGCCTTGGAAAGAGAATGATCAAGCAGGATCAGAGGCAAGAACTACTCGTTTTGTATGGCCTGGATTGGCAAATGATCAAGAGAATGATTTATTTGTACAGAAAAGCTCATATTCTGCTGCAAAATCTGAAGGCCACGTTAATGAAAATAATACCCCTGTCAATAATGAGCCATCAGGCTCGTGGTCATCCTCTGTTAATGTTAACAGCACCAGCAGTGTCAGCAGCTTTGGAAGTACTAGCAGTAGTGCAGTTAATAGAGCTGAGATGGATGTCGATTGTTTAGATTATGAAATCTTGTGGGAGGACTTGACAATTGGAGATCAAATTGGGCAAGGTAAATTTTTTCGAGTGAGCACCTAGGAGTCATAAAGGAATTATGAACTTGTTCCTAACTGGAGCCACTACTTTTAAGCGTAGAAGTATTGAACTTTACACTGATTAACCACTGTTCATCCGTTTTTGATTTGGGTAATGTCAAAGCACATGAATGGAACCCCAAATGCCCACTGGATACCCCAAATGCCCACTGGATAATCATTTCAATGGATGAGAACTTGGTCTTTGACTTAAGCTTGGTCCATGCTTTGCTTTGTTTCTATATTCTGTTGTATTTATTTCTGGGTGATGTTTTCCTTAGATATAATAATATTTACTTTGTGTTCCTGCTTTCCTCACAGGTTCTTGTGGAACAGTGTATCATGGTCTGTGGTTTGAATCCGTATGTTCTACTCCGGTGCCTTCACTTTCGGGAAGACGTACAAAACATTATAGATGAATATACATTAAAAATTTTGGGATAAGATATATCATGATTTGCTTTTGCTTTTTTCCATCAAATCATATTTGATACACTCATGTAAATAAGAGTGTGCATAAAATGGAAAGATGGTGACAAGGAGTTCCTCAGCCAGTTTTCCATATGTTATTGTATGATGTAGGCTCATTGAACCTACATATGATGCCCAAGTCTAATATAGACCGTGCAATATGAAAAATGCTGAATCCTTTTTGAGGATCTTATGCCATTCTTGTGGTAAATTCTAGTTCATGAAACCGCTCTGTCATTGCAATAAATGAGTCCTTGTACTCTGTAGTTATTTGTTGGTATTAAATGGCAAATGGTAGAGTGCATGAAAAAAATTGTAATAATCTTATTCGTGTAAATTACCATGTTCACATTATTTCAGGAGGTTGCAGTCAAGGTATTCTCGAAGCAGGAATATTCAGATGATGTAATAAATGCCTTCAGAGAGGAGGTGTGCTTTACTGTTAAATTAGTTTTCACTGTGTTCACATACTTAGTCATATTTTTTTTCTCTTTGGTGGTAATTGTAGAATCATATGATTCATGCACCATCAGCACTTTCCATTCGCCAACTGACTGAAGTCACTGCATTTATTATTGTTTTGAGTTTCTCTCTTCCTCTTCCAAATGCTGCTGTAACTATTTTGCTTTTGCTTTGAAGGTATCTCTTATGAAAAGACTTCGGCATCCAAATGTTCTGCTGTTCATGGGAGTTGTGGTTTCATCTCAACGTCTCTGCATTGTCACAGAGTTCCTTCCACGGTTCAATCTCAACTTTCTTTTAGAAGTTCTTTCTGTGCTGACACTTTTTTCTTTTTAAAAAAACTTCACTTCCATATTTGTTTCTCTATGGGACGTTAGTTTTATATATTATATATATTTTTGGGTTGATGAATGATTAAATTTTATATTTTATTGCTGCAGTGGGAGTTTGTTTCAGTTACTACAAAGGAACACTACCAAATTAGGTTGGAGACGGCGTGTCAGTATGGCTTTGGATATTGCAAGTATCAAGTAGATTTTATTTTAACCTTTTAAATTTTATGATGGTTTTCCAGTTACAATGGATGTAATGCCATCATATGTTGGTCTGCATTCATTATTATTTTATTCTTGCTTGTATCACTGCAGTAGTCATTCCCTCTGTCAGTTCATCTTACTGATTGAACTTTCTCAGGCACGAGGCATGAATTATCTTCACAATTGCAATCCACCTATCATTCATCGTGATTTGAAGTCTTCAAATCTTCTAGTGGATAAGAATTGGACCGTGAAGGTTTTCCATAGTTCATCCTCTTTATCTGCAAATCTAGTTTTAGCTTATGTCAGGGTGTTGAGAATATTTTTTGTTTACTTGAGGTAAAAGGTAATGTAGTTCTATGTGATCAGGTTGGCGATTTTGGTTTGTCACGTCTCAAGCACAAAACATATCTCACAACAAAGTCTGGGAAAGGAACGGTATTTACTTAACCCTTCATTAGCTTCATCAATAATATTAATCTAACAGAGTCTAAATCATTTGTAAGGATGCATAACTTTCTAGTTTCTCAGTTGACTTACAAGTAGCGTGTCTTTTTTAGCCTCAATGGATGGCACCTGAAGTTCTTCGCAGTGAACCCTCAGATGAGAAGTATGTTGATCCCATTCCGCACCCTTTGAATTGCACAAGCAAGTGCCCTAGCCCTCAGCCCTATCACGTTTGCCTTTCTTTCACTGCTGACCTTGTATTTCTTGTTCTTTGTGGGACTTAGGTCCGACGTTTATAGTTTTGGCGTCATATTATGGGAGCTAGCTACCGAGAAGATACCTTGGGAGAAACACAACGCAATGCAGGTATGGTTTTCATTAAAAAGATTTTAAAGTCATTTTTATCTGAAGAGTTCAAAATCACCAAACCAACTGCTCTCTTCTAAAGACAAGCTATGTTAGGTTTAAATGGAATATTCCTTATTCACCATTGTATCTCTGCATATATGAACAACAATTTGTTTAGAATATTTGCAGTTGTTTGCAGCGGTGGGGTTCATGAACCAACGGCTAGAGATTCCAAAGGAACTAGACCCACGGTGGGCTTCTATAATCAAGATTTGCTGGAACAGGTGCTCATCTCCTTATACTGTTTGTATGTTTTCTTTTATTTTTCTTATAAATTCACTGCTAAAAGTTTAGCTGTAGTCTACCAATATGCTAGTTAATTCAAACATAGCATTTGGGAGTGTCAGTTAGGAGTCTCAGGCCCGGCATTGTGTTAGTCAAATTTGAAACATGTGCACTAAGTGCATGATTAAAGTTACATCCACAAGTAGTATGGACTAGGACTTCAAATTCGATTTGCAATCATCATGATGGCCTTGAGTATTTAAGTACCATTTAGGTTAGTGGCATCTGTAGCACTTCTAGTCATTAATTAATAAGGAATTATCTTCAGAAGTAAAGCCAGTTTTCTTTCTACGTCTCGTCTAGTCATTATGTTTTCCAATTATGTTATAACTTACCATTTTGGTGTCTGATATATGGGAATTACAATTTTGCAAAAACCAGTGATCCAAAGAGCCGGCCAACGTTCCAGGAACTACTTAACAAGCTTAGAGATCTTCAAAGACAATATACTCTCCAACTTCAGCAAGCTCGTAACTTGGCCGAAGAAAAGGAAATATGAATCAGATGCTTGTGGCATTGGTTCCATATTCTTTCATTCAAACAAAAGATGTAGAGAAGCATGGGCAGTGAGCCACACGAGAAAGATAAAATGTAGGTATTTAGTTGGCAGTATGTGAGAGAAAGCAGCCCAAGTTTGAGGTAATGGGTTGGTTTCGGCAGTGGATTTGGAGATGGGGATGATGTCTCCTGTGATTTTGAAACATGTCAGGACGACTAAGGAAATTCGTACGTAATGCACAATCTACGTTGGAGTATATAGGCTGAGATAAATATCATGCTTTGTTTGCTATTTGTTAAACCACTCTATAATGGGGTCCCTTGTCTGCTATTAGTTACTCTGTTGTTCTCGGAGTCCATTATTATTATATACAAAAAGCTTGCAGCTTGAAATTTATAACTAAATTTGTCTGATGTAAATATTTTTTTAATGCTTGTTACTCCAGCTTATTGTACCTCATTGTACTAAATTTAGTGAACTATATCGCCATCGGTCCCAAATGTTTCATTTTGGTTACAAGTAGTTTTTAATATTTTATTTCGTCACGGTCCTTGGCCGTAATTCCATTAAGAATAACATACATATTCAACACTTACGAGTGAATCAAAACATTAGAGATGACAAATGGGTAGGTTTGGATTGGATTTACTTTGGACTTGGAATTTTTCAGGTTCATTTGGATTCGATTTCTTGGGTTTGGATTATTTTAGACTTGAGCTCTTATGAATTCAAATTTTCCCATACTCAGGATCAAGTTAAGTGTGCTTTGATGGATTCAAATAAATTTGAACATTTTAAGTTATAAGTATTTTCATTTTAAATATAATAATTTATTTTATTTTTATATAATGACAATACAATTCAAATTTGTTATATAAAAAAAATATTATATATTTAAATAGAGTTTTTTATATAAAATAATTTGTATGTAAAATTTATTATTCTATGATATTATATGATTTAATGATTTTTTATTGTTTAATAATATATTATATTGACAATTGAATAACTTTTTTTTATCTTTCTTATTAAATTTACAAATCTAATACTCATATTCTAAAATATTTATTACAAAGCTCAAATATATTATACTAAGTCCAAACCCAAGCTCAAATAATATATTTATTATTACACAAACTCTAAATAAACTAATTATAACTCGTATCTCAAGTCCAAAATAAAAAGAAATTAAACCTAATATCCAAATACAATTTGTAAAAGTTAAAGTCCAATTCAAAATCTAATTTAATAAATATAATATTTTATTAAGATATTAAAATTTTAATAATATTTTATGTATTGCTAGTTATACTTATAAACATTTATATTAATATACTAAATTACACATAACTATTGATGTTATATCTTCTATTATAATAATAGTCATATATATTAATACTTATAAAATATATTATTTCATTATATAAGATTATATCACATACTATAATAGTAGAGTAGTACATAATATATTAATTATTATTATAGATTATTGTTTTTTATTATACTAGTTGAAATATGCTCTAAGCCTCTATACTTTTCATACATTTGAAAGTTAGTCCTACTACTTTATTATATAATGTTATATCATATTATATTGTATATAATATGGGGAGGGATCCATTTACACGAGTGTAAAACAAAAATTATATTACACTTTCTGTATCTTTTTATACGATTAATATTTTAATGATCTAATCGTTGAATTTATCAATATAATTGTACTTGTCATACATGTAAATTTTCAAACTAATCCGATATTTCTATTATATGGATCTACAATTCTCAATATATTAATATATATTCAACGATTGAATTTGTTTTACATAAAACAAATAGTTATAAATTTTAAAGTTACATCAAATTTGACATACATGATCTATATGAATGAAATATTAAATTTAACGGTTAGATCATTAAAATATTAATCATATAAAAAGCTAAGAAAATGTGTAAAACAACTTTAATTTTACACTTCGTAAGTGGATCCCTCCCCATACAATATATTAATAGTTTATATATATGCATCAATGATTAAACATTACAATATCATGTAATACTATATCTTTTATTATAATATTTAATATAATAGTAGTACATTATTTATTAATTATTATCATATATTATTGTTTATTATTATACTAGTTGAAATATGCTCTAAATCTTAATACTTTTTGTACATTTGAAAGTTAGCCCTCCTACTATATTATTTAATGTTATCATATATTATAAATTATTAATAGCTAAATTTGAAAAAAAATGTTTATTTTAAAAAATACTTAGGGAAATATATTGTTTCTTTCGATATTTAGGGAAGTAGGTCAATTTTGGAGAGAAACAAAAAAACATGTCCTACAGAAAGCGTTTTATGCTAAAAACACGCCCCGTAAGACGCATTTTCACTAATGTGTGAAAACGTGTTCTACAAGACGTGCTTTCTGATTTCTTTAATACATTAGCTCATTTAGTTAAGCGGTTAATAGATTGAAATTTTATGATGTTAAAAAAATTATAGATCCCATGTCACATTCAGTGAAAATTTATGATACATGTATTAGGTGTACTCAATGTGTCTGAGCCTGCCCCACCGGTGTGTTAGAAATGATACCTTGGGATGGATGTAAAGCTAAGCAAATATCTCTCGCTCCAAGAACAGAAGATTGTGTTGGTTGTAAGAGATGTGAGTTTGTTTGTCCAACGGATTTCTTGAAGTTAAATTTTACTGGTTTTGTCTTTAAGTTCTTGGGTTGATTCCTCCCCTACTTACACTTGTATTTTTATTTCAGCTTGTTTCAAACTTTACTTTTATTTTTAATTACTGTTTTCTGATTAAATAATAGTGATTTTATCTTTTATTCCTAAGTTCGATTCCTCTTCCAAGCACATTTGTATTTTTCATTTAATTTTTTTCAAGCTTTTTTATTTTTAATTAATAAATATATTGTTTTCAAGTTTTTTTTTATTTTTAATTCATCTTTTAATTAATAACTCTTTTATTTATTAAATCAAATAATTATTTTCAATTATATAATAAAAATATATTTTTGATAAAATTGATATTTATCTTTATGTTAAATATATTTTATTTTTTTAAAAACATCAACTAAATTTTTTGATATATTTTTTTCTCCTCCTATATTGTGTGGGTATGGTGATTCCTAATATTATAAAATCAAATAACCATTTCAAATATCATTATTTAATAAAAATAAATATTACACATATTACATATATAAAAGTTATATTTACTAAAAATAATGATATTTGACAATAATTATTTGATTTTATAAATAAAAGATTTATTAATTAAAAAGATGAATTAAAAATAAAAAAACTTAAAAACAATATTTTTTTATTATTAATTAAAAATAAAAAAAGCTTGAAACAGTATGAAATAAAAAATACAAATGTCTTTAGAAGAGGAATTGAACTTGGGACTCAAGGATAAAATCATTATTATTTAACCATCTAACAAAAGAAACTTATGTATTGAAATTAGTAATTAAAAATAAAAGTAAAGCTTGAAACAACATGAAAAAAAATACAAATATGAGTAGGACAGGAATCAAACCCGAGACTCAGATAAAATCACTAAAGTCAAACCCGTTACGTTGCACTGATTCTGTACAGGGTTTGACTTCTCCATTTAGTTTAATTCGTTGGTTGGTAAGTTCAATTTAAAGTTTTGGTGTCGAAAGTTCTTTGACGTAATTTCGATTTTGGAATGTTAGTTTTTAGCGATTTGACTGCGAGTTAATCATTTGTTGGACAATTTCTTATCGTTTAAGGATGGGAACTTATCCTTGTTGCTTTTGCTTCAAATCCGTATCAGGTGGGTACCAAAAACCCTTATTCTTCGAATTTCAGTCATCAAAAAATGGGACTGTCGAAGCCACATGGTCGTGTGCCAAGCCGTGTGGTAGGCCGTATGACCATACAACCATGCGTCAGGTCGTGTGGCAGGCCGTGTAACTCACTTTTCACAAAAATGAGAGGCACACGGGATAGGCACATGGGCGTGTGTCCAGACTGTGTGTGGTAATGAGATGTGTAGGATTCACACAAGCCAGTGACACGAGTGTGTCCAAGTCGTGTAACTCACTATTTGCGAATTAGGACCACACAGGCAGGTGAAACGGGTGTGTGTCAGGTTGTGTCGGACACATGGGCAAGCATATAGGGGTGTGTCAGACCGTGTGAAGTCACATGAGCCAGCTTCCCAGGCCGTGTGAAACCATACAAGCATATGAAAAAATATTTGGAATTTTTGCTCGGGCCGCAAGCGTCATTTGAAACGAATGCAGGCCTACTGTAAGGTATGTACAATCTGAATTAGACTATATAACTTGATAACTGCTGATCTGACGATGGACAACTTGGGAACGGTACGTATGTCTATTATGTTGAACCTAAGTACGTAAGATCTGTCAGAACGTAATGTGCTATTGTATAATGTATACAAATTATCTAGGTACGATCTGTATTCTGTTAAGTTTGCTAGTACGTCTCTACGTTACTCTGTTGATGAAGAATGTGCAATATCTGAATATGTTGGATTGATGGTTACTGATTCTAATTTATAACCCTCTACGTTACTCTGTTGATGAAGAATATACGATATCTGAATATGTTAGATTGATTGTTACTGATTCTGATTTATAACCGTGCATGTGACTTCATGGAAAATCTGATATGATCTGTTGAGGTTTGATAAGTCTGTTTTACAAAACATGGACTCCTATGACTACTGATTCTATTATTGAATGATAGCATGACTTACATGCTCATCATTCCGGTTCTGTTTATGCATGCCATGACACATTGCATGGGATTTGGGTTCATGTGAAAGGAGGGAGTTTCTGGCAGTTTAATGATCTGCATTATCTTGTGGTTTATCCATACTGTTCTGGCAGCATGGTTGTAATATAGTTGTTCGACCACATATATCTAATATGGCAGTTTTAACTACGAATATTCTGGAGGCACTGTCTACAATTATTTGTTGGTGTGATTTGGCTGGACGAGTTATAGGGGAATTCTATTTTGTTGTGTAGCGGAGTTGGGTAGGATGTTTTCTGATAAATCTGCATTCTGATCTGTTTGAAAAATACTACATCTACATAAACGTACATGCTCTGCTCTGTTATGTTCAATTCTACTCTGCTCTGTTATGTTTAGTTCTACTCTGCTCTACTATGTTATATTCTGCTCTGCTCTGTTCTATTCTCTTATGTTCTGCTCTATCCTGTTCTGGTTGGGTTGTGTTGTTCTATTATATTACACTTGCTATTAAGTTCGCTGTGTTTATTCTGATTTATATATTATGTTTTGTTAACTATAATTAGTGTTGGTTATACACTAGGTTTTATAGTTCACCTTTTGGTTTTATCTTTGAGTGTTCAGGTAAGTCTCTAACTTAGGACCGGATGGCGTGTGGGAGCTCGGATTGTTTTGCAATAAAGCAGAAATGTTTGATCTTGTGGGTTCTAATCTGTTTCTAAGCTCATTTTGGTTTTTGCTAAATTCGTCAGTAGTTTATAATTTTTAATGTGAAACTACAAAATCACTCAAATCGACAAAATGGATTTTGGTTTTCAAAATAAGACTCTGAAAAGATTTTCCACTAATAGTCGAGTAATATTTGAACGTTTCTGGATACTTATTGAAATTAATTTTTGATGTGTCGATGTAACTCCTCCAGACTTGGTCTTAACTTCTAAGTCGGGTTTAGGGTGTTACATTATTATATATTAATTCTTATTGTTATACTAATTTAAATATGCTCTAAGTCCATATACTTTTCGTACATTTGGAAGTTAGTCATCCTACAATATTATATAATGCTATATCATATCATATAATATATAGTTTTTATATATGCATCAATAATTAAACATTATAATATCATGTAGCACTATACCTTTTATTATAATCTATATCTATACTATTAATAAAATTCTAAAGCGAGTTGGTGTCACCCCAACCGGCTCACCAACTCGGTTGGAAAGTTACAAGAATGTCCTTCCGTAATTAAAATAAGTAATATTATTTGATGGTATTTAAATATTTTCACTTTAAAAAAGACAAGTAAAAATATGCATATAGTGGGATTTAAACTCACCTTAATTGCATTAGCAAAACATTTAATTTATCACCCAGCTAAAGTTTTATTTTTATACATTTTAATTTTATTATGCACACTTTATTAATAATATATTTGTATTAATAATGTATTTTATTGAGTTGGTGTCACAAATTAACTTGACATCGACTCTAAATTGATGACAACTCCATGATAAACAATTTAATATTTTTTTCATTTTAATAACCTACAAATTTCATGTGTTATTATTAATTAGTTTAAAATCATATGTTTCATTATTTATTGTATTTTATTTTTAAACAGAAATTTGTGTTCTAAATATTTTGTTCCACACGCATACAAATGTGATACGATTTCTAGTTATAATAATAGTTATATATGTAATAATATTTTTAGTAATAGTTATATATTTTATTATTATTATTTTATGTATTAGTAATATATTAATTTAGTACATAAGGTCAGGTTAGGTAATCAGTTTTGGTTTTAGTAATAGTTATATAATATATTATTATATTATCATTAAAATTTAATTTTATAGATTTTAATAATTAATAATTAATAATTTTTAATGTTTATTATTCATATATAATTATAGCATTTAAAATATTTTATATTAAATTAATGTTTTTAAAAATTTATTTTACTTTACAATTTAAGATAAAAATTATTATTAATTACTTTTCCTATTAATAAAATTTTAATAAAAATAATCATTTATTTATATTTTATTTTAAGTACTATCATAAAATTATATTAATTATTAATGTCTATTATGATTGTTCAGTTATAAATTTTGACTTTTTCGGGCTTTGGGTAGGATTTATCTTGGCCTCGAGCTCAAATCTATTGAGGGCCTGGGCTTTCTCGGGTTGGTTTTATTATGGGCTTGAGCTTTCTCGAACTCGGATCATTACGGACTCAGATTGACAAGGGTGAGGTTTTGGGCTCGAGTCTTTTTTACCAGCTCTACAAATCATGTGATGTGACAAAATAAATTTAAGCTAATTTTTTTTCTTTTTTCTCCTCTTTCCTCTCCAAGCCTAGCTTTAGGGGTCGTTCGAAGGTATAGCCGCCCAGGGCCCAAGGCTAAAAAGGGTCCAAAACATTATTTTTCAGTTTTTAAGGGGCTTTAAAAAAATTTTAACTTTTAGAGGTCAAAAAAAAGTTTTTACCAACTTTTAAGTGGCCCAAAAAAAAATATTAGCTTTTAAAGGCCCAAATTTTTTTTTTACCAAATTTTAAGAGACCTAAAATTTTTTTTCTCCAACTTTTAAGGAACCTAAAACCTCATATTATTGTTTTGCCTAGGACCCTAAAAATGTCAAGAATGAGCTTGTTCCTCTCATCATGTTTCTTTCCTTATTCTTTTTTTCTACTTCCAACTCTCTCCCTCTCCCTCTCCCTCTCCCAACCGTTGCATTAATGGTTAGTACTGCTCAGCTTTGTTATGTATAAGAAAAATATGTAGATTCCATGTGTTACATGCAATGTAGACCAAGAAGGTGGATTTTACAAGAAAAATCATATATCCCAGTACCCTACTTGCAATGGTAGGAGTTTAATAGCGCACAGAGATGGACCAAACACCATGTGAGCAGTTTCTACCTATATTTAGTATTATCCAAGATAGTTGGGTCACGGGTTCCAACATATGACTAATATGGTTGAGCTTATACTTCACTACTATGCATTTTGTCAATGAACCATATTTGTGTGTAATTATCCTTCCTAATTTGCTACCCAAGTGTTCTATGTTTGGAACCAGGGGCGAAGTCAGAAATCTTTTTTAGGGGTAAAAATTAAATTGTAATTTTTACGATAGTAAAAATGAAATTTCACCATTTTACTAGTCTATATCTTTATAATTCTTAAAGGATTAAATCAAAATTTTATCTTTTTTAGGTAGGTCAAAGTAAAATTTTACCTTTACTAATTTAAAATTTTAAAAAATTTAAAGGGCTTAAATAGAATATTTTTCATTTTAAGAGGGGTGGGGCACCTGCCAGCCCCCTAGTTGCGCTCCTGTTTGGAACTTTTGATAAATCAATTGTTAACTTTTCAAGATCATGCCTGACTCTTTGATCTACTTCACTATTTTTGCTTGACATGTGAAAAACCTACAATGAAATGCAAATTCTCCATCCAAGTGCTTGTAACCCAAGAAAAAGGCTATTCAAAAAATTAATTTTCACTGAAACTAGATATTAAAAAAACCAAGGATGAGAATAAATCTTGAGGTAAAATTCATACCACCAAGAATCAAAGTCTTTTGAAGCACTAACAACATCAAGATAATATAAAAATAAAAGAAAATATTGTTGGAAATTATCCATGAAATTTGTAAATGCATGACCCACATTCATTGACCCAAAGAGACCTACTCAAAAATTTATTTGCCTGATAACAATTAATGGAAATATAATAAGAAATGAATATAGTCTATCACAAAAACTGTTTATCATTTAATAGTCACAGAATTAGAATTTTAGTCTCGCAATCTGTGCAGCATTAAGTGATTTCTTGGGCTCAATCTACCTAAGTCAGCCTAACTTTCACAAAATCAGAATTCAAAATAGAAATTCGCTAAAACACCAAAAATAAAATGGAAGCAACTCAAAATGAAAGAGCGACAAAAGAACAGAAATATGCCACAAGAAAGCAAAAGGACGCCAAGTGTTTGAGTAAATGTTCTCAATAATATTCAATTACTATGAAGGATTACAACCGAGTGATTACAAATGAGAGGGAAAAGCTCTATTTATAGTTGAGCTCCTCCAAAACTAACGGTACAGATTGAGTTACATCGACGGTCAAGATTAGAGCCTATCTACAATTGAAATGCTTAAGGGATTGGCTCAATCCTTTAAGATTACAAAATCAAATCTTATCAGATTATATTTCTTCTAAAATTAATTCCCCTATTTACCATGGTAGCCCTAAATTTCCTTAAGTGTGTCACTTGGCCACCAAGGTTTCAAGTAAATGGATTTCTCCACATGTTACATGAATCAGGTCAGTTCAAGTGAGTCAAATGAGCCCTATTTTATCAATTGACCTCTATGGGACACTCTATGCACATTCGTCGTGAGCTCAAATCTGCAACCTATGACATTCTCCCCCATCCATTCTCGCAACGCCCTCATTGTGTCCTCGGAATGACATTGGCTTGACTCACCTCAAAACTTTCTTGATGCCTTGATCAATTCTTGACTAGCCTCTCTGTAGGTAGTCCAGCCTTTTGGAACATTAGCCTTGGTTTCTATCATATCCTAACTTGAACTGTTCCTGTACTCTTTGGTACATCTCATTCCCAAGATTCCACCGCTCTTACTTTCCCACATTGTGTGATACATGCACGGATGGGGGAAATTTATTAAATTCCATTCACCGAAGCTGTCAATTTTCAAGTTTGAGAAATTAGAAGATTTGCGACAACTTTTTGGATAGGATACAGGAATATTTGGGTTGATATGTCTTCATGGAATTCTAAGATCTATCTCTTAGCTTCGAAACACACTTTGAATCACTCGATTTTGAGTTTGGGACCTCAGGTTATGACCATTTTAGTAAAGATTGCGCGGGCAGAATTTCTGGACGAGATTATGACAAGAATTATAAGTTTTGGGCTTTTAATTAGAGTTTAAATAATATTGGGTTCAGGTTTTAGGTTTAATTTTTATTATATATAAGCCCAATATTGTATTTAGAAGCTCTTATTATTTTATTATTCTGAATTTTTTATTATTATTAAGTATTTTAAGTTATTTAGGAGTTTTATATAAATAAAAAATTTTAGTTTAAAACTACTTCTTATTTAGGTTAATTAGAGTTCTAGTATACTTAAGATTTTTATATAGATTTATTTAGCTAGCCTATATAAGGGCTTCTTCATTTTTTATTAAGAAGACAATTGTTTTTCATTAATAAAGTTTTAAACTCTGGGAGTTTTTTTATTGTGCAAGATTTCTTTCTTATGATTTTTAAAAGTAGTTTTCTTCTCGATTTTCTTCAAGGAGTTGTGGGAATTCATTCTTCACCCTCCAATTTTCCAGGAATTATTTCTTGGAAGGTTGATTCGAGCCATTAATTGAGTTTGTTGGGATTTATATCTAATGGGTTCAATTGGACTTTATCTTTCTATCCATCATAATCATCGGTTTATTCAACCCATCTTCCACTTTTAAATTTCGTATATTTATTTTTATATTATTATTTGTTTTTTTATTCTCAAATTTCTTCTTTTATTGTTTCCAACTTCTTTATTACTAAATTAATTTATTTCTTCTTTTCAGATCAGATCCAAATCTTTCCTACTTAAGTCAAACAACTTGAATTTGATCCTTCTTCCACTTCCTCCACTTCAACCCGTATCATTGTGACTTGCCTCGATCGAGATCCTCTCGATATGCACAAATAGACTTCAGTTTGCCCACATTGAATACTAGGTTAACCTCGAGTTTTCTCACCAACTCCAGTTTGTAAGCCTCTCAACTTATCCGCTTCAATACACTGAAAGATCCCCTAAGTCCTTGCCAAACCAATAGTAAGTCAAAATGAAAAACACTAGAAAAGTGTTTGAGATATACCTCACTTGTCATATTTACTTGATTTAACTGCCTAGTTTGCATCACTTCTTTGCCCCTAAAGTCTGATGCATAACCCACCTCTCTGATAGGTGGTTGACCACCTATAAACGTGTTATCGTTTATAATAAAAATATTACACCAAAAATATAAGAAATTAAATCGACAGTGTCCACAAGTATACGAGTCAAATTGTAATATAGTGTATATGTACAATGGAACACAAGAAATATTTCGAGGATCGTACCCAAGGGAGGATGGAATAAATCTATAGAAAATCTCTTTACAATAATAAATCTAAATAGTAACAATTAAATCCTATATTACGAAAAATCATAAAAGATATTAATAAGAGAATTTAAATAACTAAAATAAATAAACGAGAAAAAAAATAAACAACTAAATTGATTAAACCAATCAGGAAGATTAACTCATTTTAGGGTTTGTAATTAACTTTGAATTAGGGTTTTAGGGTGGATTAGCTATCAATTAACAAATTATTACCTCCCGACCTCTAACTGATAATTTGATTGGTTGATACTCATTTATCTCCCAACCTCACTTTCTCAACCAGGATAAACTATGATTTACTCAGTTAGACTTATCTCTCGATCTCATTTAACCTATGATTACTTCATAAGGATGTCAAGCCTAGGGTTCCGAAAAGCATAATCTATACCAACTAATCCTCTCGAGAAACCCTAAATCTTTCATTAATCACATCCCCCTCCACACGTTAATCTTCACTAAGGGATTTATCCACTCATATTATTTATAATCTCAAACTCAATTGAATAAAACATGCAATTAACACAATTGAATCGAAAGAGAAAAGAGATTAGAATAATCCTAGATCTGATGTCAATTGAAAAAGAGAATAGTAAATCTCTCGATCAGAATAGCGAATGTTGTCGTTCGCAAAGGAAAATAACTAAAATACTTCTACATTATAAAAGAACTCTTGGATCGAAACTGATTCCAAGAGGAAAGAACAAAGAGTTTATGAAAATTAAGTTTAACCCTACTCCTAATCTACGAGGGTTATGAAGGCATCTAAGATGACTTAGTTACATCAAACCCCTAAAGTCTTATTTATAAGAGTGTTGGCAGACCGAATTAGGTCTTCGGCACAGCCTAGGTCTTTGTATAAAGTCAATTGTGTAAACGAAAATAGCTCTAACAGACTTGTGCAACACGTCGACCTATGTTGCGCCATAGACCTTGCATAGGGCGACACGAAAGGTGTTTCATGCCTTCGTTGGTTCGTTTCATGCTTTAATGACTTAGGAAACTTGTGCATCACTCGACCCCTACTACCATGTCAAATGGGTCTATAATTCATCATCCTACACATTCCATTTAACATATTAACACTACTTAATACTTGTGTCAGCTTAATAGGTCAAAACACTCATAAAATTTGTTAAAAACATTTATTCTTACTAAAATTTAATCCTAAATACTAAATACTGGAAACATAATAATAAATACTAAATTTCCTAGAAAACAAGCTCATTAAGTGTGAAAATAACCCGAAATTACTACTACATTTGGCGATAGGTCAGTGGTAGCCCCACTAATGACTCAATAGGCTTCATATCGATTTGTTGCCCCTTTAGCATTTCTAAAAGGGTCCCCATAGCACTCCGATCTACCAGGTCAATGTTATTTCCATCATGAACACCCTTAGCTAGCTGAATTGCTGACAGTACCTTGGTTCCACCTGTCTCATCACGACTCACCGGCACCATGCATTGTTGTTGACGGGTATTCAAGATACATATGCGATCGAAAAAAGAAACCAATAGCATTAATCTTGTCAAGGAAATTTAAGTCAACCACAAAGTCATAATCATCTAAATGAATTACCTTGAAATGTTCATTTCCTTTCCACTCGCTGATTTGTAGCTCCACTCTTTGTGCTACTCCCACAGTTGAGACCTCTTTGGCATTTACCATCTTGATCCTCTTGGTTACTTTGCTAACCGAGAAACCAAATTTACCAATGAATTTCTCTTATATGAACATATTAAGTGCCCCCGTATTGACAAAGCTTGAGCAAAATTGAGTGTCATTGATCCAAGCTTTAAAACCTCTCTCTCTCTGGCTTTACTTCATCTTCTTTAATGGCCATGGACATATTAGATTGCTTTAGACAACCTCGCATCCTATGTGGACCATAACATAAGAAGTACTTTATTGTCTTCTTCTCATTCCCTTTGACCCTCTTGGCTTTGACAACACTCACGATTGAACCAAGCTTAATGGGCACTTTTTTTTTTGCTCATAATCCCCTTTAATGATAGAAAAAATGGATCGTTTCAGATAGTCCCTTACCATAAGCGAACCGACACATAAGAAGCATTATATATCATTTTTCTTTTCCTTCGAATTTTTGGGTTTCCCTTCCATTCCGTGGTTTCCATTGCCATTATTACCGTTGTTATACTAAACTTTTCCTTCTTAATCTTTCGTACCATTTCGCTTCTCTTTGGGTTTGGAAGACTTGAACTTTTCTTTCCTTGGAACAAGCTTGGTCAATGACTCTTCTACTATCATAGCTTTCGACAATCCTTGGACCCCTTGACAATCCGATTCCTATTTGACCTATAAATTCAACCCATCCATGAAATAGAATAATACTTCTTTCTCACTGAGATAAGTGATTTAGAGCATCAGTTTGCTAAACTCCTTCATATACTCTCAAATTATACCTTGTTGCAAGAATTGATGTAACTTAAATCGAGCCTCATTCTCGGTATATTGGAGGTAAAATTACTCCTTGAACTCTTTTTGAAACTTCTCCTAAGTCCCAATTGTAGCCTGACGATCCTTTTTATCTGTGGACCTATGCCACCATCATAAAAGAGGAAAATCAATAAAACATCTAGCAGCAATACCTTAACATCATCATCTTTGATGCCCACAAAACAGAAGTATTGCTTCATCTCCCACAAGAAGTTGTCCACTTCCCTTGAATACCTTGCCCCTTAAACTTCGTTGATTTAGGGACATCTATATCATAGTTTAGGGTTGCACCTAACACTTATTTACCCACAGCAGTTCGACTCACAACAAGCTCTCTATAATGCCCCAAAATTTTTGGTTTTAATTTGTGCAAGCATGTCAAGTAATTTTTTGTGGTGTGTTGGCTTAGTTTTTTGTGTTGTTCGCCTTAGTCTTGTGTTCAATGTTTTGGGAAGCGTAATTGGGGATATTTTTTTACAAATTGGTACTTATGCCACCCAAGTGTTGTGGTTAGATTAGAATTTTAATTTGATAAGTTGTTGGATGTGGGGATTAGTAGTTATTTTGTTTGAATTATTTTAAAGTAAATCCCTTAAAAATCCCCCATTTATCCCAAGTAGTTTCACGTGCCTTTCTTACTCCCATTCTCTCTTTCCCATTGTCACGTTTCTCCCTCTCTTTTTGGCTGCTTTTTTTTCTTTCATTTCTTTTTGTTTTTCTTTCTTGTTTATCTTTCTCTTTTTTTCCTTGATTCTTGTTTTGTTATCAACATATGTTTTAGTGGTTGGGTGGAGTTCAATTGTTGGGGCATAATCTGAGCAAAGTGTAAGTGTTGTCGAATCAATTTTCTAATATTAAGATTCTTAATCGTTCTTCATTCAAGGTAGAGATTATTTTAGTGTTGGTTTTGTTCTTAATTATGATAAATGTTCTTATGCTTTGGTTAGGCAAAGGGTGCAGAAATCAAGATCTTCTAGCAGAGAAGGTTCGATTTTGGACATGGTTTCGGAGGGGTAGAAACTCGAATTTTTGTTTTGGAATTTGAAATTTTAATTTGGGGATATGATTTTCTATGGATTTTCTTTTGGTTAATTAGTACAATTTTGTAACGCCCCAAAATTTAAGTCTTTAATTTTTGCATGTTTTGACACAATTGCTTGTTTGCTTCAATGATTAAGTGATTTGGGTGTGTATGGGGGTGTTTGAGGAGTCTGGGTTTAAGTCTTGGCTTTTGCAGATTTTTTTAGTTTTTCCCTTAAATGAATCTAGACGCTGGTTATAGGCTTTATAAATATTAGTGTTGGTTTTATGTCACAAAAAGAGCCTGTGGTCTAGTGACAATGTGGTGTGTTGTGTACTGTGCGGTTTGAGGTTCAAGTCCTGGGTTGCGCAAAAGGGTATTTATTTTGCTGCTTGAACCGTGTAAGTGGCAGAGTTGGAGTGAAATACTGCCGAAGGAAGTTTGAACTGGTCATAGAGGGAGTTGAGGAGAAATCAGTGGAGTGATAAGGGGAGAGATTTGAAGAGAAAATCTAGGAGTTGTTGAGAGGAAGAGTTGTGTCGAAATTGGACTCTGGCACTCTAGGAAATTCAGCTAAGGGGGATTGCTAGTGCCGAATTTGGTCTTTCGCATTTTCGGTAATTAGTGTCTTGCGTTGTTTTCTCTGCTTGTCTCGATTTTGGTCAATTTCGTATTGTAGCTTTTGGTTTTTGGCTAGTTTCTTCTTGAGTTTGTACACTTTCCTACTCCGTTTTCTTTTTCTCTTCTCTTTGCTGACTAAAATACCTTCGAAGGGTAAAATGGCTGAAATACCCTCAAATTGTAAAATGACCAAAATACCCTCGAAGGGTAAAATAATCGAAATACCCCCGAAGGGTAAAATGATCGAAATACCTTTGAAGGGTAAAATGACTGTTATACCCCTAGGAATTGAATTGTGTGAATGATCGACTTGTTCTATGATATATATATGACTATTATTGAGTATGACATACTGCATACACGTATGATTTATGACATGACATACTGCATGGGGTTGAGATTCTGATATAGGGGAAGTATACTGTACTGGTGGCTTTGCCACAAATACTGTTATTGGCAGCTTTGCTGCGTTACTGATACTGGCAGCTCTACTGGGTTACTGTTAGTGGCAGCTTTGTTGCATTACTATTACTGGTAGTTTTGCTGCAATATTAGTGTGTTGGCTGGGTGGGTCGATTTTATGCCCACATGGTGTGTTGGTGGTATGGAGTTGTGTGTTGGCTGGATTGGGATGGGTTGCATTTTTGCATTTGTACTGATTATTATTTTAGGCTTAAGGCTCACACTGTTACTGTATTGGGCTAAGGCCCACACTCTGTTACTGTATTGGGCTATGGTCCACACACTGCTATTGTATAGGGCTCAGGCCCAGACTGATTCTGCATGTTGTATGCTGACTGTTTGGTAGAGGATTACACACTGAGTTTTTGTAAACTCACCCTCTCTTCTAACTGTGCAGGTAATCCTCAGCCATAAGCGGTTCGGTGCTGCGAGGGACTCGGAGGTGGCCACACGATCACTGCTGTTCACTTTAGCTTTTGTTTTTATTTTAATTAATAAGTTGGATTCTGTTTTTGTAATAAGGCCTTTAATTTGGTTTAAAATTTTAATTGGGTTTTTACTTTCATATTTTATACTGCTAATTATTTGAAAATGGATTTTCAAAATAATTACTGTTTTCAAAGACACGAGCTTTAAACCTTAGAGTTTTCAAAATGCTTTCGCGTTTTAAAGCAACTTAATATAACAAGAAGCAATTAACAAGGCAAACATATGATTAAGTGCTCTGTTAGATATTAATAAGAGGTTTCCAAAAATAAGAAACAAGTCTGTCAACAAGCCAAATTTTTTAGAGACACTTCAATGTGACACACCAGATACGACCATAATGTCTTGGACGGGTTTATTGTGTTACAAATTTGATGAAAAATTTTAGGTTTTCATGAGTTCCAATTGAACGGTTGATCAAATCAACAACCAAATGTGTGAAACTAACTCGATTTATCGCTTGAAACTTGAGAAAAATGTAAAAACATGAGCTATTTTCGAAATTGCCCAGTGCCACACGGTCGTGTTCCAAGCCGTGTAGAGCACACGAGCATGTGTATTTTTCCAGCCCGTTTGGCTTGGCTATGTGGAGCACACGACTGTGTGAAATCTTACAGCCCATTTGGGTAGGTCGTGTGGACCACACCGGCTACCTTTTTGGGTTGTGTGGGCATTTTTCGCCAATTTTAGAGCCCGAGTAAGCGTTTTTTGAGGGACTCAAAAATTGGGTCCTTAGGAATTATATGGGGTCGGAACATAAGTTTTATTACGTAAACATACATGGGTAAGCTTAGGAGGTATGCTAAATAAATATCTTACATTATGATTCATAGGAAAATATATGTGTTTGTATGCCATATGATTTACGATGTGTATACGTTGATATTATAATTATGTTTATGAGTATGCTTATGTTTTGGGGTGGGTTATGATATGATAGAGGAAGTGTTATAAGGCAGTTTTTACTGCAATTATGACGGTTAAACCGTAAATTTCTATTTGGCAGCTCTCCTACATATTTATGTGTGGCACACCTGTAACACCCCTAACCCGTATCCGTCGCTGAATTAAGGTTACGAGGCATTACAGGACGTAGCATGATTTAGCACAATCATTAAACACTCTTTATGCACCAAAGAATAACTAAAATTTTATAACATTGTCAGACTTAAATATCCACATATCAAAATATATTAAATCAATTTACACATGAACTTACCATGACTGAAATCATACGCATAAACATAAACATATCAACTATGTTTCATATAGAATAAGCTAAGGCCAAGTTATTAAAAGAAAATTCAATAAGCACATAATCAAGAAATCATACCACCATAGCCGAATATACATAATTAACAATATCGTTTCAAGCTAATTTATCAAAAGCATAAAAACTAAACTTAACTCTTTGCCTACATACCTTAACCGAACCTATATAATACCAAAACCAAACATACCATACATATATGAAATACTTACTAATACCAATCCACACACACATTCAACTTAATATTGTTCTTTATAAATACATTCGGTATTTAGTTTATCTCATAGCCGAATCAATCCAACATTATATGCATCAATACCAAACTCAAACAAAAGGAGATAAGCCATTTTCGCATGGCTATTAATTTCATATACAAATTGACCCAAAATCAACATTTCGACTATGCTATACTTGCCATATATTCAAAAACAACTTAATAAAGTACCGAAAGTAACTGTCGATAGTGTAATAAGGCTTTTTGACGATCCCTGAGCTCGTAACGAATTCCAAAATCTATAAAATGAAAAATAAACATACACACAGTAAGCTTTTGCAGCTTAGTAAGTCATAAGCAGACATTATTCATTCTAACATTAATATCAAACCAATTTACCAAGCTAACCAAATCAAATATAAGTAAACATTTAACTTTATGAAGCTTAATGCACAAATGCTCAGATACTTGTACCCTTAACAATTTATAATTTAAGACTATAATAATAGGCCAAATCTTCTTATATCACAAATGCTACTATAAGCCAAATTACTTATAATCACGAATATGCTCACACATTATTCATATATTAATTAACTTTGAATCATCAATTCAATATACAACTTACCTTAATTTCATAGCATGATATAAATACATACCTAAACCCTATTATTTCGATTTCACATTTGGTCTTCACTTAACATTGCCCGTTGAACCGTTCGGAATTAAAAAGGATACACGAATAATCAGAAAGCTCGTACAATGCCATCGTCCCAGACGTGGTCTTATATGTAATCACATATCGATGCCACTATCCCAGACAGGGTCTTACACGTAATCAAATATCGATGCCGACGTCCCAGACGTGGTCTTACACGAAAATACATATCAGATTCCTATGTCATGACATAAGTATCCTATCTATTCCTAGGGTTCGTACAAGGCTTTCAGACATTGATTATCGATCGAATCAAACTCAAAACAAAATCCCTATTTCAAATATCACATTCGGCCAAAGCATATAACAAATAAAATAATTTAATTTATCACTTATTATATATATATATTCTTGAATTTAACAACATTTAAATGCTTATCGAATTACCTCGGATATCGACGGACACAGTCTCGACTACTTTCAACTTCCCCCAATCTAATTCCATTTTCTTCTGTTCTTGATCTAAATAAGTTCAAATTTAAATAATTTAACCACATATTCATTCAATTAAATCCAAAATCACATAAATGGGTAAATTACACTTTTTCCCCTAACATTTCACATTTTTCACAAATTAGTCCCTATTTCACAAAAATACAAAAAACAAATTTTCGTTGCACAATAGCTTAGCCGAATATACACTAATCTCATATAAGTCCTTGCATGTTATTTATTTCACATTTTAGTCCCTCAACTTACACTTTTCTTAATTTAGTCCTTAATACACATTTTTATCAAAAATTACTAATTAAAACATGAAAAATCTAACAACATATATTTATTTTCCATCATCTAGCAACAAAAACAACAAGCTCCCTTCAATGGCATATCACAAAATACACAATCAATTCAAAAATTCAAGCATGGGCTAGCTAAAACACAAAGCAACGATCTCAAAAACGTAAAAATGATCAAAAACCGAGCTAGTTACATACCTTAATCAAACTCAAAAATGGCCGAACCCTTAGCTTGTTCTTTTCTTTTTCTTTTATTTTCCATTCGGTTGGTAGAAACAAAAAAAATGATACTGGCTTTTTAACTTATGTTTGTTTTTATTATAAAAACTTTATAATATATTATTTATTATTATAACCTTTATAATTATTATAAAAACTATATAATATATACATATTGTCGTCCATTCATTAATTCAATGGCAAAATTGCAACATGAAACCTTCATATGAAAAGAACAACCACTATTTGACCCTTCTAAAAATAACCACTAAATTTTTATTTTACACGATTAAGCCCTATTCTCAATTAAGCACTCAAACAATAAAATTAATTCACGAAACTTTCACACATATAAATTCACATGTAATAAACACAGAAAAAATATTAAAATATTTTTTAGACTCGGATGTGTGGTCCCAAAACCACTGTTCCGATTTGGGTCAAAATTAGGCTGTTACAACACCACCACATATTGGTGTGATCGGATGGATAGACTCTTGTAGTCTTATTTGGTTTGATTGGCTGGTTAGAGATGGTGTGTAGCGAATGGGGTTAGGATTTGATATGATATGCTATGATTTAATATTATATGACTCGATATGATAAGATATGATCTGGTATGAAATTTGATATGATATGATTATTAAAAGATATGCTCTGATATGAATTCTGTTATGTTATGACATCTTTTGATATATATATTTGTATTGAAATTTATGGGCCAAACTACACACTCGGCTTAAAGCTCACATCTTTGTTTGATTCGTTATAGGTGATTCTTAAACTTAGGATTGGACGGCGATGTTGGAGCTCGGGTTTCACACATCTTGGGTTTTGTATGTTACAGACTTCCTTTTCATAGACTTTTATGAATTTTGGACATTTTAATGTTGTCTGGAACACTTTGAAATTTAAACTAATTCATAAAATTTTGAAAATTATAGATAAGACAATGAGTACTCGTGGTTCTCCTGGGCATGGTGGACGCTGGTGAGGGGCTCGAGCTAAGCCTTCTTCGATTGGAAGTATGCCCCAATTAGATACGGGTTGGTTGTAGGTACTCTGACCATTGAGATTGAGTATGGGGCTTAGACTGCCAGGAACGACGCAGTATCCCAGGCAATGTTAAGGGTTTTGGAGAGGGTCATTGAGACCCATACTGGAATTGGGAGCCGAGGGTCAGTAACTGAATGACTCTGGTCCAATGGAGCTAAATTATTTAGGGGTGTCAATAGAGTTACCCTGACTACAGCTAAAGATTGGTTAAAGGCTACAGAGAGAATAATGAATGATTTAGACTACACCCTTGAGCAGAAACTGAAGAGTACAGTATCCTTGCATCGCGACTAGGCATATCAGTGGTGGTTGATAGTAATGGAGGGCACTCAGCCTGAGCAGCATACATGGGATTACTTTCGAGGTGCCTTCCACAATAAGTATGTAGGGGCAAGCTATGTTAAGGCCCGTAGACGCAAGTTTATGGGGCTAACTCAGGGGGATAGATCGGTGGTCGAGTATGAGGTTGAGTTCTTGAGATTGAGTAGGTATGCTTGTGGGTTGGTGGCTATTGACTACGACACGAGTATTCATTTTGAGGAGGGTCTGAGGTATGACCTTAGGGTTTTGGTAGCTTTCTAGAGAGAGCGAGTCTTTGCAGTCTTGGTTGACAATGCAAAAATTGTGGAAGAAGTTAAGCGCCCTAAGCACGAGAAGAGAGATGTGGGTCTTTTTAATTCTTCTCAGTGGCCTATGAAATGGGCCAGGTATGCGAGACCTCCGAGGTCAGAGCCAATTGCTAGAGTTGAGCCTATTGTCAGAGAAACACCAAATTATGGGTATTGTAATAAACGTCATCCGGGCGAATGTTGAAGGAAGACTGGGGATTGCTTTAGATGTAGGTCCACTAAACATAAGATTGGTGAGTGTCCCCATATGGTTGAGCTAGTACAGGATTCGGTTTAGGGTCAAATTCCACCTCAAAGGTTTGGTCAAGAGCTAGCTAGAGGCCGTGGCCAGATGAGATGGGGTAATGGTGGTGGAAGTGGTCAAAAAGCACCAGACAGAGGTGTGGGTCAAGCTGAAGGCAGGCAGCCAGCCTTGTTTTACGCCACGATGCACCGTGAGAACAAATATACGACCTATGTGATTGTCGATATGTTCGTTGTACATTCTTTATCTTATTTTGCACTAATTTATTGTGGTTCTATGCACTCTTACGTATCTAATAGTATAGCAGGAAATCTGGTGTTTTTGGCTGAGGGCACTAGTTGTGAACTTTCTATTATTAGTTCTTTGGGTCAATCCGTTTGGGTTAGTAAAGTGTATAGGAGGTGTCTGCTTGAGGTTCAAGGGTTTGTGTTCCCGACTAATTTGATGGAGTTGTCATTTGGGGAATTTGACCTAATTTTGGGTATGGATTGGTTGATGGGGCATTAGGTTGGATTAGATTGTGAATCTAAGAGAGTGACCTTTAATGTAACAGCCTAATTTTTTAGTGGTGTCGGAAACAAAGGTTTCAAGGCCACCAAATCTGACAAGTAAGTTTGTAAATATTATTATCTAATATTTACTAATATTTACAAATTAAATATGGTTTAAAAAAGGGTTTTTGAATTGGTATTTTGTGTTTTATAATATTTATTAGGTCAAGTGGTTTTAGAAAGTGAGGTATCGAGACCTCGTTTCTATAAACTAAGCCGTAAATATTTTTATAAATATTTATGGAGTGTCATTAAGGTAGTATTAAAGTTTCGTTGAAAAATTTTAACGTTTCGATAATTAATTAATTAATTAAAAAAGACTAAATTGAAAAAAGTGTAAAACAATCTAATTATAAGAATTAAGTGATTAAATGATTTAATTAATAAATAGGGAAGGACTTAAGAAATAAATAAACCTAAATTAAATGGATGAGGCAGCATAAAAGAAAAAAATAATAAAATAAAGTCATTCAACGGCAAAATTGTAATTTTAGTTAAATTTAAAATAAAACAAATTGAATCTGGATAGTTTTGTAGACAATTCCTCTTCAAATTCGGCTAAAACAACCATAGGAGAAAGAGTTTAAGCTAGTTCTTCATATTTTGGCTTCATATCAAGATCCCATAGATACTCGTGAAAAAAAATAGCAGAATAGTCACTGAACTTCTGTAATTATTACAATTCAATCCAGGTAGTTTGTACGATTAAAATTTAATATTTGTTTAAATTGATGAATGGTATTATTTATTTATTCTATTGTTGAAAATGAATTATTGTTGGAATTATAATATTGAATTGGATTTCGGTTTGAATGGAACATGAGATTTGAGTACATTCGTAATTTGATGTATGATGGTATTGGAAGGAGACAACAACATTTTTCTCAAGTAAACTGGGGTTCAGCATTTGTTGCGAACTCTCGTGTTTTACTTTTTGTTTGGCATATTTGGGTGGATCAGCTCTTACGGGTTTCTGTTCAGCTCTTATGAGTTTCTGTTTAGCTCTTACGAGCTTTTGTTCAGCTTTCAAGCTTCTGTTCAGCTCTTATGAGCTTCTGTTAATGATGTACTCTTATCCGTAAGTCGTTCTTTGAATGGAAAAATTTTAGTAAGGTGATTTATCTAATGAATTTGAAAGAAATGTTATTCATTTTTATATTGATTTGAAAATGGATGTATTTATTAATAGAAGTTAAGAATGATAGGAAATTATCAGTGAATGAAAGGGAATTAACATGAATGATTTTATTTATTTGACTTGTTATAGTAGGTTCGGCAAGATTTATGTTTAACCCATCGAACTTACTAAGTTTTATTAAGCTTATATTGTTGTTTAATGTCTTTGTAGATTTTTAGAAGGTTTGACGATCGGATTAGCACTCAAGTCACACTATCCAACTTATTTCGGTAGTTTTTGAAACATTCAATACAATTTATATAACATGTATAGGCTTTTGTTCGATTTTGATCAAAATTTAGCTTATGTAAATATTATTCATAATATTTTGTTTATATAACCAACATACATATTGAAATGAAACTAAGGTATGAGTGTGATGTTAGTATAAGTGATATATATGTATATAATTGAGTTAAAGTGAACTTTGGTAACTTGGTTAGATAGGTTAAGTAGGCAAGTTTGAATACTTGGTTGACATGTTTTAAGTTGTCATATGAGGTGCCTAACGGCATATTGGTAGTAGGTGGTGATAATACATGTTTAAGACATAATTTTAACTTGTGTTGAAGGCCTTTTTATGGCTTGTTGATGTGTAATTTGTTTAGGCTAGGTTGGTGTCAATTTGGGTGAAAAATGTAGCTTAGAAAATGGTCTATTTTCGTCCACACGAGTAGAGACACGGGCGTGTGTCTCAGCCGTGTGTGGTGACACGGCCATGTGTCCTCTGTATCTTTTAAAAATGCAAGTCAGTATGCTCACATGGCCTAGCACACGGGCATGTGACTTGGCCTTGTGACCCAAGTCAGAGAATTACATTGGCTCGAACACGGCCGTGTGTCCCTATTTCGAATGCCCACACGGCCTGAGACACAGACATGTCTCCTGACCATGTGAGTCACATAGCCTGGCCACACGGTCTTGTGACCTCTGCAGTGTTGAAATTTTTGAATACTTCTGAAAAATTCTCTAAGCTTTTGATTTAGTGCCGAATTTTTTCTAATATGCATTTTAGGTCCCGAGGCCTCGTATAAGGGACAATATGTTTAATTTCAATTGGTTTTTGACATGAATGTTATATTATATGAAATATCTATTTATTGATCTGTAAACTCTGATAACGTTCTGTAACCCTGTTTCGGCTACGGATACAGGTTAAGTGTGTTACATTTAAGCTTGGAGGTGATGTGGAGGTTGTAATGGTTGGCAAGTGTAAAGATTACCTCTCTAATGTAATTTCTGCTCTTGTAACTGAAAAGCTAATTCCTAAGGAGTGTGATGCATATCTGGCATATGTATATGATACAAGTAATTTGGATTCGATTATGGAAGGGATTCGTACCGTTAAGGACTTCCTTTACGTTTTTCTTAAGGAGTTACCGAGATTACCTCCGGATAGGGAGGTAGAGTTTGGAATTGATATTCTACTAGGGACAGCTCTGGTGTCTATCACACCATATCGAATGACACCGAAGGACCTGAAGGAACTTAAGTTGCAACTTCAGGAGCTTTTGCATAGAGGGTTCATTCGGATTAATGTGTCCCTGTTGGGAGCACCAGTTTTCTTTGTTAAGAAAAATGATAGTTTTGTGAGGATGTGTGTAGGTTATCATCAGTTGAAAAAATCGACGAAAAATAATAAATACCCACTTTTGAGGATTGATGGTTTGTTTGATCTATTCCGTGGGGCATCCATGTTTTTGAAAATTTATCTTCACTTTAGGTATTATCAGTTGAAGGTTAAGGAAGCCGATGTGTATAAGACTACCTTCAAGACTCGTTACGGACATTATGAGTTCTTTATTATGCCCTTTGGTTTGACTAATGCTCAAGTTGCGTTTATGGATCTTATGAACTGAATTTTTCAGCCATATTTGGACCAATTCGTCATAGTGTTTATCGACGATGTTTTGGTGTATTCTAAGACCGATGATGAGCATGATCAATATCTTCAAATAGTTCTTCAGATTCTTCGTGAAAAAGAACTATATGCCAAGTTGAGTAAATGTGAATTCTGGTTAGGTGAGGTTATGTTTTTGGGGAATGTAGATCTTAAGAAGATAGATGCTATTCTAGATTGGAAACAGCCTAGAAATGTGACTGAGCTTTGGAGTTTTTTGGGTTTAGTGGGATACTATCAGTGATTTGTTGAGGGGTTTTCTTTAATAGCAACTCATTTGACTAAGTTGTTACATAAGAATGCTCTATTTGTTTGAGCTTTTGAGCAGCAATCGAGCTTTAAAAAGCTCAAATCAGTTTTGACTTAGGCATCTATTTTGATTCAGCCTAAACCAGGACAAAAGTTTGTTATTTATAATGATGCGTCGTCTGGTTTGTGTGTTGATGCAAGAGGGAAAGGTAATGGCGTATGCGTCTAGACAACTTAAGCAACACGAGGGTAATTATCCGACTCATGACCTCAAGCTTGCTGTAGTTGTTTTTGCATTCAATATTTTGAGACACTATTTGTATGGTAAGAAGTGTGTCATTTACACTGATCAACAGAGCCTTAAGTATCTCCTAACTTAGAAGGAGTTGAATCTTAAAAAATGTCGCTAGATTGAGTTACTTAAGGATTATGATTGTTCGATTGAGTATCATCCTGGTAAGGCCAATGTTGTGGTTGATGCTCTTAGTCGAAGATCTATTACTGTTTAAGGGCGATGCTTTTTGCCTCATTTTGTCTGAAGATGGTGGGATTTTAGTCAAGTTGCAAGTTCAGCCATAATGGTTGGATGAGATTAAGAGTAAGTAACTTTTGGATGGATTTTTGATTAGTCGAGTTCAGCAAATGGATGAGGGTAAGACTACGGACTTCGAATGTAATAATGACGGTATTCTATGCTTTCGAGGTCGTATTTGTGTGCCTAAGGATGTGGGTTTAAGGCAAGCTATCTTGAGGGAGGCGCATAGTAGCTCTTATGTTATGCATCCCAATGGCAAAAAGATGTATCATGAGTTTCGCAAGTTGTATTGGTGGCTTGGGTTAAAAAGGAAGGTAACCGATTTTGTGTCACATTACTTGACGTGCCAGCAAGTAAAGGCTAAGCACCAACTCTGTTCTAGTTTGCTTCAACCTGTTAAGATTTCATTATAGAAATGGGAATGGGTAACTACGGATTTTGTGTCACACTGCAAAAGGGATTCGTGTAGATCCTAAGAAGATAGAGGCAATTTTGGAATGGAAGCCGCTTAGGACTGTTACTGAGGTTCAGAGTTTCTTAGGCTTAGTTGATTACTATTGTAGACTCTTTGAAGGGTTTTCCCTCATTACTGCACCCCTAACAAAACTATTTTAGAAAAGTGTGGTGTTCGAATGGATTGATGAAAGGCAGAAGAGTTTTGATCAACTTAAGGCAGTATTGACGAAAACACCTGTGTTGCTTCAACCGAAGCTTGGAAAAGATTTTGTAGTTTATAGTGATGCTTTATATTCAAGACTTGGTTGCATTTTGATGCAAGAGGGTAAATTTTTAGCTTATGCTTCAAAGCAGTTGAAGACACACGAACGAAATTATCCTACTCATGATTTGTAGTTAGTTGCTATGGTGTTTACGCTTAAGATTTGGTGCCATTATCTTTATGGGGAGAAGTGTGTTATCCATACTGATCATAAGAGCCTTAAATACCTCATCACCTAAAATGAGTTGAATTTAAGGCAAAGACATTAGATTGAATTGTTAAAGGATTATGATTGTGTGATTGAGTATCATCCTGGCAAGGCAAATGTAGTTACTGATACTTTAAGTAGGAAGTTGATGACGGAGCTGAGAGCTATGCTTGCGCGCTTGAGTTTAGCTAGTGATCGTGGATTGTGTGCTGAACTTCAAGTGAGGCCGACTTTGTCGCAACAGATTAAGGAAAAAAAGCCTTTAGATGGGGAATTTTTGAAGAGGATTCGACAAGTTGAGCAAGGTATTAAGAGAGATTTTGATATAGATGCGGAAGGTATTTTAAATTTTCGAGGTAGCATAGTAGCTTTTACACTATGCATCCCGGTAGCGGTAAAATGTATCATGATCTTCGTAAGATTTATTGATGGTCTGGGTTGAAGCGTGACGTTACGAATTTTTTGGTTCGATGTTTGGTTTTTCAAAAGGTGAAAGGTGAACATCAATTTCCTTTCGGGTTGTTCCAACCTATTGCGATTTGTAAATGAAAGTGGGAAAGGATTACTATTGATTTGGTTTTAGGTTTGCCATTAACTCCTTCGAGGAAAGATTCGGTATGGGTTATAGTTGATTGGTTTTCGAAGAGTGCACATTTCTTAGTGATGCGAACCAATTACTTGTTGCAAAAGTTGGCAAAGTTGTATATTGCTCAAATTGTTTGCCTTCATGGGGTTCTAGTTTCGATTATTTTTGATAGGGATCCGAGGTTTACTTTGAGGTTTTGGAAGAGTTTGCAAGAAGCTTTGGGATCGAAGCTTACTTTCAGTACAACTTATCACCCCCAAACTGATAGTCAGTCTAGGAGGGTAATTCCAGTTCTAGAAGACATGTTGCGAAGTTGTGTGATTGAGTTTAGTGGTAGTTGGGAGCGATACCTGCCCTTAGCAAAGTTTGCTTACAATAACAGTTTTCAAGTGAGTACTCATATGGCACCATTTAAGGCTTTGTATCGTAGGATGTGTAGAAATCCTTTGTGTTGGACGAAGTCGAATAAGAGGCGAGTTGTTGGACCTGATTTAGTTTGTGAGACTAAAAGAAAGGTAAAACTAATTTGTGATTGTTTGAAAGTAGGGTCTGACAGGTAGAAATCTTATACGGATTTAAAACGTCGAGATATCGAGTTTCAAGTTAGCGATAAGGTATTTTTGAATGTTTCACCATTGAAGAAAGTTTTGATATTTGGTAGGAAAGGTAAGTTGGGTCCAAGATATATTGGACCTTATGAAGTTGTTGAGAAGATCGGTTCGATAGCTTATCGTCTCAAGTTGCGGCCAAAGCTTGAGCAAATCCACGATGTTTTCTATGTGTCTATGTTAAGGAAGTATCGTTCAGATTCGTCGCATATTATGCCAATTGAAGAAATTGAAATCCGTGATGATCTTTCTTATGAAGAAGAACCAGTTGAGATTTTAGCTCGTGAAAAGAAGGTTTTACATAATAAGAGAGTTTTGTTGGTTGAAGTTTTATGGCACAACCACAAGATTGAATAGGCTACTTGGGAAGTTGAAGAGGCAATGAAATAACAATATCCTTATTTATTTAGCCTAGGTAATTTCGAAGACAGAATTATTTTTAGAGGGGGAGAATTGTAACACCCCAAAATAGGGCCTAGAATTTTTAGGAGTATTTTAGGAATCTTGGCCTAGACGAGCTTGGGATTTCGTAAGGTTGGTACTCGATAATGTTTTTGTGACAGCCCAAAATTGACCCTAGTCGGGAAGTGGTTTCGGGACCACAAAACCGAGTCATAAAAATAATTGATTTCCATATTCTATGCTTATTATGTGTGTACATGAGTATGTGGAAGTTTCATTCTCCAATTTTGCCAATTGCATGAGAAATTATTAAATAGGGATTGATATGAGACATGGTGAAAATATGATAGGCTAATTTAAAATGGTCTATTAATGCATGTTGTGAAAATGATGGGTTTGCATGTCAAATTACCCAAAATTTGAGCTAGTGGTTGGCCATGCTATGGGTGGAAACATGTTGGGAACATGTTGGCCTAGTGAGGTATGTAGGAAAAAAATAAAATAAGGGGCATGGGCATAAAATAATGAAAAGGAGTATGATGAATACAAAAAAAAAATGTGCGTAGTTGTTTCCCCCCCCCATTGCCGTGAGCTAAAGAAAAGAAAGGAGAAAATTTTTGTTCATCCTTTCTCATCTTCATTTAGCCGAAACTAGAAAGAAAAAAACAAAGAAACAAAATGCTCATCCTTTGGTTCATCCTTGGCCAAAAATTTGAAGGAGGAAGGAAGAAGAAAGGTTGAAGAGGTTCGGCCATGCATGTAGCTAGGCTAAGGTATGTTTGATGATGTTCCATGAGATGCATGCATGTTTTAGTTGTTAGCTTGAGTTCTACCTAGCCCATGGTCTAAATCTTGCTATGTGATGGAAATGACACTCGGCCATGGATGCATCATTCTTGGTTGATGTTTGATGTTGTGGTGATGAGGCATGAGGATGAGTTAAGATTCGGCCTAGGTGGAGTTTGTGTTAATGCCATTGCATGCTAAATATGAAGCTTGTTAATGATGCATGTGATGGTGGCTTGATGATTCTTGAACCTCCTTTTTAGCATTTTTGAGTGAGCACATATGTGCATTGGTTGCTAAATGGAGAAGAATCGGCTAGCAAGTTGTGTGCTAAGGCCGAATATAACTTTTGCATGTTAATGAGCAATGCATGTGTTAAATTGATGGAAAGGGAGAGGATGCTTTACTAGTGTGTATATGTGTGTATTAGCCAAGTTTTGAACTTGAAACAAAAGGGTGTTTAGTCAATACAAGTGACCATACTTGTAGAATGTATTAAGTGTTGAAATCGGCCCCAAAATAGACATGCATATTCGGCCAAGGGGAAAAAATTAGCTAAAATGTTGAGTTTGATTCATGATTCCGTACATATGTGACTTTAATGTCTAATGTATAAATATGGGCTAAGTGCCTTGTGTTCCTCTTTTCGATGCTCAAATGATTAAATCAATTTATTTATTTAATTAAGCTCAAGAGCAAAGGGGAACTAAATCCGATAAAGGGAAGGAAAAAGTGGTCGAATAGCTATCGGAATCGTTCGACAACACCCGAGGTAAGTTCTTGAGTAAAAAAGCTTAAATTATGATGTGCTTAGATCATGTTTTGAGCAAATTAAAATCATGCTCTTTGTGTGGCTATTGAGCCGAATTTGCAAGAATGATAAATGTCTTGTGTTTGAGTTTTGCTAACGAAAATGAAATACGAATGGGCCATGATTTATTGTTAAATGTGCATGGTTATTTGAATGCTGTCCGGGCTAAGTCCCGAAGGCTTGTGCTAAGTGACAATATCCGGACTAAGATCCGAAGGCATTTGTGCGAGATACTAATTCCGGGCTAAGCCCGAAGGCATTTGTGCGAGTTACTAAATCCGGGTTAAGTCCCGAAGGCATTTGTGCGAGTTACTAAATCCGGGTTAAGTCCCGAAGGCATTTGTGCGAGTTACTAAATCCGGGTTAAGTCCCGAAGGCATTTGTGCGAATTACTATAACCGGGCTATGTCCCGAAGGCATTTGAACGAGGAGCTATATTCGGTTAAATTCTGAAGGTACGTGATTTGGGAATGAATGAACTTGCTGTAAAATTCCAGTTAATACTCTCGAAACATCCCAACATTGAGGTATGTTTCGTATGTGCTTGAATTTAGTTGAGCCCTTACAAATAAGTATTCGCTCAGTGGATAAACGAGCTACCGGCCTTTGGCTAAGTTGATCTTTTGTGTATGTACATAAGGGTTGAAAATGTGAAGCAAGTACGATATCGTAAATTTGTGCATATGAAATTATCCGTTTAGTTATATGAATGCTATACTTTTGTTGTGCTGGAATTCCTTGCTCAAAACTTACTAAGCATAAATTGCTTACTCCGTTTCATTGCTCCTCTGTTTTATAGATTTGGTTCTCCAGCTATCGGACTCGGGATCTTGAAGTCAAAGTCGCCCACACTATCAAAGCCCCCCCTTTTGGTACAATTTTGGTTGAACTTCGAAATGGCATGTATAGGACTACCCGTTCGTTGTGGGTCGTGGACCCTTTGGACTTGTATAATTTTGGATAGCCATGCGAAAATGGCTTATATGTGTTTGAGTATAATGTTATAATCATTTGGTGTGGATATGCTTGACAAGGATTGGCCATGGGAATGGTTAATCACTTTCATAAATTGTGCTATTTATGCAAAAAGGGCTAGTTGAATCATGGAAACCATGAAATAGGTAAAGTCTACCTTAAAGGCAGATGCTGACAGCAGCAGTGAGGTAGATTTGGAAAATCACTAAAAATATCAGGAATGGAATTAAATAGTGAATAAATTATGTAAACAAACCTTGATGAATCTACTTTCATAGGAAAGTAACGAAACAATCATACGGACAGTATGTTAAGAGATATTCAGGTTCTCGTGAGACAGGGCCAGAACGGTTTCTGGATTTCCTGTTCCGACTTTGGAAATTCATTATAAATTAACCAGAGATAATTAGGAGTCATACCATATATGTATAGATTCCTCTCTGAGTCTAGTTTCTATAGAAACAAACGGGATCAGCATTGGAGCCCTGTACAAGGAGATATCCAAGTCGTAATGGGCAAAGGTCAGGGTAATCGATCCCTGTAACATGGGAGACTTTGACTAATAAACTGTACTAATTGGCCCGACCAAAAATTCTAGAAAAAAATATGTAGATGGGAATATGAGTCTAGTTTCAGGGAAAAATCACGAAACTGATTTTCGAGTTGTGAAACCCAAGATATGATTTTTAAAGCGACTATTATGCAGATTGGCAGTGTCTGGAAATTTTTTTTTAAAAGTCTGTTAACACCTCGTGTTTGACTCCGGTGACGGTCTCGGGTTCGGGGTGTTACATTTGATTGGTATCAGAGCTACGGTTTAGTCGATTTTAGGACTACCGTAATGCGTTGGGTCTAGCTATACATGCCATTTTATGTGATTACTTGATAGTGTGGTGATTTCTGACAATTGTAAATGTGTTTATTTATAGTAATGGATCCCGATCCCGACCGAGAGGTAGCTGATGATCTTGAGAGTGTAGCGCCTGCTCCCACACAAGGACAGCGCCGGCGGACTCTCAACCTAATGCTAGTAACCCGAATGAGGAAGCTAGACAAGCTTTCTATAGCGTGATGAATGATTGGTTCAACCAATACATTCGAACTAATACGGCTGTTCCACAACCTCCATTCCCGACTAATACCACCCCCACACCTACAATACCTCCGGTAACTGACCAAATAAGGTCAAATAAGCCCCCAGTTGACAGAATCCGAAAACATGGGGCTACTGAATTTAAGGCTACGGATAGCGACGATGCCGAGCAAGCTGAATTTTGGTTGGACAACACTATCCGGGTACTCGATGAGCTATCTTGTACACCCGATGAATGCCTAAAGTGTACTATCTCCTTGCTACGCGATTCTGCCTACTATTGGTGGAGTACTCTGACTTCTGTTGTGCCCCGAGAGCAAGTAACTTGGGAGTTTTTCCAAACTGAGTTTCGGAAAAAGTATATCAGTCAGAGATTTGTTGATCAAAAACGAAAGGAATTTCTTGAGCTTAAGCAAGGTTCCATGTCAGTTACTGATTACGAGCGAAAATTTGTTAGACTTAGTAGATACGCTCGGGAATGTGTTTCGTCCGAGGCTATCATGTGTAAACGCTTCGAGGATGGGCTGAATGAAGATATAAAAATGTTTGTTGGCGTTCTTGAAATACGAGAGTTCTAGTACTTGTCGAGCGAGCTTGTAAAGCCGAAGAGCTTAGAAAAGAAAAACAAAAAGTTGATGAGGGAACTGGAGAGTTTCGTAAAAGATCTTCGGGAAAGTCTCTTCAACAGGCATCGAAGAAATTTCGAGATGATGTGGGCTGGTCGAGAGGCACTTCGGGCCTTCTTAGACGAGATCGTGATTGACCCCCTGTGGGTACACGAGGCACTTCGGTCGCCAGTGTTGGGGATGAACGTCGAGACAGAATGAAATGTCGATATTGCGGTAAATGGCATTCGGGGAGTTGTAGATTCCCTGACCGCTCCTGTTACAAGTGCGGATCAGTTGACCACTTCATTAAAGATTGCCCGAGGTTGTCTGGACAGAATGTAAATCAGAGTGGGAAACCGGGTGCTACCACTGCTCGAGGTAGACCATCTGAAAATACGGGCAATGCTGGTGGTGGTCAGAGAGGATCTAGAGATGCTACGACCAGATCCGAGGCTCGTGCGCCTGCTAGAGCTTATGCTATACGTGCCCGCGAGGATGCTTCTTCGCCTGATGTTATTACCGGTACTTTTAGTCTCTTGGATACTAATGTAATTGCTTTGATTGACCCCGGTTCTACTCATTCTTACATATGTGAAACCTTAGCATCCAGTAAGACTTTACCTATTGAGTCTACTGAGTTCGTAATTCGGGTGTCAAATCCCTTGGGTCGTTACGTGCTTATCGACAAAGTGTGTAAGAAATGTCCCCTAGAAATTCGAGGTTCCTGTTTTCCGGCGGACTTGATGCTTTTGCCGTTTGATGAATTTGATGTTATTCTTGGTTTGGATTGGTTGACCGCGCATGATGCGGTTGTGAATTGCAAAAGCAAGACTATTGATTTGAGGTGCGCAAATAACGAAGTAATCCGAGTTGAGTCTACGGACTTGGAGGGGGATGCCAGCTGTAATATCAGCAATGTTGGCCCAGAAATATGTAAGAAAAGGGTGCGAAGCATACCTTGCGTATGTACTTGATGACAAAGAATTAGAAAAGAAACCCGAATCTGTGCCGGTGGTTTGTGAGTACCCGAATATTTTTCCTGAAGAATTACCGGGTTTACCACCTGTTCGGGAGGTAGAGTTTGGTATTGAGCTTGTACCTGGGACTACGCCGATTTCGATAGCTCCGTATCGTATGGCACCAACCGAGTTAAAAGAGTTGAAAGCTCAGTAGCAAGAATTGACGGATAGAGGTTTTGCTCGACCAAGTTTCTCACCTTGGGGTGCACCAGTATTGTTCGTGAAAAAGAAGGACGGAACCATGAAGTTGTGCATTGACTATCGTCAACTGAATAAAGTGACGATAAAGAACAAATATCCGTTGCCGCGCATCGATGATTTGTTCGACCAACTGAAGGGAGCCACAGTGTTCTCAAAAATAGATTTGAGATCGGGCTATTATCAATTGCGAATTCGAGAATCAGACATACCCAAAACTGCCTTCAGGACGAGATATGGTCACTACGAGTTCTTAGTGATGCCATTTGGGCTCACTAATGGCCCTGCGGTATTTATGGATCTGATGAATCGGATCTTCAGACCATATTTGGATCGGTTCATAGTTGTGTTCATTGATGACATCTTGGTCTATTCAAGAGATGAGACCGAACATGCTGAACACCTGAGACTGGTGTTGAAAATTTTGCGGGATAAGCAGTTATATGCTAAGTTCAGTAAGTGTGAGTTCTGGTTAAGAGAGGTTAGCTTCTTGGGTCATGTGGTATCCGCATCGGGTATTCGAGTTGACCCGAACAAAATTTCAGCCATACTTAACTGGAAGCCTCCAAGAAATATTACCGAAGTTCGGAGCTTCCTGGGACTCACCGGTTATTACCGACGATTTGTCAAAGGTTTCTCGATGATAGCCACACCAATGACGAAGCTACTTCAAAAGGATGTTAAGTTCGAATGGACGGAGAAATGTCAGAAAAGCTTTGATCAACTAAACACTTATTTGACTGAAGCTCCAATTTTAGGGCAACCCGAATCAGGCAAAGAGTTTGTCATTTATAGTGACGCATCCCTACTTGGGTTGGGTTGCGTATTGATGCAAGAAGGTCGAGTTGTGGCCTATGCGTCGAGACAATTAAAGCCACATGAGAAAAATTATCCGACCCATGATCTTGAACTAGCTGCCATCGTATTTGCTTTAAAATATGGCGACATTACTTATTTGGTGAAAAGTGCCATGTATTTTCGGATCACAAAGTCTCAAAAATTGATGACTCAAAGAGACTTAAATCTGCGACAAAGACGTTGGCTTGAGTTGTTGAAAGATTACGAGCTTGTCATTGATTACCACCGGAAAGGCTAATGTGGTTGCAGACGCCTTAAGCCGGAATCATTGTTGCTTTACGAGCGATGAATGTGCATTGTCTGTCTACCGACAATGTGTTAATAGCTGAATTAAAAGCCAAACCATTATTGACTCATCAAATTCGTGAAGCTCAGAAAGTCGATGATGAATTGGTTGCAAAACGGGCTGAGTGTGTTCCGAACAAGGAATCGGAGTTTCAAATTGATGATGATGATTGTTGAGGTTCAGAAGTCATTTGTGTGTTCCAAGGAATTCGGAACTCATTTCGATGATTCTGAACGAAGCCCATTGTAGCCGAATGCCAATTCACCCGGGGGTACGGAAATGTACAACGATTTGAAACGTCGATTTTGGTGGCATGGTATGAAACGAGACATCTCCAACTTTGTTTCGAGATGTTTAATATGTCAACAAGTGAAAGCGGAACATCCAGTGCCTTCAGGATTACTTCACTGATCATGATACCTGAGTGGAAATGGGATCGAGTCACAATGGACTTTGTGTCCGAACTGCCATTGTCAACAAGTAAAAAGGATGCGATTTGGTTGTTGATAGACTGACTAAGTCGGCTCACTTTATCCCCGTGCGTACGGATTTTTCATTGGATAAACTAGCCGAATTGTATGTTTCTCAGATTGTGAGATTACACGGGGTACCTATTTCTATCGTGTCGGATAGAGATCCGAGATTCACCTCGCGACTTTGGAGGAAATTGCAAGAAGCTTTGGGTACCAAGCTGCATTTTAGCACTGCTTTTCATTCCCAAACCGATGGTCAATCTGAGCAGATAATTCAGATACTTGAGGATATGTTGAGATGTTGCATCCTCGAGTTCAGTAGTTCATGAGAACGGTATTACCTTTGATTGAATTCGCTTACAACAATAGTTTTCAATCAAGTATTAAGATGGCACCTTACGAGGCCTTGTACGGTTGTAAATGCCGTACACCATTGCTTTGGACCGAGCTCGGTGAAAGTAAAATTTCAGAGTTGATTTGATTAAGGATGCCGAACAGAAAGTAAGGTAGTCCGTGAAAGTCTGAAAGCAGCCACAGATCGTCAAAAAAAAATCGTATGCGGATTTGAAACGAAAGGACATTGAATATCAGGTGGGAGATAAAGTGTTCCTTAAAGTTTCGCCTTGGAAAAAGGTACTCAGGTTTGGCCGTAAGGGCAAGTTGAGCCCGAGATTCATTGGGCCGTACGAAATCTCTGAACGAGTTGGTCCGGTTGCGTATAGATTGATTTTGCCCCCTGAGCTTGGAAAAAATTCACGACGTCTTTCATGTTTCGATGCTTCGACGCTATCGATCTGATCCATCGCACATAAT